>NC_082652.1:66878334-67549168 GCF_028023285.1 Balaenoptera ricei
CCTCCCCCTTAATCAGCTTGGAGAAACATTTCTCCAGGTTGGGAATGAATCTCTCCCAGTCCTAACTGTCACGGAGCCACACTCCCAATGCTCAACCCCCCTACTCAAGCAGCCCCTGCCCCAGAGTACTAAAACACTTCAAATAGTGGGGATCTCTAATGAACCTCAAGAGGTTCCTGTCTGTGAACCTATTCCCTTTTGTTTAGGCCCTTTGAGAAATACACACCCTTCTCTCCTTTGTTCCTCCACTCGCATTTATTAGGCCAAGACTTCTTAGAGAAGTATCATGTTGGAATTTCTCCCCCAAAGGGGAAATAATTTTAGAACTTGACAGTAGTCATCAACGCAGCCAACCAGATGAGTTAAATGACACTTTGACATTTTTTATTTGTTCCACCTCTGACAGTACTAGAGATGATTCTGGAAACACTGATGATTTGTCCCTATTGAATCAGCTACCAGCTTCCTTAAGGGCAAAACCTCCAACCAATACTGGTAAAAATTCACAGTGTACCTCCCACCAAGATTCAAATAGATTCCCAAAAATCTCTTCTCAGAATTAATCAATATCGTATAAGTGAAGAAGCCCTTCAAGGCATAAAGTCAATAATAGAAGATTGCAAGGCTCAAGGCTTCATTATTTCTTGTACTAGCCCCTGTAACTCTCCCATTTGCTGGTGAGAAAACGTAAGCATCAAGGGTAGAGGTTCGTCTTGGACCTCGAGCAATAGAAAACATAGTTATCCCTCAACACCCTATTGTTCCTAAACCTCAAATGTTACTAATATTCATTCCCACTGGAACAAATTCTTGACTGTAAATGATTTATGCAGTACATCAATTAGTATTCCAGTTGATGAAGCTAGCCAATACCTTTTTGCATTCACTTGGGAAGAAAAACAATTCCCCTGGACAGCAATGCTTCAGGGTTTTTCTAGGAGTCCTTATTTCTCACAAATCCTGAAGCCTGATCTGGATGATATAAATTTCCATAGGGATCTATTTTGTTGCAATACGTGGATGATTTGTTTCTTTTCTCTCCTTCTCAAGCTTCCTCATAAGAAGACAGTGTCTACTTGCTAAAGCTTTTAATCTTGAAGGGACATAAGATTGCCAAAGAAAAGTTGCAGTTTGTCCAAACCTAGTTTCAATATTTACAGCATTTTATATCAGAACAAGAGCTATACCTAGTTCCAGATAGACTTCATGGGGTCCCAAGTTTCCCCAAACCCCAAACTAAGCACTGACTGCTTGGTTTTCTTGGGCTACTTTGTTATTGCGAAAATTGGATTCCAAATTTCTCTCTTATGGCCAAACCTCTGTATGTTTTACTAAACAATAACAACTCTGACCTAATATTATGGGAAGAACCAGTTACATAGCTTTTAAGGCCTTAAAGGAGAGTTTGATGAACCCACCTGCCCTTGGACATCCCAAATGGAAATCAGATTTCCTTTTCCCTTTTTGTGTATGAAAAGGAAGAGGCTATCCCTGGGGTATTTACCCCAAAACACAAGGACAGCCATTGGCCCATAGGGCATTGTAGCCAGCAACTGGAGCCTGTGCCACTGGGATACCACCTTTGCCTTAGAGACATTACAGCCGCTGCCTTTTTGGTTAAGGGCTACTGAGAAAATCATTGTGGGATCTTCTTTAACTATTTTTGTACCTCATGAAGTAGAAGCCCTCCTGAATTCTCATCATACGCAACATTTCTAAGTCAGCCACCTTGCTTCCTATGAAGTCCTTTTGTTAACTGCTCCTCACATAACTCTTTTTTTAAAAAAAATATATTTATTTATTTATTTTTGGCTGCGTTGGGTCTTCATTGCTGCACGCAGGCTTTCTCTAGTTGCGGCGAGCAGGGGCTACTCTTTGTTGTGGTGCACGGGCTTCTCACTGCGGTAGCTTCTCTTGTTGCAGAGCACGGGCTCTAGGCACGCAGGCTTCAGTAGTCGTAGCACGTGGGCTCTAGAGCACAGGCTCTGTAGTTGTGGCGCATGGGCTTAGTTGCTCCGTGGCATGTGGGATCTTCCCGGACCAGGGCTCAAACCCGTGTTCCCTGCATTGGCAGGCAGATTCTTAACCACTGTGCCACCAGGGAAGTCCCCACATAACTCTTTTACGTTGTAATAACCTTAACCTGGCTACTCTTCTCCTCTCCCTCTGTGATGAAGTCCCTCACCACTGCTTAATGGTGATGGGTCGCCTCCTGACTCCTCCTGATAATCTTCAGGAAATTCTTTTGGGTATTGTTGACTTCTCATGGTTCATTGATAGTTCTTATTCAGAAGGTGACAATGACAAATATTGTGCTGGGTATGTGATTGCAACTCCTTTTGATGTTGTTACCTATGGCTACTTCAGCCCTGTGGTTTATATGGTTACTCAAAAGTGATCTCAATAGGTTACAATCTTACACGAGCTCGTAATTTAACCAAGGACAAAACTGTCAATATTCATACTGATAGTAGATATGCTTTTGGAATAGCTTGTGATTTTTTTGGAATGTTGTGGGAAGAGCATGGCTTCTTTACTTCCAGTGGAAATAAAATTTAAAATGATCCCTATGTTCAGGAATTATTGGATGCAATGTTTTAGCTATTGATAAGATTCTGAGGCATTGTAAACTTGACTCTTTGGAAGCTGAGGGAAATCACCTTGCTGACATTTCTGCAAGGAATGCTGACCTTAAAGGAACTGAAAGCAGGCAAACCTCTGTCATGGTCCAAAGGGATATTTCCCCAAATGATAACATAGCGAAACTGGCTAGAGAAGCCCAACAATTGGCCTCAGAAAAAAGAAAAACAAGATTGAAAATTCAACAGTTGTTGGTTTGATAAAAAGAGAAAGCTCTGATTTGGGCCAAATAACAACCCAGTCCTACTAGAGATCTAAAATTCCCACTAATCACCATTGTACATGTATTAAACCATTGGTCTACTGGCAAAAAGATAGCATCCATGAATCAATATTAGTGAGGAAACATTAACAAGGCCACAAAAAGTGCCTACCTCACTATTCCACTTATCTGAAATACAACTCAGGGAAGTCTGTTTGTACTGCTCCTGGACATTTTAAACTGCCTACTGGACCATTTGAGGTCTGGTAAATGGATTTCATACAACTTCCTCCGTCTCATGGAGATAAATATCTTTCAGTCATGGTCTGTATGTTTTCACACTGGACTAAAGCCTTCCTTTGCAGACAGGTTACTGTCTCTTCTGTGGCTAAAGTCCTTTTGGAAAAGATTATCCCTACCTGAGGAACTCCTCTCGAACTTCATAGTGATTGAGGAATTCATTTTGCTAGTCAGGTACTTTGACAAGTCTGCACTGTTTGGCTGGTTTTACTTCACTGTGCTTACAGCCCTCAATACTCTGGTTTAGTCAAATGCACTAACGGCATTATTAAGACTCAATGGCAACATTTGTAGAAACCCTCCAAATACCTTGTCCAAAAGCTTTGCCATTGATCCTTCTAAAGTTTAGATCCGCTCCTTTTGGAACTCACAAACACTCGCCCTTTGAGATAGTCACAGGACACCCAAAGCTCTTGGCTTCTGCTTTTTCTGATCCACAGCCAATAAAAGGAGAGATACTCTAATACTGCTTTTGTTAAAAATAATCATGTTTTTTGTAGAGCAATCTTTTCACAGCGTGCTTTCTGGGGACGAAGACCTTAAGCATCACACCTTACAACCTGGATATTTTGTCTCTTGGAAAAGATATCTCCAGAAAGACTATCTTCAATCTTGCTGGAGAGGCCCCTATCAAGTACTGCTAACCAACACTTGTGCTGCCAAACTCCAGGGAATAGACTCTTGGATTCATGTGACAAAGAAGGCAACCAAATCCTGACTGGACTTGCACATCATCTAGTGACATGAAAGTAAATATTTCCTGGAATTGAAGCATACAATATCTGATGAGACAACTTTCCCAAGATATCCAGATCAAGTCTGTCAGAAGTTTCTTTCCAAACCTTTGATGATGACATAACACTTCAGAAAATCTCCAGAGTCTATTATCTTTGTAACATAGACTTTGGATTAAAAAAATGCTTGAGAGGTCTCTCTCCTACCCCTCCTTGTTACTCAAATGTGATCTCATTAGGATTCCAATCTGTACACTTTCTCTCCAACATGGGACATTATACCCAGGAAAGGCCCTTCCTGACATTAAGGGACAAAAAGCTGCTGAAACCAGAAGACCTGACTCTTGATCAGCGATACTTTCATAGAAAGGTCTTGATCAAGAGGAGAAAATGTTAAAAATTAATAAATAGAAACCTCAATTAAATAGAGTCAGGAGACCAGAAGGGGGAGCTCTCATGCCTTGTGACAACAGGCAGAGCCCAACAGGAAGAAGAAAGACTCCTCTTCTCTCCTGGCAACAACTCAGCCAGTGAAAAGCCACGGACTCTTTGTTTACTACAGCCCTCCCAACTTCATTTTCTCCTCTATAAAAGAGTTCTCCTTCCCTTGTTCTATGGGGAATTGCATAGAATAGCAATTCTTGCTCTATGGGGAATAGCTTGCCCTGGTTGCAGACTCCAAGTTGCAATTCTCTGCTGATCCTGAATAAACCCATTTTCACTGGAGAAATGACTGGCAATCTATTTGTTTTAGGTCAACATCTCTCAGTTCACAGGGTTATTGTGGGGATGGAAATAGACAACATGTGAGGAAACTGTGTGTAAATTACAAAGTGTTAAATGTAGGTCAAATGATGGTGGGGGTTTAACACATGGCCTGTCCAAGAACAGCCGAAACGCATCCATGTGCCTGCTCCTCCTCTGATGAGTTCTCTGCTTGACTCACCTGGGCCCTCCTGAACGTAGTCAGCCATGGGCCCTGTCACTGTGGCGATGTCGATGTCGGCCATCTTGGAACTCAGGGTGATCTCCCAGAAGTCAGCGGGGCTGCTGCAGTTGCTGCTTCGGTCCCCAGTGTACTCCTGTCCGGAGGAGCACAACCCAGGCCCATTACATCTCTGGCACCCTGGGTTCCACTGAGCCACCCCAGGTATGAGGAGAACAGGCCATGGCTGAACCAAGCCCCCCGGCTGCCTTTCACGCACCTTCTCATAAAAGAGCCTCTCAAGCCGCCCATCCTCCTTCTTCAGGGACAGCCAGCGCCCGCACAGGAACAGGAACTCGTCCTCGTTGGTGTCGTTCCAGATCTCCACCTTCTCCACGTACCAGTCTGCACACCATTTGGTGTTGTCGTGGCGGAGTTTGATCTTGTAGATGACACCCAGGTCAGCAGCCTCGATGATGAAGGTGTCGGCCTGGGGAGTCCAGATGTGTGGACTTGGATGGCGGGGCGCTCCCCACCTGCACCCACTCCAACCCCATCCATCCAGTACCTTCCATCCCCCTCAATTGTTGGGCTGAACAGACCCTTCCTAGCCAGGAGCCTTCCAGGCCCAAATCCCTAACACAGAGAGTTTGGTATTCCAAGGCCTCGCTTCCACAACGACCCCGTTTTGCAGTCCGACTCCTCTTGGGATAAGCCCTGTGGGTGTTTGGAATATGGACCCTGATGAGCTGTGTGAGTGGGGTGCTCAGCCCGGTACCTGGACATCCTTCATGATGCTGAGTATTGGCTTGAGGTCAGGTGGGAGGCTGGATGGTAAGAGCTATGGAAGAGGTGAAATCTTTCTGAATAATGAGAGGGGGCTTGAAATTCCCAGGGGAAGCTGGCAGTTGGAGGAGCCAGGTCAGGCCGCAGGAGTGCAGGCAGAGAGGGGAGACGCTGTGGTGGAGGCCAGGCCAGGCTGGGGACAGCACAGGGCATATCACCTGGGCTGTGGGTTCATGAGGGATTTTTGTCAGGGGTGTGACACTGGCCCTTCTCTGTGTCCCTGATTATATCTTTAGTGATGTGACGTTGCACTCTTGGGTGCTTGCAGTCTTTTAGGATTGCTCAGTGAGATGTGGAGTTCTAGACTTTGGGTGAAGTGGGGTCAAAACACAGCCGGCAGGAGCCTGGGGAGGGGGAAGAGGGAGAGGTGACCCTGAATGACACCCACTTCCCTTCTGAAAGATATGCTAAGTCACTGTGCTGAGTGCTGGGAACCCAGGGATGATAGGACGCCCTGTGCTCCTCCTCAGGACAGCCCAGGTGGTGGGAGCAGCCACCTGCGTGAGGACTAGGGGCAGGGTTGGCAAGACTTGCCAGGTGGAGGCGTTAAGCTGAAGCTGGGGGGCTGGGCCTTCTAGGCACCCAGGGCAGGTCAGGCTGCGGGCTGAGCAAAGTGCAGGTGAATGGTGTGATGCTGATGGCGGGTGTGGGCCTGTGCAGGCCTTGGGGCACTGGCAAGTGGCTGAGTCCATTAGAGCAAAAATGGGTACACAGCAATTCCACTTTGCATCTGTCCTGGGGGGACACCTTCATATGTGCACAAGGATGCTTATTGCAGGATAATTTTTAACAGTGGAAAATTGGGACCCACCTCGGTGTCCACAGTGCTTAGGGAATGGTTAATAACCATGGCAATGTCGTGTGTGGAATGTTATGTGTGCAGTGGTTACAAAGAACAAGACAACAACATCTGTGTTTGACTATCCTGACAGATAGATTTCGACGATACCCCATTGCCTGCAAGAAGCACGCATATAGGATGATGCCTTTTATGTAAAAAGTTAAAACCACAGAGCGGCACTATGTATTTCCTATGTGCGTATGTGCACAGATGCAGAGAAGAGGCTTGGAAAAACTTGGAGACAGGAGAAAGTGTGGAGCATTCTGGAAACTGGGGCCCAGGGGGACATTCTATGCAGGCTGGCTGGGCAGGCAGTGAAGGTTTGTGAATCCCATGAAAGGCTCAGACCAGATCTGGGATTGGTGGGCAGCTTGACAGGTTGAAGTGAGGGAGTGACTCGGCCACCTTTGGATGGGTTAATTGGGGAAAGCTGGAGGATGGATTGGATTTCAGGGGCCTGGAGCAGGGAGACCAGACTGGTTCACTAAGCAAGGTGCAATAAGGAAGGGCTGAGTGGTGACAAAGTTGACCGGGCTAATCTGAGAGTTATTTAGAAGAGATCCTCTCCACGACTCTCCAAGATTGGTTGGATATGGGTGGGAAGGGAGTGCTGATAGGGAGAGGGGTGTCCAGGTGACTCCTAGATTCTGGAGCAAATGAGAAGAGAAGTGGAAGCTTTTAGATGCTCAGCAGTGAACTTAAAGTCCGAACTCATCAGTGACTGAGCCAGAAGTAGCTGCAGCCCGCCAAGTGGGACATCAACACAGGAGGGAAGGAAGAGAAAGGGATGAGGCAGAGACTTTCCTTGTGATGTCATAATTGCTAAGAGAGAAAAAAATCTGAATCTAAATACAGAGGAGAATGGATTGCATCACCTTCATTTATACCTTCATTCATTTATTCACTCAAAAAATATTTATGCGCTTACTCTGCTAGGCCCTGTGGATTTAGCCATGAATGAGCGACCTATCATCCGTATGGCGCACACTGCTGTCTGATGGTACATTTTCCAGGCACTGTGATGAGCTACAGGAAAGGTGGGCTCTCCCAAGCCCCAACCACAGCCAGCGCTAACAAGGAGCTAACTTCATGCCAGGCATGGTTCTAGGCACTTCACGTGTTTTAATTCAGTGAACTTATTTTATGGTGGAGGAAACTGAGGCACAGAGATGTTAGGGAAGTTGCCCAGGATCACACAGCTAGTCAGTGTCAGAGACGGGAGCTGAACGCATGTGATCTGGCCCCAGTCGCAGGTTTGGGCACGCCTGCGCCGCATGGCATGGCCATGTGCCAGAGCAGTATACGTGAGTCGGCCTGATAATAACGTCCCTACTTCAGAGTCAGGCACACCACATGAGTCACTTGACCTCTTTGTTATTCTATTTTTCCAAAATGAATAGTCCTCCTATTAGCTACCTTATACGTGTGGCAAACAACTATATTGTGTGTGTGTGTTATAAATTTTTTCTCCCTGATACAAAGTGCTCTTCTATCTCTTGTCCAGTTTTTCAGTTCAGGGGTCTAAGTAGCTATTCCCGTTCCAGAAGCAGTAAACCAAAGCTACAGGTAATGGGTTCATATTTGGATGATAGAGCAAAGGCAGCCCTGGGGCCTGACTCCTCCCAGACCTTGAGGTCAGGCTGGGGCTCCTTCGAGGGGGCCTGGCTCCTGGGGTTACCCACCAGCTGCAGACCTGCTTAGTGGCACCTGCTTTCCTTGGCCCAGAGCTACTTTCCTCCTCACCAAGTAGCGAATGTTTCAGCACTAAAGGTCATGCCCAGCTGGGGGTCAGGCTTAAGGAGACCCCTGATAAACACCCATTGGTTGATGCAGGAATCTCCCCAGGCACTTGGCCACAGGGAGGGCCGCAGACTCAGTTAGGAGCCAATCACCTTGCTCTCATCCCCACAGCTGTAGCCTGGTCTGGGGGGGTTCGGTAGATTTCGGTGAACGGAGGGGGAAGAGAGGTCGAGGAGCAGTGAAGGGGGAAGGCGGCAGGAGCACAGGAGAGGGGAGCTGTGGCGGGGAGAGGGAGGCCAAGCTGGTGGGAAGGCAAGTTTGGTCGGATATCTTCTTTTTTGTAAAACCACTGTTAGGTCAGAGCTGGCAGGGCCTTGGACACCATCCAGTGGTGTGGTTTTCAAGCTTTTCTGTAGCCACAGAGCCCCTTGCTTAATAGAGGGCTCGCTTGGCACTCCAACAGATAGGCCAGGTCAGAGTGGACCCGCGCGGGAGGGGTGGGTGCCTGTCTGCTGCCCTTACCCTTCTGTGGCTCCCGTGGGCCTCGCTGCTGCCCAGGACTCTGCACAGCACAGCTTAGCTGCTTCACATCAGCCTCCTTATTTCACAGATGAGGAAACTGAGGCCAGAGATGCTCAGCCATGTAAGGAGTGGATGGCGGGCCCCCAGGCCCCTAGTTCAAGCTGCTGTCCGGGCAACACCGCCACTCTGCAGGCGCTCACCACTCCACGCTCATGACCCACTGCGGTGAGCTGGATTCTTTGAAGACAACCCAGTTCCTTACAGCCAGCAACCTGGGGCTCAAATGGCCTCTTGCTTGCTCAAGCCCCACCCCTACTCCACATGCAGGACCCTGCGTAGGCTGAGAGAAGGGGGAGCAGACTCCGTGGGGGGGCAAATGCCCACATAAGGGTGCATGACATCCCGCAAAGTTCCAAGACAAGAAGAGCTGGCCCCTTTCAGCCCCACCCCCCATAATGATAACAGGACAGGGAGGAGAGGGGCGGGGTAACTCGGCGGGCTCCGCCTACCGTTCCTCTCTCGAATTTGTTGGTGCGGTTCTCTGACTTGCCGAGGTACCGCTCTCCCGTGTCCCCGAGGTCTCCATAGACGGTGATGTAGACCTTGGCGTCCGTCCCTGCCCCGGGAACGTTTCCTGTGAAGATCTGCACCGAGTACAGCACAACTGGGTGGGCAGTTGGACAAAGGGAAGAAAGGGATGGCATTGTTTAGGTTTGGGGGAACTGGATTTGTAGGCAGTATTCAGCTTGTGGCCCAGGACTCCAGGAGAACTCAGTGTCCTCCTTTTGTCTGTTCCCTTATGCACATTCTGCTACAGGTTGGAGTGGATTCACCAGTGGGAAGTTTACCTCTAAGAGACCCAAGGGATGGAGACTTTTCCAGCCACCTCAAACCATCCACCCCTCCAGCTGCTTACAGCTTCCAGGAGAAAGACTCAGGAAACTGCCTGACACACATGCACACTGTGGTCACTAAATCTATCTACCGTGACACACTGACAGTAAGGTGCCTTCCCATGTGAGGGTGACCGGTATCAATGCCAGATACTTCTAAACGGTTTATGGAAAAAATCAAATATTTTTGAAAGAATAGCTTCCCCTCAGTGTCTTTCGTATTTTCATTTACTCTTCAACCAGCCTGTCCCCAGCACTCCATGGAAACCCCCCTCACCAAAGCTGCAGTCACTGCCACCCACTCCTTTATCTCCTATGGCCTTTGGAAAGGGCTCAATAAATACTGGTGTGACAGTTATTAAAAATTATTCAGGAAAATGTAACTAAACACCGTCTTGTTTTTGTTTTGCTGCTATACACTCATCAGGGAGGAACAAAGTAGCCCCTTTCCCAATCCCCACCCCAGGAGGGAAAGGCAAGTCTTTGTTTTGAGGAAGGCTGAGCGTTCTTTATCTCCTCTCCATATTCCTTTATCCTAGGAGCTTTGGAGTTTCAGGCCAGGGAAGAGGGGACTTAGCTGGGTTATCCCCAAGGGGAAGGATGAAAGTTGTGGCTTTGAGGTGAAGGCGGAAATGGTCCAACTGGGAAGAAGGTCAGTTTCCCCAGCCTGGGAGCAGGTGATGGTTTGAGAGTCCCTATGGGTGGTAGAAAATCCTCACCTGCACAAAGGGACCCAATAAGGAGACAGCTGCCTGGCTTATCTGGGGACTTGAAGCAAGGAGGCCTCCAGGCTGATGAGAGGGTCTTTTGGGTTTCCCTGGTGGTGCAGTGGTTAAGAATCCACCTGTCAATGCAGGGGACACGGGTTTGAGCCCTGGTCCGGGAAGATCCCACACGCCACGGAGCAACTAAGCCCATGAGCCACAACTACTGAGCCTGCGATCTAGAGCCTGTGCTCTAGAGCCTGAGAGCCACAACTACTGAAGCCCACGCGCCTAGAGCCCATGCTCCGCAACAAAGACAAGCCACCGCAATGAGAAGCCTGTGCACCGCAATGCGAAGCCCGGGCACCGCAATGATGAGTAGCCCTCGCTCGCCACAACTAGAGAAAGCCCAACCGCAGCAACAAAGACCCAAAGCAGCCAAAAATAAATAAATAAATAAATTTATTTTTAAAAAAAAGAGAGAGAAGGTCTTTTGACAAAGCCAGGGTCCATGCAGAAGCATTGCTGGCCATCCAGAGAGATGAAAGCTGCGTGTCGACGGGGAGCAACTAGCAGCAGTGTCACCGAGCGGCAGGAGACCACAGGTGTAGGTTCTTCCCACCTGGACTAAGGGCCAGGCCCCTGATGTGAGCCTCAGGATTTTTATAAGACCCTAGAAAAGGGGATGCCCCCTCCCTGCAGTGACTGAGATGGACTTTCTTACCAACCCTTGCAAGTGGGCTCAGAACCACACGTAATTAAATGTAGGAGAGTAAGGTGATGTGAGCTGTTCTTACCCGTTGGTATGAAACACGCTCACGCCCACAACACGGTTCCTATTATTATCCTCATTTTCCCTTGGATTCTACAGCATTATTCTTTCCTGCTCTCCTTCTGCCTCTCTGGCTGCTCCCTGAGCAGCTTTATAGGTTCCTGATCGTCTGCTTTATAGGTTCCTGACCGCTCGGATGCCCACGTCTCCCAGGTCAGTCCACTTCCCGCAGCTCTCACCCTGCATGCTCCGGGTGTTGACTTCTGTGAGTTCCCCGAGGCTGCGTCTCCAGCCCAGTTCCCTCCTGTGCTCTGGACCCACACCCCCATGTCCACCTTGACTAGACCACAGAGCACAAACTCACATCCAATCCTGAACTCCGCCCCCTCCCTACGTCCCCTTTCCCATCCTCCCTTCTCTGCCGCCCCACCCAGCACTCTGCTGGCTAAACCTCCCTGGCGCACTGGGAGAACTGCTCTCAGAGGCCTGTCCCCTCAAGGACAGGAGGCAGCCCCGCCGCCTTGCTCGGCTCAGCTCAGAATCGGGCCAGCATTTCACGTGTGCATTAAAAGAATCCTCTCGTGTTGAAAAAAGTCAACATCACCCACGCCTGTCTGGCTAATACTGACATGAGGTAACATTAGGAATCTTGCCACAGTTTAGACACGACAGTCGACTGTCCCCACCCCCCTCATTTTCTCTCCCCATACATTTGCTGGCTGTGCATTCAGCCCTACTTCACACCTGGGCGGGACCTCTTCTAGGAGCCCTCGTCCCAGAGTGGGGTGCTGTGTCCCCAGGGCTGTGATTAAATGGCCTTCCTGCCCCTTTCTCCCCACCCCGGACCCCCCACCACTCTCTCCAGTCCTTTGGGAATTAGGAAAACCGATTCAGCTTCTGGGTGCTGAGCAATGCGGTCATGCAGTCAAATCCTGCTATTTCTGGATCCTCCTCCCTCCCTGTCCCACCAAGGCCACACAGCTCTCCGTGGAAAGATGTTTCCCTAGAAACACCACCCAGCACAGAGTGGGTTTGTGGCATGTTATTAATACAGAACAGCCAAGTGCGCCGCCGGGCCAGCTTTCCTGGGCATCCTCTGGGATCCAAGTAGAAAAGGGAATTATCCGCCAGATTCAATAGCAAAGCAAATTTGGAGAAAGGGATATGGGTAGGGAAAGGCATGTTATTGAGGCAACACTTGTTTTTATCTCTTAAGCAAATGGCAACTCAGACTAAAGGAAATGTGAGAGCTATAGCAGAGGCTCAGCTGAGGCCAAGGGCTGAGCCTGGAGCAATAGCACCCGGCAAGAGAATGGAGAACGGCACTCAGGGGCCAGCCAGAGGGGTAAGAAGAGAACCAGAAAATGGTAGTTCAAAAGCCAAGGAATGAGAGCAAGAAGTGTGTGGTCAGGCTGGGGCAAATCAGGCAGAGAAAACCTCATCAATGAGAACAAGCAAACTGGCACATACAGAAAAGAAACCCATGACCTTGGACAGTGAAGCTGCACCCAGCCCCTGAGAACAAACACACCACAGCTCCAGTTCTGTACAAAGCCAGGATGCTATTGGATTCATACTCGGTTGGGACAGCTGGATCCAGCAAGAGCAGAGAGGACCAAGCCCTGCAGATTAGTAGCCAAATTAACTAAGCAAGGGAGAGAACAAGGACCAGCAGAGTCCAGGCACAGGAGAGCACGTATTTGGATGTATGATCACACTGTCAGACAGTGTGTCAGGATTTGAGCACAAACCTCAGAGTGAGATAGCTGAGTACCTTTGAAGAATAGCCCTGCCATTTATCAGCTGAGTGAACTTCGGCAGGTTATGTAACCTCTGTGAGCCTCAGTTGCCCTCTCTATGGAGTGAAGATAATTATAGACTCTACCTCCTGGGGGCAAAGGCTCCGCCCAGCACAGGGCAGGTGCCCTACAAGGGAGGGCTCTGCTGACAGTGATGAGGGCGATCACACCACACTTACTGTCCAGCGGCTCTTCCACTTCCTTGTAGACTTGCCTTAAAGACCCATCTTTCATGTATTTCTCAGTGAAGATATCATAAGGGACCAGTTCTCGAATGGTCTTCTTGTCGTCCTCTGAGGTGGCAAGCCATCGATCACAAGGGAAGGTCAAGGTCTCTGTGCCCTGGGGTGAGGAGGAAGGAGGAAACTGAGCCCCTAATGTGGAAACTGCCAACTTCAGTCATTCATGTCAACACTCATGGGGACCAACCAAGGACAAGGGTGATGGAGCCCCACTAATAATACAAAAGCCACAGAGGAGCCCCCCCGGCCTGCCCCAATTCCAGCAGATCCAGTCTTACTTAAAGCACTTTCCACACCATGTCAGGGGTAGGCTCTTGAAGGTGGAGTTCCCTGAGCCACTTAAAAATAGATATCTGAACCCCATCCCAGAGACTCAGACTCAGCAGGCAAGGGGAGGAAGCTCTGTTTTTTTTAAACTGCTCCCAGCTCCCAGCTCATACCACAGCCATGACTGACAGCTGCTTCCTAGGTTTAGAATTTCGTGGTTTTGGAATGTTTTACAAGTTGGTTAGGTGGGTTTCTTTCTCTGAGTTGACCTTGAGTTGCAGGAAGGGCACACTTGGTCACTCACTGGTAGTATGGCTTTGGGGGTGAGGAGCAGAGACATGGTTGCCCAGACCCTCCTTCTTGACCCATAAACCAGGTTCTAAAAGATTCTGCCTTGGACCTGAGTTAGTTCCTGCACTTGGAGTGAACTGGCTGAAATTTCCTTAGATGATTTTATCTCAACTTAAAAAGGCTACAGTTTCTTGTAAAGAATCTGTCTTTAATCTCTTCTGAAAAGGGACAAAAGAAACAGCAGGACAGATCAGTCAGAAACTCACATCTTTATCTGGGAGGAGCCTGCGGATGTCCACGTGGGAGCAGTGCCAACCAGGATTCATGCCCGTATTATCATGGCCAATCCGAATTTTTTCAATGATTTCTCCCACGTCTTCTAACTTTGGAAAGGAGAAAATGTACCAGATGTTGGCTGAAAGGTCCTGGAAAGTACAACTTCAGCAAAACCCTGCCTCCCCAGGGCATCCACCCTTGAGTCCCTTTGAACTTCCTGGGGTCACTTTTTCCCAGTATGTCCCTCCTGTCCAGATAAGCCAGCCCCCGCCCTCCCCTACATATGCCGTGCTCATACGTCCCTTCCTCCCCCCAAGCTTAACATCAGCCTAGACTTAGAACTCAGTTCAATCAAGGTCTGGGAGGCTGCCCCCCCTTTTCATGGTGGAGCCCAGCCCCTTGTCTTCTATTACTTATTGTTCTAGCAGTGGCTTAAGAACTGACTGGGGGGTATCAGAAGGTGAGTTCTAGTTCTGCCCATGCCCTCTCTTGCCACCCTTACCTTCTCCTTGGCCCCCAAGAGCCCCCTTCATCTCCAGCCACTCCTCTTCTATATCCCTCAAATTCCAGTCCCTCAACCTCTACATTCTCTCATCACAGGGCCTTTGCACATGCTCTCCCTGCCCCTACCCTTTTCTCTTCTTTACCTAAGCCAGTGTTTGTTCAACCTCATCATTCAGGTCTCAGCTCAAGGATCACTTCTTCAGGGAACCCCCTTGACCACCTTAAGAAAGTCAAATCTCTTCATGATAGGGTCTGACAGCACCCTATAACCACCCACCACGGCAGTTCTCAGTTAGAAGTTTGCATTTACCTGTGTGATAAAGAAGGTGTGATACCTTCTTCTCTACAACTGAAAGCCACAGGGGCAGGCATCACATCTGTTTTGCTCATCACTGCATCCCCAAAGCCCAGAACCTAGGTTCTCAATAACTATTGGCTGGAAGGATGAAAGAATGAGTGTTTCCTCATTTGAAAAATGGGTGTGACAAAGTCATCTGGGTTCTCTCACATGCAGTGCTGAACCTTAACCACCAAGGTATGAACGTCCCCTTGAATGAAAAAGCTGATTACGTGCGTGTCACAGTGAGTCCCTGAAATTCAGGAGCTGTGATCTCTCGTCTCTCCTGCCTGGAGCCTGTGGGCATAAGGTGCAAGGGAGGAACTCAG
This sequence comes from Balaenoptera ricei, assembly GCF_028023285.1. Classification (NCBI taxonomy): domain Eukaryota; kingdom Metazoa; phylum Chordata; class Mammalia; order Artiodactyla; family Balaenopteridae; genus Balaenoptera; species Balaenoptera ricei. The sequence continues at coordinate 66,893,499 of NC_082652.1, forward strand.
CCAGGAGTGACTGATCCCCAGTTTCTTCCATTGGAGCCCTTTAAGGAAGCAGGGAGGCGGCCAGACACAAGGCAAGGCAGCCACTCAGCTGGCACCTGCCTCCCCGGCTCTCTCTCTGCCAGGCTGCCCTCCATCATCCCACCAGGTCCCACTCCAGGGCCTCTCCCAGTTCTCATGTGTCATATTCTCTTCTGAAATGGTGCTGTATGTATCAGTTCACACCCTGCCTCATCCCTATGGGGAATCTGGGCAATCACAGCTGGGTATAAACAAGGGAGTCGGGGTAAAGGGAAAAGAGGGTAGGGAAAAACAGTAATACCCAGGTGCCCTGGCTCATGGTTGGTTCATGGAATTCTTGCCTTTTGCTTTGACAGTTGGGGGTTAAAGAGGGTGTGCAGACTTGAGTTTCCTGGCAGCAACTGTGCAAAGCTACCTGCCTGGCCTGCTGCATCAAGGTCTCAGCGCTACAAGGAGGCGGCTCCAGGATGGATGAGAGCTCCCGATGAGTGAATGGCATCTGAATGAGTGATTGAGTCATTCATCAAATGCAAAGCCTCTATAACCCTAGACAGATGTGACCTGGGAATGAACTAGAACAGCTCCCACCACTGCATACCCTCTGCACACACCCACCCACAGTCAGCAGCCATGGGGAGGCCCATCCGCACTGCTTGAGAAACCTCCCCCTATTCCCACCCCACCTCCATCCTTCTCAGTTGCAGCCCTACGAGCTGTGTGATCTAGACAAGGCACTTGACCTTCCAGGCCTCAACTGCCTCATCTATCAAATAGGAAGATTGCTCAGCTGAAGGCAGAGGCATGGGCAGAGCAACCCTTCGAGGTCACTCCTACATCTAACATTGCAGACGTGCTTCTTTTTGTCAGTGATTCTCTCCTTCCAGGTGACCAATATGGCGCCACATTGCTGGAGACGCCCTGAGTTAACAAGATGCTATAACTGTCATTGCTTCTGCTGCCCTGCAGCGCCGCTCCAACTCCCCGCTGGCCAGCTCACCCATGCTTCATCAGAGAAGTGGTGTCCCCCACGAGTCCCCGGGCTTTCTGAATCATTAAACAGAGGCCAGTGATTTCACAGGGCCTTATCCTTTCACAACAGGAGAAACAGGAAGCTACGGGTGAGATCATGGCTCACAGAATCTGCACTCAAGGACACTGAGCTGCCAGGCAGCTGGCAAATGGAATAATTTGCCAGCCTAACTCTTGGAATGGTGATGAGTATTAAATGAGTTGACACACACCAAGTGCTGAGAATAAGGTTGGCACATGGGAAGTGCTCAGTAAATATTATCTATTGTCGTTATTTTCCCAGCCGATCCGTGTGTCTGAGGACGAGGCCATAGAGAGAGGATGGGGTTTGCTCATGAGTTAGAGGCTGAGCAGAATCAGAACCCAGGGTCATGGGCTCGCAACCCAGTGCTCCACCCCTTATCTGAAGATCAACTGGTAAAGAGAAATGGAGAGACAGGGACACAGAGCAATCTCATTTGTTTCTAAGCTCTCATACACCCAACTCCCAGATAGATTTGAAAAGAAAAAAGAAATAAGATAGCAACAAATTGCTGGCAAATTATAGCTGCCCATTAGGTGGACTTCATTGATAAAACTCCCCGGAAGCCATGCTGAGGTGTAATCACAGCTCGGGGCCCTGACAGCATCAGGCTTGGATGACGCACATGCCATGACATCTCGGGTGGGTGAGGTGTTGCTCTGTGTGCATAGATGAATCACCCTTGAATTTTCCTTGTTAAAAAACTCCACCAAGGTGGCAAACTTCCCACAAGTGCTGACTGCTCCCAGAGAAGGTGGGGAGGGGAAAGGGAGTCCCTTGGGGCAGACACAGCCCGAGGAAGAAGGAAGGGGCTCTGGACTTTGTTTCCCACCAGAAAATAAGGGGCACATCTCCAAAGGTCCCCACTACCTGGAGAGCCCAAGCTCCCATCTCTCGTCCTTCAGAGTCATCCCCTTTAAGTCCATCTCGTCCTCTACCCAAGTCACATCACTCTCCTCCTATCCCCTCCGGCCAAACCTCAAACCACTTGCTGTGTTCACTTCCACCTCTGGCCATGATGTTCCCCTTGCTAGGAATGCCTTCCCTCCTTGTTGCCGCTTATGTCCACTTTCCGGTCCAGCTCAAAACCACCACTTCCAGGGAGCCCTGTCCCGTCTCTGAACACCTGTAGCACGCTCAGCCAGCCCACTGTTTGCCCTCATCACCATGGACTAGTCTACTACAGCGGCTAAGAGCACATATTCTGAGCCAGTCCTCCTGGCTTTGAATCCTGCTTCCACTATGCCTTGGTTGTGTGATTTCATGTAAGCTACTAAACTCTCTGTGCCTCAGTTTCCCCATATTTAAGCAGGGATAATTAAAGCGCAGAGTTGCTATGAGGGTTAAGTGAGCTAATATGGGTAAAGCCCTATGACGGTGCCTTCTTAGCCCCAGGATCAGTTACTATGATGACCGCCAGACTCTCTCATTAGCCTCGTGTGAGATCTGGAGTTCCCCAGCTGGACTGCAAGCCCCTTGCAGGCATAGTCTGGGTTCTCTTCTTCCCTTGTCTCTCCCACCCCACCTGGCACGCAGTGGAGTGCACAGGGAGGCACGGGACTGAGTGCAGAGAATACCAAGGTGTGGATGTGGTGACATACATCCACAGTAAGCGTCGAACAACTCTCAGGCCAGAGTTGAGGGGGAACCAAGGAATATACAGATGCTCTTTTGTATATGAGAGGATTGGCCATAGCTTAGCAGATGAACGGGAGACAATTATATGACGAGAAAGTCTGGAAGCCGGCTCTCTCCACGGGTCTCTGTTGTTGGTAGCACTGGAGATGGCCCCAATGGAACTGGAATTGTGCTTCTATCTCCCTAAGCCCTATCCACTCATGATCACCTTTGATTCAGACGCTGGTCCTGGAAGGGCAGGTTCACTGTCCTCCTGGTTACTCAGATGTACTGAGGCTCAGAGAGGTTGGATGAACTGCCTGTCTCCCTCACTCACGGCAGTGCATCAGAGGGAAGGCACATGTCAGACTCTGGACAAAGGGCTCCTTCTCCTTGTCTTCTGGCCCATCCCGCCCCCAGTTCTGGCTCCCCCGGCAGCCTGCTAGACCCAGGTACCTCCATTATGAAGCGGGAGGCGGACTTCCTCTCAAAGAACAGCTTCTGCTCCCTCTTGTTGGTGCATAGGTACTTCTGCTGCGTGCACACGGCATCGCAGCCATAGATGATGATGAAGATGTTGGCGTCTGTCCCAGCGGCAAAGACATCACTGGTGTAGAGCGTGATCTCGTAAGGGACAACTAAGGGTGGGGGACAGAGGGCAAAGTCAGAGGGGAGGTGAAAACAGGACATAGGCAGGTCAAGTTCTTCACCAGCACCACCACCCCAGATGGTCCCTTCACTGGGAGCTGCTACCCAGGGACCTGAAACTTCACATGGTTGCCTAGCAACCACAGGGTGAGGGGAGGTGTTTTGTCATGCCTAGTGCCCACAGAAAGCTCCTGTCACCTCAGACCAGGGTCTCCGTGCCTTTCCCATCACAGAGCTAGTACAACAGACTGGCTGAAAGCTCAGGCTCTAGCCTGACTATCTGTGTGACCTGGACGAGTCACCTACAAGCCTTGGTTTCCTCATTTGTAAAGTGTCCTCAGTGGGGTCCTTGGCTCTAGACACTCTATACACAGGAGCATTATGTTTCAGGGGACAACAGCCAATTGGATCAGCCAGTCTACAGTGGTGAGAGTCCTTTCTCTTCTCTTCCCACCCCTTGCTACTCATCCACTGGCTCCAACTGGCCTGCCCCCCAACCCCTCCGCACAGACTTTCTGATGATGATAGAGGAGGGGAAGTGTCAAAACTTCACCTAGTTGTTCCACTTCCTCCTTTCCTTTAGCTGGTAAAGGAATTACATTTACCTTCTTTTAAAGTTCTTTTTCCCCCTAGTCAGGATAAAATCTTATAGTGGTGATTTCTTTGGTGTGTTAATGACTGGAGTGAGGATTGGCGAAGGGGTTGATAATGATCCTTCACTGTTAGACCTTTATCTTTTCTTCCTTTTGGGTCTTACAACTATTCTACCTTATTATCTCTATTTTGTAGACAAGAGAACTGAACTCCAGAGAAGTCAGGTTCTCTGCCTGTTGTCACCAGCTAGTTTGGGGTACAGTGTGGAATACATCCCATATTTCCTTTCCCTGGGTCCAGGGCTCTGTCCACAGCCAGCACAGGGCCCGGGGAATTTCCAAGGTGCGCCTGGCCAAGGGTCAACACTGGATGACGGACTGGGACTGAGTTGGGGTGGTGAGCGATGGGGTGCAGGAGGAGGCCCAGCCTTGCTGTGCAAGGTTCCTACATGGTGTATACAGCCTTGTCTGAAGGTCCGCGTGGAAGAGGTCCCTGACGATGGCACCATCGTCTTCATTCTTGGCCAACCAGCGGCCACAGGGGAATGTCATGCACCTTCCAAGGGATGGGGCGTCCACCTCTACCCAGTCTACAAACCAGCCTGGAGCCTTGCCTGGAGGGAAGGAGACACAGAACTCATCAAGGACCTCTACACAGATGGTTTCCTGGGAACAACTTCAGGGACTCCAAACATCCTTCCCTACTCGATGGCTGGTGCTTATAGCTCCACCGTGAACATGCCATCCCTTTTGCTTACAGCGTTACTGAACTGATTCCCCTGCACCCAGCTGAAGCTGGATCACACTCCAGGCTGCTGTCAGTGAAATTAGCAAGAGCAAAGGAGCATGGGGAGGAGATGACAGGAGGCAGAGAGTCTGAGGGGAGGGAAGCAGGGACACTGTCCAAGGTGGAAGGTGCTCCAAAGAGGGAGCCCAGAGATGCCAGAGAGAGCCTGTGTTAACGAGGACTCCATAGTTTCACCCAGTGACGGGGCGAAACGCTGGGGTCCCTGGCCTCAGTTTGTGATGCATGAAGGCAAGGGAAACTAGTGAAGGATCGATGCTCCTCCCTGGGAAAATGAGTGCTCAAGTTTAAAGAAAGAAATGGAAGCCAGGCAGAGACCCTGTCCCTCAGTCCCAGAGGGAAGGAGGAAGGCCTCCTTCCTCAGGCTTAGAAGATATGGTTTTGAAGACCAAGAAAATGAGTCTGCTTTACTGAGAGAGAACAAACTTGGGCACAGCTTTTGTCTGGCTGCAGTGTCAGCGGGTTCTGGGAATAACTGGCTCCATCAGTGGTCCTCAAAGTGGAGCCCCCAGACCAGCAGCCTCAGCATTACCGGTGAGAAACATAAACTCTCGGGTCCCACCCCAGACCTACTCCAACCAAAGGCTGTGGGTGGGGCCCAGAAATCTGTGTTTTAACAAGCCCCCCGCGTGGCTCTGATACACATTCAAATTTGAGAGCCGCTGATCAGGGATTCTCAAACCTGGCTGCCCACTGAAATTTCTGAGAGTGCGGTTTTGGGGAAAGCTTTAAAAGCCACCAGCGTCCTGGCCCCTCCCTGATCAATTAGACCAGAATCTCTGCATGCAGCCAGGACTCCACCAGACTGAATGGACTGAGGAAGCTGTGTCATTATGGAAGGCAGATGACATCCAAGTCTACCTCAGATTCTTGCCTAGACACCCACGGGGACCTGCCCATGGTCCTCACGTTCTTAGCCAGGGAAAGAGGGAAGGAAGGCAGAGACCTGTGTTGTCATGGCCGATCCTGACTTTCCACAGATCTCCCAGGTCCAGGGTCTCCACTGTGAAGATTTCGATGCTGTCCCTCTCAAACTTGTCACTGTTTGTCTTGGAGGATTTCAGGAGGGTCATTCCTGCCAACCAAATGACCCCAACATGACTGGCTGGGCCTGAGACCTTCCAACCTAGTCTGACCACCTTTTTTCGTCTCTCCTCATAATGACCAAATTTCTGAACTTTCATCAAATTTAGACTGTACAATTACCATCCACTAGGCGTCTTTGGCATTTTGTGTGTGTGTGTGTATGTATGTCCTTTTATTAAGCTTTACAATAATCTTTTGACATATATATTTTTATTTCCAGTTTGCATCTAAAGAAAAGGAGACACACCCAGAAATTAAGTGCCTTATCCAAGGTCATCCAGGAGGAAGTGGTGGGGCCCTAAGTCAATGTGTGCCCCCCTTTCACAATCCCCACGTTTCTCCATGGCGGGGAGGGAGCCAGTGACAGAGCCACCCTCCCACGCTCCCTGGGGAAACAGGGCCTCCCCTGCAGGGATGGGGCATGTGGGAATTCTCTGGAGACTCTTCTCTGGATGACAGAAGGAGGGTTGGCTTCAAATGCCCCTGACCAGCCATCTCACATACATTATCTGTCCTGGGACTCTGGCTGCGTGTCAGTCTGAAATTTAAGGTGGTTTCAGGATCATCACCATCTCCTCCTGCCTCAGCTTTCAAGTCTCCTTAACCCTGTAAGTCCCACCTCATGTAGGAAGTCTTCTGATAATCTAGACTCATTGCAGACTGGTTTCAGCACACAAAGAGTCAGACAGACCTTGGTTAGATGCCCGGTTTTGCCACTTAGCATCTGGGTGGCCTTGGACAAATTACTTAATTCTCTGAAACTGGTTTCCTCGAATGTCAAAAAGGATGGTCTTCCCCATAGAGTTGTTGTGAGTATTTAATAAGATGATGACTTGCGTCTTCAAGAATGTGCCTAACACATAGCAATCCCTTGGCAAATAAAAGCAGTTGTTAGGGCCCCTCAGTTTCATTGACCATGGCTCAGCAATTATTGCAAGGACATACATTTATAAGTTTTGGCCTGATTCATTCATTATATCTGCATTATCTAACTTAGTAAATAATAATAGTAAAAAATGTTTTATTGAGTGTCATTTTGTCTCAAATATTTTACATGTTCAATTTCATTAATACACAACTCTATGAGGCATGTACTAGTATAATCTCCATTTTACAAATGGGGGAAACTAAAGCACAGAGAGATTAAGGAACTTGCCTAAGTTCCCACAGCTAATAAGTGGTAGAGCAGAAGTTTAAACCATTCAGTCAAGCTTGAGTCCACGCTCTATATCACCACAGTGCTGAATTAGAATATGAGCACCCCAATGTCAGGGATTAAGCTCCTTCATTCTTCAGCAATTCTTGGCATAGAGCTCTGGACCCACAGGGTTTTGAGCAAATATGTGATGATTACATATTTGAGGGACTGGTTCCTCTCTGAACTCAGACAGAATGGCTGGACACGTGGTCCAAGTGGATGGCTGACTCCAGCACTATATGCCACCTTCTCTGATTGCCTTGACAGAGGCTCCAGAATGACCCCGAGACTCCTTGAGCATCTCATATGGAGAGTACCATGGAACCCATTGGCTGAATCTCACTGGAGGTTGGGAAGAGCCACTGGTTCCCAGGTTGTTATTGAGGTAGAGAGAGAGTTAGGGCTACCTCTGCCTTTAGAACAGGAGGAGAAAGCTGGCAAAAGACATAGAGAAGACATCACTCGCTGTTTGGACTGAGGAGCCCCTTTGCTACAGTTTTGAAAGGCAAACAGAGTGACATCTCAAGGAACGGCACAGGAAATGGTAAAAACTTTCAGAAAGGCCTGGACAAAGAATTGGGCACCATTACTTGGGGAGAGGATACCGAAGGGAAGATGGTTCACATGGCTTCCAAACACTTGTAGGGTGGTAGAGGCAGCAGTGAGGACCAAGAGAGGGCAGGGGGCTCTCTGCCCCCAGAGTGCAGTAGGCCTGACTTAGTAAGATTTAGGAAGAGTTTTAAAAGAACTGGCATTCACAACCCAGGCAGACAAGTCATCTCACAGGGAGATTTTTAAGAAAAAAGGAATTGCCTTTCTCTGTTGGGGATAGTTGCATGAAATCTTTCAAGAGTCAGAGGCATGCAAGAATACACAATGGGGAAAGGATAGCCTCTCCAATAAATGGTGGAAATGGATGTCTACATGTAAAATACTTAATTTGGACCCTTATCTCATACCGTACATAAAAATCAACTCAAAATGAATTACAGATTTAAACAGAAGGACTGAAACTGTAAAACTCCTAGAACAAAGCATAAAAGAAACACTTTATGACATTGGTCTTGGCAATGATTTCATGAATATGACACCAAAAGCACAGCAACAAAAAATAAAATTAACAAGAGGGACTACATTAAACTAAAAAGTTTCTGCACAGCAAAGAAAACAACAGAGTGAAAAGGCAACATACAGAATGGGAGAACATATTTGCAAACTATATATCTATAAGGGGTTAATCACCAAAATATATAAAGTAATCTTACAACTCAATAACAAAAAGACTAAGAACCCAATTAAAAATGGGCTAAGGACTTAAATAGACCTTTCTCCGGAGAAGCCATAAAAATGGCCAACAGTATAAGAAAAAACGCTCATTGTCACTAACCATGAAGGAAATGCAAATCAAAACCACAATGAGATATCTCACACCTGTCAGGATGGTCACTATCAAAAAAACAAAAGGGGACTTCCCTGGTGGTCCAGTGGTTAAGAATCTGCCTTTCAATACAGGGGATGTGGGTTCAATCTCTGGTCGGGAACTAAGATCCCACATGCCACGGGGCAAGTAAGTCTGCGTGCCACAACTACAAAGCCCATGTGCCACAACTAGAGAGAAGCCCTTGCGCTGCAACAAAGAGCCCGGGCACCGCAATGAAAGATCCCATGTGCTGCAAGTAAGACCTGATGCAGCCAAAAATAAATAAATTTTAAAAAAACCAAACAAACCAAAAGACAACAAGTGTTGGTGAGGATGTAGAGAAATTGGAACCCCTGCACGCAGTTGGTGGGAATGAAAAATGATGCAGTTGCTATGGATAATAGTATGAAAGTTCCTAAAAAAGTTAAAAAGAGAACTACCATATGAACCCACAATCCCAATTCTGGGTATATATCCAAAAGAATTGAAATCAGATTCTTGAAAAGTATTAGCGCTCATGTGTTCATTGCAGCACTATTCACAATAGGTAAGAATGGAAAAAATCCTAAATGTCCGTTGACAGATGAACGGATAAAGAAAATATGGTATATACATACAGTGGAATATTATACAGCCTTGTAAAAGGAGATTCTCCAATATGCAACAATGTGGATGGTTCTTGAGGATATTATGCTAAGTGAAATTAGCCAGACACAAAAGGATGAATACAGCATGACTCCATTTAAATGAGGTATCAAAATCAAATTCATAAAATCAAAGACAGAAATGGTAGTTATCAGGAGCTGGGGATAGGAGGAAATGGGGGTTTAAGAATCAACAGGCATAAAGTTTCAGTTTAGTAAGTTTAATAAGCTCTAGAGATCTGCTGTACACCACAGACCTATGGTCAATGACCATGTATCGTACATTTAAAATTTGGTAAGAAAATAGATTGCATGTTAAGTATTCTTCATAAAATAAAATAAAATAATAAAGAGAATTTTAAAATATGGTTTCTTAAAAGAAAAGAGAGAGAGAAAGAGGGAGAGGCATGTCCAGTATTTCCTTGGAAAATTGCACTGAATCTCTCAGTCTCCCTGGAGAGGAACGTGGGTGAACCTCGGCCCTGCGTTGCTCTCTTACCAGTGTCATCTTGAGTGCCAAAAAGCGTGATGAAGACATTGGCATCGGTGCCCGCATTCTTCTTGTCCCCGGTCTTTATGGTCACTGAGAATGTGGTAGATTTATCTGCCAGGAGAAGAGTGTGGAGAAGTGAGTGGTAGATTGCACCTCCCATGAAGGGAGGAGGAAGAAAACGTACTGAGCATGTTTCTCTGCTCGTGTTGGCTGTTTTTATGAATCACTTTACTTGTAGCATGTGTTCTTCTGCAGTTGCCTTTAGTCTGGAAACTTCCTGAAGACAGAGATGAGGTCCCGCCACCTCATGTCCAGCTCACACAGGAAACCCTCAATCAGTAAAGTTGTAGGATGCTTGGGGAAGACTTGGGGTGACTGTGGGGTTCAGAGGCTCATCAGCCAGGAGCCCTGGTCTGGCTCCTTCAGGTTGGGAAGTTTTAGGGATGCATGTTTCAAGGAAGGGAGCACAAGCATCATAGAACTCTTGAAAGTTCATTCTTTCCCTTGAAAAAAATATTCATATTGAGTCTATAATGTGCCTGGAGGGGAGGACACAAGACTAAGTCAGAGTCAGCTATAACTATTCTATTCCATTCCATTCGATTCCATTCCTTCCATTCCATTCTATTCCTGACAATAACTCCATGCTAGGCCATGTACTTTATACCCAGCCGTATGCTAGACATGTGAGAATACGCCCCCTTCACCTCCCCATTCTTGCCATAGAGGAATGAGAGAACAGATAGATTCCTAGGGAAGGAAGTGCCCAGAGCCCACAGGGGAAGGGAAGATGGAGACCTAGTTGGGGAGAGACAGAGGAAAGGGGTGCTGGAGGGGAGAAATCAGCTCTAGGTTAGGAAACCTTTCTGCTCCAGGGCCAGGTGGTCGAGGGGGTTGTTGTCATCTCCCCCACCCTCCTCATCCTCGCTTGGTGGCAGCACATAGGACTCATCCACTGGTAACAGCTCCCTGGACAGCTGGCCATCATCCTCCTCCACTGCCAGCCAGCGCTGGCATGGAAAGTAGTACCTGTGGGGACAGGGGGTGAGGAGAATTGGGGAATGTCTCTTTGGAAAGGTCTCATGAAACAGTAGTCATGGGCTGAGGAACGAGAGGACATCATGGGGCCCAAATGGTCCCCTGTCTTCCCCCACACCCCCAGCATTGCCCTCCCATCCTACCTAGCCTGGGATTCACCCCATTAGTCACTTGCCTGGAGTAGACAACAAACATGGGATGTGGTTTCCATACAACCCCACTGAAAATGGCTGGGTAACAGTGCCTGGAGCACAGCAGACCCTCAATCAGGGTCCTATTGGAGGAATCTAGAGGAAAAGGGGCTTCTGGGGACTGTTCCAGCCTTTTCTAGAATCAACCTGTTAGCCAGAGCCACTTTGGCAGAGAATGTTGTACACATAGGAGGGGCTTCATACCCAAGGGCTGAATTAGTGGATTTTAATGGAATGACCCATTTATGCTTCTGGAAAGTGCAAAGAGTATGGCTAAGGAGCTGGCACAGCAGACAGCGGGCGCCACCCAGGGAAGGGAGGTCCAAGGTAGACTCCTCAGTGGAGAGGCTGAACCCAGAGCAAGGAAGGCGCCTGGATGGAAGTGAAAGAAGGATGTGGGCCGAGAGAGGCAGCAGAGCGCGGGAACTGAGGACTCACCTCTAGAGCCAGACTGGGGTTGAATCCTGGCTCTGCCGCCTACAGTCATGTGAGCTTGAACAAGTTTCTTTACCTCTTTGTGCAAAGGTTGCCAGATTTAGCCAATAAAATCACAGGACTCCCAGTTAAATTGGAATTTTAGATAAGCAAGTAATAATGTTTCAATATAAGTATGTCCTATCTAGTATTGGGGACATACCTATACTAAAACACTATCCATTGCTTATCTGACATTCAAATTTAATTGGCCATTCTGCATTTTATCAGGCAACCCTCTGTAGAATGAGGATGATCATGCCTATTTCATAGGTGGTTGTGAGAATTTCATGACTTAAACATTTTTAAGTGCTTAAAAAAAAATGCCTGGCTCTCAGTACGCTCTTGGTTAGGAATTTGCTAAAACTATTGCGAAGATGATGATGGTGATTCTTCTTACACTTCCTTTCTTCCTCTTCAGTTCATGCCTGGGATCTCTGGAGATTGTGGGCTGGACAGTTCCCATTGGGCCCCTGAGCTTCCAGAACAACTCAGAGGGTTTGGGGATGCAGCCCATCTCTACAGCCCCATCTGCACCCCTTCTCCACCACTGTCCAGGTGCATAAGATGCATTCAGGGTCTGGTCAAAGTCTGGAGAGGTGGGAGCAGTGCAGGCCAAGGGTCTCATCCCTGTCTGAGCCCCACATCCTCCTACAGTCCTTACTGCTTGCCAACGTCAGCACGGTAGAAGGGCAGCACCAGAGGACGCCACCTCAGCCCAGGGGCTCAGATGGGGCACAGAAGGGCAACTGTGTATCGAGGGATGTGGATTTTAAGGATGGGAGGAGCTCAACCTTGGGAGATATAAACTAAATTGCTACGAAATTAGTGTTTAAGTGAAAAATGTATATCGTTCCACTTCTCTGCCTTTCAAATGTATGAGTGGGAAAGTTAAACTTTTACTAATTTATGAATAATAGGCTTTAGTTCTAAATTATGGCCGATTAAGGGAGAGAGAAAGAAATAAAGAAAAGAGTGGGGTTGGGGCCGAGGTGGAGTATGGGAAGCTGGAGGAGGATAGGGACAGAGGGAGAGAGACGCATAAAGAGCGAGCTGGGGGAGACTGATGCTGGGAGAGAAAAAAGTCAGTAAGAGGGGAAGGCACAAGCCCTCCCACACCCGTGAAGAGCGCACGCGCGGGGAATCAGAGCCTGGCTTCTTGGCACCACCCCCGTGGTCCCTGAGATACCTGCACCATGAAGTTAAAGGCCCTTAGCACGCCCATGGCTGCAGCCTCCGCAGGCAGGAGAACCAGAGCCGGAGCCAGGATGGGCCTGAGCGCTGGGCGTTTAGCCTCTATCCCCACAGCAACAACAAGCACCCACAGGAGGTCCAGTGGAGGACTGGGCCTACTGGCCCCCTCCCCTTCCTCCCACAGGAATAAATCCTGCTCAAGCAGGTCTGCGGAGGGGAGTAGGTAGGGATTTTTCAGGAGCAAAGGGGAAGAGAGGCATGCAGGTGTTCTGGCCAGGTATGCCCACCACTCCACTTAAGCAAGGGCAATGGAAGGAAGAGCCAGGGGCTGGGTCAGCAGGAGGTTTAAACTGAGCATTGGAACAAAGCTCGGGGCCACTAAAAGTACGAGTTTCACTTGAAAGTTAAACTGGAATGAGCGGATTGCAAAACTGAACGCTGTAAAATGTATACAATGTGTGGCCTTTCCCATTTTGTGCATAAAGGCTGGAGCACATCAAGTATGTCAACTGGTGGTACTGGAAGAGCGGCGTAGCAACAGAGTGGGTCTGGAATTCCAGAGCTCCGGGTTTGTGCCCCTGCCCTTCCCCTTACACTCGGTGTGGCTGCTGGGCCCCGAGTTTCATCACCAAGAAGGCCTCTGCGGGGTGTGAGCAGAGGAGGGACGTGGCCTGAGGGCTGTAGACACTAGGAGGGCCTGGGTGAAGCAGAGGGACCAGCCAGGAGGCTCTGACCAGGGGGTGCTGAAGATGGGGAGAGGGGGTCTGGCTGAGCTTTTCTGACAGAGTGGCGATGGATTGGGGGTGGGGCATAAGCGGCAAAGAGGAGGCAGGGTGGAGTCAGTTTGCATGGAGACATGTGACTGGGTCCAGGGGCAGCTGAGGAATGAGGACACTGTTCATTTACCCTTCTGGTTGCAAAGGCCTTATTCCTGAGCTAATAAAGGTCATGGGAGGTCATCAGGAGCTGGGGATAGGAGGAAATGGCGGTTTAAAATCAACAGGCATAAAGTTTCAGTTTAGTAAGTTTAATAAGCTCTAGAGATCTGCTGTACACCACATACCTATAGTCAATGACCATGTATCGTACATTTAAAATTTTTTTTCCCCGACAGGCCCTGTCGGGAAAGACGGTGTCTCTCCGAGAGAGAGAGCAGATTCGCTGCTCTAATTTTGCTTCCTCTGAACGGCCATGATTTTGTTTTTAATTTGAATTGTATTCTATTTATTTATTTTTTATATAGCAGGTTCTTATTAGTTATCTATTTTATACATATTAGTGTATATATGTCAGTCCCAATCTCCCAATTCATCCCACCACAACCACCACCCCACCCCACCCCAGCCCCGCTTTCCCCCCTTGGTGTCCAGATGTTTGTTCTCTACATCTGTGTCTCTATTTCTGCCTTGCAAACTGGTTCATCTGTACCATTTTTCTAGATTCCATATATGTGTTAATATATGATATTTGTTTTTCTCTTTCTGACTTACTTCACTCTCTATGACAATCTCTAGGTCCATCCACATCTCTACAAATGACCCAATTTTGTTCCTTTTTATGGCTGAGTAACATTCCATTGTATATATGTACCACAACTTCTTTATCCATTCCTCTGTCGATGGGCATTTAGGTTGCTTCCATGACCTGGCTATTGTAAATAGTGCTGCAATGAACATTGTGGTGCATGTGTCTTTTTGAATTATGGTATTCTCTGGGTATATGCCCAGTAGTGGGATTGCTGGGTCATACGGTAATTCTAATTTTAGTTTTTTAAGGAACCTCCATACTGTTCTCCATAGTGGCTGTATCAATTTACATTCCCACCAACAGTGCAGGAGGGTTCCCTTTTCTCCACACCCTCTCCAGCATTGGTTGTTTGTAGATTTTCTGATGATGCCCATTCTAACTGGTGTGAGGTGATACCCCATTGTAGTTTTGATTTGCATTTCTCTAATAATTAGTGATGTTGAGCAGCTTTTCATGTGCCTCTTGGCCATCTATATGTCCTTTTTGGAGAAATGTTTATTTAGGTCTTCTGCCCATTTTTTGATTGGGTTGTTTAGTTTTTTTTAATATTGAGCTGCATGAGCTGTTTATATATTTTGGACATTAATCCTTTGTTTGTTGATTCATTTGCAAATATTTTCTCCCATTCTGAGGGTTGTCTTTTCGTCTTGTTTATAGTTTCCTTTGCTATGCAAAAGCTTTTAAGTTTCATTAGGTCCCATTTGTTTATTTTGTTTTTATATCCATTACTCTAGGAGGTGGGTCAAAAAAGATCTTGCTGTTATTTATGTCAAGGAGTGTTCTTCCTATGTTTTCCTCTAAGAGTTTTACAGTGTCCAGTCTTACATTTAGGTATTTAATCCATTTTGAGTTTATTTTTGTGTATGGTGTTAGGGCATTTTCTAATTTCATTCTTTTACATGTAGCTGTCCAGTTTTGCCAGCACCACTTATTTTTTTTTTAATTTATATTTATTTATTTATTTATTTTTGGCTGTGTTGGGTCTTTGTTGCTGCGTGCGGTTTTTCTCTAGTTGTGGGGAGTGGGGGCTACTCTTCGTTGCGGTGCATGGGTTTCTCATGGCAGTGGCTTCTCTTGTTGCAGAGCACGGGCTCTAGGCACGTGGGCTTCAGTTAGTTGTGCCACACGGGCTCAGTAGTTGTGGCTCACGGGCTCTAGAGAGCAGGCTCAGTAGTTGTGGTGAACGGGCTTAGTTGCCCTGCGGGACCTTCCCGGACCAGGGCTTGAACCTGTGTCCCCTGCATTGGCAGGAGGATTCTTAACCACTGTACCACCAGGGAAGTCCCCAGCACCACTTATTGAAGAGACTATCTTTTCTCCATTGTATATCCTTGCCTCCTTTGTCATAGATTAGTTGACCATAGGTGTGTGGGTTTATCTCTGGGCTTTCTATCCTGTTCCATTGATCTATACTTCTGTTTTTGTTTCAGTACCATATTGTCTTGATTACTGTAGCTTTGTAGTATAGTCTGAAGTCAGGGAATCTGATTCTTCCAGCTCTGTTTTTTTCCCTTAAGATTGCTTTGGCTGTTCGGGGTCTTTTGTGTCTCCATACAAATTTTAGGATTTTTTTGTTCCAGTTTTGTTCTGTCTGGATGATCTGTCCATTGGTGTAGGTGAGGTGTTAAAGTCCCCCACTATTATTGTGTTACTGTCGATTTCCTCTTGTATAGCTGTTAGCATTTGCCTTTTGTATTGAGGTGCTCCTATGTTGGGTGCATATATATTTATAATTGTTATATCTTCTTCTTGGATTGATCCCTTGATCATTACTTAGTGTCCTTCTTTGTCTCTTGTAACATTCTTTATTTTAAAGTCTATTTTATCTGATATGAGTATTGCTACTCCAGCTTCCTTTTGATTTCCATTTGCGTGGAATATATCTTTTTCCATCCCCTCACTTTCAGTCTGTATGTGTCGCTAGGTCTGAAATGGGTCTCTTGTAGACAGCATATATGTGGGTCCTGTTTTTGTATCCATTCAGCGAGCCTGTGTCTTTTGGTTGGAGCATTTAATCCAATCACATTTAAGGTAATTATCAATATGTATGTTCCTATGACCATTTTCTTAATTGTTTTGGGTTTGTTTTTGTAGGTCCTTTTCTTCTCTTGTGTTCCCCACGTAGAGAAGTTCTTTTAGCATTTGCTGTAGAGCTGGTTTGGCGGTGCTGAATTCTCTTAACTTGTGCTTGTCTGTAAAGCTTTTGATTTCTCTGTCGAACCTGAATGAGATCCTTGCCAGGTAGAGTAGGCTTGGTTGTAGGTTCTTCCCTTTCATCACTTTAAATATATCATGCCACTTCCTTCTGGCTTGTAGAGTTTCTGCTGAGAAATCAGCTCTTAAACTTATGGGAGTTCCCTTGTATGTTATTTGTCATTTTTCCCTTGTTGCTTTTAATAATTTTTCTTTGTCTTTAATTTTTGTCAATTTGATTACTATGTGTCTCGGCGTGTTTCTCCTTGGGTTTATCCTGCCTGGGACTCTCTGCGCTTCCTGGACTTTGGTGGCTATTTCCTTTCCCATGGTAGAGAAGTTTTCGAGTATAATCTCTTCAAATATTTTCTCGGGTCCTTTCTCTCTCTCTTCTCATTCTGGGACCACTGTAATGTGAATGTTGGTGTATTTAATGTTGTCCCAGAGGTCTCTTAGGCTGTCTTCATTTCTTTTCATTCTTTTTTCTTTATTCTGTTCCATGGCAGTGATTTCCACCATTTTGTCTTCTGGGTCACTTATCCGTTCCTCTGCCTCAGGTATTCTGCTATTGATTCCTTCTAGTGTATTTTTCATTTCAGTTATTGTATTGTTCATCTCTGTTTGTTTGTTCTTTAATTCTTCTAGGCTTTTATTAAACATTTCTTGCATCTTCTTGCTCTTTGCCTTCATTCTTTTTCCGAGGTCCTGGATCATCTTCACTCTCATTATTCTGAATTCTTTTTCTGGAAGGTTGCCTATCTCCACTTCACTTAGTTGTTTTTCTGGTGTTTTATCTTGTTCCTTCATCTGATACACAGTCCTCTGCCTTTTCATTTTGTCTGTCTTTCTGTGAATGTGGTTTTTGTTCCACAGGCTGCAGGACTGTAGTTCTTCTTGCTTCTGCTGTCTGCCCTCTGGTGGATGAGGCAATCTAAGAGGCTTGTGCAAGCTTCCTGTTGGGAGGGACTGGTGGTGGGTAGAGCTGGGTGTTGTTCTGGTGGGCAGAGTTCAGTAACACTTTAATACGCTTGTCTGCTGGTGGGTGGGGCTGAATTCCCTCCCTGTTGGTTGTTTGGCTTGAGGTGACCCAGCACTGGATCCTACAGGCTCTTTGGTGGGGCTAATGGTGGACTACGGAAAGGCTCACACCAAGGAGTACTTCCCAGAACTTCTGCTGCCAGTGTCCTTATTCTCATGGTGAGCCACAGCTTCCCCCCTCCTCTGCAGGAGAACCTCCAATACAAGCAGGTAGGTCTGGTTCAGTGTCCTATGGGGTCACTGCTCCTTCCCCCTGGGTCCTGGTGCAAACACTACTTCGTGTGTGCCCTCCAAGAGTGGAGTCTCTGTTTCCCCCAGTCCCGTCAAAGTCCTGCAATCAAATCCTGCTAGGCTTCAAAGCCTGATTCTCTGGGAATTTCTCCTCCCATTGCCAGACCCCAAGGTTGGGAAGCCTGATGTGGGGCTTAGAACCTTCACTCCAGTTGATGGACTTCTGTGGTATAATTGTTCTCCAGTTCATGAGTCAACCACCCAGTGGTTATGGGATTTGATTTTATTGTGATTGCACCACTCCTACCATCTCATTGAGGCTTTTCCTCTGTCTTTGGATGTGGGGTATCTTTTTTGGTGAGTTCCAGTGTCTTCCTGTCGATGACTGTTCAGCAGTTAGTTGTGATTCTCGCAAGAGGGAGTGAGCGCACGTCCTTCTACTCCACCATCTTGAACCAGTCTCCCATGATTTTACATCTATCTCCCAGGGCAGGCTTTGCTCAGAGTTGCTCTCTCCAGTTGCAAGTGGTTGGAACTGGCTCAGCACAGAGCCCTTACTGCTGCTTCAATACCAAGGAAACAAAGAAAAGAAACTGTACAGCACCAATGAGAAAGGATGGCAAGGGAAGAGGGGGAAATGAGGGGAGCGAGGAGTGGAGGAAGGAAAAAGAGAAAGGGAGGGGAAGAGGAGAGGGGAGTAAAGGGAAGGTTCCATTCACAAGAGTGATAAAAATATGACACATGAGCATAAATGTAACAAGAACATGTAGCCTATGTGTAGCAAGTGGCAGAAAATGTGTAGAAAATGGCACTACTGAGGTACCTCAAAGAAACACTTGGATAGATGGAAATGTGTGCTCGGGGGGAGCACTTCACATTCTAAATATGCAATTCTCCACACATACATTTAACAGCAAAACAATTAAAATTCCAACAGGATATTTTTTAAAAAATCACTTAATGTTTTGATTTGAAAAGGTAAGAACAGCTAATATTCTTCAAGAATAATGAAAGAAGACAAGTACTGACAGATATTAAAATAGATTATAAAACTACAATAATTTAAAAATTGTTGGGTTGGCCTAGAAATGCCAAATCAACTGAACAGAGTTCACTGATCCTAACCAGGCTGCAAGGGGAAGCCAGAATGTTCACAGTTTGTCCCTGTCCTTACTTTTTTTGCAGCACTTTATCCTTGTCAAGCTTAAATGCCTTAGATTTTGAGAACATCTTGAGAAGTTGGGCTGGCATCTTTAAGCCCATTTATCAGAAGGGCAAATGAAAGCTCATAAAGATGGAGTGACTTCTCCAGGGTGACCTGGTGAGTTTCTGGCAGAGGACCTACCCCAGGTCAGGACCCTGGTTCCAGCCACGGGCTAGTCACACAACCCTTCTGTGCCACCATGATGACCTCATGGAAATCCATGACCTCAGGCTGTGTGTGAGCTGTGCCTCAGTGTCCCTGTCTGGAGTAATCTCTTGGGCTGGTGGGGCAGGGTGGAGGTGGGAGATTGGGTGAGCCCCATCAGCCCCTGCCCTGCAAAGAGGGGAGCAGCTCAAGAAGAGGGCATGTTTCAAGAGACACCAGGCTGCAGGCCAAGAAGCTGCTTAATTCAACAAATATTTACTTAAGTGCCTGCTATGTTCCAGGCACTGGCGGGCCCTCGGCAGCTCCACAGCCCCCTCAAGATTTTGTCTGCTTTCCTCTCTGCCTCCCTCCACTTCTCCCCACCACAGCTCCAGGCTTTTTTCCTGTCTATTGCCCTTTGGCCTCTCTTGCCCAAAAGGCAATGTGGTCTAGTGGTGGAAACACATCAGATTCACCTTTGATGGTCTGGAGATCTGGTCCTGGCTCTAGCACAAATTGACGCTGGGGCTGCGGCCTTGCCTTCCTGGGGTGTGGTTTCTTCACCCTTCCCAGCCTGGCTCCTGGGGCTAGTTGTGAATCTGAAGCAGGGGCCAGCAAACTATGGCCTGTGGGCCAAATCTGGCCCACCTGCTTATGTACATCCCACAAACTAAGCAGAGATTTTACATCTTTAAATGGTTGAAAAAAATCTAAAAACAATAATATTTTGTGAAATGTGAAAATCACTTGGAATTCAAGTTTCAGTGTCTATAAATGAAGTTTTAGTGAAACACATGCATTCACTTAGCATCATCTATGGCTGCTTTTCTGCAGCAAAGGCAAAGTCGAGCAGTTGTAACAGAGACCAAATGGCCCTGAAAACCTAAAATATTTGCTCTCTGGCCTTTACAGAATAAGTTTGCTTATTCCTAGTCTAGAACATTAAAACAATGTCCTGGAAGTCACTTTGTACCTGGAGAGACTTATGGGTTCTAAGTCTGGCCATGGAGATTGGGCCATGGCAAGGACAGAAAACCTGACTTTCTGAAATGATGGAGTCAAGAACTGGATTGGATGTCCTACCAGACTGTCACCTGATAGGGCAAGCAGCTGAGGGGCTGCTCAAGGAGAGGGAAGGGAGGGAGGCAATGCCCACCGAGCCAGCTCCATGGGCCAAACCCACATCACAGCCACCCCACCCCCACCCTCACCCATCACAGCCACCCCACTCCCACCCTCACCCATCACAGCCACCCCACCCCCACCCTCACCCATCACAGCCACCCCACCTCCACCCTTTTTTCCATGACTACTTAGTGGCAGGCATGGCCTTCCCTCCCTCCCCTCCAGTCTCACTCACGTGATCTCGTTGTTCATGTCAGTGATGTCTATTCTGTCCAGGAACCAGCCTGGTCTGTTGCCCGAGTTGTCATGGCGAATCCGAATCTTGGTAAGGGGGCCCAGGTCAATGGCGTAGATGGTGAAGGTGTCTGTCTGGGAAGGGTCAGAGAAGCACACTGGGGGGCAGCCCTCCCCACCTCGCCATCAGCTTCACCTACCCAGGACCTGGGCAGCCTGAGACCGGCTGTAAGACCCAAAGCATCAGGAGGAAGGGGGAATGGAAAATGCAGCCAGTTGTCTGGTGTTTGGTCTACTCTATTGGTTTTTGTTTTTGTTTATTGAGTTATCATTACTATACAATATTATATTAGTGTCAGGTATACAACATAGTGGTTTGATGTTTTTATACATTATGGAATGATCACCACATAAAGACCAGTTACCATCCATCACCATACAGAGTTGTTACAACATTATTGACTATATTCCTTATGCGTACATTCCATTCCTGTGACTTACTTATTTTATAGCTGGAAGTTTGCAAATCTTAATTCCCTCCACCTATTGCACTATTGTCTTTACACTTGCCCCTGCCAGGGAGGTCTCACTTTCACTGTGTCCCGCAAGGTGGAGGGAAGAGTAGGAGGGTGACGAAGGTGACCGTAAGAGACGAGTAGAGGAGAAAACAGGTTGGCTGGGTGCTCCCACTTGTGTTATGGGGAGTGTGTGTGTGTCAGTGTGTGTATGACCTGTTGCTTGGGTGTGTGCTGAGGTCACGTGCTGTGTGTGCACATACGTGCATAAACTCCTTCAATCATAAATTTTAATTAAGTACCTACTATAAGCCAAAGTGCAAATCTAAAGTGACTGACAGAATTCGGAGTGTAAGACTTGGATTGCTCACCATTCAGATGAGAAGAGAGACTGTGTACGATACAAGTATACACATATGCACTGGAGGAAGCATATGATACCAGGACCCGATACATGAATGAGATCTTCTTGGCTATAACTTTTTAAACTATTTATATTGAAAAGCATTCCAAATCTACAGAAAATTTTCCGAAACAGTACATTGAAATTTTGTATACCCTTCACCTAGATTTTGCAACGTTTGCTTTCTCTCCCACACTCTCTTGCCCTTTCTCTATTTTTTTTCTGAATCATTTGAAAGTATATGGCAGATATCATGATCCTCCACTCAAATTCTTCAACATAGATTTTCTAAGAACAAGGACATTCTCATATAATCACAGTACAATTACCAAATTCAGGAAACTTTAAGTCAACACACTATTATCTAACATACAGTCCCTATTCAAATTTCGTCAGCTGTACCAGTTACACCCTCTATAGCAATTTTCTTCCAATTCCAGCCATCATAGTGGCTATAATTTTTAAAGGAAAGTACTGAAACACAGAAATAAATCCTGATTCTTAAGTCATGGGAAGGCAGTGTTGAAGGAAAAAGCAGGGGATATCTGAAATAAATCAAGCAACGAGCCCAGAAGTATTTTTAATGGATTTGATTTATTTCTGGTTTTCCTCTGTGTTGATAAGGGAAACTGGCTTTGGGATGGGGCAGAAATGGGAAAGGTGAGATGAGAGACAGTCTAGCCAGAGGATGGAGTAAAATCTCAAAGGACAAGAATGACAGATGTATTTTTCCATGCTTTTCCTACTATACCTAGAAGAGGGAGAGGCATGCATTTCTCTAAATGCTCAAAAACCTTCGTGGCGTCACTGCCTCAGGACGCAGGTCGGGCTTCTCAGCCTGTCCTTCAAGGCTCTCATGCCCTCACCCCTTAAATTGGTCCCGTCAAGCTTCCCAGAGGCAGCGCCCACCATGGCTTGGCATTAACCACAGCATAGTGAGAAGACCCACTGTCCTCCAACTGGCCTTCCACACTTCCACCCCCACGTCTTTGTCATGCGGTCACATCTTCAGAGAACACCTCTCACTGTCATCTTTAGACATCGACACCATAGTCATCCACCATGGCCCAGTTCACATCCCTCCTTCTCACTACGTTTCCCCTAAAGCACCATCTTACGGTCAGCACTTCCTCCTGGAACCCCTGCCCCACTCTCTCAGCACCTGCGCATCTGCTACCCATACTATCTCCAGTTAGTTGCTGTGGGCTTCCTGGCACTGACCCCCACCTGTGCCTTTAGTCCCCACCACAAAGCGCTGGTGCTTACAGAAGGGGCACTTCCATTCTCCCTGGCTGGATTGAACAGAGCACACCATGCAGAGCACACAGCAGTGCTGTGCTGGGTGGAGCTGCCTCAGGAATCACCAGAGGGCTCTCTCCATCTGGGTCCCACCCATCGCCTGGGGTCAGAGAGCCCGAGCCCTACCTGCCCCTGCTCAAACTTGTTGGACTTGTCCGACTTCTTTAGGGGCCGCTCTCCCGTGTCCCCGTATTCCTCCCCATAGATGGTCAGGAAGACATTGGCATCGGTGCCGGCCTTGGGCTCACTCCCTGTGATCACCTGGACCTCGTAGGTGTTGGCTGGGGACACAAAAGACACAGTGTTGAGGACACCTGGGCCTCAGGGTGGACCTGAGGCTCAACCCCTCTGATCCAGCCAGATGGTGGGAGTGGGAAGGACCTCCGGGTACACCCACATCTACACTAACCTAGAATTGAACCCATCCCTCCTCCCTACCCAAGACTTCCCTTTGCCATGAAGCCCGAGAGGCTGAGAGTCCTGGCAAAACTCACAGTCAGCAACCCTCCTACTGATGTCCCCCACGTTGAGTCACAGCGAGTTATACCAGGGCTCCTTTCAAGAGTCTCAGGACAAGGGCAATGCCGACCCCAGCAAAGAACTGTCCGTGGAGGCATTTCAGGAGAGCCATGGGCTCCCCACGTGAGAGGAGAGCTGGGCACCCTCCTCCTCCCTGGGCCCCGCCCCCCAGGGGACTGTCTGACACCTCCTCAGGCTTACGCTCAGGACCCTCTCGGCCTGCGGGCACCAGCTCCACGACAAGTTCATTGTCCTCCTTGCCCCGGGCCAGCCAGCGGTGGGCGTCGAACTTGTACTCCTCGATCACCTCCCGCATCCCCGGTCCGAACTCCTCCTCCTCCTCCTCCTCCTCCGTCTCCTCCTCCGACGACGACGACGAGGACTCCTCCGACGAGGACTCTTCCTCCTCGTCCCCCTCGTCCTCCTCGTCGCTGCCCTTCTTCTTCTTTTTCTTCCTCTGCAGCTTGGCCTTCAGACGCTCCTTTTTGAGCAGCTGCCGCAACTTGTCCTTCTCCTTCTTCCTCCGCGCCTCCTCCTCGGGCGTGAGGTCCGCCTCCCGCACTGCCGGGTGCCGCAGCCACACGGTGTCCACGAACCAGCTGGGTCCGAAGCCCTCGCCCGTGTGGCCGAGCCGGATCTTGAAGACCTGGCCCACGTCCGCCGCCTCCAGCTGCTCAAAGCGCGGGGCAGTGGCTGGGGGTCGGGGGTGGCATCCTCCCCGCCCCCTGAGGAGCCTGGCACATCTTGTGCCAGGAGCGTGGGATAAAGAGGCTGGGACCTCTGAGCTCAAAGTTGCCACCGCTCCTCCTCTTGCGCACGCAAGCCTTGTTTCCCTTCCCGCCTCCCCCTCCCCCCAAACGGGTGTCCTTCTAAACCCCTGTCCAGAGGGTAAAGATGGTCTCCCTCCCTCTCTCTCTCTCTTTCCCCCCTTTACACACACACACACACACACATACACACACACACACCACGCACATCACACTCATTCCTATTTTTTTAAATTTCATATCTTCATCTTTGTTCCCTCACGCAGAATGCCTTCATTCCTTCCTCTACCTCTAAAACCTACTCGTTCTAATTCCTGAGCTTTATTATTACTTTTTTTTTTTAGTTTGTGCTTTTCTGTGTTCTCCTTCCGAACATCTTTTTTCAGCATTAATTATATATACATTTTGCAAGAAGCAAAAAAATAAGTGTTAATTTTCAAAAAATGGAAGTCTCCCCCAGGCCCCTCCCGTACACCAGCTTCTCCTCTTCCTGGGAGCTCAGAGGGGACGGGGCCCAGGGCTTGGCCCGGCCTGGATGCCCTCTTTGCCCATGTGCGCCGGTGTCTGCACATCAAGTGGGGATTCCTGAGAGCAGGGACTGTTCGTTCTTGCTTTTCTCTCCCACTGGGCCTAGCACGTGGCTGGCTCAAAGGGCAGTGTCCGTGGATTTAGCTTTGCTTCAGAGGGTCAGGTCCTCGACTTTCGATCTGCCACTCTGTTCTGAGCCTCATACTGAGGGGAGGTCTGGCCCCCGCAGAGCTCAGGGGACGGCTCACATGGAGTTCCTGCCGTTCGGACCACTCTTAGGGCTTCCTGTGCTGACGGGCCCTTGCCTGGGTGTTTGACAATCCTCAAAGCCCAGTCCCACCAGTTCTCTGCTTGTGTGCTGGGGAAACTGAGGCCCAGGGCTGTCCTATGAGTTATTCAGTGTCCCATAATTGGAGCCCAGACCTAGATGAGAACTTGGGCCTTCTGACTCCCGGTTCATGAAGCCACAATGCAGCCAAAACCACCTTTGTGAGAGAATTATTAGCCAGAATGGAGCCCAGGGCCCCCAGGAAGAGGAATGTATTCTTCTCAGCTACATAGGGGATGGGCTCTGGATACAGTAAGTCCCTTCTTCAGCACATTCCATCTCCTCTCTAGTGCTTTCCACATCACAGCATCCTCGCAAGCCAGCTCACTTGCTGTCCCCTCTCCCCCCATCTGTCTGTCCAGCCGTGAATGCAGCCACCACCGTGTCCAGCCATGCAGTCTGTTCACATCCACAAGATGCCCTGCTCTTACATCTCCATGACTTGATTTCCCAAGTACTTTCCCTGACTTTGACTATTTTGATCTTTCCAGGGGCTGTGAAGCAGGCCAGGCAGGTATTAGGAAGTTAGGTTTGAGCTGATAAAGAAGCTGAGGCTCAGAGAGGGGAACCACTCGGGCCTCTGCATCCTCAGCAGTGTAATGAGGGGTTGGACTCCAGGAGGCCCCCTCCAGTGCTAACATTCCAGACACCTGTGACACTGGCCCAGCTCAGCCAGGACCCTCTCTGCTGGGCACTGGGTTAGGACTCTTTGCTGAGGGCCAAGCTGCTGGTGGCACACAGACACTCATAGACCAGCCAGCATGAATATACTTCATGCACACACAGGTCTGCAGACACACACATGCACACACGCACTCATGTCCCACATAAAACATTCATGTGCTGCCCCAAGGGGCACCACCCTTGCATCCTCCCTCCTCTCCTGCCAGCAACATGCTCGCACTCTCATCTTTTTTTCTTCTCTAGTCAAAGGGAAGTGAGGAGGCCTGGGGCCCTCAGAACACAGCCAGGAAACCCCAAGCCTCCCAGTATCCTGTTTGGGAGGCACGGCCCCGCCCTCAGCCTGAGTGGTAGAATCAGAGGCCAAGGCTGGGAATGAATGTAGTAACCAAGGGTCTTGCGCCGTATTTTGCTAAATTAGAATCACCTGCTCCAGCAGTTCTCAGAACTGGCAGCACATTAGTATCTCTGGTAAAGCATTCAGAAACATTCCCAGAAAACACGTCCCACCATAAAGGTTCTGATTTAACTGATGCAGGTGTAGACCAGGCGGCACTTTTTTCCTAAAGCTCCCCAGGCTGAGAACCAATCCCTCCACTTTCAGACATCTGCCGGACCCTCTGTTGACAACCCACCGCTTTGCCCACACACACCTGGAATGTGTCCTTGGATGCCCGCTCAAACACTTTTGAGCGGCTGGAGAGGAAGAGCACTTCTGTCTTGCCTTCCTCGCCGTAGATCTGCATGTAGACTCGGGCAGTGGTGCTTGCGCCACCCACATCCCCTGTCCAAATCTCAACCTCGTAGTGGATCACTGGGTGGGCACATGGGGGAGAAATGGGACATTTAGTAATAACAGTAGTAATAATCATTACAAAGCAAACATTTCACAAGCCTGTACCATGTGTCTGGTGCTTCTTGGGCATTATCTTATCCAACCCTCCCATCAATATCATAAACCCCATTATTTCCATTTTGAAGATTGCCAAACTGAGGCTTAGAAGAATTGAGTCGGTGGTGGAAATGGCAAACCCAAGCCATCAAACTCCAAAGCTCAGTTATCCTCGTGTCACACATGTCCTCTGGAACCAGGGACGAAGAGTAGTCAGTACACCAGCTGGCACCCTGTGCTGTGTGCCTACCCCTGGGCAGACACCACAGTGCAGAAAGAAGTAAAAGGCTGTGTGTTTGTTTCTCTTCCTTATTTTCAGTAAAGGAGGAGGGGTTGAAATGATAATTTTCATTTAAATATATGCACCTTTCAGATGATATCAACAGATACAGCTACACAGAGAATTGTCTGTATTTTGAAGTAGTAATACTTTATCAAGCTGTTAGAGGGTGGAAATGTGTTACAGGTATTTACCCCTAGAGGGCACTTCCCATAGGAGAGCAAAATGTCTCCCAGAACTATGGGACCATATTTATTCAAAGTGACTATTACAAGACTTGCCCTCTCAGCAATACTATAAGACAAAATCATAATTTTTTTAAAGTTAAGACTGTTATTTTCAACAAGATGAGGGATCTCCCACTACCATAGCAATGTGAGAAATTGGGGGCTGGAAACAAGAGGACTAGCTGAGAGCCTGAAGAAGTTGAGCTAGAGATATTGACCTCAGCTGGGAGTGAGGGTGGGCTAGCAGATGGACAACAGGGGGACTCAGGAAAAGCCGGCATTCTGAATGGAGAGAACCCCGAACCCAGTTCCCTCTCTCAGTTCTTAGAACAATAGCAGCCAGGATTATACAAAATTAGGATAGATAAAAATGAGCATTCAGAGAACGAGAGCCAGCTATTGGAAATGAACGTGGTAGCTGAAATAAAATATTCCAAAGCAAGGGTAAAGTCAAGGAGAGTTCTGAAGAACAAAAAGGAAATTTCCCAAGAACGAATGATAGAAAGGTAAGAAAATCAGAGGAAGTCCAACATCTCACTAAAAGTTCAGTTCTAAAGAAAACAGAGGAAATAGAGAGGTGGAAATTGTCAAAGAAATAAATACAAAAAAAGGTCCCAAAACTAAAAAATGCTTCTAGACTGAAGGAGCCCGTGAGTTCCTAGAAGACTGGATGAAACTGAAATCACAAAAGGCAGTGAGGACATCATGAAATTTCAGAATGCTAAGGATAAAAATAGGATCCTACAGGCTTTTAGAGAGAAAAAACCCAAAGTGTTGGGTAACAGAATGGCATCTGACTTCCCAAATGTAACCCTGGGAGCTAGAAGATGGTAGAATAATTCCTTCTAAACTCTGAGTTCTAACTCAGAATTCTCTAACAAGCCAAATTATGGATCAATGGTGAGAGTAGACCAAAGACATTTGCAGACATTCAAATTTTCCATTGCAGTGGAGAATGTGTTCTCTCTAAAATGAGGGAATAAACCAAAGCAGAGGAAGGCATGAAATCCAGGAAACAGGAGATCTGACCCAGATGAGAGAAGAATGGAATGTCCAAAAGATAGTAGAAAGGAAATCTTTGAGACAGCTTCATGGCAGCCTAGAGAACAGGACAGAATTTCCCTTGAGACAGGGAGTGGGGGAGAAGAGTGTAGAGAGGAAACCAACAGAATTCCTGTTGGGCTTGAACATATGAAAAGAATTTTAGTTCTATTGGGAAGATGGAGATAAGATGGTGTAATGGCAGAATTGTGTACCCCCAAAATTCATATGTTGATACTCTAACCTTAGTATCTCAGAATGTGACTGTATTTGGAGACAGGGCCTTCATAGAGGTGATTAAGTTAAAATGAGGCCATTAAGGTGGGTCCCAATCCAATGACTGGTGTCCTTGTAAGAAGAGATTGGGACACAGACATGCACATGCACACAGGAAGACCTTGTGAGAGACAGTGAGAAGGTGGCCATCTGCAAGCCCAGGACAGAGACCACAGAGGAAACCCAACCTGCTGACACCTTGATCTTGGACTTCCAGCCTCCAGAACTGGGAGAAAACACATTTTTGTTGCTTAAGCCACCTAGTCTGTATTATTTTTTATGGTAGTCCTAGCACACTAATGCAGATAGGTGGGTATACAGATGGGTATATAGAAATATAGATGGGTATATTGAAAACTCTGCTAATGAATAAATGAGGCTATTATTAACTCCAGAAAAAACAAAAAATTGTATAAAAATTAAATATAATTGTTATAAGTAGGTGTCAGTAAGAATATTTATATGGTTATAATAATGTACAAATCAAATATTGATCATTGAAGGCTGGAAGGAGGGGATTGTGTGTGTGCATGCATGTGTACATGCATGCACATGAGCCTGTGTTAAAAAAGCTAAATCCTCCTCTTCCATAGTAGGAAGTCAATAATTAATGTCTATGACTGAAAAATCAAGGAATTGGTAAGCATATTATTGAAAATATGGAGATACATTTCAGAGGAAAATGCTAAAGTAATTAAAAAGCTGTTACCTCTGAAGAAAGGGGATGGGTTGACGGAAGAGGTAGGTAAGGGAACTCCTGCTTTTTTATCTTTATCTTGTTAACTAGTACCTGTATTACTATGATGGAAATCAAGTTTTAACTCATAAAAAGAGGGAAGGAGTTAATTCTTCATACTGGCAGGTACCATTACAAAGCATGTATATGTGACACAGCCCTCAAGGAGTTTACAGGTTAGTTGGGGAGAGAAAATGCACACAATGAAAAGACACAAGGAGTTCTGGAAGAGGAAGAGCTGAGTTTGTAGTGGGGTTCTTTCTCAGAGAAGCTTCCTGTGGGGGTGAACCTTGGATGGCTGCTTTCAGGGTAGGTGCGGAAACGCAGAGGTGAGGGAAGGGACATTGTCTGTACTAGGGTTTGGTCCCACGGTCTTCCTGACCCTCTAGATAACCTCTTGTTTCTCTGACCCCTACCTAATCTATGGCTCTCACATCATGTGCAATGGTGGCCAGATCGCCTTGAACTTCACCTCCATTCAAAGATGTCACCACCCTGTCCAAAAAGGTCCCTCACCCCCTGCCATTGCTAACCCTTTGTCCTGCTTCCTTTTCTTCTAGCTCTTTCTTGGCATTATATTATGCATTTATTGTTTGTCTCCTCTGGTGGAATGTAAAGTCCATGAGGACAAGGGTTTGGTCTGTTTTGCTCATGGCTGCCTCTGCAAAGCCTAGGGCAGCGCTGGCACAGAGAAACATTCAATGCATATTTATTGAATAAATAAATGAATAAACAGCTTATCTCCTCACCAGTCTTCCCAGGGGGAAGACTATTTCTCAAACTCCTCTTGTACACAGGGCTGACAAGCTATATTTCTTTTTTTGGCCGTGCCATGCAGCATGTGGGATCTTAGTTCCCCGACCAGGGATGGAACCCATGTCCCTTGCAGTGCAAGCGTGGAGTCCTAACCACTGGACCTCCAGGGAATTCTCAGAAAGTATATTTCTTAATAAAGTCATTTGCTGCCTTTATCCCCGAAAACAATGTTTCATCTTTGAGTCCTCAGTTTCCCCATCTGTAAAAGGAGCCCCATTTCCCTCCCAGAACCCTGCTACCAGGGACAACTGGAAGCTTACCCACTTTGAGACAAGACCCAAGTTGCCCACAGTCCCTCCTCCTTCCCTGCTGCCCCACCCTACGGGGAACACTGTTGACGGTCCCACCACGGCCACCTCCGTACGTTTCTGGATGTCCACGACATCGCTGGGGTACAGCTCCACCTCCAGGCGCCCATCGGCCTTGTCCTTGTCCAGCCAGCGGTTGGCAGGGAAGATGTACTGCTTGCCTTGGCGGGGCACATGGATCTGGACACTGCCCAGGAACCAGCTGGTGTGCATGCCCGTGTTGTCGTGCCCGATCACCAGCCGGTTGACCTGGAAGGAAACCCAGGGTGCAGGTGAGCAAGGAGCCACTGTGTAGAAACCTTCATCCCTCCATCCCTGCCCACCCCAAACACCGGCACAAATGGCCCTCCTCAACCCGGTCTCCAGTTCCTTGGGAGACGCAGGCTTAGCAGGAGGAGGCTGGGTCCCAGGCTTGCCTGCCAGCAGCCAGTCAGGGGACCAGGGCACCACCTCTCCTGCCTGGAGCCTCTGTCCTCAAGTCTTTAGTCCAGCTCACCTCCTGGGTACATTGTGAGAAACGAGTGGGGGAACAGTTGTGGCAGGAGCTTTGAAAGCTCCAGTATGTACTGAAAGTTAGGTGGTGGACTTCCTAAGAATGTGGTGAATGCACAAGAAATATTAACCATCAGCTTCTGATAGCCACGTTGGTGATTTGGCTTTGTTTTGTCTTAAACCATACACTATTGTATGTATTTTTGCATGTCTTCTTTGACACACGCATCCTATAGGTGACAGAATATGCAGACAACCTCTTAGGGCTCTGTCATTCTGTGTCCAATTCCTCCTCTCACTCTTAGCACTGAAGTGCATTTTTTTCCTATAATACTCCATAGTTCAGTTGCTTCACTATTTTATATTTTATGTTAATCTTTGCCCACAGGTAACATAGATGAGCACATAAATGATCATGTTACCATCCTTAAATGTACCTAGTTCTTCAACATTCAAATGACTTTTATGTTTTTGAAATGCTGTATACAGGGCAATTCTAACATCAGATGGAATTATCAGATGGCCTTTGAGATTCCTTCCAGCACCCCCTAGATTCTCTTTGTGGTGGTATGGAGGAATGACGCTTGCCGCTTGCCGTGAGTCAGGTGCCCAAAGGCTAGATTTAGAAAATTGTCCCTGTAAGCCTTGCTCTCACTCTTATGCATACTAAGTGCACCTTTGCAGCTGGTAAGGGAAACACTATAGCAGCTGAGTGCATGTAGCCCTATCCCCTGGAATTGTAGGAAGGAGACCAACTATATCTACAGACACAGCCTGAGAGCCTTTGGAGTGTGTGCCAAGGGGCACGGGAGAGCTTCGTTGTCTTTCTGTGGTGCTGGGACTGTGACAGAGCAAAGACTGGGACAGGTATTTTCTACCTGATGTGACAGAAAGCACCTTAATGGCAGGGACTGCCTGTCAGTTCCACAACGACCAGCACCGGACATGAGCAATGGTTCAGTCAATAACAGCTAGTGTTTATTGAACACACTACTGCATGTGGGTGTTACTAACATAGTTAATGCTATAACAACCCCATTGGGATCCCTTTTGATAGTAATGAGGAAACTGAGGCAAACAGAGATGAAGTAACTTGCACACGGCAGGTACGTGGAAACACTGGGCTTCAGACCCAGGCAGTCGGCAGCCTGAAACCATGCTCCCACCCTCTTGGCCACGCTGTTTGTTGAGGGGGTTTCAGAAACACAAGAAGGGCCCAAACGCCCTCCCCCATCCCTCAGATGTCTCATTTATCTGTTGGCTGTTGCCAGAAATCATTAGTAATGCAAACAGCATTTCAGTCTACAATTATTCATTCAGCTTAAAATGTAAATACATTTTGATCAAGGAAAATCTTGATTTAAGTTCATTACCTTCAAGATATAAATGACTGACATGAGATCATTCCCCAGAGCACCTGAAATAAGGTAGGGCTCACCAAGAGGGGAAGGGGTTAGCAAAGGGGAGGTTGTAACCCTCTCAGTTTCCACAAGCCACCCCTTGAGAGGGGCAGGTGGTAACATGAAGCCCAGCTCAGACATTTCTAGAAAAGTCTCCAACACTTGAGTGCAGGCAGTCAGACCCACACTTCTCCAGGTGCAGTGTTCAGACCCCTCGCAGCAGGGCCACCTGGAGACATGATGGAGGCAGACTCTTGGGGGCCCCATCTTCTAAGGCAGAGTCTCTCAGGTGTGGCCTGGGAGTAAACACTGAAACAGGCTTCCTGAGCGTCACTCTGATACACACTCTAGTTTGGAATTGGGAAGTATTTTCAGCCCCTCTTTACAGCTTTTCCTCCTCTCTTCCTTCCTTGCACACCAGTGTCCCCTTCTCCAGTGTTTGGGACCCAGGTCCATCAGTCCTGGCTATGGAGGTAAAGGAAATGTTGGGATTACAGCCACTAAGAATACATCTTCAAGCCCCAAAGAGATTCTGGAAGCTTGACCACTGTTCACGTGTCTTCTGCTGCTCTAGGTCATAACTGGAAAACAATGTACTTCACTACCCGTGCCCCTGGGCATTTTTCCTTCAAAATGGGTTCATGTGTGTCTGTGAGAGTGTGTGTGTGTGTGTGTGTGTGTGTGTGAACCCATGTGCAGATACACGCAGGTGTACGGGTAAGATGCCATCACGTGGTCTCAGGAAGACTTACGGGTCCAATGTTCAGGGTCTCCAGGGTGAACTCATCCACCTGGCCACGTTCAAAATAGTCTTTCAGGTTGTTGTCAGAGACAAGAAGAACTTGCTTGATGGTGTCAGATTTGTCCCCATAGAGCTTGATGTAGACTCTGGAATCTGTGCTGGCCCCAGGGACGTCCCCAGTCTTCAGGCTGATGTGATAGCGGAAGTCTGAAGAGCCCGAGGCAGGAGGCAGGAAGGGAGGGTTTAGTGCGGGGTGAGCGGGAGGGAGCGTGGGGCAGGAGGCAGCTCCCCCAGGGCTGGGGCACTTGGTTAGGGGTTGGGAGCCCAGGGCCTTGCTCTCTTTCCGTAGCCCTGAGACTGAGGGGTGGCTCCCACCAACCCCCCTCATCTCAAAATCAGAATTCTAATACCTGCTTGGCCTGCCCCACAGGGTGTGAATGCACTGGGAACAGGAAGGCTTGCAAAGAATACTAAAATGTAAGGGTTACAAGGATTTAAAGCAAACACCTCATGCAATTTCTTGTCTGATGGATGAAGAAACTGAGGCAAAGGGAGCATCTACCTCCCTGCAGGCAGTGTGTAGCACGTTTACACGTGTTAGTGTTGAGTGTTCTGACCTCGGTTTTACAGGTGAGGAATCTGAGCTTCAGAAGATGATGTATTTGGCCCAAGATGGCAACAGTTAAAAAGGAGCCAGCCTAGCATTAAACACTAGGCGTTCATCATTAAGCATATTTCAGAGTTGTGTTTTATACAATCATTTAAGAAAGTAACCTTGTATTCAATTTTTAAAAATTGAGAAAATTGAGAAATGGAAGCTGAGTTTTATCAAATAAACTTTCTGGCATGATATTGAAATAATCACAACTACTTTCTTTGAACTATTGTATTAAGGTTTATATATTAAAGTAAAATAGTTGGAGATATTAAAAAAAAGAAGGAGTCAGCTATGAGTGAAACCCTAACGAGGACCCCGTTCGGCCCCGTTCTCAACCGAAACGCCATGCTGATGTTACTCCATCTTATGACCTAGAAAGGTCTTCATCGTCTGTCCACAAGGGAGGATACAAATGCCTGGTAAAAGGCAAGTCCTGGGATAACCTGAGACACGACCCCAAGTCCTATAGGTTTGGTGCAGGGTGTGGGTCTTGGGAATGAGGAGGGAAGCACTGAGAAGGCAAGTGATGCTAGTTCCAAGGCCCGCTGTGCGTGGCTGTCTCAGGGCCTTCCAGCACTGGCAAAAAAAGACTCAGAGAAAGGCAGTTGAGCACAGCTGCTGCGGGGGCAGCCCTACAGACCCGCCAGGCCCTGGTAGAGGCCAGACCTGTGGGTCTGGCCCAGATCAGCTCCTCCAGGGACACCTGAGGGCACCGAGGAAGTGGCTCTTGTCCTTCTTGCTGTAAAGATATAGCAGGAACTGAGAAAAAAAGACTTCTTTACATCATTTTCCATCTAAATCCTTTCAAAAGCTCTGACTTGGGAGTGGAGAGCCTGAAGGGTCCTATCCATGTGGTAAAGCAGGGCTTGCTGGAGTGGGAAGGGCAAGGCAGGAAGACACAGACTCCTGGGCGCTGGTACCAGCTCCACTGCTGGATGCAGACCTGGCTGTACTAGGGGATCCCCTTGCCACAGGCATGGGTCGTGTGTCCAATGGGGGCATTAGTTCATCTCTTAAGGATCATCCCAGGTCTTAAATTCTGTAAGTATTCAGAGAATGCAGAATTCCAACTCTTCAATTTTCTATCTGACCTTACAAAGATATTTAGCTCTGCCAGATGTGTCCCCATCTGACAAATGGGCATAACAACATCAGCTCTGCCTACCGTCTGGGGTTATCACAGGGCTCACATGAGATAATAAATGATAAATATGAGGTCTTGGAAAAGAAATGAGGTGTTGGTATTACTGAGGATTCTGGATATGTTTCTTTTAAATTTTGTCTAATGCTCATGATCAAACCAAGGCACTTGAAGAAATAACACCAGTAAGGAAAGCTGTAAGGCCTCCAGGATAATTCTTGGCATTAAAAACAATGTTTTCATTGTACAGCCCCTTCCAAACGTGCTTATCCTCTCCAGGCCCTGAATGATAGGTACCCCCAGCAATGGGCAACATTAGCCTGTGTTACTGCTCTTGCTACTCTCATTGACAGAGGCCCACATGCGTCAGGGTCCCACACTGAGGGCCATAAAGCAGCTGTGTGCACAGCGCAGACAGACAGATTTCCAGATCCTCCCTCAGAGCCTCTTCCTCTCCACCCTGCCCAGTGCTGCCTCCGTGGAGTGAAGGGCGTGTGCTTTCTCCAACTGCCTTCTAAGCAGCCAAGGGAGGGAGTCTGTCCTGCCCAGGGCACACCTACCACCTGTCCTCAGGATGACTTACTCTTCAGTGTCGCGTTGCTGTCACTGGGCAGCAACTCTCGGACCAACTGCCCATCATCCTTATCCTTGTCCAACCACCTGGTGGGCAAACGAGGGGCTGTTAGCTCTTTGAGTGGGGGATCCCGACAACCAACCATCACACAATTCATGCAGAGTCACCAGGAGGCCAGAGCTTTGAACTCAGCAAAGGGAAATGGTTCTACCAGAGCTCAGAACAAAGGATCCCAACCCAGACTGGGGAAGGAGGGCTGCCCTGGGGAGGTGATATCTGGCTGAGACTGGAAGGATGACAAGGAGTTAACCAGGAGAGGAGGGAGGCGCATTCAGAGTGAACAACATGCGAGGACAGAGTGGAGCCTCCAGGAGCAGACGGACAGCCAGTGTGGATGGAATGGAACGAGTGAACGGTGCAGTGCTGGCAGGTGAGGCTGGAGAGGTGGCAGGGTCGCTTGATGTGGAACCTCAGTAATCATGGTAAAGAGTCTGTCCTAAAAGCCATGAATACCTGTGTCATCATTATCATAAAAAAAAAACCCACCTCTTTTTCTAAGAGTCCGTCATGTGTGTGGCACTGTGATGAGAGCTCTGGGGTGGGGAGAAGACAGAGAAGATGCACTATGATGAATAAGACACAGCCCAGCCCCTGGAGAACCTGCAGTCTAGTTAAGAAGACAGGACAGACTGGCTGAGGTACCAGAGACCAAGACAAGGATGGATGTTAAACCAAAGTAAGTGCAACAGAAGTGTAGAGAGGGCTTCCCTGGTGACACAGTGGTTGAGAATCTGCCTGCCAATACAGGGGACACGGGTTCGAGCCCTGGTCTGGGAAGATCCCACATGCCGCGGAGCAACTGGGCCCGTGAGCCACAACTACTGAGCCTGAGCGTCTGGAGCCTCTGCTCTGCAACAAGAGAGGCCGTGATAGTGAGAGGCCCGCGCACCACGATGAAGAGTGGCCCCCACTCGCCGCAACTGGAGAAAGCCCTCACACAGAAACGAAGACCCAACACAGCCAAAAATAAAAATAATAAATAAATAATAAATAAAAAATTAAAAAAAAAAAAAGAAGTGTAGAGAAATGAGAAGGGCTCAAGGTGAAGGGCCTCTGATCTGAGTCCTCAAGGATGAATGAGATTTGCCAACAAGGAGAAGCTGGGTCTGGACCCTGCAGGGTTGGGATTTGATGGCTATGACTCATCAATATGTCGGAGTGGGCCGTGGCATCTGCCAGCGGGAAAGACATTGGACCAATTTGCCTGAAAAGAACTGCTCCCACAGAGCACGTCGACCCAGGCTGGGAAATCCGACAATCGTGCAAGCACGAGTTATCCAGGCCCCAGTACTCGAGACAGTCTGTGATATGGGCTGATGGCAAGAGAAGAGACACTCTCAGTGTTCTCCAGGGCAATGGGGAAACCAAGGTACTTGCTTCTTGACCATTTGTCTACCTCTTGGTGCTTGTCTTTGCAGCCCACTCCTATTATACTCCCTAGAGGGAGGCAATTCCTGGGCCACAGAACCTATCAAAGGAAGTCAAGGCACTGCCTCCTCCCCAGCGCTCCCAACATGGAGCTCAGGCTTCTCTAAACCACAGTCCTCTCTGCCAATATACTGCCCCCCTCCCCAGGGTCAATTCAGGCAACACTGTGGTCTCTCCCATCTCTTCACTCTCGCCCTCCCCCCCTAAGCACATGATCTTACATTCCCATGGGACCTTGCTGTCAGCTGGCTGTTAGCTACCATTGGCTACTACACATAAAATAGATAAGCAACAGGATCTACTGTATAACACGGGGAACTATATTCAATATCCTGTAATAGCCTATAATGGAAAGTAAACTGAAAAATATAATTGAATCAGTACCTGAGACTAACACAATATTGTAAATCAACTATACTTCAATTAAAAAAAAAACATTAGCTGACAATTAAGTTGTTATGCTTCCCATGAGCTTTGGTGCTGTGAACCTAGAACACCAAAAACCATTTGAGATTATAAGACATGAAGGTACAAACTCATGGCTTTGATGATAGGGTAAGGGAGAGATTTTTGGGAGCAAGGGAGTGCTGGCTAGAGCTCCTCAATCAACCTCTGATTGTCTTGCTGAGGTCACTGCAGCATCTCCCACAGACTTGGAGACCACGGAGGAGGAGGCTGTGATGTGGCCCTGTCAGTGTGCCACAGGGACAGGGAAGGTGGATAGTCAGCAGGCCACTGGCCATCTCAAAATCCCATCTGTTCTCCCTTCTTTCTCTCCACCACTTCTCCATCCCCAGGCCCTCCCCAGAAGCAGAGGAAACCATGACTTGTCATTTCAGTTTCCACCTAAATACTTGCAGGATATTAATAGGTATTTCCAAATATAGTCATTTTCTTTCAGCTTCAAACACTTCAGCCCAGTTTCAGAGTGAGATGTTGCTAAATGGATAAGCCAGTCTGCTGGAGATTTTATTACTCTTTCCCTGGGCTCACAAAAATGTGCAAGTATGCACATGTGTGCACACACATATACATACATAAACACACACACACATAAACACATGTACACACATAAGCACATGCACACACACATAAACACATGCACCTAAACACACATGTACACACATCTGCACACACACACACATAAACACACACACACCTACCATAGCTAAGATCCTCACCACTCCCTGATCCTGGCAGAGAAGTTCTGATAAATAGACCTGGTTTGTTCTCCTCTCCCAGGGAGTAAAATAACAGCTCAGGTGAAAAAAGAAGCAGTCTGTGAGCCCAGGTTCTACCTCCAGGTTCTTCAGAGTCCTCCTGGGTCCTGAAGCAGCAAATGCCATCACCACACACCTCAGCAAGATATCAGAATCCATTTTCTAAGCCTCTTAGATAGCCTCATCCACCAGAGGGCAGACAGCAGAAGCAAGAAGAACTACAATCCTGCAGCCTGCAGAATGAAAACCACAATCACAGAAAGATAGACAAAATGAAAAGGCAGAGGATTATGTCCCAGATGAAGGTACAAGATAAAACACCAGAAAAACAACTAAATGAAGTGGAGATAGGCAACCTTCCAGAAAAAGAATTCAGAATAATGATAGTGAAGATGATCCAGGACCTTGGAAAAAGAATGGAGGCAAGATTGAGAAGATACAAGAAATGTTTAACAAAAACCCAGAAGAATTAAGGAACAAACAAACAGAAGTGAACAATACAATAACTGAAATGAAAAATACACTAGAAGGAATCAATAGCAGAATAACTGAGGCAGAAGAACGGATAAGTGACCTGGGAGACAGAATGGTGGAAATCACTGCAACAGAATAGAATAAAGATAAAAGAATGAAAAGAAATGCAGACAGCCTAAGAGACTTCTGGGACAACATTAAATGCACCAACATTCTCATTATAGGGGTCCCAGAAGGGGAAGAGAGAGAGAAAGGACCAGAGAAAATATTTGAAGAGATTATACTCAAAAACTTCTCTAATATGGGAAAGGAAATAGCCACCAAAGTCCAGGAAGCGCAGAGAGTCCCAGGCAGGATAAACCCAAGGAGAAACACGCCGAGACACATAGTAATCAAATTGACAAAAATTAAAGACAAAGAAAAATTATTAAAAGCAACAAGGGAAAAATGACAAATAACATACAAGGGAACTCCCATAAGTTTAAGAGCTGATTTCTCAGCAGAAACTCTACAAGCCAGAAGGGAGTGGCATGATATATTTAAAGTGATGAAAGTGAAGAACCTACAACCAAGCCTATTCTGCCCGGCAAGGATCTCATTCAGATTTAACAGAGAAATCAAAAGCTTTACAGACAAGCAAAAGCTAAGAGAATTCAGCACCACCAGACCAGCTTTGCAACAAATGCTAAAGGAACTCCTCTAGGTGGGAAAGAGACTAGCAACTTAAAACAACCTTGTACATATATAGACTGCTATATCAAAACATCATAGGAACCCAAAACTACAATAGATACACACACACAAAAGAAAAAGCAACAGAAACACAACACTAAAGATGGTCATCAAACCACAAGAGAAGAGAACAAAAGAGGAAGGAAAGAAAAAAGACCTACAAAAACAAACCCAAAACAATTAATAAAATGGCAATAGGAACACACATATTGATAATTACCTTAAATGTGAATGGATTAAATGCACCAACCAAAAGACATAGACTGGCTGAATGGACATGAAATCAAGACCCGTATGTATGCTGTCTACAGGAGACCCACCGCAGACCTAGGGACACATACAGACTGAAAGTGAGGAGATGGAAGAAGGTCTTCCATGCAAATGGAAATCAAAAGAAAGCTGGAGTAGCAATACTCATATCAGACAAAATAGACTTAAAAATAAAGACTGTTAAAAGAGACAAAGAAGGACACTACATAACAATCAAGGGATCAATCCAAGAAGAAGATATAACAATTGTAAACATATATGCACCCAACATGGAGCACCTCAACATATAAGACAAATACTAACAGCCATAAAGGGAGAAATTGACAGTAACACAATAATAGTGGGGGATGTTAACACCCCATTTTTGTCAATGGACAGATCATCCAGAGAGAAAATTAATAAGGAAACACAAGCTTTAAATGACACAATAGACTAGATAGATTAAATTGATACTTATAGGACATTCCATCCAAAAACAGCAGATTACACTTTCTTCTCAAGTGCACATGGAACATTCTCCAGGACTGACCACATCCTGGGCCACAAAGCAAGCCTCGGTAAATTTAAGAAAATTGAAATTATATCAAGCATCTTTTCTGACTACAACGCTGTGAGATTATAAATGAACTACAAGAAAAAAAACTATAAAAAACACAAACATGTGGAGGCTAAACAATTTGCTGCTAAACAATTTGCTACTTAACAACCAATGGATCACTGAAGAAATCAAAGAGGAAATCAAAAAATACCTAGAGACAAATGAAAATGAAAGCACAACCATGCAAAACCTATGGGATACAGCAAAAGCAGTTCTAAGAGGAAAGCTTATAGCAATACAATCTTACCTCAGGAAACAAGAAAAATCTCAAATAAACAAGCTAACCTTACAACTAAAGGAACTAGAGAAAGAAGAACAAACAAAACCAAAAGTCAGTAGAAAGAAAGAAATCATAAAGATCAGAGCAGAAATAAATGAAATAGAGACAAGGAAGATCTTTTCTAAGATCAATGAAACAAAAAGCTGGTTCTTTGAAAAGATAAACAAAATTGATAACCCTTTAGCCAGACTCATCAAGGACAAAAGGGAGGGGACTCAAATCAATAAAATTAGAAATGAAAAAGGAGAAGTTACAACTGACACTACAGAAATACAAAGGATCACAAGAGACTACTACATGCAACTGTATGCCAATAAAATGGACAACCTGGAAGAAATGGAAAAATTCTTAGAAAGGTACAGTTGCCCAAGACTGAACCAGGAGAAATTAGAAAACATGAACAGACAAATCACAAACACTGAAATTGAAACTATAATTTAAAAACACCCAACAAACAAAAGTCCAGGACCTGATGGCTTCACAGGAGAATTCTATCAAACATTTAGAGAAGAGCTAACACCTATCCTTCTGAAACTTTTCCAAAAAACTGCAGAGGAAGGAAGACTCCCAATCTCATTCTATGAGGCCACAATCACCCTGATACCAAAGCCAAAGATACCACTGGAAAAGAAAATTACAGGCTAATGTCACTGATGAACATAGACACAAAAATCCTCAAAAAAATACTAGCAATTAGAATCCAAAAATACATTAAAAGGCTCATACACCATGATTGAGTGGGATTTATCCCAGGGGTGCAAGGATTCTTCAATATCTACAAATCAAGCAATGTGATACACCACATCCACAAATTGAAGAATAAAAACCATATGATCATCTCAAAAGATACAGAAAAAGCTTTTGACAAAATTCAACACCAATTTATGAAAAAAACTCTCCAGAAAGTGGGCATAGAGGGAACCTACCTCAATGTAATAAAGGCCATATACAACAAACCTACAGCTAGCATCATAATCAATGGTGAAAAGCTGAAAGCATTCCCTCTAAGATTAGGAATAAGACAAGGATGCCCACTCTCACCACTTTTATTCAACATAGTTTTGGAAGCCCTAGCTACAGCAATCAGAGAAGAAAAAGAAATAAAAGGAATCCAAATTAGAAAAGAAGAAGTTAAACAGTCACTGTTTGCAGATGACATGATATTATACATAGAAAAGCCTAAAGATGCTACCAGAAAACTACTAGAGCTCATCAATGAATTTGGGAAAGTTGCAGGCTACTAAATTAATACACAGAAATCTGTTGCATTTCTATACACTAACAATGAAAAATCAGAAAGAGAAAGTCAAGAAACAATCCCATTTACCATTGCATCAAAAAGAATAAAATACCTAAGGAGACAAAAGACCTGTACTCCAAAAACTATAAGATGCTGACGAAAGAAATTGAAGAAGACATAAACGGATAGAAAGATATACCATGCTCTTGGATTGGAAGATTAAATATTGTGAAAATGACTATACTACCCAAGGCAATCTACAGATTCAATACAATCCCTATCAAATTACCAATGGCATGTTTCACAGAACTAGAACAAAAAACCCTAAAATTTGTATGGAGACACAAAAGACCCCGAATAGCCAAAGCAATCTTGAGAAAGAAAAATGGAGCTGGAGGAATCAGGCTTCCTGACTTCAGACTATACTACAAAGCTATAGTCATCAAAACAGTATGGTACTGGCACAAAAATAGACCTATAGATCAATGGAACAGGATAGAAAGCCCAGTAATAAACCCACGCACCTATGGTCAATTAATCCATGACAAAGGAGGCAAGACTATACAATGGTGGAAAGAAAGTCTCTTCAACAAATGGTACTGGGAAAACTGGACAGCTACATGTAAAACAATGAAATTAGATCATTATTTAACACCATACACAAAAATAAGCTCAAAATGGATTAAAGACCTAAATGTGAGACCAGACACTCTAATACTCCTAGAGGGAAATATAGGCAGAACACTCTCTGACATAAATCGCAGCAATATCTTTTCCAATCCGTCTCCCAGAGTAATGGAAATAAAAACAAAAATTAAAAAATGGGACCTAATTAAACTCAAAAGTTTTTGCACAGCAAAGGGAACCATAAACAAAATGAAAAGACAACCCACAGATTGGGAGAAAATATTTGCAAATGATGGGACCGACATGGGATTAGTCTCCAAAATTTACAAACAGCTCATGCTGCTTAATATCATCAAAACAAACAACCCAATCAAAAAATGAGCAGAAGACCTAAATAGACATTTTTCCAAGGAAGACATACGGATGGCAAGAGGCACATGAAAAAATGTTCAACATCACTAATGATTAAAGAAATGCAAATCAAAACTACAGTGAGATAGCACCTCACACCAGTCAAAATGGCCATCATCAAAAAATCCACAAACAATAAATGCTGGAGAGGGTGTGGAGAGAAAGGAACCCTCCTACACTGTTGGTGGGAATGTAAATTGGTACAGCCACTCTGGAGAACAGTATGGAGTTTCCTTAAAAAACTAAAAATAGAGCTACCATATGACCCTGCAATCCCACTCCTGGGCATTTATCTGGAGAAAAACATGGTTCGAAAGGATACATGCACCCCAATGATCATTGCAGCACTGTTTACAATAGCCAAGACATGGAAGCAACCTAAATATCCATCAATGGACGAATGGATAAAGAAGATGTGATATGTATACACAATGGAATATTACTCAGCTATAAAAAAGAATGAATTAATGCAATTTGTAGCAACATGGATGGACTTAGAGATTGTCATACTGAATGAAGTAAGTCAGACAGAGAAAGAGAAATATCGTATGATATCGCTTATATGAGGAATCTAAAAAGAAATGATACAAATGAATGTATTTACAAAACAGAAACAGACTCACAGACTTAGAGAATGAAGTTATGGTTACCAGAGAGGAAGGGTGGAGGGAAAGGATAGTTAGGGAGTTTGGGATTGACATGTACATGCTGCTGTATTTAAAAAGGATAACCAACAAGGACCTACTATAGATCAGGGAAAAAAAAAAAAAAGAATTCATTTTCTAAAAAATGTGTGAACTCTTTTTTTTTTTTTTTTTTTTTTTTTTTTTTTTTTTTTTTTTTTTGTGAACTCTTAAGTGTTTGGGGACGTGGAGAGCCCTGGGGTATGTCAGAGGCTTCAGCTCCTAGTTGGCCCTACAATCAGCAGCAGCAACAGAATCACCTGTGTCATCAGCAGACTTGGCTCCTTTCAAAGTGTAA
Organism: Balaenoptera ricei; assembly: GCF_028023285.1. Taxonomy (NCBI): domain Eukaryota; kingdom Metazoa; phylum Chordata; class Mammalia; order Artiodactyla; family Balaenopteridae; genus Balaenoptera; species Balaenoptera ricei. The sequence goes on from NC_082652.1 coordinate 66,936,609, forward strand.
CTGGATTTCACCCTCATAATCACTGTAAGACACTTGCTGGTTGGGAAGGCACAGAAGGCCAGAGAAGTTAAGAGCTTTGCCCAAAGTCACATAGCAGGTAGGTGGCCAGATTCCTGGCCCTTGCACCACGCTCGTGGCAATTCAGGCAGTGTGGACACTCAGACTTCTTCCTCATCCCCTTTTCACATTCCCCCTCTTCTTCCTTACCTGTCCCAGGGCTCAGTCCTCATTTTCTTTATCCACACTCTCCCTAAAGGATCCTCTCCATTTCCCTGACTTTAAATTCCATCTCTATGCTCTCATTTCCTGAATTTATTTCTCAAGGCCTGACTCTGCCTACTTGATGCACAAGCATCTCAAAACTAACATGGCCCCACTGGATCTGCAGAGTCCACCCATCCCCAACCCTCAGCCCTTGCTCCCCAGGCTTCCCATTTCAGTAGAGAGGGTTACCTCTGCCCACCTACTGAAGGCAGAGACCTGGAGTCTCCAATTCTCCTCTCTCTTAGTGGCAGGTCCTATGAACTCCACCTCCAGGATCCACCTGTGGTGTAGCCCTTGCCCCCACCTTCGCTGCCACCACCTGGGGCCAGGCTGCCAAGTTACGGGCTGAATTGTGTCCCCCCACCCCGCCAAGAAAAGATCTGTTGAAGTCTTAACCTTAGTACCTCAGAATGTGACTTTATTTGGAAATAGTGTCCTCACAGAGGTAACTGAGTTAAAATGAGGTCATTAAGGTGGGCCCTCATCTAAAATGACTGATATCCTTATAAAAATTGGAAATCTGGACACAGAGACAGACACATACAGAGGGAAGACAATGTGAAGACAGAGAGAGAAGACGGCCATCTACAAGCCCAGGAACGCCTGCGGTTACAAGCTGAGAGGTATGGAGCAGACCCTGTTCAGAGCTCCTTCAGGGGAGCATGGTCCTGCTGACACCTTGAGTTTGGACTTCTGGCCTCCAGAACTGTGAAGCAAAATTCTGTTGTTTAAGCCACTCAGTTTGTGGTACGTTGTTACAGCAGCCCTAGCAAACTAATACATACCGTCATGGACCCCACAACACCTCCTGCCATTCTGTTTCCTCTCTGGACTCCCTACCACCTGTCCTCCACACAGGACCCAGAGGGAACCACCTAAAATGGAAGAGCCCCACCAAGCCCTCCTGATACGGGCCTCTGCCCACCTCTGACCCCACTGGGTGGCTTTCTCCTTCGTCCACCTGTTTTGGTCTCATTGAGTTCTAGAACCCTCAAGCTCTTTCCCCTGGCACTCTCCTTTTCATCCTGCAAGAAGTCAGCTTAAGTGTCCCCATGAAGACAGACCCACCCACCTTCTCCATCTCTGACCCACCCTCTCCATCTCAGTGTGGCCTCTCCAGCAGCTGCTGCCACCACTGTGCGTTTCCTCCAGCCCACTCCTCAAAGTTAGCAATTGTGGCTTTCTTAGTGTATTCGTTTGCTTATTGTTTAGTTCCCCTCCAGACAACAAACTTCATGAGGACAGGGAGCAAGCGTATATAAATGCTTCATAAATATCTTTTGAGTGGATGGGAATAAAACAAGGAAGGCTGCTCCATCCAGCATCCCAGCCAGGCAGCCTCTGGGTCCAGCAGGGAGCAAACGGGTCAGTGTTGAAGAGCGACCAGAACTCTCCCACCCCCTCCTTCTTCGTGCTCCCTCCCCATGTGCCAGGCAGCCCTCACCAACCTCTGCGAACCACCTCCTCAGTCCCCTGCCTCTCACCACTTCTCCAGCCTGGATGAGCCACCCTCCCTTCTCTTCACCATCCATTCACTCTCCGATCTTCCTTCCAGGCCCAGGTCCTGTTCTGCCTCTCTTGGGAAGCCTTCCCTGGCTCCCCAACCCTTACTTGGAGCCTCTTTCTGTCTATTAGTGCCACTGACTTGGAACTGCCTGCATCATTACCTATTTTTCCAATGTAATCCTCTTAATACTAACAGTGGCCATACTTTGAAGACTGTAGATGCCTTTGTCATGGACAAAACATTTCACAATCATTGTGCCCTGGGATTGCCCCAGTGGCCCTCCATAGCTGGGAAACTGCTCTTCCTGGGCTGGTGTGGTGGTAAGCAAATCAACTGTAGTAAATGTGTCTGCATGCACATATGTGCACGAATGCGCCTGTGTGCCTGGTAGAGAAAGAGCAATGCATTCGCTGCCGGGCTGTTAGGCAACCTGCCCCCACCCACTCCAAGGAGGGCTGTCCTTAAGCAAGAAGGCTGGGCCAGCCCTAAGGAAGTGACCTTGGACATGCAGCACCTCGTCCATAGGTGCAAGACTCAGCTTGGGCCTGGGATTTGCAGAGCCTAGTTGATCCAAAGCTCCAGTTAAGCATGCATCTCCCAGACATTGCTACGGGCGAATGGGAATGGCCAACCAGACAGCACAAAAAACGCTGGTATTGCTCCTTATTATAGAAATGTCTCTATCAGGAACGTCTGATAGAGCCCAAACTGGCTGTGAAAGAAATCCAAATGCTTAAGGCAAAAGAGAAAAGAAACTTTACCTCACTAGTAAGCTGGGGTAAGGAAATGAAAACAAAGTAAAATATCTTGACAAGATATTAAAAGGGAAAATCTGTGGTAGAAGGCCATCCAAATGGGGAAAAAAACCACCTTTAATTCAAAAGTTTAGTTCAGCATGTAACAAAGCCTCTGAGGTAACTCTCAGTTAAAGTCTGAAGTTGTCATATTTTATCATTGAAAAATGCCAACATTTTGGTAATTAATAGACTTAGTAGCACCACACTGGGACACCCAATGCTGCTGTTCCATCACCTGTGTGTGTTGGGGGCAACGGGGATATGAGGCCCAGGTCTAAGTGCCACCAGCAGGGCCACCTCTTTTTTTGCACTGGCTATATCTTAAGCTACTATTTTGTTCCCTGCACCTGGAATAGGCTGAGTCTTCCCAAAACTAAGGCCCATAACCTAAGCTGGAGAAAATCAAAACAGACAGGACTCATGTACCTGAGACAAGGGAACTCCACGTTGTCGCTCTCGGGCTGCCCCTCCTCTCTCACCAGCACCCGCTCCAGGAACCAGCCACTGCCGCTGCCTTTGCCGTCGTGTCTGATCCTCACCCGCCTTACCTTCCGCATGGTGATGGACTCAATGGTGAACTCATCGGCCTTTGTGGGGAAGACAGCAAGGCCAGTTAGATGGTGGCTCCCCTGGGACCCAAACACCAAGGGAAGACACAGGCCCAGAAATCCTAAAAGCCATAGCCAATGGGTTGGGCTATTGGTCTTTCACAGGTGGGCCAGGGGCTACCCATAAGGAACAGATTGCACCTCTCCCTCAATTTCTCCCACTGGACTATGTTTGATGTCAAGTTCTCAACAACTGAGGTCTGTATTTTTGGATAAACGATGGCCATTCCCTGTGATGTCCTTTTAAAAGGCAAATCCCTTAGGAGGATTAATATATTAAGCTGTTATCAGCCACTAACCATTTATCATGAATTAATTCCTTGGTTAATCTCCTCTGGCTCCTTGCTGCAGAAGGACACTGGCTCCCTTTTGAGAAAGGGAATGATTAGGGGGACCAGTAGTCTTATTAATTTCACAGTTTTGCCTGCCAGTGAAGCAGCAGGAATGCAGCAGGGGCTGCAGAGTTGCCAAGTCTACACAAGTGTACCTGGGGCCCTCTGGGAACAGGAACTCGAGGGTGGAATTCATGAAGAAAGGAATCAGAAGATGTAGAAAGAAAAGAGTAGGAAATGGTGGAGAAAGACCTCCACTTGAATTCCAGGGCTTGCCCTTCCCTTGCTAAGGAAGAGGTGGCAGAGGAAGGAGAGGACCAAAGCTTACCAAATCTCTTCACCTGATGAGCAAACTTGGGTCTCACATTATTGAACTATGACCCTTAACTGAGCACCTATTGTGTGCTGAGGGTCAGGTCTGCTAGCAGGCAGTATATCTGTCATCTCTAATCCTCACAACAGCCAGCCACAGGTAGGCATCCTTTCCCCCATTTCAGACGCAAGGAAACTGAGGCTCAGAGAATGGAGGGCCTGGCCCCGATCCTCCTGACTCTTTCCCCATTGTTTCACACAGCCTACCCAGTAAATCCAGGTGATGGTTGGGGAAACCAAAGGGAACATTTAGCACGTTTGTAATGAGGCTAGGAATAGAACCCAGTTCTCCCACTTCCATGTTTAGCGTCTTTCCAGATTTCTCTTTCAAAAAGGAAACGAACAAGTTGCCTCCAGTGGTCATGCCTAGTGGAGAAGCAATGTTCCTTCAGGTGTCCCAGCTTTCTGCATGCCTGGGACCTTCAGTCCACACATAAGGTGCCCAGCTTCCTTCCCTGCCCACCCCAGGTGTCTTCCTGCTCTGCCCTCTTCTCAAAGCTAAGGTGTGGGAAGGGGACTGTGACCTCTCTAAGGTGGCTCTCCAACTCCCAGTCTTAGGAGCCTGGTGGCTGTCATGCATGTAGTTCCCTGTTCCCGCACCCAGAGACAGCTTCTCTGTTGGCCGAGGCACCAGTACCAGTGATCAGCTTTACTTAGAACAGGGAAGAAAAGGGAGTGGGAAGGGGTGGGGCGGGGCTGAGGGAGGTGCACTGCTGCAACTTACGTTGCCCTTCTCAAAGAGGTCGGTGTTATTCCTGCAGTTGTAGAGCAGCCGCTCCCCCGTGTCCCCCACGTCACCAAAAAGGCAGAGGTAGACGTTGGCATCCGTTCCCGCACCTTCAAGTTCCCCAGTGCACACTGTCACACGGTACCGGGCCACTGGCAGGCAGAGAGAGGGACACAACTGGCTGGCAGCCCCCTGCTCCCAGCACTGGCCCTGCTGCTCCCCACCTCTGAGCACTGCCTCCCCCTCTCCACCCGGCTCTCATCTGGGCTGACCTTGCTCATTCCGCCAGCTGCCTCACACCAGTCAAGGGCCAGCTCATCTGCAAATCCCTTGTCCCAGACAGGCCAGAGGTTCCCAATCCTGGCTAATTGTCAGAATCCCATGGGAAACTTTTATAAGAATTCAGATTCCTAAGCAGCACCTCAGACTTCCCAAATCTTAGTTTCCAGAGCGGGACCACTAAAACTGCATTATTTACAAGCTCCCACAGGGGATTCTGGTGGAGTTGGCAGTGTTTGGGGACCACGGGTCTAATTCAAACATTTTGGCACTTGATTCCATCCAACCCAGTAGACTTTTTGCCTTAGGTTGTCCTCCAATTCATGAGTCCTGTCTTCTTAAGAAAAGTAAGATAACTTTTCTTTTGAACCAGAACTAAGCCTTCCCTTCTCTTCAGAACTCCCCAGTGCCATGGACATGCCAGGAAGAGAAGCAGACAGAAAGGCACAAAGTGCAGCTGCTGTGGGAAGGGCAGCATCTTCTTCCCATGTTGAAAATGTACAGTGGAGCAGGCAAACCTGCATCTGGCACATAAGGCCTTACTTCCTAAGCTAAAAGTGAAATTCATTCATTCATTCATTCATTCCTTTGCCCAATATCTGTTTACTGAAGCCTAGTAAGTGGCAGGCATTATTATAGGTGCAGGGATTCAGCAATGAGCAAGACAAACAGACTCCTGTTCAATGGCACCTATATTAAAGTTGAGAATGGAAGAGTGGAGAGGAGAGATGGACAGTAAGATCATAAATCATGAACAGGAAAATTTCTGAGTTGTATCTGTAACAAAGATAGTATAATGGAGTGATGCCATAGGGTGTAATGGAAGTAGGGAGGTGTGCAGTAAGGGGGTGAAGATGATTTAGAGATGCAGAAAAGCCTGCTGCAAGGAGGCAAGGCTTGGACTAAAATGTTGGTGATAGGAGCCAGCCACAGGCGCAGTGAGAGAAGAGGGTGCTGGTAAGTGTGAAGCCCCAATGTGGAGATGAGCAGCTATGTTTCAGGAGCAGAGAGAAGGCCAATATGGCTGGAGTGGAGGGAGAAGGAGGGGATGAGATGAGGCCCAGAGGTGGACAGGGTTAAGACCGGTGATGTGTGATAGGTCAAGGTGAGACATGTGGCTTCCTTTGTGTTTTTGCTTTTAATACAACAGGAAGCCTTTAAAGGACTTTAAGCAAGGAAGTAACTTAGTCTGATCTATGTTTTAAAGAGCATTTGGCTGCCATGTGGAGAACTGATGGTAGGGGAAGAAAGAGTGAATCAGAGAGGCCAGTTAGTGGAATAATTACAGTAGTCAAGAAAAGAGAGGAGGATGCCTAGGACTGGGGGTGCAGTGGAGATGGAGAGAAGTCGGTAGATTAGAGATATATTTTTGAGGTACAAACAACAGTACTTGGTGATGGACTGGATAGGTAATTGAGGGAAAGAGAGGAACCAGGGATGATTCCTGGGTTTCTGGCATGGGCAACTAGGTGAATAGTGTTGGCAACAAGACGTAGGGACACTTGGGGAGAATGATGGGTTTGGAGATAAAAATCAATGGTTGTTTGTTCATTATAAATTTGAGATGTTTATTAGATGATCATAAAAAGAGGTCAAGATGGCAGTTGAATATGTGTGTGGAGGGTCAGGAGTGTTGACCTGACTTTGTTTATCATAGGCATATAGATTCCACTGAAAGTCACAGGACCAGATGAGATCCCCTATGGAGAGGATGCAGACAAGGACTATAGAGGGATACCAACATTAGAGGTCAAGCCCAGGAGAAGCCAGCAACTCAGATGAGAAGCAGCAGTCAGTGAAGCAGAGGGATTTTGCTCTGAACCTAAAACTGCTCTAAAAAGTCTATTTTTTTAAATGAAGGGAATATTAAGGCATTCCCAGATAAACAAAAATAAAAGAATTCATCACCATCAGACCTGCTCTACAAGAAATACTAAAGGGAGTCCTTCACATTGGACATTAGACAGTAACTTGAACACACCCAAAGACATAAAGAGAACCAGGAAAAGCAATGACTTAGGTAAATATATAGACAGTATACTTTAATTTTTGTTTGTAACTCTTTTCCTCTCAAATCTTATATAAAAGACAACTGCATAAAGCAATAAATATAAAACTGCATTGGTGGGTTTATAATGTACAAAGATATAATCTGTATGGCAATATAGCACAAAGGAAGTGAAAAGAAACAAACCTACACTGGAGCAGAGTTTTTGTATATTACTGAAATTAAGTTGGTATTTATCTGAACTAGAATGTTATAAGTTAAGATGTGAATTGTAATTCCCTGGTATAATTCCCTAAGTGTAATTCTTCCTACTAAGAAAATAACTCTCTCTCTCTCTCTCTCTCTCTCTCTCTCTCTATATATATATATATATATATATATATATTAAAAGAAACAAGGGAACTAAAATGTTATTCTAGAAAATATCTATTTACCACAAAAGAAAGAAGAATAAAGAAACAACAAAAAAAGACAAGATATATGGAAAGCAAATAGCAAAATGGCAGACATAAATCTTGCCTTATTAGTAGTTACATTAAATGTAAATGGACTAAATATTTCAATCAAAAGGCAAAATGTGGTAATCCTGCAGAGACAGGATGGGTCTCCCTACTCCAAATTTGCTCAGCTATCAAGGCTGATGATACCACGCATGTACCAAGAGTGAATATAAAATGATTATTCACATAATGAGGAGTTCTGGGGAGAGCATGATAGGCCCTCAAGCAGGTCCAAAAATGGCTGGAGACAGCAGAGAGGGATGACTGGTTTGACATTTTATGGTGGTTAAGGGGTGAGAGTTTCTTCACATGGGTCCTTGTATGGCTTGAACTTTCCACAAGTGTGAAGGAAGGGAGCATCCAGGCTTTCTTACCAAATTGCCCAGACATGAGGCAGAAAGCTACTGGTGTAACTGGAAAGCTGTCAGCAGTCAAATATGAAAAAGAAGTCATATTCCTTATTACACAGAGATTGGCAGAATAAATAATGCATCTAACTATCTGATATATGGAAGAGACACACTTTACATTCAGACACAAATAGGTTGAGAGTAAAAGGATGGCTCAAGAAGAAATAGACAATAGGAATAAATTTATAACAAGTAAAAGATTGAATCAGAATTCAGAAAACTACACATGAAGAAAAACCCAGGCCTAGATGTCTTCACTACTGAATTTTACCAAACATGTAAAGAAGAATTAATACCAATTCTTCTCAAATAAAGTAGAAGGAAATACTTCTGCACTCATTTTGTGAGGCTAGCATATCCCTGCTCCAAAACCAGACAAAGATACCACAAGAAAAGAAAACTACAGACCAATGTTATGAATACAGATGCAAAAATTCTCAAAAAAATATTAGCAAAACAAATTCAGCCCCATAAAAAAGAACTATACACCATGGCAAGGTAGGATCTATCCCAGGGATACAAGTTAAATTTCTGAAAATCAAGTAATGTAATATATCATATCAATAGAATAAAAAAACAAAAATCACATGATCATCTCAATAGGCTCAGAAAAAGCATTTGACAAAATTCAACACTCTTTCTTGATGAAAAATCAGCAAACTAAGAATAAAAGGGAACTTCATCAACCCATAAAAGTCATCTATGAAATACCCACAGCTGACATCATATTTAATGGTGAAAGAGTGGATGCTTTCCCCCTAAGATCAGGAACAAGACAAGGATCTCTGCTCCCACCACTTCTATTCAACATGGTATTGGAGGTTTTAGCCAAGGCAATTAGGTATCCAGATTGGAAAGAAGTAAAACTATCTCTCTTCATGGATGACATGATCTTGTATATTGAAAATCATAAGGAATTCACTAAAAACTATTAGAACTAATAACAGTTCAGCAAAGTTGTGGAGTACAAGATCAATATAACAAAATCAACTGTATTTCTATTACCTTTCAATGAACAATCTGAAAATAAAATTAAGAAAACATTTCCATTCAAAATAGTATCAAAAAGAATAAAATAGTTATGAATAAATTTTAAAAAAACAAGTGAAAACCAATTAATAAGTCATGGAGATGTAATGTACAGCATGGCAAATATGGTTAATAATACTATATTGCATATTTGAAAATGCTAATACAGTAGATCTTAAAAGTTCTCATCACAAGAAAAAAATTATGTAACAACGTGTTGTGATGGATTTTAACTAGACTTACTGTGGTGATCACTTTGCAATATATACAAATATTGAATCATTATGTTGTACACCTGAAACTAAATATAACATTGTAAGTCAATTATACCTCAGTAAAAAAAAAAGTGAAAAACTTAAGCTCTGAAAACTAAAAAACTGTTGAAAGAAATTAAAGATGTTCACAGATTGGAAGACAATATTGTTAAGATGGCAATACTTCCCAAACTGATCTACAGATAAAATGCAATCTCCATCACAATCTTAAATGATTTCTTTGTAGAAATTGACAAGCCATCTCTAAAATACATATGGAATTTCAAGGAACCCAGAATAGCCAAAACAATAGCAAAAAAGAATAATAAAGAAGAATAACAAGTGTTGGCAATGATGTAGAGAAATTGGAACTCTCATACATTGCTGATGGAAAAGCAAAATGGTGCAGCTGTTTGAAAAATAGTATGATAGTTTCTCAAAACTCAAAACAGCATTACCATACAGCCAGCAATTCAGCTCATAGGTATATATCCAAGAGAACTGAAAACATATGTCCACACAAAAACTTTACATGAATATTCATAGCCGCATTATTCATAATAGCCAAAAAGTAGAAACAACCCAAATGTCCATTAACAGTTGAATGTGGTATATCCATACAGTGAAATATTATTCAGCATTTAAAAGAAATGAAATACAGATGCATGCTACAAGGTGAATGGACATTAAAAACATTATGCTAAGTGAAAGAAACAGATACAAAGAGTCATATATTAAATGATTCCATTTATATGAAATGTCAAGAACAAGCAAATCTATAGAGACAAAAAATAGATTATTGGTTTAAACAGATGGGTAAGTACAGAGATAAGGAGTGAGGTGGGGGAATGGGTGTGAGTGCTAATGGGTATGGCTATGCAATGAAAATGGTCTGGAATTTGATAGTGGTCATGGATACATGACTCTATCAATATACTAAAAGCCACTGAATACTTTAAATAAATGAATTGTATGGAAAATGAATACCTCAATAAAGCTGTTTTAAAAAATGGACACTACTCATTGGTGGTCCATCTAAAATGAATATAAAGTACATGAGGAATGAGACAAATCACCAGTAAGTTTAATTTAATTTTTCAGTTATATACCCATTTTTATTTGGAGATATGAAGACATCTGAAAATTAAATTTGACCTTTAAATATGTGGGTCTGAATATATAGTGTCTATAACAAAAGCATTTGTTAGAAGAAAAGGTCAAGGATAACTGCTTATCCACAGACCTGCCTGAATGGGGCTGGTAAAGAGTCTCCTGCCCCCAACACTGCCTCTTCAGAGGGACAGCACCTGAAATTCAACCACTGCTGCCTCTCCAATCAACTCTGTTAAAATTCAGAAGATAAATATTTTAAACTTTTAGCCTTCGCATAAATGAAGCTGATGCTTTTGTGTTAAGCTCCCAATGATAGGCTGTGTTAACAGTAAGAGGAACAAAGAGCGTAAACTGGAGTGAGTACTGAAACGTGGAAGCACAAAAGGGAAGGGAGGGCACCAGTCTCACTTCATTCTGACTTCTGATGAAGTTCGGTTTTGCCTTTCTGGGCTGTATCTATTAGGCCGTTCCCAGAGGCAAGCTGATGAGGGAATTTAGAAATCTCTATGCCTGGGAATTCCAGTCCCCTTTGTTCAGGAGCTCGAAGGTCCTATTGGCTGGACATTGTCAGGGGTCCCAATTCTCTCTAGGGGCCACTCCCAGCCCACCTGCCACTGATGTTCTAAGCACCTTCCTGGCAAGAAGTCTGTGGACAATTAAAAATAATTATATTAGCCATTGGCAGTGAAAGACTTTAAACAGATGGGTAAGTACTAGAGCCTCTTGTACTTTAATTTTAAAATTACAGGTCCGCCTGATTAGCAAGAGGTTACGGTTTTCAGCACTTGAGTCCAGTGGTCTCTTGCCGCTCATCAGTGGTTTGTAATCCCTTCTGCTGGACATGCAGTGGAGAATGCGGATCTCACTGGTTTTACTACCTCACATAGCTCCTGAGGGAAAGGCAAGGTGGAGATAAATTGTGGGCTGTTGAGTGTTTTGTCTGTGTCTCCTGGTCTGTGTTAATCAGTGCAATCACCCCCGAAGGCATCTTGGCTCTCAGATGTGGTGTTAATTGCTTGTTTGACTGGCCCTTATTTTTTAAGTAAACTAGGAGTACACAATTTCAAACTTAGAGAATTGGTTTTAAATTGGTATTTACTCATTTTACATGAGTCCAAGACTCTCCACTGAAGGGATTTTCAGGAAGCCCTGCACATCATACCTTGGTATACCTTGGTATACCTTGGTACCAACTGGGGAAGTGAGATGTTGCCACCAGCTCTATTTACTGTTACAAAGAAGCATCCAGACCAGAAAAGGAGATTTGAGTTCCTGTAGAGGTGAGTGAGGACATGGGAGTGTTCCAAGAACAAGAGGAATTTATGTGGGCCAGAAAGAACAGTTGGGGGAAAGAAATTAGAGTTGATATGGGCTCCAAAGTACTGCCAAGGACCCCCAGAAGGCATTAAACTGCCCTTATAGCCAGGACAGACAGCCCTTCTGTCACTGACATGGGTCTTTGAACTCGTTAATCAATAGAAATTGACAAGAGGCCAGAAGAGAAATTCAGGCAAAGCTTTACTGGGACTCGTGCCACAGCACGAGGGAGTGAAAACAAGTAAGAGGTGCCCTTGCTTGCTCTCTGAGGAGGGCGAGCTGGTCCCTTAAATGGGGTGAGGGTGGGGGCGGATCGGTGGGTCAGGCTGGAGGGGCGGCTTAGGTGTTTGTCCACACCCTTGGTGGTGCTGTGTGCAGGGATTATGCTTTCGCTCCCGGTACCTCAGGAATGGCAGTTGGTTTGTGGTCTTTTTGTATCTTATAATTGCCCCCAACTGCAGTTATTTTTAGTCCCTTATAGTTTCTTTGTATTCTGTTGCTAGAGGTTCAAACACTCCAGTAAATGGTGCCAGATCACAGCTTATCTCACTTCAATCCAATACTAGTCATTAGAGAATTTTTTTAAATTGCAGTTGTTCTTTAATAGTATCACAGAAGGCAAAAACAAACAAAAGACAGCTATGATAGCCCCATATCTTATACACTGTTTAAAATGTTTCAAGGGTGTTTTTGTATGTAACCTATAGAAATGCTCTTCCTCCCCGCCCCTCCCACCGTGATCTCTCCTTATCTATCAAATCCCTACCATGGAAGACCTAGCTCAAATGCCTGAACAAAGTTTCTCCCATCTTGCTCAGTAGGAAGTTTACCTCCCTCCTGTGTCTACAGCATTCATTCAACTCCTACCAGTTCCACCTTCAGAGTGTTTCTTGAATTTATGTCCTCCTCCGCAGTCTACCTGAACCCTGCCCAATTTCAGGACCACTTTTTCTTTCCCCTGGATGATTTCTTAACGGCTTGTCCCTGAAATACATCCTCCACACACCCACAAGTCCTTGACAGAGCAGGAGAAATGTGGGGAGGAAGGAACTGGATGGCGTTCAAGTTCAAGGGTGGTGTGAGTGTCATCAAGGTCATGAGAGGCCTGGGAGGGCAGGAGCCTGAGTCAGAGGTGGGGACTGAGTCAGAGTTCAGAGGAGCAGCTTTGTGGGATGAGCCCAAGTGAGGTACTGGGGAGTGGCTGGTTGCATGGGAGGGAGGTGGAGGTGAGCAAAGTGGATGAGGACCAGCACGTGGATGAATGGGTTTTCCACATGGACGTTGATGGAAGCAGAAAAAAAGCTCTCAGGTTCTGATATGCGCAAAAATTACTTGGTGTGCTTGATAAAAGTACCGATTACCAGGCATAGCCCTCAGAGAGCCTAGTCAGTATATCTGGGATTGGGCCCAGGGATCTTCATTTTAACAAACACTCTAGGCAATTTTTATATAAATGGGACCTTGAGCATACTTTCAGAGACACTATCTGTTATGGGCTGAATTGTGTCCCCCCCCCCATCAAATCCATATGTTGAAGTCATAACCCCCCAGTACTTCAGAATGTATTTGGAAGTAGGATCTTTAAAGAAGTAAATAAAGTAAAATGAGGTCGTATGTGTGGGCCCTAATCCAATATGATTGATGTGCTTATAAGAAGAGATTAGGACATAGACATGAGCACACACACAGGGGAAAGATCATGTGAGGACACAGCGAGAAGATGGTCATTTTCAAGGCAAGGAGAGACGTCTCAGGAGAAAGCCAACCTGCCAACACCTTGATCTTGGGCTTCTAGCCTCCAGAACTGTGAGAAAATAAATTTATGTTGTTTCAGCCCCCCAGTCTGTGGTATTTTGTTATGGCAGCCCAAGCAGACTAGTTCACTGTCCTAGAACAATGGTAGGAGTTGAGGGGTCTAGAGAATGCCCAGGGGGCACCTTGCAAAAGAGGAACATGTCCAGAGTGAACAGAAGATGGAAATGAGCTGGGGCAGAGGCCACATGGTGGGTGGTGTGAGCCTCAAGGCCGAAAGGGCAGAGGGAGTCAGGAGAATGCCCCCTCCCGCTAGCCCCACAGTTGTGAGGATGGAAAACTGGGTTTTGGGGGGAGGGGAGCCATGCTTCAGTCAAGGTAAGGAGGAGATGGAGGTAAAAGAACATCCTGGACATTTAAGTAAAAATGGCAGCTTTCTCTCTGAAAAAAATCACTAAAACGATAGCATACAGGTATTTTAAAGATTTAACCAAACAAAAAATTTTCACCAATAAGGCTCAGGGAAAGGGATGAATATAGACAACAGCAACCAAATTTCAGAAGCTGGAGCACAGCTAGAAAAGTGTGCTTTTCACAGTGCCTTAGCACAGTGGGTCCTCACCAGGAGCACTGACAGCCCCTAGAAATTTGTTGGACAAATTCCTGAGCTCCCCACCCCAGACCTACTGAATTAGAAAATCTGTGGGTGAGCCCCAGCAATCTGTGTTTTAAGAAGCCCTTCAGGTGACAGTGCTGAAGTTTGAGGTCCCCTGACTTAACAGACCAGAGAGAATTGATCAGAGCTATCAGCTGTGAAATTTGAGAAGTAAGGTTGCAAAATGTCTCAGGAATGACAGCACCAGGTAACTTTAGAAATAGGGAGTGAGGGGCTAAAATTATGAGAACTGGTTAGAAGGATTTAGAAAGCAGTTAGATCCCAAGACCATCTCTTCAACTGTTCATACCTGCAGGCTCAATTCTGGCACATAAAGAGGGCAGATCAGGTAACAGCGGGTGTGTTTCTCCCTTGGTGGGATACATGTTACATGGAGTCCTAATTGGGGGGTGGGCAGGAATCATATGTTATTTATCATATTTACAGGGAGATGATAGCCTTGTTGCCAAAGAAAATACTGCTGAATGTGAAAAGGCAGAGTATAGTTTGCTGACCCAGGAGGCAGGAGATCTTGTTCTAGGTCTCACTCTGTCTCTAACTGTATAAACAGGGCAAGAACTTCCTCAGTTTCCTTATCTGCATCAGTCTATTTTAAGGACCTTTGAACACAAATATTCCATAGTCCATTTTAATTAGTCCATTTTAATTAATTCCATAGTCCATTTTAATTAAAAATGAAGAAGAATCATAAAATAGTACTAATTGCAAGCAATGCCTAATTAGACTAACAGGATGATCCCTTTTTAGATATTTGCTGTTTGGGGTTTCTATGTTTTTGTGTATTTAACTCTGTTCAAATTGTTTAATAATATATATACAGAGCTTCTACTGGGTGTGCAAATGCCTGAGAAGTGACACTATCCAAATACTTAGAAGGACTACTGGAACTATGGGTGACATTGTAATTTACTTTTTGTAATTTTGCAATGTTATTTTACTATTTAAAAAAATTAAGCACAGCCACAAGGATAGAAAATAGGTTAATTATATTAAGTGCCAATTCTGATCAATTGCTAATGTTTGCTTGCAGTGCTATATTGAGGGCTATGAAGCTCATTTCAGACTAAATGGGAGAGAATGCTGTGATTACTCAGTAATGTCTGCCAAGGGAAAAGGTTAGGACATGTGCCGTGTATTTGCCAGCACTCTGGTGGTATAACCTAGAGGCAAAATAATCTCCTTTTCCCTCTTTGAATGTGGATGCTAGACTCCAGATTAAAAGCTCAGCTCTCTTCTACTAGTCGCAAAAAGAAATAGAGGATTCATAAGGGAGCAGTCAAGTGTGGCTATAAGAACCCAGATCCAGCCTTCCTTTTTGAGGACCATCTTATGCATAATTCGAAGTGGATGTTTCCTTTAATTTCAGGGAGTGCCTGGAGAAATATTGTTCAGTGTGGATTCTTCTCATCCCCTCATAGCCAACCTGAAGACCCAGAAATCTCCCCATTCTCACCCATGCCCATCATAATGCCTTAGCATCATGCCTTGGAGATGGTTCCTACAAGCCGGTCTTGAGTCTAGGACCTTCTAAACCCATTCCTCATTCAGAGGGAGCCTGACGATGCATAGTGGACAAGACTACCAGCTCATGGGCTAGACACCCATTGGCACACCAAGTAAGAGTTCCATTACCTCCCCCAGGATGAGAGCCAGTCAATACTTACTGCCCATTATCCTCCGTACTGTTGGACCCTCAGCAGTCATTTCCCTAACGATCTCATTGTCATCCTCATTGGCATCCAGCCAGCGATTGCAGTTGAAGTTATACTTGTCCTTGGTCAGAGTGTTCATCAGGGTCATCTGGAATGAAGCCCTGGAGTGAGCAAGAGGGTGTACCAGAGATATTCGTCCATGCCTTGAGGTTCCCGTTCTGCTAGTTCATCTCAAGGAGGACAAGGCCGTCCCCTAGGGATGACTCTTGTGGAAGATGGAGTGCCAGATTAATATTTATCCCTCTGGTCCCCTGGAGACCCACAGTTGCCTAGCAGCCAGGTGATTAGGACACAGTGCAAGCCTGCTGCAACCTAAGCAACTTCTTAGTCTACTTTGGAAGTCCTGTCCGCATCAGGAAGTCCATGTGTCATGTGTCCAAATTTAGGTCTCACTACAACCCTTCCCCACCCACACTCCCAACAGATAAAGGCAAACTAACAAGACAAGGTCATTAGAAAGAGACCATTTTGGTTCCTCTCCCAACCACCTTCTAACCCCCAAGATGGTACATCTCACCCTTTCTAAATGCCATCCAGAACCAGGACTCCTTTTATTATGCCATGCCCGAATCTTATAAAACCTGCCGAGGTCTGGGAGCTCAATCTATGGTGAGAGATAACAAGGTCTGAGTGGACAGAACCAAGTGAAATGTGTTTATCCTCATAGCTGACCCCCTGCCAGGAGGGTACCCACTTTGAGCTGTTTCTTCAGCATCAAGGGTGGGTTTGCTTCAAACCACCCTCATATATTCTATCTTCTTGTGCTCTTTTAACCAATGGCACATGAGGGAGAGACAGCCATGTAGAGCTAAGGTTCAGTCTGGGCTGGTGAAACTGAACAAAAATAACTGACCCACAGTAGGATCCAGACTAAATAAAATCTTCCAAGCAATAAGCTTTCAATTACAAAATCCATATGGCAGCCCTGCAAATTAGCACAGGCCCACGGCCTCAGGACTCTGCTGGGCACTGAAACAGACAAAAAGATCAATACAGTGGTCATGCCCTTTCCCTAGGGGCTCAAAGTCTAGCCAGGAAGACAAATACATAAAGAGCAATGAACTGAAGGTATAATAGAAGCGCCAACGGGGTGCTCTGAGAAGAGAGCTGCAAATTACAAATTATTCTTACCTAAAGGTCAGAGCTGCACTTCCGTTGACAAAACAAGCCTTGCTCTGCTTACATACATACTGAAAATTTAAAGCTGAATTTCTTTTTAAATGTTCCAAAATGTATACTTTCCTTTAAATTTGCTCCTCACTCTCTAATTCAGTCCACATTGGTTGGTTTGACACTAACTGTGCTCAGGGTCTCTGCTCTACAATGATTCCCCAAGTCACCAGGCTCCTGAATGTCCAAAGCCATTACATACTTGCTTCTTCTCCCATGCTTGGTTCTGGACTGTTTGATTCAGATGAAGGGCCAGATCTAAACTGCACCCCATCAGTACATTGCCCGTACATTACATGTGGCATTCCTTGCAGGGGTCTAGGGACTCTATTTTACCTTTTTGTCTTCAAACTTGATCCAAACCTGGCTTAGAAAACCAGAATCCCATGACAAATGCTTCTTACACACCTTCCTCCTTCTTCCCTCCCACTCTGTCACACTTCCTACCCTAAATTTCTCAATTATTCCAGGTTTGAACCACTTGTTGTTGGGATTCAGGAGAATCTCATCTGTCCGCCCCTTCTGTCCATAAATCTGGATGAAGATAGGAGAGTTGGTACCAGCTTTCTTCAAGTCGGTCGTCCAGACCCACAGGGACCATGGGAATTCTGTAGAGACAGGTCAAGTTGTACCATAAACTTCAAAAATGAAGAGATTTTCAAGCTACCAGTGGGGAAGACAAGCAAATCAAAGGTGATCAGGACTGAAGTGCAGGTTGTATACAGGTGTGTCCTACTCTCAGAAACCCATTATAACAAATACTAAATTTGGGAAGTCAAGGATTCCTTGTTATTTGAAAGAGTGTGCCTTAATGTTCCTTTTAATGGTGAGAGTCTATTAGTATGTTTTAAATAGGGGGAAGAGTTGACTCCACCCACCCTGTGGCCAGTACATTCAGAGTGCACTGTGTTCAACCATTCAGTTTAACAACCAGCCCATCACAGCAACTTAACGATTTGGGGCTGCTGGAGTATCAGCCTTGGTGCCACGTCTGTAACTCTGTGTGGTCTGTACCTTGGAGAACTGAGGTCCCTGGGGGACCCTTTCCCTTCCTTTCCAGAGGAGAATTGAGAAGAAGGAGTGCCCAGTGGTTTGACATCCTGGCCTTTGCTGGCTCTGGGCCCCTCCACCTACTTTTCAGCCTCTTCTTCCTGAGAGACACCATCTCGTAGAGCTGCCTCTCGATCAGCCCATCTGCCTTCTTCTCATCCAGCCAGTTGCTGCAAGGGAAGGTCTGCTGGATGCCAGTGAAGGGGCACAAAATCACCACCTGGGGGAGCAGATCACATCTCCTACAGTAGGTCCCCTGGCTGGGACTTCTTTGTAATGTTCAACAGCCTCCTTAGCCCCACATTTAGGGTTGTCTGCATTACTACCCTCAAGGAATGTCACTTTTCTTCCCACTGCCTATCTCATTAAATCTTAGATCAAGAAATACCTCCTCTAAGAAATCTTCCCAAGTAGGTATCATCCATATTGCAATTTACTAGCCCAAAGCTCAAACATTTTTCTCTATACACATACCCTTTTTGAATACCATATTTCCTTATGCACATTGTAAATTCTCCATCTGAACCAAATTAACTAGAATACTAAATTAATACCCTGTATTTGTCTTGTGGAAAAAAGGTCAATCACATAAAAGGTAATTAATATCTATAATTTAATACAAAAACTAACTACCTCTTCAGGACTTGATCCTTATTTAACCTTCTCTCCTACACCTTCTCCATCTCTACCCACATTCTGAACTTATGGGTTTAGAACATGGCATTCTAACCTTCTCTCCTACACCTTCTCCATCTCCACCCACATTCTGAACTTATGGGTTTAGAACATGGCATTCTGTCTAACCCAGACACACCTAGACGTTTTGAAGAGAATCATCAGAATGCCAAAGACAGAGATCTTAAGAACATCAAGAGAGAAAAGACAGATGATGGCAATTGGACTAACAGAAGCCAGAGGATTTTGGGGGGTGGGGGCATTAGAACTCAATCTAGAATTCTGTATCCTGAAATTTCTTTCAAGAATGAAAATGAAATAAAATAATTTTCAAATTAACAAAAACAGAGTTTACCACCAATAGACCTTACTTAACCAAAGGAACTTCTAAAGCATAGTACTTCAGGAGGAAGAAGAAAATTGACACCAGAAAAGAGGTCTTAGATGCAAGAAGAATTGGCAAGCAAACACACTGGCAAACAGGTAGGTAAATCTGAACAAATATGACTCTACAAAACAACAGCATATAATATGTGAATTTAAAAATAATTTAAAGTAGAGCTAAAATACTCTACTTTCAAAATTGGCATGCAACCTAGATGCAGGGTTATTACCATTAGAAATTTCTAAGGTTCTTGATTTGTCTAAGAGGGAATTAGAGATGGTGGTTAAATTTAGGTCTTGTCACAGTAAGTATGTATGCTAAAATTTCAATAGTAACCACTAAAAAAACCAGAAAGAGTGTATAATTTCCAAATCACTATCAAGAAAAAAAAACACAACCAATCAGTTCATCAAAAAAGAAAATAGAAAGACATAGTAAAAGCAGGACAAACAGACATGTTAATAGTTATAATAAACATAAATGACTAAATTTATCAGTTAAAAGCTAGATAGCATCAGATAGGATTGTGATAAAGATTCAATTAACCAGAAGGTTATACTAATTCTATATCTCACAATGTAGCCTAAAACTATATACAGCAAAAATTGTTAGTTCTACAGTAAGAAATTTAAATATCTACCAGCGACATTGGAAATTTCAACACATCTTTCTTTGTAATTAATAGATCAAACAGACAAAATGCTATTAAGGAGATAGAAGATTCAAAAACAAAAGTAACAAACTGAATTTAATAAATAAAATCAAAATCTTAAATTCAACTCTTGGAACTTATACATAAATTGAAGCGCATTGTAAAGTAAATGTCAAAAAATTTAAAAATGGCATCCACCATTGAGAGGACCTTCAAGATGGCGGAGGAGTAAGATGTGGATATCACCTTCCTCCCAACAAATACATCAAAAATACATCTAAATGTGCAACAACTCCTAAAGAACACCTACTGAATGCTGGCAGAAGACCTCAGACCTCCCCAAAAACAAGAAACTCCCCACGTAGCTGGGTAGGGAAAAAGAAAAAACAGAGACAAAAAAATAGGGAGGGGACCTACACCTCTGGGAGGGAGCTGTGAAAGAGGAAAAGTTTCCACACACTAAGAAGCCCCTTCACTGGTGGAGACGGGAGTGGGCTTGGAGGAAGCTTTGGAGCCATGGAGGGGAGTGCAGCAATAGAGCTGCAGAGGGCAAAGCGGAGAAATTCCCGCAAAGAGGATCAGGACCAACCAGCACTCACCAGCCTGAGAGGTTTGTCTGCTCACCCGCTGGGACGGGTGGGGGCTGGGAGCTGAGGCTCGGGATTCGGAGGTCAGATCCCAGGGAGAGGACAGGGGTTGGCTGCATGAACATAGCCAGAAGGGGCTAGTACACCACAGCTAACCAGGAGGGGGTCCGGGAAAAAGTCTGGAACTTCCTAAGAGTCAAGAGACTGTTGTTTCGGGGTGCATGAGGAGAGGAGATTCAGGGCACTGCCTAAAAGAGCTTCAGAGACAGGTGTGAGCCACGGCTATCAGCGCAGACACCAGAGACGGGCATGAAATGCTAAGGCTGCTGCTGCAGCCACCAAGAAGCCTGTGTGCAAGCACAGGTCACTATCCACACCTCGCCTCCCGGGAGCCTGTGCAGCCCACCACTGCCAGGGTCCCGTGATCCAGGGACAATTTCCCCAGGAGAACACATGGCGCACCTCAGGCTGTTGCAATGTCACACTGGCCTCTGCTGCCGCAGGCTTGTGCCGCATTCTATACCCCTCTCTCCCCCGGCCTGAGTGAGCCAGAGCCCCCTAATCAGCCCTCCTTTAACCCCCTCCTGTGTGGGTGAAGAACAGATGCCAGAGTGTGACCTACATGCAGAGGCAGGGCCAAATCCAAAGCTGAAACCCAGGAGCTGTGCGGACAAAGAGAAAGGGAAATTTCTCTGTGCAGCCTCAGGAGCAGCAGATTAAATCTTCACAATCAGTTGATGTACCCTGCATCTGTGGAATGCCTGATTAGACAATGAATCATCCCAAAATTGAGGTGGTGGACATTGGGAGCAACTGTAGACTTCGGGTTTGCTGTATGTGACTGACTAGTTTCTGATTTTTATGTTTAAATTAGTATCGTTTTTAGTGCTTGTTATCATTGGTGGATTTGTTTATTAGTTTGGTTGCTTTCTTCTTTTTTTTAAAATTACTTAAAAAATATTTTTATTTTAATAATATTTTTTATTTTAAAAACTTTATTTATTTTATTTTTCTTTCCTTCTTTTTTTTCTCCCTTTTCTTCTGAGCCGTGTGGCTGACAGGATCTTGGTGCTCTGGCCGAGTGTCAGGCTGGTGCCTCTGAGGTGGGAGAGCCGAGTTCAGGAAATTGGACCACCAGAGAGACCTCCCGGCCCCATGTAATATCAATCAACGAGAGTTCACCCAGAGATCTCCATCTCAACACTAAGACCCAGCTCCACTCAATGACCAGCAAGCTGTAGTGCTGGACACCCCATGCTAAACAACTAGCAAGACAGGAACACAACCCCACCCATCAGCAGAGAGTCTGCCTAAAATCATAATAAATTCACAGACATCCCAAAACACACCACTGGACATGGTCCTGCCCACCAGAAAGACAAGATCCAGCCTCATCCACCAGAACACAGGCAACCAGTCCCCTCCACAAGGAAGCCTACACAACCCACTGAACCAACCTTATCTACTGGGGGCAGACACAAAAAACAACAGGAACTACGAACTTGCAGGCTGCAAAAAGGAGACCCCAAACACAATAAGTTAAGCAAAATGAGAAGACAGAGAAATACCCAGCAGATGAAGGAGCAAGGTAAAAACCCACCAGACCAAACAAATGAAGAAGAAATAGGCAGTCTACCTGAAAAAGAATTCAGAGTAATGATAGTAAAGATGATCCAAAATCTTGGAAATAGAATGGAGAAAATACAAGAAACATTTAACAAGGACCTAGGAGAATTAAAGAGCAAACAAACAGTGAGGAACAACACAATAAATGAAATTTAAAATTCTCTAGAAGGAATCAATAGCAGAATAACTGAGGCAGAAGAACGGATAAGTGACCTGGAAGATAAAATAGTGGAAATAACTACCACAGAGCAGAATAAAGAAAAAAGAATGAAAAGAATTGAGGACAGTCTCAGAGACTTCTGGGACAACATTAAATGCAACAACATTTGAATTATAGGGGTCCCAGAAGAAGAAGAGGAAAAGAAAGGGACTGAGAAAATATTTGAAGAGATTATAGTTGAAAAATTCCCTAATATGGGAAAGGAAATAGTCACTCAAGTCCAGGAAGCGCAGAGTCCCATGCAGGATAAATCCAAGAAGAAACACGCCAAGAAACATGTTAATCAAACTATCAAAAATTAAATACAAGGAAAATATATTAAAAGCAGCAAAGGGAAAACAACAAATAACATACAAGGGAATCCCCATAAGGTTAACAGCTGATCTTTCAGCAGAAACTCTACAAGCCAGAAGGGAGTGGTAGGACATACTTAAAGTGATGAAAAGGAAAAACTTATAACCAAGATTACTCTACCCAGCAAGGATCTCATTCAGATTCAACGGAGAAATTTAAACTTTTACAGACAAGAAAAAGTTAAGAGAATTCAGCACCACCAAACCAGCTCTATAACAAATGCTAAAGGAACTTCTCTTGGCAGGAAACACAAGAGAAGGAAAAGACCTACAATAACAAACCCAAATCAATTAAGAAAATGGTAATAGGAACATACATATCGATAACTACCTTAAATGTAAATGGATTAAATGCTCCAACCAAAAGACATACACTGGCTGAATGGATAAAAAAACAGGACCCGTATATATGCTGTCTACAAGAGACCCACTTCAGACATAGGGACACATACAGACTGAAAGTGAGGGGATGGAAAAATGTATTCCATGCAAATGGAAATCAAAAGAAAACTGGAGTAGTAATTCTCATATCAGACAAAATAGACTTTAAAATAAAAACTTTTACAAGAGACAAAGAAGGACACTACATAATGATCAAGGGATCAATCCAAGAAGAAGATATAGGAATTGTAAATATTTATGCACCCAACGTAGGAGTACCTCAATATGAAAGGCAAATGCTAACAGCCATAAAAGGGGAAACTGACAGTAACATAATCATACTGGGGACTTTAATAACACCCCACTTTCACCAATGGACAGATCATCCAAAATGAAAATAAATAAGGAAACACAAGATTTAAATGACACATTAAACAAGATGGATTAACTGATATTTTTAGGACATTCCATCCAAAAACAACAGAATACACTTTCTTCTCAAGTGTGCATGGAACATTCTCCAGGATAGATCACACCTTGTGTCACAAATCAAGCCTTGGTAAATTTAAGAAAATTGAAATCATATCCAGTATCTTTTCCAACAACAATGTTATGAGACTAGATATCAATTACACGAAAAAAACTGTAAAATATACAAACACATGGAGGCTAAACAATATGCTACTAAATAACCAAGAAATCACTGAAGAAATCAAAGAGGAAATCAAAAAATACCTAGAAACAAATGACAATGAAAACACGATGACCCAAAACCTAGGGAATGCAGCAAAAGCAGTTCTAAGAGGGAAGTTTATAGCAATACAATCCTACCTCAAGAAACAAGCAACATCTCAAATAAACAACCTAACTTACACCTAAAGCAATTACAGAAAGAAGACCAAAAAACCCCCAAATTTAGCAGAAGGAAAGAAATCATAAAGATCAGATCAGAAATAAATGAAAAAGAAATGAATGAAACAATAGCAAAGATCAATAAAACTAAAAGTTGGTTCTTTGAGAAGATAAACAAAATTGACAAACCATTAGGCACACTCATCAAGAAAAAAAGGGAGAAGGCTCAAATCAATAGAATTAGAAATGAAAAAGGAGAAGTAACAACTGACACTGCAGAAATACAAACGATCATGAGAGATTACTACAAGCAACTCTATGCCAATAAAATAGACAACCTGAAAGAAATGGACAAATTCTTAGAAATGCACAATCTTCTGAGACTGAACCAGGAAGAAACAGAAAATATAAACAGACCAATCACAAGCACTGAAATTGAAACTGCGATTAAAAATCTTTCAACAAACAAAAGCCCAGGACCAGATGCCTTCACAGGAGAATTCTATCAAATATTTAGAGAAGAGCTAACACCTATCCTTCTCAAACTCTTCCAAAATATAGCAGACGGAGGAACACTACCACACTCATTCTACGAGGCCACCATCACCCTGATACCAAAACCAGACAAATATGTCACACAAAAAGAAAACTACAGGCCAATACCACTGATGAACATAGATGCAAAAATCCTCAACAAAATACTAGCAAACAGAATCCAACAGCACATTAAAGGGATCATACACCATGATCAAGTGGGGTTTGTTCCAAGAATGCAAGGATTCTTCAATATATGCAAATCAATCAACGTGATACACCATATTAACAAATTGAAGGAGAAAAACCATATGATCATCTCAATAGATGCAGAGAAAGCTTTCGACAAAATTCAACACCCATTTATGATAAAAGCCCTGCAGAAAGTAGGCATAGAGGGAACTTTCCTCAACATAATAAAGGCCATATATGACAAACCCACAGCCAACATTGTCCTCAATGGTGAAAAACTGAAACAATTTCCACTAAGATCAGGAACAAGACAAGGTTGCCCACTCTCACCACTATTATTCAACATAGTTTTGGAAGTTTTAGCCACAGCAATCAGAGAGGAAAAAGAAATAAAAGGAATCCAAATCGGAAAAGAAGAAGTAAAACTGTCACTGTTTGCAGATGACATGATACTATACATAAAGAATCCTAAAGCTGCTACCAGAAAACTGCTAGACCTAATCAATGAATTTGGTAAAGTAGCAGGATACAAAATTAATGCACAGAAATCTCTTGCATTGCTATACACTAATGATGAAAAATCTGAAAGTGAAATTAAGAAAACACTCCCATTTACCATTGCAACAAAAAGAAGAAAATATCTAGGAATAAACCTACCTAAGGAGATAAAAGACCTGTATGCAGAAAATTATAAGACACTGATGAAAGAAATTAAAGATGATACAAACATATGGAAAGATATACCATGTTCTTGGATTGGAAGAATCAACATTGTGAAAATGTCTATTCCACCAAAAGCAATCTACAGATTCAATGCAATCCCTATCAAACTACCAATGGCATTTTTCACAGAACTAGAACAAAAAAAATCACAATTTGTATAGAAACACAAAATACCCCAAATAGCCTAAGCAATCTTGAGAAAGAAAAACAGAGCTGGAGAAATCAGGCTTCCTGACTTCAGACTATACAACAAAGCTACAGGAATCAAGACAGTATGGTGGTACTGGCACAAAAATAGAAATATAGATCAGTGGAACAGGATAGAAAACCCAGAGATAAACCCACGCACATATGGTCACCTTTTCTTTGATAAAGGAGATGAGAATATACATTGGAGTAATGACTTCAATAAGTGGTGCTGGGAAAACTGGACAGCTACATGTAAAAGAATGAAATTAGAACACTCCCTTACACAATACACAAAAATAAACTCAAAATATATTAAATACCTAAATATAAGGCCACACACTATCAAACTCTTAGAGGAAAACATAGGCAGAACACTCTATGACATAAATCACAGCAAGATCCTTTCTGACCCATCTCCTAGAGAAATGGAAATAAAAACAAAAATAAACAAATGGGAGCTAATGAAACTTAAAAGCTTTTACACAGCAAAGGAAAGCATAAACACGACGAAAAGAAGACCCTCAGAATGGGAGAAAATATTTGCAAATGAAGCAAACAACAAAGGATTAATCTCCAAATTATTCAAGCAGCTCACACAGCTCAGTATCAAAAAAACAAACAACCCAATCCAAAAATGGGCAAAAGACCTAAATAGACATTTCTCCAAAGAAGATATACAGATTGCCAACAAACACATGAAAGGATGCTAAACATCACTAATCATTAGAGAAATGCAAATCAAAACTACAATAAGGTATCACCTCACACCGGTCAGAATGGCAATCACCAAAAAAATCTACAAACAATAAATGCTGGAGAGGGTATGGAGAAAAGGGAATCCTCTTGCACTGTTGGTGGAATGTAAATTGATACAGCCACTATGGAGAACAGTATGGAGGTTCCTTAAGAAACTTAAAATAGAACTACCATACAACCCAGCAATCCCACTACTGGGCATATGCCCTGAGGAAACCATAATTCAAAAAGAGTCATGTACCACAATGTTCATTGCAGCTCTATTTACAATAGCCAAGACATGGAAACAACCTAAGTGTCCATCGACAGATGAATGGATAAAGAAGATGTGGCACATATATACAATGGAATATTACTCAACCATAAAAAGAAACGAAATTGAGTTATTTGTAGTGAGGTGGATGGACCTAGAGTCTGTCACACAGAGGGAAGTAAGTCAGAAAGAGAAAAACAAATACCATATGCTAACACATATATTTATGGAATTAAAAAAATGGTTCTGAAAAACCTAGGGGCAAGACAGGAATAAAGATGCAGACGTAGAGAATGGACTTGAGGGCATGGGGAGGTGGAAGGGTAAGTTGGGATGAATTGAGAGAGTGGCATGGACATATATACTCTACCATATGTAAAATAGATAGCTAGTGGGAAGCATCCACATAGCACAGGGAGATCAGCTCTGTGCTTTGTGACCACCTAGAAGGGTGGAATAGGGAGGATGGGAGGGAGACGCAAGAGAGAGCGGATCACTTTGTTATACAGCAGAAATGAACACAGCATTGTAAAGCAATTATGATCCAATAAAGATGTTTAAAAAAATGGCTTCATTGAATATTTCCTTATTAAAATTATATTAAATTAGAAATCAAAAAAATAACAAAACATCATGTATTTGGAGTCTAAAAAATCACACTTCAAAATAAATAATGGATAACAAAATAATTTCAAATGGAGTGATAAATACGAATAAAAAACACAACTTATAGAAGAAAAAATTTTATAAAATGCCCTTCATCAATATTAAAAGCTTCTGCTCTCCAAAAGCATTAAGAAAATGAAAAGGCAAGCTACACATTGGGAGATTGTGTATATATAATATATATTATATATAAAATACATATTATAGTATATATCACAATTATATATTATATTCATACATATGTCACATGTATCTGACATAGAACTTGTATTAAGAATTCATAAAGGGGCTTCCCTGGTGGCACAGTGGTTGGGACTCTGCCTGCTGGTGCAGGGGACGCGGGTTCGAGCCCTGGTCTGGGAGGATCCCACATGCCGCAGAGCAACTAGGCCCGTGAGCCACAACTACTGAGCCTGCGCGTCTGGAGCCTGTGCTCCGCAACAAGAGAGGCCACGATGGTGAGAGGCCCGCACACCGCAATGAAGAGTGGTCCCTGCTTGCCACAACTGGAGAGAGCCCTCGCACAGAAACGAAGACCCAACACAGCCAAAAATAAATAAATAAATTTTTAAAAAAAACAAAACCGCAAATGAGTTAAAAAAATTAAAAGAATACATAAAGGGAGAGTAGGAGAAAATGACGGAAGAGTAAGATGCAGAGATCACCTTCCTCCCCACAGATACATCAGAAATACATCTACACGTGGAACTGCTCCTACAGAACACCCACTGAACGCTGGCAGAAGACCTCAGACCTCCCAAAAGGCAAGAAACTCCCCACGTACCTGGGTAGGGCAAAAGAAAAAAGAAAAAACAGAGACAAAGAATAGGGACGGGACCTGCACCAGTGGGAGGGAGCTGTGAAGGAGGAAAGTTCTCCACACACTAGGAAGGCCCTTCGCGGGTGGAGACTGCGGGTGGCGGGGGGGGAATCTTCGGAGCCACGGAGGAGAGCGCAGCCACAGGGGTGCAGAGAGCAAAGTGGAGAGATTCCCGCACAGAGGAGCGGTGCCGACCAGCACTCCCCAGCACAAGAGGCTTGTCTGCTCACCCGCCGGGGCGGGTGGGGGCTGGGAGCTGAGGCTCGGGCTTCGGTCGGATCCCAGGGAGAGGACTGGGGTTGGTGGCGTGAACACAGCCTGAAGGGGTTAGTGCACCACAGGTAGCTGGGAGAGAGTCCTGGAAAAGTCTGGAGCTGCCGAAGAGGCAAGAGACTTTTTCGTGCCTCTTTGTTTCCTGGTGCGCGAGGAGAGGGGATTCAGAGCACCACCTAAATGAGCTCCAGAGACGGGCGTGAGCCGCGGCTATCAGCGCGGACACCAGAGACGGGCATGAGATGCTAAGGCTGCTACTCCCACCACCAAGAAGCCTGTGTGCAAGCACAGGTCACTATCCACACTGACCCTCCGGGAGCCTGTGCCGCCCGCCACTGCCAGGGTCCCGTGATCCAGGGACAACTTCCCCAGGAGAACGCACGGCGCGCCTCAGGCTGGTGCAACTTCACGCCGGCCTCTGCCGTGGCAGGCTTGCCCCACATCCGTACCCCTCCCTCCCCCCGGCCTGAGTGAGCCAGAGCCCCCGAATCAGCTGCTCCTTTAACCCCGTCCTGTCTGAGCGAAGAACAGACGTCCTCAGGCGACCTACACGCAGAGGCGGGTCCAAATCCAAAGCTAAAACCCAGGAGCTGTGCGAACAAAGAAGAGAAAGGGAAATCTCTCCCAGCAGCCTCAGAAGCAGCGGATTAAAGCTCCACAATCAACCTGATGTACCCTGCGTCTGTGGAATACCTGAAGAGACAATGAATCATCCCAAATTGAGGAGGTGGACTTTGGGAGCAAGATATATTATTTTTTCTCCTTTTCCTCTTTTTGTGAATGTGTATGTGTATGCTTCTGTCTGAGATTTTGTCTGTACAGCTTTGCTTTCACCATTTGTCCTAGGGTTCTGTCCATCCGGTTTTTTTTTTTTCCTTCTTTTTACTTAAAAAATTTTTTTTCATAATAATTATTATTTATTTTAATTATTTTATTTTATTTTATCTTACTTTATTTTATTTTATCCTCTTTCTTTCTATTTTTTCTCCCTTTTATTCTGAGCCATGTGGATGAAAGACTCTTGGTGCTCCAGCCAGGCATCAGGGCTGTGCCTCTGAGGTGGGAGAGACAACCTCAGGACACTGGTCCACAAGAGACCTCCCAGCTCCATGTAATACCAAATGATGAAAAACTCCCAGAGATCTCCATCTCAACACCAAGACCCAGCATCACTCAACGACCAGCAAGCTACAGTGCTGGACACCCTATGCCAAACAACTAGCAAGACAGGAACACAGCCCCATCCATTAGCAGAGAGGCTGCCTAAAATCATAATAAGGCCACAGACACCCCAAAACACACCACCAGACATGGACCTGCCCACCAGAAAGACAAGATCCAGCCTCATCCACCAGAACACAGGCACTAGTCCCCTCCACCAGGAAGCCTACACAACCCACTGAACCAACCTTAGCCACTGGGGACAGACACCAAAAACAACGGGAACTAGGAACCTGCAGCCTGCGAAAAGGAGACCCCAAACACAGTAAGATAAGCAAAATGAGAAGACAGAAAAACACACAGCAGATGAAGGAGCAAGGTCAAAACACACCAGACCTAACAAATGAAGAAGTAATAGGCAGTCTACCTGAAAAAGAATTCATAATAATGATAGTAAAGATGATCCAAAATCTTGGAAATAGAATAGACAAAATGCAAGAAACATTTAACAAGGACTTAGAAGAACTAAAGAGTAAACAAGCAATGATGAACAACACAATAAATGAAACTAAAAATACTCTAGAAGGGATCAAAAGCAGAATAACTGAGGCGGAAGAACGGATAAGTGACCTGGAAGATAAAATAGTGGAAATAACTACTGCAGAGCAGAATAAAGAAAAAAGAATGAAAAGAACTGAGGACAGTCTCAGAGACCTCTGGGACAACATTAAACACACCAACATTTGAATTATAGGGGTCCCAGAAGAAGAAGAGAAAAAAAAGTGACTGAGAAAATATTTGAAGAGATTATAGTTGAAAACTTCCTTAATATGGGAAAGGAAGTAGTTAATCAAGTCCTGGAAGCACAGAGAGTCCCATACAGGATAAACCCAAGGAGAAACACACCAAGACACATGTTAATCAAACTATCAAAAATTAAATATAAAGAAAACTTATTAAAAGCAGCAAGGGAAAAACAACAAATAACACACAAGGGAATCCCCAGAAGGTTAACAGCTGATCTTTCAGCAGAAACTCTGCAAGCCAGAGGGAGTGGCAGGACATAGTTAAAGTGATGAAGGAGAAAAACCTACAACCAAGATTACTCTAACCAGCAAGGATCTCATTCAGATTTGATGGAGAAATTAAAACCTTTACAGACAAGCAAAAGCTGAGAGAGTTCAGCACCACCAAACCAGCTTTACAACAAATGCTAAAGGAACTTCTCTAGGCAAGAAACACAAGAGAAGGAAAACACCTACAATAACAAACCCAAAACATTTAATAAAATGGGAATAGGAACATACATATCGATAATTACCTTAAATGTAAATGGATTAAATGCTCCCACCAAAAGACACAGACTGGCTGAATGGATACAAAAACAAGACCTGTATATATGCTGCCTACAAGAGACCCACTTCAGACCTAGGGACACATACAGACTGAAAGTGAGGGGATGGAAAAAGATATTCCATGCAAATGGAAATCAAAAGAAAGCTGGAGTAGCAGTTCTCTTATCAGACAAAATACACTTTAAAATAAAGACTATTACAAGAGACAAAGAAGGACACTACATAATGATCAAGGGATCTATCAAAGGAGAAGATATAACAATTGTAAATATTTATGCACTCAACATAGGAGCACCTCAATACATAAGGCAAATACTAACAGCCATAAAAAGGGAAATCGACAGTAACACAATCATAGTAGGGGACTTTAACACCCCACTTTCACCAATAGACAGATCATCCAAAATGAAAATAAATAAGGAAACACAAGCTTTAAATGATACATTAAACAAGATGGACTTAATTGATATTTATAGGACATTTCATCCAAAAACAACAGAATACACATTTTTCTCAAGTGCTCATGGAACATTCTCCAGGATAGATCATATCTTGGGTCACAAATCAAGCCTTGGTAAATTTAAGAAAATTGAAATCGTATCAAGTAACTTTTCTGACCACAATGCTATGAGACTAGATATCAATTACAGGAAGAGATCTGTAAAAAATACAAACACATGGAGGCTAAACAATACACTACTTAATAACGAAGTGATCACTGAAGAAATCAAAGGGGAAATCAAAAAATACCTAGAAACAAATGACAATGGAGACACGACGACCCAAAACCTATGGGATGCAGTAAAAGCAGTTCTAAGAGGGAAGTTTACAGTAATACAAGCTTACCTCAAGAAACAGGAAACATCTCGAATAAACAACCTAACCTTGCACCTAAAGCAATTAGAGAAAGAAGAACAAAAAAACCCCAAAGATAGCAGAAGGAAAGAAATCATAAAGATCAGATCAGAAATAAATGAAAAAGAAATGAAGGAAATGATAGCAAAGATCAATAAAACTAAAAGCTGGTTTTTTGAGAAGATAAACAAAATTTATAAACCATTAGCCAGACTCATCAAGAAAAAAAGGGAGAAGACTCAGATCAATAGAATTAGAAATGAAAAAGGAGAAGTAACAACTGACACTGCAGAAATACAAACGATCATGAGAGATTACTACAAGCAACTCTATGCCAATAAAATGGACAACCTGGAAGAAATGGACAAATTCTTAGAAATGCACAACCTGCCGAGACTGAACCAGGAAGAAATAGAAAATATGAACAGACCAATCACAAGCACTGAAATTGAAACTGTGATTAAAAATCTTCCAACAAACAAAAGCCCAGGACCAGATGACTTCCCAGGAGAATTCTATCAAACATTTAGAGAAGAGCTAACACCTATCCTTCTCAAACTCTTCCAAAATATTGCAGAGGGAGGAACACTCCCAAACTCATTCTATGAGGCCACCATCACCCTGATTCCAAAACCAGACAAAGATGTCACAAAGAAAGAAAACTACAGGCCAATATCACTGATGAACATAGATGCAAAAATCCTCAACAAAATGCTAGCAAACAGAATCCAACAGCACATTAAAGGGATCATACACCATAATCAAGTGGGGTTTATTCCAGGAATGCAAGGATTCTTCAATATATGCAAATCAATCAACGTGATACACCATATTAACAAATTGAAGGAGAAAAACCATATGATCATCTCAATAGATGCAGAGAAAGCTTTCGACAAAATTCAACACCCATTTATGATTAAAGCCCTGCAGAAAATAGGCATAGAGGGAACTTTCCTCAACATAATAAAGGCCATATATGAGAAATCCACAGCCAACATCGTCCTCAATGGTGAAAAACAGAAACCATTTCCACTAAGATCGGGAACAAGAGAAGGTTGCCCACTCTCACCACTATTATTCAACATAGTTTTGGAAGTTTTAGCCACAGCAATCAGAGAAGAAAAAGAAATAAAAGGAATCCAAATTGGAAAAGAAGAAGTAAAGCTGTCACTGTTTGCAGATGATATGGTACTATACATAGAGAATCCTAAAGCTGCTACCAGAAAACTGCTAGACCTAATCAATGAATTTGGTAAAGTAGCAGGATACAAAATTAATGCACAGAAATCTCTTGCATTCCTATACACTAATGATGAAAAATCTGAAAGTGAAATTAAGAAAACACTCCCATTTACCACTGCAACAAAAAGAAGAAAATATCTAGGAATAAACCTACCTAAGGAGACAAAAGACCTGTGTGCAAAAAATTATAAGACACAAATGAAAGAAACTAAAGATGATACAAACATATGGAAAGATATACCATGTTCTTGGATTGGAAGAATCAACATTGTGAAAATGACTATTCCACCAAAAGCAATCTACAGATTCAATGCAATCCCTATCAAACTACCAATGGCATTTTTCACAGAACTAGAACAAAAAATTTCACAATTTGTATGGAAATACAAAAGACCCCGAATAGCCAAAGCAATCTTGAGAAAGAAAAATGGAGCTGGAGGAATCAGGCTCCCTGACTTCAGACTATACTACAAAGCTACAGTAATCAAGACAGTATGGTACTGGCACAAAAACAGAAATATAGATCAATGGAACAGAATAGAAAACCCAAAGATAATCTCATGCACATATGGTCACCTTATCTTTGATAAAGGAGGCAAGCATATACAGTGGAGATAAGACAGCCTCTTCAATAAGTGGTGCTGGGAAAACTGGACAGCTACATGTAAAAGAATGAAATTAGAACACTCCCTGACACCATACACAAAAATAAACTCAAAATGGATTAAAGACCTAAATGTAAGGCCAGACACTATCAAACTCTTAGAGGAAAACATAGGCAGAGCACTCTATGACATAAATCACAGCAAGATCCTTTTTGACCCAGCTCCTAGAGAAATGGAAATAAAAACAAAAATAAACAAATGGGACCTAATGAAACTTAAAAGCTTTTGCACAGCAAAGGAAACCATAAACAAGACGAAAAGACAACCCTCAGAATGGGAGAAAATATTTGCAAATGAAGCAAATGACAAAGGACTAATCTCCAAAATTTACAAGCAGCTCATGCAGCTCAATAACAAAAAAACAAACAACCCAATCCAAAAATGGGCGGAAGACCTAAATAGACATTTCTCCAAAAAAGATATACAGATTGCTAACAAACACATGAAAGAATGCTCAACATCATTAATCATTAGAGAAATGCAAATCAAAACTACAATGAGATATCATCTCACACCAGTCAGAATGGCCATCATCAAAAAATCTAGAAACAATAAATGCTGGAGAGGGTGTGGAGAAAAGGGAACACTCTTGCACTGTTGGTGGGAATGTAAATTGATACAGCCACTATGGAGAACAGTATGGAGGTTCCTTAAAAAACTAAAAATAGAACTACCATACGACCCAGCAATCCCACTACAGGGCATATACCCTGAGAAAACCATAATTCAAAAAGAGTCACGTACTAAAATGTTCATTGCAGCTCTATTTAGAATAGCCAGGACATGGAAGCAACCTAAGTGTCCATCGTCGGATGAATGGATAAAGAAGATTTGGCACATATATACAATGGAATATTACTCAGCCATAAAAGGAAACGAAATTGAATTATTTGTAGTGAGGTGGATGGAGTTAGAGTCTGTTATACAGAGTGAAGTAAGTCAGAAAGAGAAAAACAAATACAGTATGGTAATACATATATATGGAATCTAAGGGGAAAAAAAAAAAAAGGTCATGAAGAACCTAGTGGTAAGACGGGAATAAAGACACAGACCTACTAGAGAATGGACTTGAGGATATGGGGAGGGGGAATGGCAAGCTGTGACAACGTGATAGAGTGGCATGGACATATATAGACTACCAAACGTAAAATAGATAGCTAGTGGGAAGCAGCCCCATAGCACCGGGAGATTAGCTCTGTGCTTTGTGATCACCTAGAAGGGTGGGATAGGGAGGGGGGGAGGGGGGGAGATGCAAGAGTGAAGAGATATGGGAACATATGTATATGTATAACTGAATCACTTTGTTATAAAGCAGAAATTAACACACCATTGTAAAGCAATTATACTCCAATAAAGACGTTAAAGAAAAATAAAAGAATGTATAAAGAACCCATAGTTCAATAATAAAAAGATAAAAAATTTAAAAGAGGCAAAAAATGCCTCACAAAAGAAGATATACAAATGATTCATAAGCATGTGAAAAAAAATATTCAACATAATTGGTCATCAGAACCATGGAGATTAAAACCATAATTAAATTCCACCACATACCCATAAGAATATCTATAAATTTAAAAGACTGACATTACCAAGTGATGGTGAGGATATAGAGCACCTGAGATTCTCATACAGTGTTGGTGGGCATTCAAAAGTGTACAGCCATTTTGAAAATAGCTTAGAAGATTTTTTTTAAGTTAAATGTATATTTACCATAGGATACAGAAATTCCACTCTTAGGTATTTACCCAACAAAATTACAAACATGCCCTTATAAAAACTTGTACATGAATGTTCATAACAGCTTTATTCATAATCGAGAAAAACAAAAACAAAACCTGGAAATGACCTAAGCATACACAAATAGTTGAATGAATAAACAAATTTTTGTACACCCTTACAATGGAATTCTACTTAACAATAAAAAGAATGAAGTACTAATATATGAAAACGCTAGAAAAGACAAATCTAACCTTTAATAACTGAAATCAGATCAATGGTTGCTTGAAGTTGGGGAGACTGACTGGGAGAGAGCACAAGGAACATGTTGGGTGATGGAAACATTCCATATATTGATTCTGGTGATGGTTACACGGTGTTTTTGAGTTTGTCAAAACTCATAGAACTGTACAGTTCAAAACAGTGCATTTTTATTTTATGTCAATTATACCTCAACAAAATTGATTTTTAAAATGAAACAATAAAATCAAACTGAATGATAATGCAAGTATAACATGTGGGATGCAGGTAAAGCACTACTTTGAGAGAAAATTATAGTATCAAAAATTATAGTATGAGAAAAGAAGAAGACCAAAATTTAATGAGCTAAGAATCCAACTTAAGAATTTAGAAAAATAGCAACAACTGAAACCCAGAGAAATTTAAAAGAGATAATAAAGTTAAGAAAAATAAAATAGAAAATGGAGTTATAATAGAGTGAAAACAAAGGCAAATGTTGGTTATTTGAAAGGGCTAAATATATTTTTGTGAGAATTATATTTTTAAAAAGCAAGAATACATGAATAAATGATGTTAGGAATGAAAAGGGGATTATAATTACAGATGTAGCAGAGGTTAAAAGGTAAGAGAATACCATATATGACTTTATGCCAGTAAATTTGAAGCCTACAAATACACACCTTCCAAGAAAAATATAGTTCATTCAGATTCAAGAAAAAAAATGGGAAGACTGAATAATTCTGTAACCAGCAAAACAAAAACAAAACCTTTTTTTTAAATCAGTAATTCCTCTCTCACTCTCTCTCTCTCTCTTTCTCTCTTTCTCTCCCTCATACAGGCATGCACCCAAAACCCCATACTTTTTTGACCAGATCATTGCAATTTTATATATCCTCTTTCAGGAGAGGAAATACTTTTCATTTCATCCTAGGATCAAACCTGACAAGCACTATTAGAGAAAGGAAAATTAAGGGTCAATGCTACTCATGAACGTCAATACAAAAAATTTATATAAAGTGTTGGGAAACCAATTTCAGAAACATATAAAATTAAAATTCATTGTGACCAAGTTTGGCTTATAGAAATTCAGGGTTGGTTTACCATTAGAAAATACAGTCATATAATTTACCAAATTAATAAATAAAAAGGAAAAACCATATGACTATCTAACTAATTACAGAGAAAGCATTAGATAAAATTCAACACCAATTCAGGATAAAAACTCTTAACAATATAGAAATAGAATTTCCCTAATCTAAGCTAAGATTCTATCAAAACCTCTCAACAAACATAATTAACTAAATAAAACATTAGAAGCACTTCCTTTAAAACAAAAAACAAAACAAAGATGCCCACTATTAACCCTTCTACTCAGCATTGTGCTGTAGGTTCTCATCTATGTGGTCAAATAAGAAAAAAAAAAATTTTTTAAATATAAGCTTTGAGCTTTTCCAAAGCAAAGGAAACTACAAACAAGACGAAAAGACAACCCTCAGAATGGGAGAAAATATTTGCAAACGAATCAATGGACAAAGGATTAATCTCCAAAATATATAAACAGCTCATGCAGCTCAAAATTAAAGAAACAAACAACCCAATCCAAAAATGGGAAGAAGACCTAAATAGATATTTCTCCAAAGAAGACATACAGATGGCCAAGAAGCACATGAAAAGCTGCTCAACATGACTAATTATTAGAGAAATGCAAATCAAAACTACAATAAGGTATCACCTCACACCAGTTAAAATGGGCATCATCAGAAAATCTACAAACAACCAATGCTGGAGAGGGTGTGGAGAAAAGGGATCCCTCTTGCACTGTTGGTGGGAATGTAAATGGATACATTCACTATGGAGAACAGTATGGAGGTTCCTTAAAAAACTAAAAATAGAATTACCATATGACCCAGCAATCCCACTACTGGGCATATACCCTGCGAAAACCATAATTCAAAAAGACACATGCACCCCAATGTTCATTGCAGCACTATTTACGATAGCCAGGTCATGGAAGCAACCTAAATGCCCATAGACAGATGAATGGATAAAGAAGTTGTGGTACATATATACAATGGAATATTACTCAGCCATACAAAGGAACGAAATTGAGTCATTTGTTGAGACGTGGATGGATATAGAGACTGTCATAGAGAGTGAAGTAAGTCAGAAAGAGAAAAATAAATATCGTATATTAACACATATATGTGGAACCTAGAAAAATGGTACAGATGAACTGGTTTGCAGGGCAGAAACTGAGACACAGATGTAGAGAACAAACGTATGGACACCAAGGGGGGAAAGTGGCGGGTGGGGGTGCTGGTGGGATGAATTGGGAGATTGGGATTGACATGTATACACTAATATGTATAAAATGGATAACTAATAAGAACCTGCTGTGTAAAAAAATAAATAAAATAAAATTCAAATATTCAAAAAAATATATATAAGCTTTGAAAAAAAAGGAAACCAAACTGTCATCATTCACGAACAATATGACTGAGGACAGAGAAACTATCCCCCCCAAAAATCTGTAGACATGATCAGACTTATTAACAGAGTTTGGCAAGATGGCTATATGTAAACTCAATGTACAAAAAGTACTTCTATGTCTATAGCAGCAAAAAAAAAAAAAAAAAAAAAAATAGAATATACAATTTTCAAAGAGATACCATTTATAATAGCAACAAAAGTTGTAAAGTCTCTACAAGTATATCTACAAAGACATGCAAGACCTTTATTAAGAAAAATATAAAACTATATTGAAAAATATTAAAGAGCTAAATTTTAAGAGATATTATTCTATGTTCATAAATAGGAAAAGTTAATATAGTAATGATGTCAGTTCTTCCAAATGGATCTACAGATCCAGTTGAATTCTGTTCAACAGTTCTTCATGGAACTTGGCAAGAAAATTGTAAAATTTCTATGGAAGTTAAAAGCTCATGAATAAGTTAACATACACCTGAGGAAGAAGAATAAAGTGGGCAAATTTGCCCTAGCAGATACCAAGTCTTAGTATAAAGGTATAAAATGAAGATAGTGAGTAATGCATTAGTGCAGCAATAAACTAAATCAATAAATGGAACAGACTAGAAAGCTCAGAGGCAAATCATACATTTTGGGAATTTGACGAACAACAGTTGCCTTTTCAGAACAGTAGGGAGAGAATTATTATTTAGTAAATCAGTGCTTCCCACACTTCCTTAATGACAAGAATTATCTAAAGCACTTATAAATCCATATTACCTGGAAATTCTGACTCAGTAGGTTTGGGTTTGATCCCAGGATTCTATTTTTAAAAAGAGTTCCAGGTGATTCTTAACTTTACTCAAGTTTTAAAAGCCTCTCAATAAATGTTGCTGGGACATTTGGATATCTACCTAGAAAAAGATAAAGTTGGATCCCTACCTCATACAAAAATCAATTCCTGGTAGATTAAAGGTGTAAATATATAAATTGGAAAACCAAACTTTACAAATTTTGGAAGAAGATATATTAAAATGTCTTTATAGCTTTAGGAGAAGAAAAATTTCTTTCAACAATACAAAATTCATTAAACATAAAGGAAAAGATAAGACAGATTACTTTTAGATTAAATCTTCTCTCCCTCAAAGAACACTGTAAACAAACTATGAGAAGATGTTTGAACATACACTATCAACAAAGGATTAATATCCAGATTTAATAAAGGACCCCTAAAAATAAATCCAGCAATAGATTAGTCAACAGAAAAATCAGCAAAAGATATGAACAGGCATTTTACATAAAAGGAAACATGAACGGCCAATAAAGAAATGAAGAGGGCTTCCCTGGTGGCACAGTGGTTGAGAATCTGCCTGCCAATGCAGGGGACACGGGTTTGAGCCCTGGTCTGGGAAGATCCCAAATGCCACGGAGCAACTAGGCCCGTGAGCCACAACTACTGAGCCTGCGCGTCTGGAGCTTGTGCTCCGCAACAAGAGAGGCCGCGACAGTGAGAGGCCTGCGCACCGTGATGAAGAGTGGCCCCTGCTCGCCGCAACTAGACAAAGCCCTCACACAGAAATGAAGACCCAACACAGCCAAAAATAAATAAATATTAAAGAAAGAAAGAAAGAAAGAAAGAAAGAAAGAAAGAAAGAAAGAAAGAAAGAAAGAAAGAAAGAAGCTTTCATTAAAAAAAGAAAAGAAATGAAGAGATTTTCAACTTAGGTAGTAATCATGAAAATAAAAATTAAAACCACAATAAGATCAGTTTACAACCTCCAAAATGGTGAAAATTTAAAATTCAAGCAATATCTAGTGTTGACAAGGATGTCTCTTATACATGGCTGATAGGAGAATAAAATGGAGCAACTACTTTGGAAAACAAACTGGAATACTTTGGAAACACAATTGAGCTGCGAAACTAAAGATTCACTTACCTTACGACCTAGAACTTCCATCCTGAGAAGATCCTGCACATTTATACAAAGATGTACATACAAGAATTTCATGGAAGCATTGTTTATAATAGCAAGAATCAAGAAACAACCCCAAAGCTGGGATGAAGTGAGAGAGTGGCATGCACATACATACACTACCAAGCGTAAAATAGATAGCTAGTGGGAAGCAGCCTCATAGCACAGGGAGATCAGCTCGGTGCTTTGTGACCACCTAGAGGGGTGGGATAGGGAGGGTG
Organism: Balaenoptera ricei; assembly: GCF_028023285.1. NCBI lineage: Eukaryota > Metazoa > Chordata > Mammalia > Artiodactyla > Balaenopteridae > Balaenoptera > Balaenoptera ricei. Next base: position 66,976,517 of record NC_082652.1, read on the forward strand.
GGAGGGAGGGAGACACAAGAGGGAAGAGATATGGGGACATATGTATATGTATAACTGATTCACTTTGTTATAAAGCAGAAACTAACACACCATTGTAAAGCAATTATACTCTAATAAAGATGTTAAAAGAAAAAAAAAAAAGAGCACATTTTCATAACCAAAAAAAAAAAAAAAAGAAACAACCCCAAAATGTCCATCAATAGAAGAATGGGCAAATAAGTTGGAATTTATTCATGCAATGGAATGGATGGGAAATGGATGGTCTATAGCTCCTTTTATCAATTCAGATAATCACTAAAACATAATGTTGAGTGTAAACTGCTAGTTACCAACAATATACACATAGACAAAATTCATAATAGTATATCTCTTTGGGAGAGAGAGGATTATATGATTGGGGAAGGACACAGAGGAGTTTCAAAAGCATTGAAAATGTTCTATTAAGTAGAGTGGTAGGAAAAATTGATATTTGTTTTTCTGAATCATTCTCTATATCTTACTTTTATTATGTATATTGTTTAAAGCGTAGATATTCCACAATACAAACATGCATTTAAAAATACTTGTTGATTGAGCAATTTAAAACCTGAAGCAGAGCACCATATCAGGAATCAGGACAGTCTACAACCATCAACTGAGCGCTTCTGGATAACCTACTCTGTGTTTGGCCACTGGTTGCAAGTACAGAACAGCCTCCATTCCTGACCATCAGCAAGACAAGACAGATGGGCATGTTACAATCCAAAGGACCCTGTGAAGGACCCAGGGAAAGGAGCATTGACCCCAGGGGAGACTGAACCAGACCTACCTGCTAGTGTCGGAGGGTCTCCTGCAGAGGCAGGGGAGGCTGTGGCTCACCATGGGGACAAGGACGCTGACAGCAAAACTTCTGAGAAGTACTCCTTGGCATGAGCCCTCCCAGAGTCTGTCATTAGCCCCACCAAAGAGCCCAGGTAGGCTCCAGTGTTGGGTTGCCTCAGGTCAAACAACCAACAGGGAGGGAATCCAGCCCCACCCATCAACAGTCAAGTGGATTAAAGTTTTACTGAGCTCTGCCCACCACAGCAACAGTCAGCTCTACCCACCAACAGTCCCTCCCACCGAGCCTCTTAGATAGCCTCATCCACCAGAGGGCAGAGACCAGAAGCAAGAACTACAATCCTGCAGCCTGTGGAACTAAAACCACATTCACAGAAAGACAGACAAGATGAAAAGGCAGAGGGCTATATACCAGCTGAAGGAACAAGATAAAATGCCAGAAAAACAACTAAATGAAGTGGAAATAGGCAATCTTCCAGAAAAAGAATTCAGAATAATGATAGTGAAGATGATCCAGGACCTCGGAAAAACAATGGAGGCAAAGATTGAGAAGATGCAAGAAATGATTAACAAAGACCTAGAAGAATTAAAGAACAAACAGAGATGAACAATACAACAACTACACTAGAAGGAAACTACACTAGAAGGAATGAAAACTACACTAGAAGGAATCAATAGCAGAATAACTGAGGCAGAAGAATGGATAAGTGACCTGGAAGACAGAATGGTGGAATTCACTGCTGTGGAACAGAATAAAGAAAAAAGAATGAAAAGAAATGCAGACAGCCTAAGAGACCTCTGGGACAACATTAAATGCAACAACATTCACATTATAGGGGTCCCAGAAGGAGAAGAGAGAGAGAAAGGACCTGAGAAAATATTTGAAGAGATTATAGTCGAAAAATTCCCTAAAATGGGAAAGGAAATAGTCACCCAAGTCCAGGAAGCGCAGCGAGTCCCATACAGGAAAAACCCAATGAGAAACATGCCGAGACACATAGTAATCAAATTGGCAAAAATTAAAGACAAAGAAAAATTATTGAAAGCAGCAAGGGAAAAATGACAAATAACATACAAGGGAACTCCCATAAGGTTAACAGCTGATTCTCAGCAGAAACTCTACAAGCCAGAAGGGAGTGGCATGATATACTTAAAGTGATGAAAGGGAAGAACCTACAACCAAGATTACTCTACCCGGCAAGGATCCATTCAGATTCAGTGGAGAAATCAGAAGCTTTACAGACAAGCAAAAGTTAAGAGAATTCAGCACCACCAAACCAGCTCTACAACAAATGCTAAAGGAACTTCTCTAACTGGGAAACACAAGAGAAAAGAAGGACCTACAAAACCAAACCCAAAACAATTAAGAAAATGGTCATAGGAACATATATATTGATAATTACCTTAAACGTGAATGGATTAAATGCTCCAACCAAAAGACACAGGCTTGCTGAATGGATACAAAAACAACACCCATATATATGCTGTCTACAAGAGACCCACTTCAGATCTAAGGACACATACAGACTGAAAGTGAGGGGATGGAAAAAGATATTCCATGCAAATGGAAATCAAATGAAAGCTGGAGTAGCTATACTCATATCAGATAAAATAGACTTTAAAATAAAGAACGGTACAAGAGAAAAGGAAGGACACTACATAATGATCAAGGGATCAATCCAAGAAGAAGATATAACAATTATAAATATATATGCACCCAACATAGGAGCACCTCAATACATAAGGCAACTGCTAACAGTTCTAAAAGAGGAAATCGACAGTAACACAATAATAGTGGGGGACTTTAACACCTCACTTACACCAATGGACAGATCATCCAAAATGAAAATAAATAAGGAAACAGAAGCTTTAAATGACACAATAGACCAGATAGATTTAATTGACATTTATAGGACATTCCAACCAAAAACAGCAGATTACACTTTCCTTTCAAGTGTGTACAGAACATTCTCTAGGATAGATCACAACTTGGGTCACAAATCAAGCCTCAGTAAATTTAAGAAAATTGAAATCATATCAAGCATCTTTTCTGACCACAACGCTATGAGATTAGAAATGAATTACAGGGGAAAAAATGTAAAAAACACAAACACATGGAGGCTAAACAATACGTTACTAAATAATCAAGAGATCACTGAAGAAATCAAAGAGGAAATCAAAAAATACGTAGGAACAAATGACAATGAAAACACGATGATCCAAAACCTATGGGATGCAGCAAAAGCAGTTCTAAGAGGGAAGTTTATAGCTATACAAGCCTACCTCAAGAAACAAGAAAAATCTCAAGTAAACAATCTAAACTTACACCTAAAGGAACTAGAGAAAGAAGAACAAACAAAACCCAAAGTTAGCAGAAGGAAAGAAATCATAAAGATCAGATCAGAAATAAATGAAATAGAAACAAAGAAAACAGTAGCAAAGATCAATAAAACTAGAAGCTGGTTCTTTGGAAAGATAAACAAAATTGATAAACCATTAGCCAGACTCATCAAGAAAAAGAGGGAGAGGACTCAAATCGATAAAATTAGAAATGAAAAAGGAGACGTTACAACAGACACCGCAGAAATACAAAGCATCCTAAGAGACTACCACAAGCAACTGTATGTGAATAAAATGGACAATCTGGAAGAAATGGACAAATTCTTAGAAAGGTATAACCTTCCAAGACTGAACCAGGAAGAAACAGAAAATATGAACAGACCAATCACAAGTAATGAAATTGAAACTGTGATTAAAAATCTTCCAACAAACAAAAGTCCAGGACCACATGGCTTCACAGGTGAATTCTATCAAACATTTAGAGAAGAGCTAACACCCATCCTTCTCACATTCTTCCAAAAAATTACAGAGGAAGGAACACTCCCAAACTCATTCTATCAGGCCACCGTCACCCTGATAGCAAAACCAGACAGATACTACAAAAAAAGAAAAGTACAGACCAATATCACTGATGAATATAGATGCAAAAATCCTCAACAAAATACTAGCAAACAGAATCCAACAACACATTAAAAGGATCATACACCATGACCAAGTGGGATTTATCCCAGAGATGCAAGGAATCTTCAATATACACAAATCAATCAATGTGATACACCGTATTACCAAACTGAAGAATAAAAACCATATGATCATCTCAATAGATGCACAAAAAGCTTTTGACATAATTTAACACAAATTTATGATAAAAACTCTAAAGAATGTGGGCATAGAGGGAACATACCTCAACATAATAAAGGCCATATATGACAAACCCACAGCAAACATCATTCTCAATGGTGAACAACTGAAAGCATTTCCTCTAAGATCAGGAACGAGACAACGATGTCCACTCTCACCACTATTATTCAACATAGTTTTGGAAGTCCTAGCCACGGCAATCAGAGAAGAAAAAGAAATAAAAGGAATACAAATTGGAAAAGAAGAAGTAAAACTGTCACTGTTTGCAGATGACATGATACTATACGTAGGGAACCCTAAAAATGCCACCAGAAAACTACTAGAGCTAATCAATGAATTTGGTAAAGTTGCAGGATAGAATATTAATGCACAGAAATCTCGAGCATTCCTATATACTAATGATGAAAAATCTGAAAGAGAAATTATGGAAACACTCCCATTTACCATTGCAACCAAAAGAATAAAATACCTAGGAATAAACCTACCTAGGAAAACAAAAACCTGTATGCAGAAAACTATAAGACACTGATGAAAGAAATTAAAGATGATACCAACAGATGGAGAGATATACCATGTTCTTGGATTGGAAGAATCAATATTGTGAAAATGACTATATTACCCAAAGCAATCTACAGATTCAATGCAATCCCTATCAAATTACCAATGGCATTTTCTATGGAACTAGAACAAATCATCTTAAAATTTGTATGGAGACACAAAAGACCCCAAATAGCCAAAGCAGTCTTGAGGGAAAAAAACGGAGCTGGAGGAATCAGACTCCCTGACTTCAGACTATACTATAAAGCTACAGTAATCAAGACAATATGGTATTGGCACAGAAACAGAAACATAGATCAATGGAACAAGATAGAAAGCCCGGAGATAAACCCACGCACCTATGGTCAACTAATCTATGAGAAAGGAGGCAAAGATATACAATGGAGAAAAGACAGTCACTTCAATAAGTGGTGCTGGGAAAACTGGACAGCTACATGTAAAAGAATGAAATTAGAACACTCCCTAACACCATACACAAAAATAAACTCAAAATGGATTCAAGACCTCAATGTAAGACCAGACACTATAAAACTCTTAGAGGAAAACATAGGAAGAACACTCTTTGACATAAATCACAGCAAGATCTTTTTTGATCCACCTCCTAGAGTAATGGAAATAAAAACAAAAATAAACAAATGGGACCTAATGAAAGTTCAAAGCTTTGGCACAGCAAAGGAAACCATAAACAAGACGAAAAGACAACCCTCAGAATGGGAGAAAATATTCGCAAATGAATCAACGGACAAGGGATTAATCTCCAAAATATATAAACAGCTCATGCAGTTCAATATTAAAGAAACAAACAACCCAATCCAAAAATGGGCAGAAGACCTAAATAGACATTTCTCCAAAGAAGACATACAGATGGCCAAGAAGCACATGAAAAGCTTCTCAACATGACTAATTATTAGAGAAATGCAAATCAAAACTACAATGAGGTATCACCTCACACCAGTTAGAATGGGCATCATCAGAAAATCTACAAACAACCAATGCTGGAGAGGGTGTGGAGAAAAGGGATCCCTCTTGCACTGTTGGTGGGAATGTAAATTTATACAGCCACTATGGAGAACAGTATGGAGGTTCCTTAAAAAACTAAAAATAGAATTACCATATGATCCAGCAATCCCACTACTGGGCATATACCCAGAGAAAACCATAATTCAAAAAGACACATGCACCCCAATGTTCATTGCAGCACTATTTACAATAGCCAGGTCATGGAAGCAACCTAAATGCCCATCGACAAAGGAATGGATAAAGAAGATGTGGTACATATATACAATGGAATATTACTCAGCCATACAAAGGAACGAAATTGAGTCATTTGTTGAGACGTGGATGGATCTAGAGACTGTCATACAGAGTGAAATTAAGTCAGAAAGAAAAACAAATATCGTTTATTAACGCATGTATGTGGAACCTAGAAAAATGGTACAGATGAACCAGTTTGCAGGGCAGGAGTTGAGACCCAGATGTAGAGAACAAACGTATGGACACCAAGGGGTGAAAACTGCGGTGGAGTGGGGATGGTGATGTGCTGAATTGGGCGATTGGGATTGACATGTATACACTGATGTGTATAAAATTGATGACTAATAAGAACCTGCAGTATAAAAAACAAACAAACAATCAAAAAAAGCAACTAATACTAAACTTTCTTTGGGTTATTTGTATGGAAATATGTTAATATAAATGTTTCAGACATTACATGAAATTTCTAAAAATCTTATATGTTCTGGTATAATGTTATAAGTCATAATTCTAGTTATTACTTTAAAATGTATATCTCAGAAATAACTAAATTTCCTTGTCAATTGCATTATTATGAAATTTCATCAAATCTTTAACCGTGGCCATTTTTAAGTCTTTTGTCATTTACAGACAGTTCTGGGTGTACTCTGATGCTTTCGCAAAAATGTTCCTATAAAAGGGTTTCATCTTTAAGGAATTCATGGAAAAGACTCTGACAAGTACAGGTTTCTGGTAACTGACTATACTGCTGAATTGAATGAATAAGCATTTTCTGAACTCTAATGGAAAACTGATGAATTCATAGAAGTGCTAACAAAAGATCAAGATGAAAAAAAAACTAATTATATGGGAGTGAGTGAACTGATGAGGATGATTATAATTTTTGTGACTTTCTGTTTGAATAAAAAAAAAAAAAAAACGGCCCCATGAGAGGGATTTCTCATGTACTTTGTAACTGGTGCAAAGGAAGTAGGAAGTAGGATTCAGATTAGAGTTTGTATTTGCAAGTTAAAGAGAAGGGTTGAATCAGGGCAGGGTCCTCCCCGGCCTCCCTTACCTTCTCACAGTACCAGCCTCTATTGACTCCCACATTGCCATGTCCAATGGAGACCCGGCTCAATGGGCTGAGGAGGACAGCCAGCTCGATGTTGAAGATGTCTGTGCGGCCACGGTCAAACACACCACCCTCCAGGAAGATTTTCCCGCTGTTCTTATTCCCTCTGGCCCCGTACATGACCAGGTAGATTTTGGATTTGGTCCCAGCACCCCGGACATCCCCAGTGAAGACGGTGACAATATATGAGATGGCTGGTATGGAAACAACAGGGGGAAGGAGAGGGTTCAGTGCAAGCTGTCAACAATATCCTACCCACCTTCTCCCCCACCTGGCCACACCTCCCTAGGCCCTCCCTCTGCTGTACATCCCCATCCCCCTAAGTCCTCCTCCCCCAGACGACATCCAGTGCCCCTTTCCACTTCACTTTATCTTTTTTGGAGTTGGTGTTTCAGTGCATCTGAGTTTAGGAACAAACTGCAGGTTACAGGAAGCTGCCAGCCCCCGTTACAGGAAACTAACAAAGAGAAGGAAGAGCTTGGGTTGGTTAAGAATAGTACTTATTATTAATGCTAATTACCATGTGCATATTATTAATAGCTGCCAGATGAATTCTATTATGTCTCATTTAATTATAATAGTCAACTCGATTAAGAGAGATTTATATTCAGGACTATCTGATTCATGGAGCTTGCTCTTTTGCACATAACTTAAAAACATAACTCTTAATAGAGGGCACTAATGTCCTCCTTTAACACCTGAGGTGGTGGGATGCGGAAGATTAAGGGAGGGAGAGGACATTGTGGGTTGGGACATTTGGGGTTTTGGTCAGTCAGAAGGCAATGTGAGGACATGGAGTTCTGGGGAAGAGCCAGCAAGAGGAGATTAAACTCTGAGATGAGACAGACTAAAGGAAAACACCAAAGACAAACATTTGAACAGGAAACTATAGGAAATTCTGCTAAGGTGTGGTCTGCCTTTTTTCACACTGTCCCAGAGTCTAAGGCAAGTGGTACTTTAAGCCTTGTTAGTCTCCCACCTCCCTTTCATCCTACCCCCATCCCCTGATCTCAGAGAAATAAAATATCTTTGGGAGATAGCACATGCAACTACATGGACACATTATTCATTCATACATTCGCACCTTCCCTTGCTCAACAAACATTTACTGAGTGCTTACTCTATGACAGGCCTTGGGAGACTATGAAGATAAAAAGGAATAGCCACTGCCCTCAAAGAGTGGGTGTCCAGCTTTACTTCACAACACATGGACAGATGGTGTTCTCACACTAGACATACTGCCATAGCCTAGGTTGTCAGCAATTCCAGCCTCTCACTGTCATTTCTCCTCGTCCACCACTGGAAGCAACTAATAGTAACACAGTTAAAGGGGGCATATTAAATCTGCTCTAGTGGATGTTTTAAGTAAATAATTTGCAAACTATAGAATACAAAGTCGTGACACACCCGACAATGTGGCGCCCCTCACCCAGGCCAAGGCGCCATAATGCCATGGTTGAAAAGCACTGGAGCAGAGGAGCATTTGGTTTCCTAAACAATAGCAATCACGTTCTTCCCAAAATGTCTGGAGCAAGAGAAGGGAGAGATGGCTCTGTCTAGAGGGGGTAGGGAAAGTTTCAGAGGAAGTGACTGGAAGCAGGAATTTGAGAAGCAGAAAGAAGAGAAATGGCATCACAGGCTGAGGAGAAAGCATATTCCGAAGAGAAAGAGTAAGGCCAGCAGCTAAGGGGAGGGGAGAGGGAAGGCATGTGGGTGAGGTGGGGGGAGCAGGGAGAGGAGGTAGGTGTGGGAAAGAGTGAAAGGTGTGCAGATCGGGGGAGGGAGAGGGAGTGTGTGTGTGGAAGTGGTAGTAGAAGATGTTGAAAGATGCTGCTGAAATGGTCAATTGGAGCCCAATCGTGGAGCAATTTTATCTTATACCTCAGAACTTGGACTCATTCTCTGTGCAGTGGGAGCCATGGGAGGGTCTGTCCCAGAGCACGTTCTCAGCTGTGTGTGTTCACCAACATTGATATTCTGGAATATCTATGAACTTCCATGCTGGGAGCTTCAGGTTTTCCATGGAACTCACACAGGGTAGAGATTTAGGAGGCAGACCAAATCCTGGATTTGTCACTTATCAGCTGTGTGACCTTGAACAGGTCTCTTAACTTGTGACTCAGTTTCCTCTACTATGAAATGGGAACAGTAACCATTCCCATACTATAGGGTTGTTGTGAGTATTAGAGGAGATGACATGAGTCAGGTGCCTAGAGACAGTCTGCCATATAGGAAGCACTCAATAGTAGGAGGAGGTAAGAGTTGGTCAACATCCTCATAAACATCCACATGTGTCGGGAGTTCACATCCTGGCTCCATCCTGTGGATAACTTCTCTTGCCCTGGGAAGTCAGTGTCTGCTCAGGGGCGCCTCTCCATCACCTCTGGTATCAGCAGAACCCCAGACTCCAGCCCGGGGGGACAGAACACTTTCAGGGGCAGGAGGAATGTTGTCTAAAGACATGGTTGCTTCCCACTTGATTGTAGGCCTCCAGACCCACAGATGAGAACACTGACCTTCAGGCAGAAAGTGAAATATTAGCCAATTGGGCCTCCCCTTTCTTCCGTTCTACCTGTGGTCTCAGCTCCGCCCACTAAGATATCCCTCTGAATTTTGCCATCGTCTTCATCCAAGGCCAGCCAGCGGTTAAGAGGGAAATCATATTTTCTTTTGTTCCCAATATCTTCAATGACAATCTGGGAAGGAGAAGAGAGGGAAGGAAGGTTAAGTGTCATTGAGGTCACACCTGGTGACCGAATCCATTCCTCCATCACTTGAGTGAACTCCAAGTATACTTTCTCATCTTCCTCGTGGCCCAAGGAAAGCTTATCACAAGGACACACCTGTTGTCAGGTAAACCTTGCAAAGCACTGAGAGTCAAACAGGGATGACTGACAATTAACTCCTTGAATTACTGAGCCTTGTTCCCTTCTCTACTAAGGATCATTTAAAAAATGCTATGCAAGAAACTTAGCAGGATGTACCCTGTGAGATTGGGGTGCTAGAACTGGAAGCCTGGATTTACAGACAGCATCAAGATCACCATCTTCCTCACCTGCTGAAGGTTGGGATTCTGAACTTCTTGCTGAGAAGCAGAGTTCACACAAAGGGAACTACAAGCCCTGAATCTGGCACACAGAGTCCCAGTATCTGGTGACCAGGTTGGAAAAGGTCAGCCACTGACAGTGAAGTTAGGAGAACTGAGCATCCATGAAGCCCCCACGGGGACTCACATGTGAGCTAGGTTGGCGAGGCTGAGATAAATGTGTCTTTTAGAGCTCACCAAGGAGCTGAGGGGCCCTCCTAAAATGTCCCAGGAACATCCAAATGAAAACTCACTCTAAGATAAGTGTGATCGTCAATAACTAGACCGAATCCTCCAGTCCTAATGGGAAGGCAGATGCATCTGGTGACAGACAGGGTGAGTTGGAAAGTAAAAATAACTGCCCAGGTACTCCCAGGACTGCCTGACAGAGTGGGGCTCCGATTTTCAGTGAAAGGCTCACTTCCTAAGATCAAAATGTCTGTAGTGTGGAAACAGGGCATGCCTTGGTCTGCCTAAAGGCATCTCACCTTGTTCTAATGCAATGTTCATCAAGGAATCTTCTGGGCTGAGAGCTGAACTCCTGAGTATACCACCCACCAGAGAGGGGTCAGTGGCCTGAGCCAGTGGCCAGGACCAGCCGTCCCACCAGGGTTCTCTCTCCAGATACATCAGCATTTAAGCTCTGGTTTATAAATCAGTCCCTTGTAAGTTTGGTTGGTGTGAGTCAGCCTTCAGAGCTTGCTGATTTTTATCGAGTGTCTGTACTTTCAGAGCTGAGTGCCTGGAGACCTCTGTGGCCTGTCCAGAAGGGGTTCTGCCTTGAAAGGAAGTCCAGCCTCTCCCAATTCACCTATCTGCACATTCCTCTATGTCTTTCATCTCCCAGAGTTGAGGCTGTGGGGAGATTGGGGAGCCACCGATCTGGGCTATACCTCCTGACCCCCTTTACTCTGACCCTCACAGAGTTGGAAAAGCAAGGTGAAGAGAGAAAAGACTTAGTTTATCAGATAAGCTGTCAAGTCTGCTAATTGACAGATATACAGATTCACCATTTCTGTCTTTAAATGTTCACAGACTGGTGTGCCAGCCATAATTCCAAGAGCAAATGACAAACCACCCTCACAGTTCACAAAGATGTCATCAATAAAGGGCCTTCTCCTGGCCTGATAGCTGGTGGAAATTCCTGGCTTGAGAAGTTCAGCTAATCTGAAAAATAGAATGTGTTGCCATTAAATAACTCTGTAGGACAAAACTAGCTTGCACAGCTGAACCACAAAGGGAAGAGAAAATATATGAATGAATATTTGAATAACCACCAAGATTCTAAAAATTAGACATTCCGAAATACCAAATCACAAAGAAAGGCTGAGACATAAACACTTAAGCACTGATATAAAAGTCCAGGAACAGTTCTGGAAATTTTCCAAATGCGTATTGAAATATATAAACAATTATTGATGACGTCTGTTAGTCCCAAGGTCTGCAGGATGAGGCTGCAGGAAGCTGGCTCCCAGGGGGTGCAACATTTTGGAACACATCTAGTAGCAAATGGTGAGTGCGGTAGGAAGGAGCAGAGAAGTGAGATGCGGAAGGAGCCTGCGTCAGCACAGGAAGATTGTCCAGGGGGACGTGGCAGAGGGCTCTCCCAAAGGCATTCTGGTCTCTGCAGATATGGGTCCTGCTGCTTGGGACCCATGACCCCTGTTGCTTAAAGGATATTAGTAAGGGCCCCTCTGGGGGAGAACAAGCAGATTTTCCACTTGTGTTCACAAGTTGCCCAGACATCCCTGAGTTTTCATAAAGTTCCTTTTAAGAATTCAAGACAGCTCAGGAATGGTTTTTGCTAACAATGAAATGGTGGTGCTCCCTCCAGACCACAGTTTCACAGAGTCTGTTGTTCTGGCAGAGACAACTGTAAAATAAGACTGGAAAGACAGAGTGGCCTTTATCATGAATGATAGAAGCACACACCCGGAGTGTTTGTGTGAGAGACAGACAGAAGCAATAACCTAATGGAAGACAAGAGCTGTTATCTCCTGGAGGAATATTCTCACCTGCAGACAAGCCTATAGGCTGAGCTGACCTTCCAAGAAGCAAGAGGCAAACCAGGGGACATGAGCCCTTGGGAGGCGAGATGGCAGCCAGACAAGGGGGCCTGTCTACGGTGGAGCCCGCTCTGTCCTGCAGCAACAGGGACACAGCAGTTATGAGGCGGGACCACCGTTATGAAAAGCCAAGAAGGATAAATCAATCCCGAAAAAAAGGAGGAGAAAATGAAGCTGCCAAGCAGGGGTTCTTTCTTTCTTGTTCTCTCCAGATGGTTCACAGACACGCCCGCACAGTCCAGGACACGGGGGCCTGCATTTCCTCCTGCACAGGGTAAACATGTCTGCGTGAGCACATGGGGTTTGTCTTGGAGTCAATACCTTGCAGATCAATGTAGAGAGTCAACCATGACTCACAGCAGCTCTCCCTCCTCCATATGGGAATAATTTCCACCAACTTTCCATAACCTGATTGGAGCAGAGACCCATTCTGGGCAGAAGAAACAAACCCCACACACATAGGGCAATCTGGAGAAGCTGAAGGGTCTCCTCCTTCCCGCCCACGTGCCGAGGTGTCTGAGATGCAGACAGTCTGGGTGATCCACAGTGTTCCCTCTCTGTACCAGCCACGGTGCAGGAAATGAATGTAAGACCTATCCCTGTTTCCAATCATCCCTTTGAAAATGCATATCTGTTATCCAGTAAAGGTGGCCCTTGCTTGACTCATAAGCAGTCATTGCCACATTCCAGGAACCACTATTGAACTGTGGTTTACATTTGGAGTTCTTAGATCATAGGGCAAGGGACAGATAAGTTTTGACACAGGAAAAAATAAAAGAAGAAGACTTTGGAGTTTACGAACCTACTTGGAAAAAATCTTGGCATCCAGGGGTTAGCAGGGGAGACCTGGGATCATGGAAGAACAAGGGAATGTTCTATGGGGGGAACAAAGCTCAGCGAAGGAAGGGGGGTCGGTGTCCTCCTACTTCCCCACACGCTCTGCACCTCACTCATCACACTGCAATACTGTGTCGATTACTGTGTAACATACCACAAATATGAGTAACAGTAAATGACAGCATTTGAATGGTGACACCCCCAACGCTCTCGCCCTTTCCTCTACACTTCATCCCTCCCCTCTGAGCCTGCCCACACACCCACTCCTTCATTACTGCCTCGGCTGCCTCATTCAATAAAGACCTTTGATGGCTTATTCTGATCAGCGCCTGCGGTGGTCCTGCCCTCACTTTCTCCCTGACATTATTTCTCAGTTCTCTGAGCCCTGTGCCCTGGTCCAATTATTTAGTATCCCTGTGCCACCTTCCAGCTGCCCCTCATCTGTCATCCCCTCTGCCCAAAGGAGTCCTCTTCCCCACTCCTCCTGGCAAAGCCCTGCCCATCTTCATGGCCCAGCTCCAATGGACCCTCCCTGAAGACTTCTCTGTTGCCCAATCAGGCACAACGCACCCAACATTTTTTTTGTACCTCACCTAAGACTCATCTCATCCTGCTTCGTATTAAAGTTAGGGTGATTCTGTTTTCTGATTTTCAAACTGGGAAATTTGGTTTGATCAACATATGTGGGACACTTAGGACAGAATGTTTGTTCACTGAAAGCTGGACTTTCCCTGAAGTTTTGGAATATAAGGTTAAAGTAAGTAACCTGCCTTACAGTAAGGAAGTATTCAGGAACTCGTCTTATCTCTTTTAGAAGCAGAACCATGTTCACTGCAACAGCTGCAGTTGGTAGCTCAGGGCCTAGGATATAATAATCAATCAGTAAATGTTTGTTGAATGTTGAGTATAAATTGGTGACATGAGGCCATGTTGGGCTTCCTGAGGTCCCTGAAATCTGTTCATTAGCCTCTGTCTCCTCTTCCTGTTAGAGCCAGTGGTACTGGTTGAACTTACACTCCCTAAGGCATGCAGCAGGCGATCCATCCAATTCTGGATTTTCTAAGGCATGGCACAGTGGAGAGAGTCCAGACTCAGAGCCCAGAAGGCTCTTCAGTGGCAGTACTGGGACCTGCCAGTACTGGCAGATGAAGGAGCAGGGTCAAAACACACCAGACCTAACAAATGAAGAGGAAATAGGCAGTCTACCTGAAAAAGAATTCAGAATAATGATAGTAAGGATGATCCAAAATCTTGGAAATAGAATAGACAAAATGCAAGAAACATTTAACAAGGACATAGAAGAACTAAAGAGGAACCAAGCAATGATGAAAAACACAATAAATGAAATTAAAAATACTCTAGATGGGATCAATAGCAGAATAACTGAGGCAGAAGAACGGATAAATGACCTGGAAGATAAAATGGTGGAAATAGCTACTACAGAGCAGAATAAAGAAAAAAGAATGAAAAGAACTGAGGACAGTCTCAGAGACCTCTGGGACAACATTAAACGCACCAACATTCGAATTATAAGGGTCCCAGAAGAAGAAGAGAAAAAGAAAGGGACTGAGAAAATATTTGAAGAGATTATAGTTGAAAACTTCCCTAATATGGGAAAGGAAATAGTTAATCAAGTCCTGGAAGCACAGAGAGTCCCATACAGGATAAATCCAAGGAGAAACACGCCAAGACACATATTAATCAAACTATCCAAAATTAAATATAAAGAAAACATATTAAAAGCAGCAAGGGAAAAACAACAAATAACACACACTGAAGAGCTGTGGGGCCTCAAGCAAGTCCTCTACTGAAGCAGATGGGCCAAGGGCAAGGCCCACTGGCAGCGTAATGTTCCATCCTGTGACTCTTGCCCTTTTGAGGTGGTCATTGAGCTGAACTGATCATTTGAGTCAGTCACAATTGTTGGACTAAGCAGACACAGGGACCCAAGCCATGTGCAAAGCCTGGGAGAGGGAGGATGCCAGCCCCGGAGAGGGGATGAAGAACAGGGGGCTGAGGAACACACATGGGCAATTGACTAAGGAAGAAGAGGAGGGAGATGACTTATGAAGGGGTTAATTATATTGGCTTTCAGATTTATCCCACCAAGCCCTCACACATAAATACCAAAGCAGCAGTTGTCATGTGATGTCCAAGGCAACCAACCAGGCAACTTCGAGAATGGGAGCACTTGCTGTGCAAGTGTCAAATTTGGAAATGCAGACAATTTAACAGCATTTTAATTGGTGTCTCTGTGGAGGTTAGGTGAGGAGGGGCAGCATGGAGACCCAGTCAAGAGGGAAGGCAGGAGGTTAGGGCTGGCTATGCATTGGGTAGTCACGAGGTAATGAGAGGTGGCCCAGGGTTTCCCCTAGCCTCTGGTTTTCAGCTTGAGCCCACCCTGCCTGGGACCTAAAACCCTCCTTCTTCCTCTCTCATGATAATTCTTCCTTCAGGAAAATATCTAGTAAATCCAGGCGTTCTGACCTGCAAAATTCTTGAATTATTTTTATGTCTTATCCCCAAGGAGCATTTTGGTTTGGCTTAAGTTAAAGGAACAGACTGTTAGGAGTTCTTCAGAAGCCAGTGAACCTTTGGAGGGACACCCACCTTGGCACTCGGGGGGGCAGGTGGGGACCTGCCAACCAGGCCCTGAACTTGCCCCTACACATAATACTGGCTCCAAAGAGAATAACAAATCTCACACTGAAAGTAGCCTGCTTGGGCTTCTGGTTTAAAATAGTGTCTGACTAGCAACAAGTAAGAAGAGGAAAAGAAGAAAAGGAAGGCGGGAGAGTAGGAGGGAGGGAGGGAGGAAGGAAACATCATTCTGAAGAATCAGAAGAAGAGCAGAACTCTGGAAAGGACTGGATAAAGGTTACAGAAAAAGAATTCAAGAAACGGGTATGTTTAATAGGATATAAGAAGATATGGTCTTTATGAACAGGAGTAAACATCTTTAAATAGAAAGGGTTGCAGTGAAAAAGCAATAAAATGATATGAAAAGAGAGCTAGATTACATGGGAAAGGTATCCAGAAAAGCAATACTACACAGCAGCAAATACATCAAAGTTCTTACAATTCTGCATGCCCTTTAACCATCTCCTAGGAATTAATTGTAGGAAATAATCATAGATGTGTATAAAGATGAGCTACAAGAATGTTTGTTGCAGCACAATTTATAGTATCAATAATTTTGAGAAAAAAATTGAAATGTTCAACAAAGGGGAATTGGTTTAATAATTCGTGGTATATCTGGGCAATGAAATATTATTACAGGCATTAAAAATTACATTGTGAAATATCAATGTTATTCTATTTCAATAGCATGGGGAAACAGGCATGTTACACTTGAAAGTAAAAACAAAGCAGTTTGTAAAACATTGTACTTATTATGAACCCATTATTAAAAATGACATATGTGTATTCATTCACAGAAAAATGTCTGGAGGATATGTAATTTCTGGGTGGTGAAATAATGGTGGTTCAGATTATCTTATTTTTGCTTACTTGTATTTCCTAAACTTTTTACAATAGATATATATTACTTTTGTAAGAAGAAAAAAATAATTAGAAGAAACATTCAGAGTTAAAATGCATGTTAATAGGAGAAAGAAATGCAACTGGTAGTGTGAAAAAGCAAATCAATAATGAGGTGGGGGAGAATTTGACAAGTTCTTATGGAATGCAAAGAAAATAGAGATGAAAGGAATAAAAGGGAAGCTGAGATCTTTGGAAGACAGAGAGTGGAGATCCAATAAATGGATAACTGGTGCTCCTGAAGAAGAGACGTGAAAAAAGCCATTGAAGCAAGAATCTAGTACATAATAGGAAATCTTTTTTCTGAGCTATAAACAAACAAATAATCCTAGGCATTATGGAAAAGACCCATCTTGTTCCAGAGAAGTTAAAAACAGGGAAGGAAGGAGGAAAAGAAGGAAGGAAGGAAGGAAGGAAGGAAGGAAGGAAGGAAGGAAGGAAGGAAAGAAAGGAGGGAGGGAGGGATGGAGAAAGGGAGGAAGGGTGGAAATGGGAGAGGAGGGGAGGAAAGGAGAAGGGAGAGGAGAGGAGATGAATGAACTAACAAAGACCCTACTCCTAGACATTATCTGGCAAGACTTAAATTATAAATAAAAAGAAAAAAATCCTATAAGCATTCTGGCTGAAAAACAAAAAACAAAAAAACCACAAAACAGTTTTTCCAGAAAGAAACAAAAGTCTGCTTGGCTTCAATGTCAAATTTCAGAAGGTAATGGAACAAGATTTATAATGTTTTAAAGGAAAAAAGTGTTCTCACCCATATATTTCACATCTTGCCAAGCTGCCCTGTTCTTTGAGCATGAAGATGACAAAAGGACCTGTTTCGGTGTGCAAACCTGCCTCCTTCACGTAGCTTCTGAGAGCATAGGGGGTGAGAGCCCAGGTGATCAAGAAGGAAGCTGCTTTCACAAAGTACAGCTGCAACGACTACGTCAAGGCCTCCCTCAGGCCCTTGGGTGCACTTTGCAGCTCCTTCCACTACACCTGTGTTTTCATTCAGTCTTCCTTCCCAGGATGAAGGAACTGGGCTGCAAGGTACTTGCTCTGTGCCCCATCCTGACTGAGGTCCTAAAACACACCTGCCTCCTCTCCCTTGTCTGCCCTGAAGACACACCTCTGCCCGTGCATTGGCTCTTTGGGATCTGGACTCCTGCCTCATTTCTTCTCCAATCCAAGCAACAATTCCACTTAGCCTCCCGGAACCCTGTTCAGAATTAGGCTGGCTGCTCTTAGGGCCAGGCCAGCCCCCTCTTTCCAAAGGAAACTTGGCCATTCCTTGCTTCACTGATTCAGCACCTTGTTCCATGCCAAGAGCTGGGAGGTGCCCTCAAGGAACTTTGAGGCTAGTTATGGAGAGACGTGTGGCAGACACTCAAGGATGCTTACTCAACACCCTTTCCAATCACCTTCTTAGCCTACTTCTACTATGAGGGCTGGAAAGCCTACTTGAAGTCCCAATTTCCAACGTAGCTAGGGTGGCCACATGACACAGGAAAAAGTTCCAAGGAGAGCTTTGTTTCTCTCAAAATAAAGCAAGACTTGCCAGAAAAATGTCTTTCCCCTTTGGTCTTCTCTTTTCTTCCTGCCTAGAACACAGATAAGATGCAGAGAGGTTCAGCAGACACCACATGATCATGAGACAACAAGCTGGAGGATGAAAGCCACAGTGCTGAGGATGGTGACACAGAGAGACCAGGTGTCTCAGAAAGCAACTGCACCAGCCCTGAGCTGACCATATCTGTATCTCATGTGAGATAAGAAAAATAAGCCCCTGATTGGTTAACATTGCACTTCAATTTTTCTGATACTTGCAGCCAAATATGTTCCTAACTGACACAAGATGATAAATTAAGGAATAACAAAACCTCAACTATCAGACAGCTTCATTCTAAATAGTCAAATTGTTATAATCCGAGGGTTTTCTGATTTTAGGCCATAAGACCTTTTCAAAATATTTTTCAAAATATGTTACACATCAATCTTTTCCTATCATTCTGTGATGAGCTGAAATATATGGAGAGCTCGTGACTAAGGAAAATACATACAAAGGCCTGGTAGCCCATTTTCTAAATGACCTCAGACTCCCATAATTTTTCAATATTCTTTTGGCTTTTTATATCTTCTCTGAATCCCCATTACAGTTCTCAATAACCCTACCAATTACAGTGTCTCTTTTTCCTTCTAATTTTCTGCTATAGGTTTAAAATTACAGGTAGCAAGTTTTGCTAGAAGGGATTATAAGCAAGCACTGAGTGAGAATCTGAGGGGTCTTGTCTTCAAAATCAGGGCAGGGCAAGGTAGTGCCAGGGACATAAGCTCTCCTCATGAACTTTGAGCCAGATATGTCTTAGATTCTCAGAAGCCTTTTTGCTTTCTTCTTGATTCTTCACTTTGTCCTGGGTAGGTGAAATTATGAGGACCTGAGATTCAGAAGTTTGAGGTACAAAGCAACAGGCCAAGATAAGTCACAACGTAGCTTATGATTAAGGTGAAATGAATGCTACAAGCCAGCGGGGTTATAGACGTTCATGGGAGGGAGAGGTTCTGGTGGCCAGAGGGGGAACACTTCATGGCAGAGCCCTGAAGGATGATCAGACCCTGGCTGGGTTCAGATGACAGAAGTGGTCCTTCTAGGAAGGTGATAACACAGGCAAAGCCTTGGAGGCTACTGGGAGGGCAGCATGGTTGGCCAGTGGACTTAGGCAAAAGGGTGGAGACAGATCTAAAGAGGGAAGTTAGGGCTGAAATATAACTTCTGAAGAGCCAGAATTCCTGCCTCCCAGGCCAAGGGACCACAGACAGTCAGCTGAACCCACCTTGGACAGGAACCAGCCTGCAGACGCCCCCTTGTTATTGTGGCCAACATTGATCTTCATGAGCTGCCCCAGATCCGGGGCATCCAGGGTGAACTTGTCTTCTGCTCCCTTTTCAAAGTTGTCCTTTTCATTCTCCAGCCTACGCTCACCTGTATGCACAGACACATGAGAAAGTTACAAAGGAGACCAGAGGAGGAGAGAGAAACAGCTCCAGACTTTAATGGGCTGCCCACTGAAGGATGGTTTCAAAAGTCACCACGGTAGGAGGCTGTGGGTGGTGACAGGCGGTATGTGGACACTCTCTGTACTTCCACTCGATTTTGCTGTGAACCTAAAACTGCTCTAAAAAATAAAGTTTATTAATTTTTTAAAAAAGGGGTAGCTTCACCCCGAGATCTACAGGCTCCTTAAATCCCTCCAGCCACCAGTCAAGGCCAAGGCTTGCCTTGTGTGTGGCTTGTGCCCAGGACCCACAGCTGGGCTTCTGATTTCTGCCTTAGCCCAGAGTCCCCACCCTAGTAAACTGATTTGCACCCCCATCCCTGGACCTGAGGCCCTGCCTTGTTTACCGGCTGCTGGTCCTGAACTAGGAGCACAACCATGGTCGTTGGTCTAGGGGCTGTGGCTGGGACCCTGACATCAGCCAGCAGGCTTCCTTAGGCCTGACTCCTTTGGAAAACAGCAATGATAACTATCATCAGACACTGCTGGGTGTTTAACACGGTTTCTTCCCTCACTTATTCCACGACACAATCTAGGAGGGAAGTATTATCAACTCTGCTTTGCAGATGAAGAAACTGAGACTTGGAGAAGTTAAACAACTGGCCAAAAGTCCACAGGAATTGAGCACATAGTTAGGACTCGATCTAACCTGTTCCTTCTACTTTGCAGTTTTCCATTATTACCCTCCGAGGTCTACCAGTCATATTAACCCTTACAACCCCACCTAAGCACCAGCCTTTTGCTTATGCCATTCTGTTTTCTTTCTTTTCCAAAATTTGATTCTTTAAATTTTTCTAAATTTTAAATTGTCACAATTCAAACATATAGATAATAATAATAGACATCCATGTACCCACCACCCAGATGTAAGAGGTATAACTGATATTAATATTTTGTGTAATTAACTTAGGCCTTTCTCTTTTTTAAAGGAAATTAAACATGACGGGTAGGTCTAAAGTCTCATGATCCATCCCTTCCCCTGACACACCCTCCCACAAACAAACACTATCGTCAACTGGTATCCATTGTTCCCATGAATTTTTGCTTGCGCATGTATGTATTCATAAAGAAAATATATTATTTTTGCATGTTTTAGAATTTTACATAAATAACATCATAGTGCACATCGCTCTGAGTTGATAAGTTCCTTGTCTGTACAATAGGGATGATAAGGGCTCCACCTCATTGGGGCTGCTGTGAGAATTAACTGAATGGATGTGTGCAAAGCCCTTAGGGCAGTGCCTGGAGATGGTAGGTGCTGTGTTAGGGACAGGCCGTTGCTATTGTTCCTGTTACTATCGTCCTATCATCACACACCCTTGTGCAACTTACTTTTTTTTAAGTTAATATCATGCTTTTGAGATTATTCTGTTGATGCTAGTAACAGAATTCGTCCAACTTCTGTATAATAGTCATTGAATGAAGAAAACACTATTATGTGTGCATTCTTTCACTGATGTACACTTGATTGTTTCTAGCTGATTGCTATTGTAAATAGCACTGAATTGGACTCTCTTGTACTTACCTTCTGCTGCACATTTGTAAGAATTGATCTGAATAGACGCCTATAGAGTTGCTGGGTCCTGAGGTGTATTCATCTTCAGTGTATTAGGTATTGCAAAATTACCTTCCAAAATGGTTGTACTACATCAATTACCACCAGCAGTGCATGAGGGTTCCCATTCCCCATAATCATTATTAACACATATATTTAAAATTTTGTTTCAGTGTGTGTACAGTGGCGTCTAATTATGGTTTTAATTTGCATTCCCTTGATTACTTGAAAAGGTTAAAAGGTTATTTGGAAAGACATTCATATATATATTCAATACATACATTTGAGAGATTGGTTCATATATATATTGGCCATTTAGACCTTGCTCTTCCATAATTTTCCTGTTCATGTACTTTATCATATTTTTCTATTGTCTTTCCTTTGTCTATGGCTTTTATCATATAGACATTTTTCTTGTTTGAATGGACTTTATCAATATTTCCCTTTGTTGTTTGTGCTTTTAGTGAATTGTTCAAGAAATTCCATCCTAAATTGAAATTTTTAAAAAGACACTCAAAGTTTCTTCTAAAAATTTCATAGTTTGCTTGTTCACATTTAAGTCTCTAGACCATCTGAAACCTATTTTTGTGTATGATGAAAGGTAAAAAGATCTACTTTTATCTTTTCTCATATGGTTAGACAATTGTTTAAACATCAGTAATTGAATATTTCATGCATTGCATTTATAGAATAATCTGAGAAATTTGGATATCTTACTGAACTTAAGTCTTTTCTCATCCATGAACATAATATATTTTTCCATATATTTAGTTATTCTTGTGTATCCTTAAGTAGAAATCTTTATTTTTTTCCAGAATGCGCTTTTGTTAGTTTTTCTTAGACATGTAATTGCTATTGTAAATCACATATTTTTAAATTAAATATTTGCTTGCTGTTTATGTTAATATTTGTGTATTAATCTTGTATCCAACACCTTTATTAAACTTTCTCGTTGGTTCTAATGATTTTTAAGTTCTAATGATTTTATAGATGATCATTAGTTTTTATGAAAATTAAATTTTATTTCTAAATGGGACCAGAGGTTGAAGTTTCTTCTAATTTTATTGATTTGTGATCAAAGAATGTTGTCTCTATGTTATTGATTCATTTGCATTTGTCATTATGCACTTGAAAAGAGTGTGTATTCTCTACCAGTTGGATTTAGGAATCTACATACTTCCATTAGATCAAGGCTATTAACTGTGTTGTTAAAATCTGCACCCATACTAAAGTTTTATCCATTTGACTTATCAGTTACTGAGTGTTGTATTAAAATCTTCCACTATGATTATGTACTTGTCAAGTTTCTCCAAGAATTTTATTATTTTTTGCTTCACATATTTTGAAAATGTTGTTAAAACTGTACAAGTTCAGAATTATCATATCTTCCAGGTTAATTGCTCTTTTTGTCATTGTATAATATACTTATTTCTAATGAAGTATTTTGTCTGAAAGTTTAATTTGATGGATATTAATATAGCTGCACCAGCTTCTTTCTTATAGTTGATATGTTCCTGGTATACTTTATTCCATTGTATATATTCTCAGACATTTATGTATCATATATTTAAGCTGGATTTTATTTCTTTTAATTTAATATGAGAATATCGATTCTTTAGTTGATGAGTTTAGTTTATTTCTATTTACTGTATTATTTACACACTTATCTTACTTTTTGCTAGTAGCCATGTTTTTTCTTTCTTCATTTCCTGACTTCTATTTGGTTGATTGAGTCTTTATTCTCTTTTATTCCCTCCATTGGCTTAGAAATTACACATTTCTATTTGGGGGTGGTTACTTTTACAATTTTAATATGCATACTTGACATATTAAAGTCTAAAGTTAATCAATTTCTCTGCTCTCCTAGGGTAGGGGAATGGGCTACAACCAAGTTATATTTTAACTCTCATTATCTCGTTTCTTTCTCAAAGATCACTATCTTTTAGTGTTTAGGGTCCACATTTTCTCATGTCTTGATAATAGTTATTATTAGTATAATTTTATATAGTCAATGCTTGCTTAAATTTGTTATATAATTATCATTTGGGGGGCTCACCTTTGTTTCTTGCATCTCACACTTTTCTTCTGGGTACAATTTTCTTTTTCTTAAAGTATATCCTTCAGTGGTCATTTAAGTGTGGGTCTATGAGTGAGTGGTCAGTCCTATTTCTCTTTGTTTGCTTGGAAATCCATTAATTTTGCCCTCACTCTGGAATGATAACCTAGTTGAGTACAGAATTCTAGGTTGATATATGTCCTTGCTCAGAAGATTGAAGTTTGGGTTTTTTTTGTTTGTTTTTTGTTTTGTTTTTGCATTTTTTTTTTTTTGGCCATGCCACACAGCTTATGGGATCTTAGTTCCACGACCACTGGACCGTCAGGGAATTCCCAGAAGATTGAAGATATTACTCCATGAACTTATATCCTCTATAGCTTGCTGATAGGAATTTGCTATCAATCTAATTGCGTTTATAGAAGATAATCCACCAAATCTGGTTACTTTTAAGATCTTTCTCTTGGCCTTTGGTTTCACTACAATGAATCTAAATGTGGATCTGTTTTTATTTATCATGTTCAATGTCTTTTGTTACTTTAATCTGAAGATTCATATCTTTGCTTAATTCTGAAAAAATGTGATCAGCCATTATCTATTCAAATATTTCCTCTCACCTATTCTATATATTCTCTTTCTGAAACTCCTGTTCAACATGTCAGAACTTATTCTCTCCTCCACATCTCATGACCTCTCACTGATATTTTCCAACCCTTTATGTCTCTGCCACATCTGCATATTTTGTTTATATTTATCTTACAGTTCAATAATTCTCTATTCAATAGTTTCTAATTGTATTGTTTAACCCATCCATTAAGTGTTTATATTTAGTGACTATATTTTCATTTCCTGTATTTCTGTTTGCTATATTTTTCATAGTGCCTTGTTGTTTTCCTTAACTATTTCTTTCATGTCTATAGACAGTTTAAACATACTTAAGTTATAGCCTTTCTCAGATTACTCTATTACCTGAAATTCTGTAGGATTTAATCTTATTGTCTGTTGTGTCTATTGATGGTTAGTCATGGTGGATTGTGTCCTTGAGTGTTTTGTAGTTTTGGAAAGTGAACTCATCTCCAGTACTTTATCTGTGGGAATCTCACGAAGTCTTGCAAGTGCTTCTGCCAAGCACCGAAGGGTATTACTGGCATGGAATGAATTTTCTGTACCTGAGGGGGAGGGTTCCCAAATCACACTTGTAGTGTAAAATCAGACCTCAAGCCCGCATGTGTGTAAGCCTAAGATATCAATTTCCCATCAACTGTCTTTTTAATCTAGAGTTCTTACAGAGATAAGTTTACTATACTGATGAGCAATTTTTTTCCTAGTCTATTTTTTCACTGAAGATGTTCCTGTGAACCTTCAGGGATCCTGGCTTTATGTGTGGTTCTCATTTTTTGCATATTTTGCCTCATACACAGCCAAAATATCATTTTCTGACCCAAATGTGTATGGAAATCCATCCTGTAGATTGTTGAACATAAAGGCTCCCTGCTTCCAAGATCCACAGCATCAATTCATAGCTGATACTTTGGTTTAAGTTCTCTCTTCATTTCTGACACCTGGAGATTTCTCTTTTTTCTTAAAATCCCAGCAATGCATTTTTAATTATTTAATATACTGTGTCCAAAATTCATGTCTTTGTAGCTTTCTGACTCCTATAGTATTCCCTTAAATTGGCAGCAGCAGGACAAGACCACCTGTCTCAGTTCTGCTGGCCTGAACTTCCTTCCAACACCGGCAGCTGTGTCTGTGCCCTCAGTTCCTGCTCCACCTATGAGGCCAAGTGTAATTCTATCCCCTGGCCCTATTCTTGTCTGCCCCAAATCACTGCATGAATCAGACCATGCCCAGTCACATCCCAAAATATAATTCAAGATGGGCATGGAGCCTAGGGAGATAGAGAGTAAGTGAAGATGAGTCCCCTGGACATGTGGAGCCTGGGTCTGTTACAGGATGCAGGATGATTTTAAATCAACCAAAAAACCAAGCACAACTTATTCTGAAAACACATCACACACACAAACTTGACAAGATGGACACCATGCTGCCCAAGGAAGGCCATGACAAACCACGTCACAAGAAGAAGAGAGAGGCTCAACAGGAGAGCCTAGAGGGAACCGGAGTTGCCTTCCTCTGCCAGGAGGGTGGAAAACAGCCCACTTAAGAAGTAGTTCTGGGCATGGCTTTTGAAGAAAGGATTTCAAACCCATTACCTGTGTCTCCATACTCTCCAAAGATATTGATGAAGACGTCAGCATCAGTCCCTGCACCAATGACATCACCAGTGTATACCTTGACTTCATACTTGTTACCTGGAAATGAAGACAGAGAAAGTCTCAGCTCATTCAGGTCCTGAGTAGAGAAGAACAGAGGCCAAAGTAGCTACCAACCATCCACCCTTCCCTCCAGCAATGCATGAATTGTCACCATTACTTTCAATAACCAAGCAAGACACAAGTCGCCTGACGTTGGTTCTAAATGGTCATGGCTGAACTGCGCGCAGAGCAGAAATCAGAGGTAGAGGGGACTTCTGTTTTCATCTACTAACTTGTTGCCTTGGGATGCATGAATCAACCCAAATACAACCAACCCACCACCAGCGTTTCTCCCCTGGATACTGAAATGACTCCCACTGGGTTCCCAGCCTCTACTCTGTCTTCTCCAATCTGTTCTCTATGCTGCATCACAGTATAAAAATTCATGGGGGAAAATTGATTATGCAAATAAAAATCGAATTTATATGTAAGTTGTCAAGGCCATAACGAATGCAAAGACCAGAGGAACCAATAATAGCTAACAAATGCATGTTCAGGCATTACCTCATTTAAAGACCTGTATCAGCTTCCTGTATCTTTGCTCCATTTATTGAACAGAAATCCATTCTCTGTAACCCCAGAATGCTTCAGCCTTGGCCATGGCCTCAAGTCAGGGGGTGGTGGAGCTCAAGGTAAACTTGACAACATGTTGAGTCTTGCCCGGGTCTCCCCAACCAGAGCCTGCCTTAGGGTCGTGTAGCAAAAGCCAAGGGTTGCTATGTGGTGTGAAATGGAGATTCCTCTAGATTTTCTTTGGGTGCCAACAATTCTAAGGGCTGAGACAACTTTCCCTTCCCTTTCCCTTCCTACAATAGCTTTCTATTTTTCATGTACCAGCATCTTTTTTTTTTTAGATGTCTTATGCCTAGTATATGAAGCTGATAAAAATTAGAGCTGTTTTATTTGAGGCCCAAATCAGGGCCCCTCTGCCCCCCTCCTCCCTAGAGCCTTCCTCCATGTCCCAGCCCCCACGTGTCTTGCTCCTCTGTGCTCCTTGGCTCTGCCATGTTGTCTGTGTCAATGATTTCCAAGTTTCACCATCTCTTCCTTGTGCTGTTTGCTGTTTCCTGCAGGTGAGAATTCTATGTTCCTCAAGAACTTAAAAGAGGTCTGGGAGCAGGGCTTCCTTCTCTCATATGGCTTCTCTCACAGCCCCTAGCACAGTGCTGGGCACATATTAGAGTCTCACTGCATACGTTGAAAAGCTAATTGAATTGAATTTCCTAAATCTCAAAGTTTCGTGAAGTTGCTCAGGGCAAAGGACTGAGGTGGGGAGGTGAGAAGAAAGCTAATTTCATCCCTTCTCATCTCGAATCTTGTCCAGCAGTACAGGGCTGCCCTCTAGAGATGACACAGTGCAGAATCCTGCAGGGGACCCACAGAGGACTCTCCACCCACACAGCCCTGAAGGTTGGCCTTTGACCTGCTGAGGACATTGAGCCAAGAAGGAGCAAAGTCTTCTCTTTCTCTCCTCAATCTTTACTTGGTGAAACCCATCCAGGGAGAGGGAAGACCCTCCAATCTTTATCCCCAGATGAAGGCTTCAGTAGGACAGTTGTTCTCAGATTCCCGCCCCTTCTTGCTTCACCACTAAGACCCTTCTGAGATGGGACACGGAGCCAGGGCCTTCAGAAGAGTCCAGACAGGCAAACCCCGGCTCAGTGACTTGAAACTTGGGCCACATTCAGGCTCCCAGAGGAGCTTGTTAACAAGGCAGATTTCCAGGTTGCCTTCCAGGCACCCTTCATCAGGGGGTTCTTCCAGCGGATCCTGTTCTTGATCATCCTCCAAGGTGCACAGGCCTCCTGCAGGGGTTCTTTCCTCCTCTGGCTGGCAGGGCCTCTGAGAGCCACTCACTTGGGTTCAAGTCCTTTCTCAGGCGCAGTCTAGGGCTCACTTCACACAGAGGCAAAACCCCTCTGCAGAGCCGGTGGTGCCAGGGTGGTGTGGGGACTGGGAGAGGCTCTGACGGCCACTGCTAAGCATCAGTCAGAGGGGCAACAGGACCCCAAAGGGAAGTGGGCACAGTGAAGCAGGAGAAAGGATGAGGGGGCTGGGGAATATATGTGGAATGATTCAGAGTAGCAGACACTCTGAATCATTCCAGAAGGCGGAATTTGAATTAGTGGGTTGAATTATAAAGAGGAATATTTTAGCTCACCAAAAGAAACATTTTCTAGTATCTAGGGCTATCCAACAAAGGACTGGGATGCCCTTGGGGGAAGTGAGTTTCCCAAGCCCAGAGACACCTAAGCAGTCTCTCTATGCCCAGCACATTGGTGGGGAGCCACCTGTCAGGGATGCCGTGGAGAAAATGGCAGAGGTGAGGGATGAGAGCACTAAGGGTCCTCTTCAATCTGCAATTCCACGACATTTGACCAGGAAAGGCAGCCTTGCAGACTATGGAGGGAAGCCAGGAGAACAAGGAAGCATCTCAGAGGATGGGAGAGGTACCCAAGGCCCATGCAGACGAGGCCCGGGAAGCAGGAGCCCACGAAGGGCTTTGGGAACACACATCCTCATCCTTGGAAAGACCAGAGAAGCAGAGTACCAGGGCCGAAGTGAAGCAGCAGGGTGATAAGCCAAGGGTCAGGGGCCAGTAGGCCAGAGAAAGCTTCCAGGCCTTGCCAGGTGAGGCTATCGGTGGCCCGTGCCCAGGGATCAGGAAGCCAGATGAACAGAATGCAGGAGGAAGCAGATTCTGGAACAAGGCTAGACTGTCTTCTAAACTCTGTGGAACTTTCTACAGCAAGATGAGGCGCTGGGTCCCCATGTAGCTGGCTGGATGGCTAGAAGATCACCCTTGATCACACTGAGGAGAGGCCAAGAACTGCCTTTTAAATCTGCTCTTTAAAAGGCCCCATAGACAGACAAAGAAGCTTCTTTTATTACTGTTCTCTCTCCTTTTTCCCATATTTCCTCTTCAGGCAGAACCCCACAATATCTGATTTGCCATTTTCCAAGCAAGCCCTAGGGCCCAGCGCCCATTCTAAGTTGTGATGAAGTGCATATATTGATGAAAGAATAAAAGCAGGGCTCCGTTCCCTCGCCATTGGCAGACGGCCAGCACAGTACAGCAAGGCTTCCTCTTAAGTGGTCACGTGAGAGCCCCCCAATTTCCCGTGATCAGAGTTTCAACAAATGCAAACTTGCCTTCCTGGCACAGTGGGTGGTTCGGCCAGGAGGAAAGGAGAAGCGCCAGGAAAAATCCCTGCCCCAGAGGCCAAGGGAGCAAGGCAGTCTGGAGAAAGATGATGAGAAGAAAGGTGGAAAGAAGAAGCCAGGAATGACTCACCTTCCCTGGCAAATAATACTAAACCTCCACACAGGTGTTGCAGTTCACAAGGCACTTGCGTGTCCTTGATGGAATCTGATCCATGCAAGGGCCATGCAAGGAGGCAGGTACTGTGGACATTCTTACTGACAGACGAGGTACCGGGGCTCAGAGAGCAAGGTGGCTTAGCTGAGGACACACAGCTGCTAAATGTTGCCAGCGGGGCTCAAAGCCATGTCTCTTGTCTCCAAATCCAGGGCTGTTTCCAGAATACCTCATGGGCTCTCATGCTCTTGGCCAGAGGTCAGCAACAGTTTTCTGTAAGTGCCAGATAATAAATATTCTAGGGCTTGCAGGCCACTTGGTCTCTGTTGCAACTACTCAGCTCTGGTGCTGTAGCACCAAAGCAGCTGGATACAATCCTATGTAAATACTACATAAGCAAATGGGTCCAGCTGGAAAACTGGGCCCAGCCCAGTTTTCTTGGGGAAAAAAAAAGAAAGTTTTTTTTTCTAAGAAAACTTTATTTATGGACATGGACACTTGAACTTCACAGAACTTTCCTGT
The DNA here is from genome assembly GCF_028023285.1 of Balaenoptera ricei. Taxonomy (NCBI): domain Eukaryota; kingdom Metazoa; phylum Chordata; class Mammalia; order Artiodactyla; family Balaenopteridae; genus Balaenoptera; species Balaenoptera ricei. The sequence goes on from NC_082652.1 coordinate 67,005,796, forward strand.
GTCGTGGAATATTATTCTTGTTTTGATTTCTTTTCAACCTTTAAATATGTAAAAGCCTTTCTAGGCTCATGGTCCACACAAAGACAGGTAGAAGGCCGGGTTTGGCCACCCCCCGCCCTGTGTTCTCTTGTGCTCTCAGGCACCGTCCTGTGTGTTTCTGGCAGAGGACTGCAGGCGACTCTGCTCTCTGTGGCCTGGGTGGGAACGGAGCTGCCTGGCACAGGGGAGTCAGCTGCTGGTTGCAGGATAATCACAGCACATCCTAACCACTAGCTAAGCAGCTCAGGGTTCTGAAGGTGGGGGAACTATTGCCCTTGCTCTGTTGGGGTGGAAGGGGTGAGAATGAGCAGGTCCCGTGCTCTGTTTTTCCTGCCCTTACAATGTTGTGTGACTAGGCTGAGCCTGGTGTTCCCTTGAGTCCAGTGGAGAAGGGGGTCTGGTCTGGGGTTTTCTGAAGGTGGGGACGATGGCAGGTCCAGTTCTGCAACCTTAGGCGTTATGCTTTTCAGCTCATTGCCTGGTTGTGAACGAGCAAGGAGCAGAGATGGGAAGAGAGGGGAAGGTCAGGCCGGAGGAGGAGGTAACAAGGAGTTCATCCCCCTTCCTGAGTGAGCATGGGAGAAACAGGGACTGGAGATGGCCCACCCCGGCCCTAGAGTTGGCCTGTGGTTTACCCATTTGGCATATTATCTGTTATAAAATTCTCTCTAGAACTGATTTCTCTCTGGCCTTTCAGCAGGGTTACCGTTAGCCCAAACGGTGCCTTTGTGCAAATTAGATAAAGGGATCCCTTCCTCAAGACACGTTACTGCCATCTGTTGGATAACTGTCATAATAAATGCATAAATCTACAAGCTCTATGATGTGAAAGGAATCTCCTTACATAGTTGCACTTGTGCAGTACATAGCCTGTACATCTGAACCCAGCAACCCTACCTTTCAGGTAGTAGCCTCCTTCCACTAAAGGGCAACGGGAGCTCGGAGTGGACAAACTAATTGAAACGTTGATCTGAACAATATACAACAGATACAGATCACGGTGCCAATCACATGGTGCCTTCCAAAGCCAAACAGCGTTGAGCTGGGGTCCTGTACAGATAGTATCATTTACAGCTTAAAGACAGATTGCGACCTCAAGGCCCCATCATTGGGTTGTCTGTGTCCTTCTTGCCCTGCCCAGGGGATACCCAAGTCCAGCCTTGCCCTTGTCCTCTTTTGCTTCTGCACGCCCCATTGCAGAGGCACAAGGCTACTCCTTCCAAACAGGAAATCTGTCCCCTGCGGACCAGCCGGAAGCTGCCTGTGCGGGCCTCCAGAAAAGGCAGGCAGTGGCAGGCCCCAGATGCCTCCTGCACTGCCGGGTGTGCCAGCGGCTCCCACAGTCCCCCCGGCACGCTGTCTGGAACAGTCAGCACACAGCAGTGACAGGACACATCTCCAGAGAGCAACCCTGCGTGGCAGGGGGAGGCAGAGCCCTGAGGGGGCCGGAAGCCCCAAGTCCTGGTGCCGCGTGCACAACTGAGCCGGCTGAGTTGCTCTTTGTGTGCCCAGCAGCAGAAGCCTAGCAAAGACCCCATAACTAAGCCTCTGTCCCACTTGCCAAGGAAGAGACCATCCCATGCCTAACGTGGTTGGAGCCTCCGAGAAACTCACGTGGTCCAGGCTTTTTCAGGAAGCAGAGAATCCTGAATGAGCTAATGATGGGCTGAGTTTCTTTCCCTGCCTTTCGCCCATCCCCAGATCCTGTTTAATTAGGACGTGGCTTTATTTATTTTGGCAGGTGAGACTGGGGAGGAGGGTTGGAAGGAGGATGACGGGTCCTGATTTTACTCCACCCCCAACCGCATCTGCCAGGTTCACACCCCGACACCCAGCACTTCCGCTCACCCAGAGCCAGGATGCCAACACACAGAAGTGAGATCTCACAGGCGCTGCGTGGGAGGAGATGAAAATGGCAGGGAGAGAGACTCAGGGGGGGCTGCCCTGGGGGTGGGAGCCGAGGGGGAACGTTCTCCCCCCAGCCAGGGAATGCCCCTAACTACTCAAGCCTGCATGGATATGGGGAGAATGTGGTCTGCAGAACCCAAGGATGGGCGGCAAGTCTCCATGCTGAGAGCTAGGTCATGGACACTGATCAGTGAATGCCCTCCCAGGCCCATGGTCTCGAATTCTCCCTCCCCGAGTGCTGTCCCCAGACAGTTTCCTCTTTCTTCCCTCAGGTCCAGAGACCCAGATCTCTCACCCAGATTCACCCCGTTCTTTAAACAGGACTGGAACACCTCTGTTTTCTCTATAAGGCCCTCAACCTCGCTGCCCTTGCAGACACACCCACTAATCAAGATAATAAGAGCCTCCAGGGCTTGCTGAGAACCTAGTGTGGGCCAGCACACCTATTATCTCGTGTAATCCTCACAATGACTATTGTCACCATCTACTGATGAGGCAATCGATGGAAGCAGGAGGTTGAGACACTTAAGTTTTCACAGTTGGAAAAGATTGAAGCCCAGACCTGGACTCAAGGGATCCAGACAAGAAGGCTCTTTCCTTAGCTGTCATTCCACCCACCCTACCGGGTGTAGCTTAAACCCCAGATTCTCTCTGAAGAGCCCTACCTCCCAAGCCCTAAGTGCTCCACTCCAGAACTTCTGGGGTCTGCATCACTTATTTGGCACTTACCACGTGCTAGAACACAGGCCGTGGGTTGAACTCAGCTGAGCCTGGTTACACAAAATTAAAACATCACTCAGTCATGAATAGTCGCTCTTGGGTGGTAATCAAGAAAAAATACTCTGCTCTTTTCATCCCCCCCCCACCCCCAAATAAATATACAGCTCATATATTTCCTAGGAAACTGTGATGTCAGCCTAATGCTATCAGGTGTTTTAACAGTATGGAGTAGATAAGCTTTACTCTTCCTCGTGCTCACCTCCCTCATTGCCAAGCCCCACGGAGCTATTTCCACATGCGCCCCCATTGCTTGCCTGCCCCACTCCTGCTGCGCTGCCGAAGGTCCTTTCCTTCCAAGCGCACACTCAGTAACTGTGGCTGCATTTCTCCTCTTTCCAACCCAGATTCCACTCCATTGCTGGAGTTTATCCTCCCACAGCGCTGGGAAGCCAGCACTTCTCAGGTGCTGCCCGAGGTGAGTAATATGTGTCGAAAGACTTATCATTCTGCGAACCTCTTGAGCCAACAGTTCAATCCCTGTGCATAACAATTAGTTTATGCTAGGAAATAATTGTGTTCATAGATTACCTAAAAAGATGTCTATCACAGCACTGTTAGTAATAACAAGAAATTGAGAACAACTTCAAAATATCCAAAATGAGGGATTGTTGGGGGTGAATTACAGTATTCACTCATTCATGGAATACCATGCAGCCATTTAAAATAATAGTTTAGAAGATTAGTCAATGCTATTAAGTGAGAAAAACTGGTTATAAATCTGACTATAATACAGTACCATTTTTCATCAATATATGGTGTTTAATACATTCATGCACAAAAAAAGAATAGAAAAGAAATTCACCAAAATGTTAACAGAGGTGTCTCTAAGGCTGTCCTACACAGTGATTAAGTTCAAGTCTCTGGGTTCACTTTTGGCTCCATCACTTGTAAACAAATTACTTAGACTTTTTGTGCCTTCACTTCCTTCATCTGCAAAATGGGGATGTGATAATACCTCCCTATGTCTGAAACATACAAACAGCTTATACAGCTTAATTAAAAAAAAAAGAAAAGAAAACAAAGAAACCAATCAAAAAATGGGCAGAAGACCTAAATAGACATTTTTCCAAAGAAGACATATAGGTACATGAGGCCAACAGGCACATGAAAAGTTGCTCAACATTGTTAATTATTAGAGAAATGCAAATCAAAACTACAGTGAGGTAACACCTCATTCCAGTCAAAATGGCCATCATCAAAAAGTCTACAAATAACAAATGCTGGAGAGGGTGTGGAGAAAAGGGAACTCTCCTACACTGTTGGTGGGAATGTTAAATTGGTACATCCACTATGGAGAACAGCATGGAGGCTCCTTAAAAAACTAAAAATACAGTTACCGTATGACCCAGCAATCCCACTCCTGGGCATATATCTAGAAAAGACAAAAACTCTAATTTGAAAAGATACATGCACCCCAATGTTCACAGCAGCACTATTTACAATAGCCAAGACATGGAAGCAACCTAAATGTCCATCAACAGATGAATGGATAATGAAGATGTGGCACATTTATACAATGGACTATTACTCAGCCAGAAAAAATGAATGAAATAATGCTATTTGCAACAACATAGATGGACCCAGAGATTATCACATTAAGTGAAGTAAGACAGAGAAAGACAAATATCATATGATATCACTTATATGTGGAATCTAAAAAAATAGTACAAATGAACTTATTTATGAAACAGAAATAGGCTTACAGACATAGAAAACAAACTAATGGTTACCAAAAGGGAAAGCAGGGGAGGGATAAATTTGGGATTAACAGATACAAACTACTATATATAAACTAGATAAACAACAAGGACCTACAGTCTAGCACAGGGAACTATATTCAATATCTTGTAATAACCTATAATGGAAAAGAATCTGAAAAACACTTGACGCTCAGGGGAGGGGTCAAGTAGGAAACCATTGGTGGCTGGAATGGACACCCACAGGCCAAGGCAATATCTGTATCATAAATTGACGTTTTCATGATTACATAATATAGCTCTGCGAAAGTGCAATTTCCAAAAATAGAAACAAAGGTTATTATAAACACCTATTTGAAAACCAAAATAACCAAGTATGGGGCAAATATACAATTCCATGCATTCCCCCAAAGGTTCTGGCTGGTTGGTTGAAAGAGAATGTTGCTGGCAGTGGTCCCAGGGAACCTGAGGCCACAGTGAAGCTGCAAATTTGAGGGTCTGTCCCCAGCTTTGTGAATGAGACACTGTGCCACCAGGACCCATCAGTTCCTAAAGTGCCCTCATTCTGTATGAAAGCCTGGTGAACTCCTCACCCATGAAGTCGCAGATTGAGCATCACCTCCTCTATGAAGCCCTCCTGATTCCTCCTTCCTCTGTGTTTCCATTGGCCTGGGTCATCCCCCACCTACAACATTCTATCCCTTTGTACTGTGATTATTTACTGGCCTGACTCTCTCCCCTCTAGACTCTAAGCTCCTACAGAGAAAAGGCCTTACATATTTACCCGGAGCCCAGGATCTGGTGCAGAGAAGATTCCCAATAAATGCGCACTGCCCACTGAATCACTGAATGACATTGGAGGAGTATGAGCCGGCCTCTTGAGCCCAAGGCTCTAGCTCTGCCTATAGTTACACTGTGTGACCAAGAGCAGCTTGTTCAACTTCCCTGAGCTTCTGATCTCTTCTCTGTAACACGGAGGAGGGTATATAAGGTCGTTTTTGGTACTGAAATTATCTGATACTCTTCACTGGGGCCTCATTCAAAGCAGTTCTCTTCTTCCCACTCTTTCCGGAGATGACTTTCTGCAATGCTAGGTGGCAGCAGATGGGGTGGGTGGGAAGCTGCTGTGAAGTTCAGAGGAGGAGAGTGCTGCGGGGCTGGCCCTGCTCTCCCCACCCCGAAGCCCTCGTGGCTGTGAGTCCGTGGACCCAGGACCACCTCTGCAGGGTTCCAAGGAATCATGATTCCCATGCAGCAGCCACAACAAATAGAGCTCAGGGGGCCCTGAGTAACATTTGAGCTGGATTCAGGGGAAATGTCAGGGAGAGGGAAGGGGTTTGGGAAGAGTGGTGCCCCTCGCAAGCTTTGGCTGCCGTCAAGGTCATGAGCCTATCCCCAGTTGTCTAGATGAGCCTGCCGGATTCTAGAGGGGATCCTGGCACTTAGTGCCTCCAAAGTCCTTTCTGAGTCTGAGAGGCCAGAATCTTGAGTCTGTGCATCTCAGTGTCAGCATGAGCCTAGATGTGGAAGAAGCAGCAGGGGGAGAAACACTGGCTTTGTAACAACAGCGACAACCAGACTTACCTCATGTACTGAGCATTTATTCTATGTTCTGCACTGCACTAAGTCCTTTAACGTTCACTCCCCTAATTAACCAGCTCAAGCACTTTCTGAAGTGGGAATTAATGTTATCCCCATTTTACAGATGAGGAAATAGAGGTACAGAGATTAAGGCATCTGTTCATGCTTAACTGGTAGAAAGTCAGAGCCAGGTTTTGACCACAGAGATTGGGGGTTCAGAGACAGAGCTCTTGGTGGGGAGATGGGCATGTGCAAAAGAATAGAAAGTAGGGGGTGGGGATAAAATGGGGAAGAAGCATCCACTGCAGAAGGGGAGGGGCCAAAAGCCAATCTCCCCCTGCCTCCGTAGAGGAAGGCTAGCCCCAGACAATCCTCTGTTGGCTTGTGAAAATAAACACTCTACTAGTACTGAAAAGACCCGAGAGGCCACCTAGTGCCCCTACTCCACAGAGGAAGAAACTGAGGACAGGAGAGGAACTGAGCTCTGCCCCATGTCCCATCCCTGCTGGGGGCAAAGCCAGAACTAGAACTCAGAGTGCACAGCCCATGTGCTTTCTGACCCAGAGAGCTATCTTTTTAAATTAATGATCTAGCTACTCTGTGATATCATCCAGTAGAATCTGGGAGTAGGTCAGGGCTGCCGGTTTATTTGGCAGGGCTCTCACGATGGATGTCTTTTGCATCAGTCACCCAGGCTGCTTGCATTTGCTCCTGTACCATGCAGTTCTCTGGCTTGTCCGTAATCCACTGCAGGTCAGCACAATCTGCACGTGCCCCTAAGACATTAATCACGATCCCTTTCTAGTGTTGTCCTTTTTTCAAATGCACCCTGGGCACTGTGCCCAACACAGTCTTGCCAAGACCTGGTACACACCCGGAGCTGTGTGATAATCATTGTGTAGCATGGCCTGGGCTGGAAATTATAACCCAGTTACCTGATGAAATAAACAGGAGTGGAAACAGTGATTGTGCCAGAGGAACACAATGTCATTTTTACCTGGTCCCCAGCTCTGGGCAACTTTGGGCCCCCAGCACTGGCTGTCTCATTTGGTAGAACCCCCCCCAAAAAAAAGCCAATCCATTTGCTCCAGACTGGGAAGCAATGAGAATGTCATCTGCCTCCCCGCCGCCTGCACACTGCAGCCCACCTGCCCAAGCTGTTGCGGGCTCCCTTTCCTCCAACTACCAGCCCTTCAGCCTCTTTGGAGCACAACACAAAACTGGTTGCAGTCGTATTTATTATTAATCCACCAAAGAAGACTAAACGCTCCTTAGAAGAAGGCTTGTCCCTAACGAACAGGTCCCAGCTGGGAGCAGGGGTGGTGGCTGGACCCACCTCACTCCGGGCCCTTCTGAATGCATGGGCCCTCTCGGCTGTCAGTGAGGCCTGGTCTGAAACCCTGATGAACTGTTGTGCCTGCGCTCTGACAGCCCTGGCGTGTGCACAGCCCCCAGGCCAGCTGGAACTCAGCTCCTGCCTTCAGAGGCCTGTCTCACTGCCAAGCTGGCAGGCTCTCCTGTTGCGATGTGGGCTCAGTACTGATTTAAGCCACGTGATCAACTCAGTGTTTTTCAAGGTGGGAGGGTCTGTGGGTAGGCACCAGGATGGGGACAATTACTTGGCCAGAAGGCAGGAAATGACGTCATATTGGTAGTGAGAAGGCCATGTCTGCCCTAAACAGGTCTTGCCTGTGCCTCCCTACCGGTGAGAGCCCCTGGCTTACGCTCCTTCGAGCCCCAACACTGGGTCACCCCAAATCTACTCCATCTAATCCTGCCTGTCTACCTCCATGTCCCCACACCTGATCTTTCAAGGCCACCCGCATCCCACCTCCAGCCTCAGGGATGTGCCCTGAGCCTCCCTGGGGCCAGAAAGGCATGGGTAGCCCTGCATTCTCAGCCTGTGTAAGTCTGCAGTGTGCTTATCAACTGCATGCGGGCGCTGTGCCCCATGAGTGTCACACTAAAGGTGACCCAGCATCAAGGGGATCACTGGGCGGAAGAAACATGGAGCCAGGTGAAAGGGCTGCAAGATGCTTAGCTAGCAGAGTACCAGAGGAAGCTAGCTCCTCAAGGGCCCTTGGACAACATCCGGGTTTTCTGGTAAGATGAGGAGGCAGCCCAGAGGACAAGTAACTTGCCTAAGGGGCACAGTTACAGTGGGGCAAGTCTAGAAGCCAGCTCTCTGTGCCCCAGGAGAGCTCTTTCCACCCATCTCTGCTGCTGGTCTTCATGAGTGGGTGTGTCTGCACACACCCCATACACACATGAGCCCACGTCCTATCGATCTTCACCCAAGCCCCACCAAAGTGACCAAGTGCGCAGGCACAAGTGAAAGTGTTACCCTCAGAGAAACCTGAGCTTAGCTGGAGACACCAGATAGACACATATTAAGGAGTTAGAGCCCAAAGAGGCGAATAGCGGTCCCTGAGATATGGTGTTTCTCAGCCATTTATCCATCTCAAAACTCCTGAGGGCTACAGCACACCCCCATCAGCCACAGTGGCTCATTCTGGCTGTATCTGATTCAGCCAGAATGTATCTGAACCTCAGGGAGCAGGTGGAAAAGTTCCTCTTCTCTGCCCATGAGATTCCTTACACATCCCCTAACTGCCTTTGGGGTGGGGGCACTACGCTGAGTATCACTGCACTACAGTGGAAGGCACAGACTTCAATTCTCCAGAGTTTGCAGGCAGAGAAAAACCCAAGGCAAGGCCACAGGTGATGCTTTCCAGAGAGGCTGGGGCTTTAGACCCAATGGGGTTTGGGTGGCATGGAGAAAACCGAAGGAAAGGGTGAAAGAGAGCAGGTGAGGGGGAAGAGGCACGGGCCCTGAGGTTTCCTCTGACCCTGGTATATGTTTTAGTGGGCGATCCACAATTTTCTCTCTAACTGACTTGAGACAGATGTCTGGGAGATAGGAGAAGCCCCCAAGGCAGCAGGCAGGCAGGCCCTGGGGCTCTGGCGAGAGCAGTCCTATTCAGTCCTTTTTGGGGTAGCTGAGGTGGGGCCTGAACCCCAGAAACTGCTCTCAGTAGTCTGGCTTCCACTCCACAGTCTGGGAGCAGGTGGAGAGAGGGTGTCTCATCCTGTGCCTCAGGCTTCAATCCCATTTCCCATGGGTCCCTTGAAACCTCTTCATGGTTTATTAGTGTCGGAGAGAACAGCTTTCAGAGCACTGCCTGCCAGACTCTAGAGCCAACACAGTCTGAGCAAACAGGTTGAGAAAGGGAAGTTGCTGGCCTGAGATCAAGAAACAGAGGAGGCGACTACTCAGGGTCATGGAAGTTCACCCTGACCTTCGTTGTAGGTGCAAAGCGGAGATAATAATAGACCTTACTTCCTCAGGGTGTTATGAATTTTAAATAAGATACTAACTGTAAGGTATACGCACACGAAGACACAGTCTGAAGAAGGATTTTGTCCATAGCTAGTAGGTGGCATTGTTGGGATTTGAACCTAGGACTCTGTGACTTGAGACGGGAGCTCTGAGCCATCATGCCCTCCACCCTCTTTGTGAATACCCTGTACTATGGCAATGTCTGTCCTCTCTTGGACTCTGAGCACCTTGAGGGAAAAGACCATGTTTTTACCCTGACCCAGAATCTAGGAGCAGGTCAGGGGGCATCACCAATGGCAGTTGCTAATGGTGAGGCTTCAGTTCGAGGTCTAGGAGACTGACTGTCCTTAGATCCTGGCCAAGGGCTTTCATCAGTGTGTAAATGTCAATGCCCCCTCTGGGTTCTGGGTGTCAAAAGGGTGAGCCATTCCAGACAGGATGAAATAAATCCTCCAGGAAGGGAATCAGGTGTCCATGTCAATGGAGGTGGGGGAATGCAAAGAAGCAGATGGCAGGAGGGAAAATTCGCCACACTTCTGGAACGATTCGAGAGTCAAGACTGTGTTTCCAGGTATAATCAATACAGATATGCTGAAAAAGCAGCTGCCAACCTTCCCCAGGCCCCAGAAGGTGCCAGGACCCCTGACACCCATTCTAAGAAGGAAATGAGCATAGAGATGGCTGCAAACTCCCTGTTCAAGCTGCATATATATCTGAGATGCTTAATTAGGAGGTGTGATGTCTGCCTGGATCATTTTTTTGTTGAGAGGTGGTGGAGAGCCAGCCAAGATTGGGACACCCACACCTGCTGACTCACATGGGGATGAGTCAGGAGAATCCATAGGTTTCTCCAGCAGCCTCTAAGTCCTGGGCAAGGACTGAGGACTTGGGGTGGAGACAGCATTTTCATCTTTTCTTCCAGGTGATTATGGTGTAGGGTCACTGTTAAAAATAGTTAATGAGAATTTAGGGTGCATTAAAAGAAGCAGGACATAAACCAAATGTCCATTAACCGACAAATGGATAAATACAATGTAGTATAAATATAAAAAGGGATATTATTAGGCCATGAAAAGAAATGAAGTACTGATATATGCTATAACATGAATAAACCTTGAAAACATGCTGTATGAAAGAAACAAGTCACAAAAGGCCCTGTATTATATGATTCTGTGTATATGAAATGTCTAGAATAGACAAAACTATAAAGATAGAAAGTAAATTAATGGTTGCCTAGAGCTAGGGAGTATTGGGAGGGGTGTGTTGTGAGTGACTGCTAAAGGATATAGGACTTCTTTTGGAATGATAAAAATGTTCTAAATTTGATTGTGGTGATGGTTGCACAACTTCACGAATATACAAAAAACCATTGAATGTACACTTTAAGGGTGAATTATATGGTATGTGAAGTATATCCCAATAAAGCTGTTAACAAAAAAACTAGAAAAAAAGAAGCAGGACATCAAGGGACCCTGAATAGCTAAAACAATCTTTAAAAAGAATAACAGGGACTTCCCTGGAGATCCAGTGGTTAAGACTTTGCCCTCCAATGCAGGGGGTGCAAGTTCGATCCCTGGTCAGGGAGCTAAGATCCCACATGCCTCAGGGCCAAAAAACCAAAACATAAAGCAAGCAATATTGTAACAAATTCAATAAAGCCTTTAAAAATGGTCCACATCAAAATATCTAAAAAATAAAATAAAATAATAAAATAAAAAGAAGAACAAATTTGGAGGTCTCACACATCCTGATTTCAAAACTCCCACAAAATTACAGTAATCAAAATGGTGTGGTACTAGCATAAGGACAGACATTTAGACCAATGGAATATAACAGAGAGCCCAGAAATAAACCCTCATATATATGGCCAAATGATTTTCAACAAGGGTGCTAAGACCATTCAATGGAGAATGGTCTTAACACAGTCTTTTCTACAAATGGTGCTGAGAAAACTGAATATCCACATACAAAAGAATGAAGTTGGACCCTTACCTTTCACCATATACAAAATTTAATTCAAAATAGATCAACAACCAAAATGTAAGAGCTAAATCTATAGCACTCTTAGAAGAAAACATGGGACAAAAGCTTCATGACATAGGATTTGGCAGTGACTTCGGATATGACACCAGAAGCATAAGCAACAAAAGAAAAACTAGATAAATTAGACTTCATAAAAATTAAAAACTTTTATGCACCAGCAGACACAAACAGCACAAAAGGCAGCCCATGGAATGGGAGAAAATATTTGTAAATCATGTCTGATAAAGGGTTTATATCCAGAAATATATTCTGGATAGACTCTTACAACTCCACAAGAAAACAAACAACCTGATTAAAAAATGGGCAAAGGACTTGAATGGACATTTCTCCAAAAAGATATACAAATGACCAATAAGCACATGAAGAGATGCTCAACATCACTTATCCCCAGGAAATGCAAATCGAAACCACAGTTGAGATACCACCTCACAACCATTAAGATGGTTATTATCAAATATAAACAAATAAAAACCCCAGAAAATAACAAGTATTGATGAGTGTGTGGAAAAATTGGAATTGCTGGTAGGAATGCAAAATGGTGCAGCTGCTGCGGAAAGGAGTGTGGCAGTTCCTCAAAAAGTTAAACATAGAATTACCATATGATCCAGTAATTCCACTTCTGGGTATATATCCAAAAGAACTGAAGGCAGGAACTTGAACAGATATTCATACACCAATGTTTACAGCAACATTATTCACTATAGTCAAAAGGTGGAAACAACCCAAAGGTCCATTGACAGACAAATGGATAAATAAAATGCGGTCTATACATACAATGGAATATTATTCGGCCTTACAAAGAAAGGAAATTCTGACACATGCTACAATGTGGATGAACCTTGAAGATACTATGCTAAGTGAAATAAGCAGTCACAAAAGGACAAATATTCTATGATTCCACTTATATGATGTTCCTAAGTAGTCATTTTCAAAGAGACAGGAAGAAGAATAGAGGTTACCGGGGGCAGGGGGGGCGGGATGGGAATACGGAGTTATTCTTTAATAGGTACAAATTTCAGTTGGGGAAGATGAAAGAATTCTGGAGATGGATTGTTGTGATGGTTTCACAACAATGTGAATGTACTTAGTGCCATTGAATGGTGCACTTGAAAATAGTTAAGATGGTAAATATTATGCGTATTTTTCCACAATGATTTTTTAAAAGAAGCAGGCAATAAACATTATGTATATTTTTCCACAAAAATTTTTTAAAAGAAGCAGGCAATAGAGTCAGGGAGGCCCTCTGCACGCTGTTCTGATGAGGCCCCATCTGAAACACAGGGTTCTAGCTTGTGAGGCACGTTCTTGAGGGGCAATGATAAACCAGGGCTGCTCAGGAGCCAGGTTGGGGATGAGCCACAAGACGAGAGGCTGAGGAACCTGGGGGTGCAATCCCGAGAGGAGAGAGCCCTGTCTTCCTACAGCCGAAGGGCTGACGTGAAAACCTCCTGCGCCGGGTGAGGGGAGGTCTGAATCAGACTGGCAAACATCTCAGGGAGACTCATGGGGGTTTAATTTCAGGCCGATCCTTCTGACAACAAGTGCCGCTCAGCAGTGGGATGGGTTGCCCTGGGAGGTTGGGCAGCATCCCCCACTCAAGAAAGGCTAGATTTAAACCAAGGCTGGAGAAGCAACTGGGGGGGATGCTGTGGAAGGACTCCTGCGACAGCAGGAGACTGGGCCAGCTGACCTCCATGAGCCCCTCGCTCTGATCCTTCAGGCTCTGATCTCTCAGGTGCCCTTGGTCTTGCCCTGTCCAAGGGGCAGACAGAAGGCACATTCCACCAACAGCTAGTAGCCCTGCCTTCGAGTCCCAGCTCTGTCAGTGATTGGCTGTCTGATCTTGGATGAGTCACCACCTCCCAGGCCTCAGTTTACTCATCTGTGTAATTAACACCTGTCTGCCTTCCCTCACCCCCACCCCTAGAAGTGTGGCAAGGACAAAGTGAAGCAAAGACTCATGAAGAGGAGAGCCCAGACACCTTCGCAGCCCTCCTCCCCTCCCTCCTGGCCTCTGCTTTCCCTTTCTCTCAGAGCAGGGCTGGTAGTGTTTCCAAGGATGCAGTTTGCACACCACTGGTGGTACGTGGGATGCTAGGGGTGATAACATGAGGCTTATCTAATGTTGCATATTTATTTTAATATTTGCTAATTATCCTTGATATTTGTAGCAAAGGATAACAATAAAGTTTTTAATGATAGAGATATAGACTTTCTTTTTAAAATATACTTACAAGTTAATATAAGTTGTAAAAAGTGAGTTAAAGAAGAATAATAATAACGAAAGTGATATCTGAATAAAGCAAAAGTCTTGAAGGAGGAATGTGAGTGGCTGGGATTTGGGAACCCCAGATGGATTGGGGAGATATAACAGCCTGGGCCCCCAGGCCTGGTGATCAGATGCAAAGAAAACCAAAAGAAAAAGCCTTTTTGGTTGGTCCTATTGCCTGGTTTCCTTAAGGTGCCAGATTTTACCAACCGACTGACAATTAAGAAATAGAACTAGGTTCTTGGATCCTCCATCCACATGACTGTCGACTTCTACCTCCTTCTTCTTGAACCTGCTGTCTCTGTTCATACTCATGCCAGTGGCTCCATGAGGAAGAGGACAGTCCTGACTCAGCCATTCCCCTCAAGGTGGTAGGAATATGTTGGGTCCCTCCCCCAAAGTATACTCAAACAGAAGCCTAGAGAGGAAATGCCAGGCTCTGTGCCACGCGGCGAGGGTGATATTCTTGTCCAGGGCAGCAGTTCCAGTACACCTCGGCTTAGCTTCTGCACCAGGGAGGGCAAGCTCCCCTCAGGCACTTGTGTCTTTAAGCATGATATGCGAGATCTCCTGTAGAGGAACCATCTAGAAAACTAATCAAGGCCCAGTCCCCTCCACTCCACTATTATCTGCTGATCAACTTGGTCAAAGGGTCAGTCGGTCAGTCTGGAACACTTACCTTCCCTGAGGAGCTGGAATGAAAGAAGGTTCCAGCTGATTATTAGCCAGAACATTGGGAGATGGCCCTTGGGGGTGGAGAGAGGGGAACAAGGGGAGGAGGGCATGGAATACACACTGAAAATGCCCCCTTTCCTCTCTTCTCCTTCTATTGTGGCTCACATCCCACATTTTGAAATATTTTTACCTGTCAAACTATGAATAAAGAAATAATTATCTTCCCCATTTTGATGATCAAAGACCTCCGAACACCAAATTAGTATAACTCCAGGTGAAAAGAAAAGAAACTTAACCTTTTGTTTACCAATGCAGTCCCTGAATATTTGAAGATCATGTTTTTCATTCCCTCTCCCAGAATCTAGCCTGGAAATATTAAAAACCCAATGCCCCCCAGCCCATAAAGGAGCAGGGAGCCCAGCTAGGCAGCCTGATTCAGAGACTTTAAGAAAACACTACCCTGGACAGTTCTTGTGGAAAGTTGGGGAACCACTGAGTTACATTCATTCTTTCTCAATGGTGATTTTCAGAAGCTCTTCTCCTAACAGTGGAGCAATGGATTTTCATGTGACCAAAGCAGAAGGTAGGATAAGGAGCTAAAAGGAGGGAAAAGGCCAAGAAAGGGGAAACTAAGAGAACAAAAGAGAAAGATGGCAAGCTTGACAATTTGCTAAGGATTGATCCTGATAAAGAGACTGGATCAAGGATTAAAGTGCTTAAGGTCTATAGGAGAATTGGTGAAATTCACCCCAATAGAAAAGACAGGCACAGGGGGCATGGGCAGACAATTCACACACACACACACCACAAATGGCCAATAAACATATGAAAATGTTCAACCTCACCAGTAATCAAAGAGAGAACATTGAAAAGCTCCTTTTCCAGAATGGCATCACCAAAAAACCTACAAACAATAAATGCTGGAGAGGGTGTGGAGAAAAGTGAATCCTCCTACACTATAGGTGGGAGTGTAAACTGGTACAGCCACTATGGAGAACAGTATGGAGGTTCCTTAAAAAACTAAAAATACAGTTACCATATGATCCAGCAATCCCACTCCTGGGAATATAACTGGAGGAAACCATAATTCAAAAAGATACATGCACCTCAATGTTCATTGCAGCACTATTTACAATAGCCAGGACATGGAAGCAGCCTAAATGTACATTGAGAGATGAATGGATAAAGGAGATGTGGTACATATATACAATGGAATATTACTCAGCCATATAAAAGAACGAAATAATGCCATTTGCAGCAACATGGATGGACCTAGAGATTGTCATACTGAGTGAAGTAAGTCAGACAGAGAAAGACAAATATCATATGACATTGCTTATATGTGGAATCTAAAAAAAGGGTACAAATAAACTTGTCTACAAAACAGAAATAGAGTTACAGATGTAGAAAACAAACTTACAGTTACCAGAGGGTAAGTGGGGGGAGGTATAAGTTGGGAGATTGGGATTGACATATACACACTACTATATATAAAATAGATAACTAATAAAGACCTACTGTATAGCACAGGGAACTCTATTCAATACTCTGTAATGGCCTATATGGGAAAAGAATCTAAAAAAGAGTGGATATATGTATACATATAACTGATTCACTTTGCTGTACACCTGAAAGTAACATAACATTGTAAATCAACTATACTCCAATAAAAAATTAATTTAAAAAAATAATAAAAACTCCTGTTCCCATCCAGCTGGGAAATTAAACAATACTACCAGCTGTTGGCAAGGCCGAGTGGAGTGGGTGCTCTTGCACAGCTGGTGGGATTGTGCACTGATGGGTCCTTTCTAGCACACTTTGGGAATACCCATTAAAAGCCTTAACCCTGTGTATTCTATCTGACCTAGAAATTCCACTTAGGAATTTATCTTAAAGAAAGAACCATTTATCTGTGCAAAGATTTAGGTGTATTATTCATAATAGTATTATTTATAATAACAAAAAATTTAGAGGGGGAATCCTGTATAAATGTTCAACTATAAAGGATTCAATGAATAAATGATGGTATCTCCCTACACCAGAATGCGACACAGCCATTACAAGTAGGGGTGTTGAGTGACATTTAATGGCTTAGAAATATACATGCTCTAAAACAGGGGATGTTGTAACAGCCCATTCTTTCAAACTATATATTCATAGAAAAGACTAGAAATAAGTGCGCAAAAATTTCATCAGTGACGTTTTTCCAGGTGATGGGATTACAGGTATTCTTCTTATATAATTGTGTTTCCATATTTTCTAAATTTTCTGCAATGATCAAATTTGGCTTTTGTAGTAAAAGATGGATAACATATCTTTAAAAAAAGAATCAGTGAAGTTGCAGGTTATTGTGATGGGGACCACAGAGGAATAGGGCAAGTGTTCAAGGTCAGCTGGGAGGTGGGAGATAAGAGGTAGACAGAGAAATTGAGAGCTGAAGTCCATTGGAAGAGAGGATATGTTTATGTGCTCAGCTGGGGTGCAAGAGCCAGTGGCACTTGGAGACCACTGGGTACATGCTGGGAGGTGAAATGTGTTCTACTGGGTGACCATGGGAAAGTCACTTCTCTTCTCCTGGCCGCCAAGTTCCTTTCCCCTCTGATGGCCCATGACTCTGTGCAAGCAGGCTATTATGATGATGGTACCCACATGTGATGTCCCCTTATTTGAAAAGACAAATATGTTCAATAATGGGGTGAGGTGAGGTCAGGACTTTAGGTGACAAAGGAGTGATAAAATAGGACATGAGATACAACGTGTATTTTTACATGCTTTGATCCCCTGCTTCCCATTTTTCCTGTAGAGCTAAAAATGACTGAATTTAAGGATTTGGGCCAGAAATGTACTTGAAATAAGTTGTTTTACTCCTCATAAAATCAGGAGGAGTTGGGGACAGCACGATGGAACTCTGGAAGCTGTAGATTCCGATTCACATCCACCATGCCCCCCTGGCTGGAACTCACCTTCCTTGGGCATCAGAAGAAAAGCTAGGGAATAGGAAGACAGGGGAAACTGCCTTTGAACTCAGAGGGAACCCTCCGTAGATACATACGCATCAACAAGAGCTGTTGAAATCACAGGGTACGCTCAGGGCTGCGCCCATTCCTCCATCGCGGCTCCAGGGCCTCCTGCATCTCCCACTTCCATGAGCCCCCAGAACGTGCTCTTGGGAGGGACCCAAGGAAAAGCTGGGGCTTCCTCTGGGCCCTAGCCAACAGGAAGAGGTGGCAAGGGGTGATGGGGCAGCCCAGAACAAGGCAAAGGCCTGGGTGAGCCCAGTGCAGGCAGGGAGGGATGGCGGGCAAGCCAGCCTGGGCACTGACCTCTGGGCATATCCATGGGGTTGAAGCTGGCCAACAGGTCGCGACACCACCGGCGGTCACCCTCCACCTTGCTCAGCCAGTTGTTGCAGTTGAAGTAGTAACGGAGGTGAGGCCGCTTCATGTCGGTCACAATCACATGGTCCAGGTACCAGCTGGCGTTCAAGCCTGTGTTGTCATGCTCGATCCTGGTGCAGAAACAGACACCCACACCGTCACTGGCAGAACAGAAACGACGCCCCTTCTATACTGAAATACCCCAATGTTTGTTCCAAAGAGAGGTTTAATCATTTTGATGTTGTTGTTACTTTACCTCTCAGACCTCAGTTTCCTTATCTACAAAGTGGGGACTCCTTGCAAGGTGGATGAGCTTATGAATGAATGTTGCATCGTTACATTGCCCACAAGGAAATATTGCCTTCCGTGGAAAATCCAGGATTGCTCAGGCTTGCAGTGGGACCATCTTGAGCTTCCCCTCTCTCCCTGACTCCCAGACCCACCCCCCCCAACCCCAGATACTCAGTCCCACCACCCAGAGGATCCCCCATGGCCACATAGACTGGTGTTACCCCATAGAAATATCACATGAGCTTCATGTGTGAGCCAGATAGGTAATTTTAGATTTTCTAGTAGCCCCATTGAAAAAGAAAGACACTGGTGAAACCAATTTTAATAATATATTTTGTTTAATTCATTTATCATTTCAGTGGGTATCCGTGTAAACATTTATTAATGAGCTATCTTACATCCTTTACTTCATACTAGTTTTTCAAAGATCTGGTGTGTTTTTGCACACACAGTGCGTCTGGTTGGGCTAGCCACATTAGAGTGATCAATAGCCCTGTGGGGCCAGGGGCTACTGTGCTGGGCAGCAGAAATCCAGACTCTTCAAAATCTGGCCCCCGTTATCTTCTCCCACTTCCTAAAGTCCTCTTCATCCTTGGCAGTCCAGTTTTCTCTTTGAGGCCCAGTTTCTTCCCCAGAACTTGACCCTTGGATGACCTCACTTTGCACCAAGCATCCCATCACAGTGAGGCCTTACAACTTGCAGGTCTTAACGGGACAACCACAGTCCAAGACAGCACACACATGGATGACACACATGATATACGCAAGGATGCATGCCTCTGCCTGGCATGGAGCCTGGCACATAGTGGACCTCAGCTTAGTGGTTGCCTTTCCCACACACTGACACCTTCTTCCCGACCCTCCCCCATAAGAGCCCCTTCCCTGTTCATAACCCCCTTTCCCCACACAACCTGTGCCAGGGCCCTCATAAGTCCCTTATTTTCCCAGTAAAGAGAGTTCATGGCCCTATATTTTCTAGTGGGAGGGGAAAAAAAACAAGGACTGAATGGAGGCAGCATTTCCCTTCTGTCCAGGCCCTCTAGTCTGGGTACAGTCAGACCATAAGTGATCTTGACATGCTGGCAAATGGGCATGACTTGATTGGGGGTGGTAGTAGGTGGAGGGGGGCAAAAAGGGGCAGTTGAAGGCTGTTCCTCAGCAACCAGGCTGGCAGCGTTATCCGTCCCACATTCACAAAAACTCCACCAGAGAGAGCAAGAGTAGGGGAGATCTCTGTCAACAGGCATCCTGCAATGTGACCTGGCATCTCTAACACTCACTGGGCGCTTACTGTATGCCAGTTAATATTCTAAACACTGACTCATTGAGTTCTCACTAACTCTAATGGTGCCCTAGGAGCTGGGCACCATTATTACAGACAAGGAAACTGAGGTTTGGAGAGGAAACCTTCCCAAAGGCCCACAGCTGGTAAATGGCAGGGCAGAAATTTGAACGAAGGCAATCTGGACTGAGTCTACTAACCACTTTGCTAGGGTTTTTCAGAGCATATTTCCCAAGTGTGTGAAAACTTGTCTCAAGTTGTCTTAACTCAAACAAGTGAAACTCTAATGGGCAAGTTTAGGGAACAATGACTCAGAGTGGGAGGGAAAGATCTGGGCCTTTGGTCACCCCTCAGATGACGTCAGGAGAGCAATCAACACCCAAAAGTGCCAGTAGTGAAATCAGTTCCTATTCTACTTGCCTTCATCTCACCCCAACCTGGTCAGGGACCAGATTCTCACCTGATTTTGTAGATGAGGCCCACATTATTGGTTCTCACCCGGAACACATCGATGTTGGCTTTCTCAAAGGCAGATTCGCTCCTGCAATGAAGGTATGCACAGTTAGCACAGACCAGCACTTGGCTCACAGGCCCTGGAGGAGAGCCAAAGGCTGGCATCCCCCTACTTCCTCCACCATCCCACTCCAGGAAGTGCTACTGGCAGCCAATCCCATTATGAGATTCCTTTCTGACATGGTTTGGAGAGGTGGAGGGCAAGGATGGTTAGTATTCATCCCTTGCTTTCATGCCCAGGTTCTTATGGGATCCTTGCTATGTGTCATTAAGGCAAGCATGGTGGGAAACATTAGCCCCATTTTACAAACAAGTAAATTGCTAGTTGGTAGCAGAGCTGGGACCAGAACCTGGCTCTCCAAAGTCATGATCCAATGCTCTGTGGTTGCTCTGGGTTGGGAGAGTGGAGGAGGAAGGAAGGTGTGATAAATGCCATGGTGCTCTTGGGTCTGCAGGCCTCCTGGCCTCTCCTCCTCACCTGCCTTGCTCTTGCTGGGGAGAGTTGCAATGGCAGCCCCAAGTGGATGCAGACCTTGGGTGGGGGACCATGGTCCTGCCATTCCAAGGAAGGAAACACTCAACCCAAACCAGCGACCAGGGAAGTGTGGGCAGTGAGGGAATGCATATCTGGCATCCTACAGACGGTGCAAATAGAAGCAAGTGCCCCTGAGATGTTTCTCAATGAGATGCCCAAGCAAGTCCAGACTCGGGAGTGTCCTAGCATCCATCAGCTTAGACACCGGAAAGCTGGAGCACCGAGTCCTCTGGGAGTGGAAGCCTGAATCTCACGTGGACATCTGCTCTGTCCTCTGTGTAGGCCAGGATGCCCGCCGCTTGAGCCCAGGCCTGCTTGCAGCTCTTCCTGCTCCCACAGTGAAGGCCTCACAGGGCTGAGAGCTGTGGACCTCCCTCAGTGCTCCTGGCCAGGGCTTTCAGCACCAGCACACAGCCCATGGGAAAAGAAAAACGCAGAAGATATGTCTGTTTATTGGCCATCACGTGTTTCAAAATAAAGAGGGAGGTGAAAGGCCTTCTCCCCAAGGCAGCAAAGGCTCAGACTCTCTCAGTAACAGAAGGCTTTTAAGGTTCTAGAGACCCAGAAGCTGTGATTCTGCAAACAGACCCACTCTGGCAAACGGTCTGGTCTGGGGAGATATTTCCTTATGGTGGGCACGTCATGAGACATGGGGCCCAGGGCCCTCGTAAAGCAGTGCAGAGCTCACAAAATCAGGTGAAAATGTGCACCAAGGCCGCCTTGTCAGGGAGAAGAGCCCCCAGGGGTGTAGCCCGGGGAACAGAGCAGGAGGAGAGAGTGGCGGGAACTTCCGGGTTTTGCTGGAGTGAAAAGTCCCGCCCCCAGGCTGGCGACATGGACCTGTCAGAATCTCACTTCCAAGGGTGAGTGACAACATGGCCTGTATTCTGTTGCAGAGTCAAAACAGTTGTTAAACGACTTGCAAAACACATGAACATCGATTATGTGCATCAGGACTGTGTGAATGGGAAACAAGGAAATGAATAAGAGGTATTTTCTGTTTCAGTATACAAGACAAGGAAATCGATTTTTAGAATAGACAGGAGTCTCTATATCATATAAATACCCTACAAAGCAGTCACCCTGGGAAGCTCTATGATGGAATATTATGCAGCCATTAAAAAACCTATTGTGAAAGAGTATTTAATACAACAGAAACAGGTTTATGAAATAGGCTTAAAAGAAAAAGCAGGTTAAAAATAGAATGTATAAACAACAACCAATACAAAAGGACACCAAGTTCATTTAAAAACAATAAAGAGGGGGAGGATTTATACAAAAACATCATGTCTACATAATAAGACTATTATGAAGTGCTGGTTATTTATTCTTGTGTTTATTTTTTTCAGTTTTCTGAAGGGAGCACATCTTGTTTTCGTAATTATGAAAAAAGCACAGTCCCCTGTTTCAGAAATCCCTGCTCCATCCGGCCCACAGCTGCTTGTGGTGAATTCTTCGGAATGAATTTGAGGCTCGCTGGGCTTCATCTGCTGAGGGTGCATGGAATTTGGGAAACAACCAATGCCAATGAGTAGGGGAAGAGGAGGGTGATTTGGAAAAGAAAAAACAAGGTGTGATTTGGAAGGAAAGCAGCTGGCTTCTTAGGGTGCTTCTCATAAGAGTTCCAGCTTCAGCAGCTGCATCCAGCAAGGGGAGCTCCGCACCTTCAAAAAGGCCCTGCGCACGCGACCAGGTGGAATGTGGATTCACACTTTCCAGCATGTTTGTTAAATAATTGACCATGCTGCTTTACAGTCACTCAAAAAAGAAATTTTAAAAAGCGAGGTGGAAGAAGGGAAGCGAGGAGGAAATGTTTGCCAGGATGGGCAGAAGGCGTGCTCCACGCTGTCTCAGGACCACACTGGAGCATGAAGGGCATCACAGGATGTGACGCAATCATCCACGGTGTTTACAACATGGAGACCAATATCCTGGCGGACAAGAGCAAAGCCTTCTGCATTGCAGGGGTCTCTCTTCAGAGAAGGGAAAGCAAAGGACTGCAGAGACAGGGCTCTACAGACTCCCTCCTCTCAGGGAGGGGCCAAAACAATCCCAGATGAGCTCCAACCCCAGCCCACTTGGGGTCAGACTCCGAAATCCCCCCTTCCAATAAGTCAGAATACAAATGCTGGTGGGTTTCAGAAAACTGACTGAAGGTGGTGTGGAAATAGCAAACGACAGAGGTCCCTGGCCAAAGAAACATCAGAAATAGACACTTCTTCACACTTCCTTGTGGGAGATGGCATGTTTTCCACTGCTCCTGGTCAATCCTCAAATGCAGGACACAGCTCCCTGCCCGTGCCTGCCGTTCCACAGGGATCCCACCCTTTCCAGGCAGCACAGGGCATTTTAGCTGCCCCCTGGGCAGAGCCAGCAGGCTAAAATGCCAGGATTCTCCCACACTCGCAGTTGGTGAATTCTCAACAGGAGAACCGTGTTCCAGAAGATACATGAGATCCCATCCTTTTGCCATATCGTAAACATGTGACTCATTGTTGGGGGTGGTCCTGGGTAATGGGGAAGGGGGCTTCCTCTGGGATCCAGAGCTGTTGGCACTTCGCTAGTGTGGAGGTCAGGGCAGAGGTCAGCTAGCAAGGGAATAGAAGTGAACGTGTCCCACTCTTTGCTGACTAAAAGAGGGTCCAATGTGTGCCGAG
Source organism: Balaenoptera ricei (assembly GCF_028023285.1). NCBI lineage: Eukaryota > Metazoa > Chordata > Mammalia > Artiodactyla > Balaenopteridae > Balaenoptera > Balaenoptera ricei. The sequence continues at coordinate 67,028,783 of NC_082652.1, forward strand.
GAATTTAGACCCCAGACCGTGAGGGTGAGAACAATCAGGCACCGAGGTTCTTCTTGCAGCAGGAATTATTTTGTACTGGAGAATAAAAAATCCTAATAAGCCACCCGGGAGTAGAAGATACATGCCTGGGGCAGAGGAGAAAGGCCACAAGAAAGAGTGGAATTGGTGGGAGAGAGAAGAAAGAGGACGAGAGAGAGGCAGGAGAGAAAGGTGGGGTGAGAGACATGGCCAGAGGCTGCAGAGAAAGGGGTCGGGGAGAACTTCCAGGAAGGGTGGTGGCTTAACTTTAAGACCTTGGTGCGGGCAGGCGGGGGGTCTATCTAGTATTCCATTTTAAGTTGTCTGTGTTGCTTCCATGTGAACTCTGGCACCCCGAGTTATCAGTGAAGTCTGATGCACACCAAAATGCCTTGTAGTTCGTGTGTGTGTGCGTGTGTGCATGTGTGTAGGTGTGCATGTGTATATGTGTGCTTGCGTGGATGTATGTGTGTGTGTTTGTGGGTGTAAAACAAGGAAAAGGAGCTCAGTTCCAGTTGACACATGGGTGTGGGTGTGGGTTTGGGGTGACACAGCGTGACGAGGAGGGTACCGCAGCAGACAGTGAGAGGAGAGGAGATTTCAAGACCAGTGGGCATTCTGAGCCAGACCCCAGGGACTGCTGAGGGTGAGGGCTGGGCTGGGCTAACTGCATCTAAATCTCGCAGAGCTCGATGACCTCCGTGGCCGTCTGCATGTTGGTTACACGGCAACCTGGACTTTCTCGGAAAGCAGTGCTCCCTTCCCAGACTCGAGGTCTCCATCTTGAATTGGAAGGGTCTCAGATAGTGAGGATTGTGTCTATCTGATTCTCTTTATAGACAATTTCTCGGGTCTTGCAGCAGCCAGACTCTGGTCTCCTCTTTCCCCGTTTATCCTGCTCACCGCGGCCAGATTAACCCTTCTTGTCTGCACAGTACGTCAAGCCTCCACAAGGCCTTCTCCAGTCTGGTCCTCCCCTGCCTTTCCCACCTCCCTCCTCTCTGCCCCTCCATACAGCTGGTAAGTCCCCATCCGGCCCCCATTGGCTTGCAGTGTCCCTTGTGGCCTCCATACTTTTTCAAGCTGTTCCCCTTCATCTAAAGTACCCCCTTTCTGCCCCTCCTCTATGAGTCCTTTTCACCTGTCGAGGTCCAGATCACATATCCTTCCCTGTAAAGTCCTATTCTAGCCACACTGATACCAAATCATTTAGTGAGCTCTGTTTGCACAGAACTGGGATAGATGCTGCAGGCACAGAACAGACCTCCCATCATCCTCTGGCTCCACCTAGGCACCCCTCTATGCATCACCTCTCCAGCCTCTCCAAGGACATACAGCTGATGCTGCAAACGTGCCTGTATCCCTGAAACGACCCATTTCCTGCGGGCTCCTGAAGAACCCTCTGGACCAGCTGGATTGGGATCCTGGCCTAATCCGTGCCCCTGATGCCCAGCCTGGAGCAGGACACAGATACAGGAGAGACCCCCACCAGCAGACCCATGGAGTAATTGGGGGGAAGTTGATTCCTACATGCAGGCTATCTCAGAGAAGCTGGCTGCCTTTGTGTGGTTTCAGAACCACCCGGAGACCTGCTGGCCCTGCCAGCTCAGTCATGCCTGAGACCATTCTACCGTGACGCAGCCTTTCCTTCCCATTGAGAAGGAAGGCTGGAACTCAGACTCCCAGGGAGAGGGGACACAGTGACAGACCTTCACATGGGGTTATAAAAGTTGACTCTGGGGACCTTCCTGAGAAGGTGTTTTGACAGAGGAAAAAGGTGAAGGGGGAAAGTCTGAGGATCCAGGTGCATGAAAGGAGGAAAGGCAGTGAGGAACCACCACAAGAGGGGAAATGGCACATTTTGTTTTAAAAAAAAAAAAAAAAGACAGGCTGGGGACTCCAGAAACGAAGCTGGCCAACTCCCCAGGGTCTAGTGGCTTCTCCCTAGAGGGGTGCACTCTGGGGAGAACACATGGCAGAGAGGATGGACATTTCATGTATTCTCTTTACCGTGCCCACAGCACTGGAGAAAAGGGCTTCCACAAGCGGGTCACTCGGCAGTGTAAGCAGTACAAGAAGGCAGGTACCCTGTTCTGCGGAAATGGACAAAATAGGACGTTATGCCTGCCTCAACGTTGCTGCATTTACACCAGAGGTTGCCTTCAGGGTAAATGTGTTCCCCTGGGCCTGGTCAGTCTGCTAAGCACAGAGTGTGGATCTCCTGGCCTGTGGACCCACCTTTCTAATGCTTCCCCTGCCGCCCCTGGAGGTGCCAAGCTATAAACTCCAGACGTCACACCCTGGAGCCCCAGGAGGCCTTCAGGGGAGTCTCCCACACACTCTCTAGGGCCACGGGGTCATGTGCTTGAGGAAATGTCTGCATCAAGACCCTGGGGTTTGAGGACCAGCTTTACCATCAAAAGCTCCATGACTCAGAACTGCTCACCACTCCCCTCTAGGCCCCAGATTCCCCGTGAGCAGGTTGGAATAGATTTAGTTGTTTTCAAATTTTTCTTGGTTACAGAGCCCTTGGTGCAAAGAGAATCTGACTGAGAAACTCGTTGGATATGATAAGCATAAGTCAAGCTGCTCCAGGGGGAGGAATGCTAGGGTATTGGGGGCCCAAAACCAACTGACCAATACCCTGTTCCACTCAGCACAGGGTGAAAAACAGCTGCCCAGGCCACCAGTAAGGCCCCTGGCCATCTCTGGAATTCCATGATTCCGCTAGAATGTTGCCATGTGTAGTAACTGTGTGTGCACATGTGTGGCGGAGGGGATGGAAAGGAAGAGACAGCAGCCTCTGCTCTCAGTGGGACACAATGAAATGGAGGGCACAAGTGTGCACACACAAACACATCTACACAAACACACGCACTGACTTGAGTGTGCGTTAGCGGGCAGGCAGGTTCAGTATGATGCTGGTCCCAGGTGAGACGTAGGTGCAGAGCATTTAAGCTCATGGCTCCCTCACATGCATGCCTTGTCCCCTCTTCCCAAAAGTCCTATGAGTTTGGTAAAATGAGGATTATCACTTCCAGATGACATATGAGGAAGCCAAGGCTTTGGATGCCAAGAGATTTGACCAAAGTTATATGGCAACTAAATGGTAAAGCTGGGCCTAGACCAGGTTTCTTGATCCTGAGGGCTTATTCTCCCACATCAAAGGACAGCTAATATGAATTCTTGGGAATTCTGAGATCCAAAGTAAGCATTACTATACACAAAAAAATCAAGAGAGGAGCTAAGGAAATCACTGGGAGAGGCCTGGCTGGCACGTGATCGGTTGTTAGCAAGGCCCACAGCACTTAATACACCTGTGGACACACCTGTCTTCTCTCATGGGTTCCAGAACTTTATCAACCCCCACTAACAGCCCAGGACCCCACCAAGGCTGAGTTGGTACTCACTTGCTGGTAAGATGGAGCTTGGGAGAGAGCCCATTCTCTCCAAAAATGGTGATGAAGACATTGGCATCCGTCCCTGCGCCACGAACATCCCCCGTGGCTGTGACCACCTCGTACACTGGAGGAGGAAAGAAGACAGACCGCAGGCTCAGAAGAAAGTCCAGAATCCTACGTGGGCTCGGAGAAGCCACAGCTCCTGCCGGAACCACAGGGGGATGCCCAGCCACAGAGCACGCTCTGGACCCCTGCTGCAACCCGCAAGCCTCTGAGCCAGGGTCAGACCCACACCAAGCCCTGCTGTGAGACCACAGTCTCCCACTTGATGCGGCACATTCATTTTACAGGTAAGGAACCTGCAGGCAAGGGGACACAATACATAATGTCAACACCAGAGCCCAGCCCAAGGCCTCCCAATGCCTGTCTGTGATCTTTCCAGCACAGCACATGGGTGCCATCCTAGCCAAGACCTTCTTCAGAGTCTGCCCCTGGCTCTCCCCTTTCTCTCTGCCCTCTACACAAGGCTGCCTTGCAGGCCTCACTTCCTGGGACCTCCTGGGTGTTGCCATGGCAATCTCAGGATAACACATCTTAGTGAGGGGGATGCAGAACTTTGCCAGTGAGTCCCTGTAGGCAGGGGCACTGATTTCCCCTCTCTTTGTCCCCTTGAAGCTTGTTCTGTTTGCTGTTGATGTCTTTCCTTTTGATGTCCCTGGTTCTGATGAAGGTCCCCGTGAGGGGGAGAAAGGAAGCAGTACATTTGCGTGACTCCCTGTCTCTTGTGGTAACCAAAGCCTTCATTCTTCACAGTCTACACCACAGGGATTCCTGATCTGCAAACAACTCCTAGAGCCCTCCCTGAGATAACTCCAGGACCTGAAGTGTTGCCCAGATGGTTTGCACATATACAAGGATGTTTCCAAACTGAGTGTTCATAGGAAAATGATCAGCACGGTGGAAATTCTAGAACCACATCACATGAGAGAAGACATATAGGCCTGGAGATGCCTGGTTTAGAGAAAGGAGTCTGGGGTATGGGAGAGGGATAAAGAAACTACCTCCATAGCTACTCCAAGTGTACACAGCTACTTCTCAATAAGACACTAACCATTAAAAAATGATAAATTAGACAGTTAAAATTAAGACCATCAAGAGAATGAAAAGGCAATCCACAGACTAGAAGATATTTGGAATGCACACACAGGCATCCCACCATAATACCTTGTTTTATCACAGTTCCCTTTATTGTGCTTTACAGATATCGTGTTTCTTACAAACGGAGGGTTTGTGGCAACCCTGTGTCAAGCAAGTCTATCGGTGCCATTTTTCCAACAGCTTTGCTCATTCCTGTCTCTGTGTCACGTTTTGGTAATTCTCACAATATTTCAAACTTTTTCATTATTATATTTGTTATGATGATCTATGATCAGTAATCTTTGATGTTACTATTGCAAAAAGATTGACTTGCCGAAGGCTCAGACGATGGTTAGCATATTTTTTAGCAATAATGTATTTCTAAATTAAGGTATGTACATTTTTTAGACATAATGCTATTGTACACTTAATAGACTACAGTATGGTGTGAAACATAACTTTCGTATGCACTGGGAAACCAAAAAATTGGTGTGACTCGCTTTATTGTGATATTTGCTTCATTGCTGGGCTCTGGAACCGAATCCACAATATCTCCGGGGTCTGCCTGTCTCCAAAAAAAAGGGCTCATACTCAGAAAATGTAAAGAATTCACACAAATCAATAAGAAAAAGAAAGACCACACAATTGCTTTAATGGGCAATAATTTGTTTTAAAGATAAACATACACTTACCATAAGACCCAGAAATTCCCCTTTTAGGTATTTACCCAAGAGAAATAAGAACATGTCCACACAAAGATCTGCACACAAACTTTCATAATAGCTCTAAACTGGAAAAACAACCTAAATGTATCAACAAGTGAATGAATTAAAAAAGTGTGGTATATCCATACAGTGGAATCCTACTCAGTGATAAAAAGGAATGAACAACTGACATATGCAATACGGATGAATCTCAAGCACACGATGTGGAGCAAAAGAAGTCAAACACAAAGCACTACACGATATGTAATGCCAGCTATGTGAACTTTAATCTATTACAACAGAAAGCAGAGCATGGTTGCCTAGGGTTGAAGTTAGGGGGAACTGCCTGGGAAGAGGCACATGGAACTTTTGAGGGATAATTTAAATGCCCTATACATAAATGGTGCTAGTGGTTACACAGATGTATACATTTGTCAATACCCATCAAATGGCACATTTAAAGTAGATTCATTTTATTGTTAATTATATTTCAATAAAGTTGAAAAATGGGCAAAAGACTTAAATAGGCATGTCATAAAAGAGGATATCCAAATGGTCAATAAACATAGGGGAAAGGGCTCAGCGTCATTATTCATAAGGGAAATGCAAATTAAAATTACCATGAGACACTACATATACTCACCAGAATGGCTAAAATTAAAAAGACAGACAGATACTAAGTATTGTCAAGAATGTGGAGCCATTGGCGCTCTCATACATTGCTGGTGGGAGTATAAATTGGTACAAGCCCTGGTAACTAAACATAAGCCCACCCTATGACTCAGTGATTCTACTTCCAATTATAAATCCAAGAGAAATGAGTGCATGTGTCCATCCAAAAACGTGTACAAGATCTGTAGCATCTTTATCCATAATAGCTAAAAACTGGAAATAACCCCAAATTCCATCAACAATAGAATGGTTAAACAAATGGTGATATATTTATAAAATGCAGTAGTACGCAAATAATAAAAAAGAACAAGCTATATAACGAGTCACAACATGGATAAATCTCTTGGATATAATGTTGAGTGAAAGAGAAGCTAGACACACAAAAAAGTGTGTACTGTGTGATTCCATTTATATGAAGCTCAAGAGCAAAAAAACTAATGTATGTGATAGAATCAGGAGGGCCATTACCTCTGGGAAGAAGAGTAAAGGAGGTTTCAGGAGGTTAGAAATGTTCTGTGTCCTGTTCTGAATGGTGGTTACACAAGCATGCACATGTGTAAAAATTCATCAGCTGTTCCTTTTTGAGTTTTGTGCTATATATATATATATATATATTACATATATAATATATATGTGCACATACATATTATATATATTCTATAATGTGCTGTATATACATATATATAATATGTATATTATTCCTCAATTTAAAATTTTTAATTTAAAAATTTCAGACAGCTGAAGAACTATCTTAGAGAAGACAAATATCTCATGGAAGACACAAAACTCTGTTTGGTCCAGAGAGGAGGGTCCCAACTAGTAACATCCCCTGGTCAGCACAAAGAAGAACTGTCAACAGCAACAAGGGTTGCTCCTAGCACAGAGCATGACAAATGGGAGATGCTCGATAAATAATTACATGGATGAATGAATGAAAAAACAAATGAATGAATGAAACAATCAATGAAATGAATGTGGACTATGGAAATAAATTGACCAGTATGTAAATCTCAGTTCTACCATACTGGCTGTATGATTTCAACCAAATTTCTTACTGATCTTCATTTTCCTTATCACTGAAAGAGAGAGAATTTCTTCCTTGAAGGATTATCATAAGGATTCAATCAAATAAAACAAAGTTTTCAACTTTCATACTCATTGACCTAGCATATTTCCACTTCTGGGAATTTATCTTACAGACACTCCTTCACAGTTGGATGAAAGATATTCATTCCATAAGTGGTAAACTGTTACCATCATCACATCACCATCATCACCACCATCATCATCTCCATTGTTGTCATCATCAACATCAATATCATCTTCAACATCACTACCATCATCTCCATTAACAACATCCCCAAGAAGGAAGGCTGCCTTGGGAAACTATATTCCAACAGACTCTGGGTAGCCCCCTGTCTGGGATACAGGAGAGAAAAGGGTCCCAGGGCTAGAAGCTTGTGCAGGATGGCCTCTGAGGTCCCTTCAGATCCCAGATTCTGGTAGGAGTCACTCTCTTGCCCTCACGGGCCCTGTATTAGTCAGGAGGTAGACCAGTGCACCGGCCTCAGCCTACCCTCAGAGCATGGAGGGAGTTGCTCTCCTCCCTCTGGCTGTTGGTAAACTCCAGTGTAGCCTGGAGGCGACCTGAGGAACAGAGAAGGAAACCTAGGCCTTTCTCCTCTTCCTTCTTCTTCTTCCCCATCACACTCATCAAGATTCTCCACATAATGCAAGAATCCAGTGCTCAAAGGGAGTAAGCGACACATCGTTCTAGAACAGAGAGGGTAACAATGACAGTGCAGGTAAAGTTCAGAAAGTGACTACTGTCAGAATCATACACATTTATCGCCCAGTCCTGTAGCTGACTGCGGAGTCAGTGGGTCTGTGTCTCTTAGAAATGTCAGCATGGCACCCACCCTGGCTTGCTCTTCTCCAGCTATTTTTAACAGAGTCAAGATTGGACAGTACAAGAGTAAGGACCAGCCAGACCAGCAAGATTCAAATCCTAACTCTGCTACTTACTAGCTTTGTGATCTTAGGCATGTTACTTAACTTCACTGTGCCTCAGTTTCCTCACCTGAAAAAGCAGATTTTAAGAACCCAACCCACATTGTTGGGTTGTTGTGAAGATTAAACTGATCCACATGGGTAAAGTGCTCAGCATGATGCCTGATGCATTAAATACATGATTCTACTGAACAGCATCGTGACCTGAAGTGGGGACTTGTCTTGGGAACCGTTGAAGTTCTTGTCTCTCCTGCTTGTGACCTTGTTGAAATCACTTCAGTTCTCGGAGCCTCAGTCCTTAACCTGAGACTAATCTCACCTGCCTTGACTGTTCTCGGGGATCTTGAGGATTCAAAGTGAGAACGGAAGTGAAAAGGCTTTGAGAAGGGTAAAAAGAAGAGGGAAGCTGCGAAGGATCCTATAGTCACACTAAGGCAGGCAGAACCCATGAACGGAAGTGGACGGGACGGCGGCTGTGAGAGGTTCTCGAGTGCTCTCACCAGCAGTCGTGTTGGCTGGGGCAAATCACCCCAAAGCTGAGAGTATTTGTTATGGGTGCTGCCCGCCCATCTAGCCTCAGTGCCCCTAGCCCCAACCAGACAGGGCTTGGAGCACACGTGCTGAGAAAAGGCGGCAACACCTCACTTGTTCTAGGTCCTTCTTTCCTCCCCACAATACCCACCTCCACCCCAGAAGGTGCCCAGGACAGCACGCCGGGAAAGGGGTCTCAGCAGAGTCACAGCCTCATAGTGCCATAGCAGCGACCACCTTCTCTGAGCGTGGGTCTGTGCTGGGAGCTGGATTAGGAGTCAGGACAAATAAAGGAGGGCCCCCCACCCCCCACACAGAGGTCAGGATGGCTGAGGCCACAAGCCCAACAGCATCGGATATAATCAAGGAACTCCCAGCAGACAGGAATTAAGGAGGGCAAACAAGCCCATGGCAGGCACAGAGCAAGCATTCGATACTTATCTGGTGAATGAATGGGGGAGTCTGGTGCGTACAGGGAGTAGTGAGCCAGTTTAGAGGAAGCGCTGAGAATTTAAATGCCTTCAGGGACCAGGCAGGCAGCATTGAGGAGTAAAACAGACCTATGAGCGATCAAGTCCGCTGCCTATGGGCATTCACAGTCAGTCATATTTTTTGTAACTGTAAAAGTAAAACAACACCAACAAAAACAACAAAGCAAAAAAAAAAATGCTGTCTGCAAGCCAACCCTGGCTCCTGGGTCCCCAGTTCACCCCTTCTCTGGTTTACCTGACAAGGAGGTAGAGCATTTCTAAGCAGCTCCCATACACCCCAGAGGAAAGTGAGGCTCGAAGGGCTGGGCCCTGGGTCCAAAGCACCAACTGCCCTCCCCATGTGGGCCAGGGCCGTCGCCTTGCAAAGCCCCAGGCCCTCACCTCCATCAGCCGCAGTGGGCAGCGGCCTCCAGCCCCTGCTCGGCACCTGCTGAGTGACCAGGTCTCTTCTCACAGGCCTCTGCACAGCCTGATGCAGGCCACACCTCAGAGACCGGGCGGGAACATGGCTTCTGGGACGTGTAGGACCTGGAGAGCGTGGGCACCTCGGTTCTAGTCTAATCTGTGCCCATAAGACTCTGTGACCCTCGGTACAGTGGGGGCCCCAGTGTACCCCAAGGGGATGTAGTATAGACCCAACAGGGTAATCCACGAGAAAGGAGTTGGGTTGGAACCTAAGATTCCTCCCTCGACACCAGGGACTGGATCATATGGGCCGCGCTGCCCCTGCCTGTGCCCCCGTCCCCGCAGGCCAGGACCGCGCCCACCTCTGGCCTTGTAGTACTCGTGCTCCAGCTCCCCCTCATCGTCTTCCGAGGCGTAGTTCAGCAGCTCCTGTTCGTACACGGCCAGAAAGTCGATGTCCTTCTTTCTCCTCTTTTTCTTCTGGGGCATCATTTTGCCCGCTGTCCCTTCCTGCCACTCGCTGGCTCACTGTGCCCACCCCTTTGCACCTCCTTGGACCCGCGGCCCTCTCACCTGGAGCTCCCGTGCACACGCCTGGGTGGGCCAGAGCCCACACAGGCCCACAGAGCTGTCCTGCTCCCCTCTCCTCGCTGGCCCCGGAGCAGAACCTCAGTGCTTTATCTCTGCCCTTCCTGTCTCTGGCCCCCTCTCCCTGACCACCTCCTCTGCACCTGCCGTGGGGTTCTCTTTGGGTCTCATGACTTATTCATGGGGACTGAGGACAGGCTATCCTCCTTACCCCTCCCTTCCCCACCTGCCCCCCTCCTCCTTTCATGGAGAATCAGGTGACATCAAGCCCTTGGCATCTGTTCCCTACCTGGCCTCACAGCAGGGGCAGGTGGGGCCTCTCCCATAAAGATGCCCCAGCCTCACAGCCCCAAGGGCCATGAAAGATGCCCCCAGGGCCTGAGGCCTTTCTGAGGAGGGCAGGGCCCCAAACAAGCCAGGCCCCCAGGACTCAGAGGACTCCATTTCTCTCTATTATTCATGACCTCTGCTCATCTTACGGGGCGGGCAATGTTTTTACTGGATCCTTCTCGATCTCTCTGCTTCCATCTCCTCAAGACTGCCGGCTCTGGAAGTGGCCATTCAGCCAGGAGAGACCTGCTGCTCTGATGAGCACTCAGACCACTCACAAAGTGTTTTCTGAGTCGTGAGTTCCTGGTGTTGCAGCCACAGCCAAGGGCACTGGGAAAGCCCATCGAGTCCTAGGTGACCCCCATAGTGCCCCGACAGGCCGGCAAGATTAACCAGCATCTGTTCTAACAAGAGCTCTCCATTTACCCATATTGCCCTCTGCGCTTACAAGGAGGTAATAGAAACCCTGAGAGCTCACCTGGATGCCCACCCCACTCAGCCCTTACCTTCCCTGCAGCCCCACATGGGGATTCTGAGTCAGAGAGAGAGAACCAGAGGCCCCTCTCTACCTCTGATCAGCAAGAAAGTTTCCCTTAGGGCCACTGGACTCCTCTTCCTTGCTTATTTTATTTTATTAAGATTTTATTAAGATTTCTTACAACCCGAATTTAAGATTTCTGTGTAAATCCTGAAAGCTAGAAATTTTCAATCCACTTGGAACTCTCATTCCTCTGTCCTGGAGGCGTGAGGTCATCAGACAAAACTGGTCTGCCCACCACCTCCTGGCTGTGCAGCCTGGGCAAGCCTGTCTCCCCACCTATAAAAGGGAGAGAATGACTCATTAAAGCATATTGAGCCCTTGGAGAAAATACTCAGTAAGCAGAAGCCTCTGGAAGACAGTAGAAGCTTAATAAATGTTCATGACTGAGGATTTCTCTCTTTCTTATTTTGTATGGCGGGGGCGGGGGTGGTGGGTTGTGTGTGATGCTTCGTTAGCATCTCAGATTGTCCCAGAAGCCCTCCTTCGGGTCCCGTAGACAAAGACCAACCGCCGGTGTCCTCCTTCCTCTGTGGGTCCTGACCCACACTAACACATCAGAGACACTAGTGAACAGATGAAAAATCCAGTTTCCTGGGAGGACTGTCTTGTAAGGCCCTGCTTACTTGTTACCCATCTCCCGCCTCTCCCAGCCTTGAGCTCGGTGGGGGCAGGGCTGGTGCCCCCTTGCTCATGTTAGGTTCCCAGTACCTATAAGATGCCTGGCACACTGTGGCCTTCAGTACCCCTTTGTTCAGTGAATGAATGGATGCACGAATGAACAAATTGCAGCAGAGCTCTAAAGCAGCTACAAGGAAAACAGAATGGGCTGAAAAGAAAACACACTTTACCACGATATATTGGTAAAGTGTTCCAGAACCAATATCGTTCTGAGCACATTGGCCTGGAGAAGAGGACATTTCAAGGGTCTACAAATGTGAATGATTGTCTAGACTAAGGCTCAAAGGGCCATCTTACACCCACAGGTGGTGATTACAAAAAGGCAGGTTTCAGCTCAATCCAGGAAGAAGGATGGGAGCACTGCCTGGGGTGACAGTGTCACAGGAGATATGAGGGCTGGATCTCATTGCTTGTCTGCCTACAGCAGGGGGCGCTCCAGGGGCCTTTGTGGATTTGGACCTGCCAGACTCTCCATCAGGTAGCTGGGACATTCTATGACACTGAGTGACAGGTGCAGGTGCACAGTGAGGAACCATGACAGGCCACCCAGCTAGTGGTCACCGTGATGCGTCAGCTCTAGGCTCTGCTGCAGAACCTAGATCAGACAGAGGGGGCTCTGTCCCAAGACCACCAGGGACTGAGGAGGGCAGGAGAGCCTCTGCCCGCCATGCCTGGCCCCCCAGCCTGAGGTGGGATGCAGACAGGAGGAGGGAGCTGGTCTGCAACAGCCACAAGACTTTCACGGCTCCTCTCTGTCATCTCTGTGTCTCACAACCTCTCTGCCCGGAGCTGAGCCCACCTACAGTCCCCTTAGCCCCAAGCAGCAGCGCCCAGGAGCCCCTGGCACCACCTCCCCTTCTCTGTTCTCAGTCTCCTACCCTCTGAGATGCTGTCAAGGTCAATATTTCCTAAGGTGGGATTCCAGGACTCTGGACTCGACTCTGCGGAAGCACTCATCAAAATGACGATTTCTGATCCCTTACCCCCAACCACTGAATCAAAATCTCTGAGGGGGAAACTCGGAATCTACATTTTCAACAACCCTCCTCTCCTCCCAGGGGTTTTTCTATGTACTGAAATTTGGAGCCACCGTGACCTATACGTCCCAGGTGAACTCACTAACTTGATCAGCTCACCTGGGCCATGGGGGAGCATTAACAAGCTTCCATTCCGGGGTGCACAGCCCCGGCTGCACATCAGAGCCACCTGGAGAGTTTTTAAATGCTGACGCCTGGGTTGTCCCAGAGATCTTGATTTACTCAGTCTGGGGCAGCCTGGGCAGTGGGAGTTTTCAAAGCTCCTGGGTGACGCAGGACCTCCAAGCAGCAGTCAGCACTCACATCCCTCCCCAGAGCCTGGGGCAGCTTTGTGTTTTGGAGCCCCCCAAGTCCCTACCAGGGGAAGGCATTTCTGGCCCTAAACGTCATCACTCAGGAAAGATCAACTTTACCTTTGCCTCTGTTCTGCTGAGGGATGGTGTAGGGTCCCCTCAAAGACTGAATGAGGAATAGGAGTGGAGTTTAAGTGTGGGTGACGCACGCCCCCTGCTGGCACCATGTGGTTTGACCTCTGTTGTTAATTATGCATTCGGTTCTTCAGGATGGAGACCTTAAAGATTACTGGGAAATCACTAGGGACATATCATTTTTCATGAGGATCCATTCAGAGAAAAAAAATGAAATAAAGTGTTCATTTTACATGAGGACCCATTCAGAGAAAAAATAATTTAAATTATTTTTGGAATTTTTTCAAAAAACTGAAATCAAAATATTTTTAGAGAACCCCTTGGCCTTAGAACACAATGATTAAGAGAGCAGAGTCTGAAACAATACCAAGTGTTGATGGGGACGTGGAGCAACTAGAACTCTCACACTGCTGGTGGCAGTGTAAAATGGTACCACCACTTTGCAAAAGAGTTTGGCACTTTCTTATAAAGACCCTTCCCACATAACCCATAATTTCTACTCCTGGGTATCTACCTAAGAGAAGTGAAAATATATGTCCACACAAAAGCTGCATTTGAATGTTCATAGAAGCTTTATTCATAATAGCCACAAACTAGAAACAACTCAGATGCCCATTGACTGGCCAAGACTATTCAGCCATTAAAAAAGGGAAGAAGAGGTGATACATGCCAAAACACGGATGAGTCTCGAAAGCATTCTTCATAGCGAAAGAAACCAGTCAGAATAAACTACATGCTGTCTGATCACATGTATTTGACGTTCTAGAAGTGGTGAAACTAGCCTAGTGGCTGTGGGGGCTAGGCACGTGGGGAGGGGATTGACTGGAAGGGAGCACGAGAGGGCGGTGCTGGGCCTCAGGCTCTGCCCTGTCTCTCACTGGCCTGCCTCGTCTGCTGTCTTCCACTAGGAAAGCTTATCTGGGCCAGGCCCCCAGTGCAGTCCTGGCTACTGACCCAATCCCCATCCCAGGCTCTTTGGTGTGAGGACCCTGCACGTGTTTGGCTTGGGAAAAGGTGCTCAGGGCATGATTTGCAGACCTACCTTCCATCCCAGGCAGAGCGAGGTCTGTGTCAGTCACCTCGTCCAACCTAGGCTTACCATGAGGCCCTGAACATGAATGTATACTTCTGCACTCTGATGAAGCTGACACAAAGGGCAGACAGGATAATTATTGGGACCCCAAACTTCTGCTTAAAGGAGGCGCCTGTTTATCCCATTGACCACTGGTGCGTGTGCACAAATGCATGCTTGCACACACATGCTCTCTCACACACACAAAACGATCTCATTGCCCCAGTCTCCTTCCCCTTTAACTACATCCCCCTGCTGCTGAATCAATTCTCCTAAAGCTTACCTTTGGTCGTGTCACTCTCCAGTTCAAAAACCTTCAGTTACACCTCAGTACAGCCAAATTTTATCAGCCAGCATTCTGGATTGCAAGCAACAGAAACTAACACTGGCTAGTTTAAGTTGAAAAATTATTTATTTAAAAGTTAATGGGGGGAAGAGGGGTTTCAGGATTTTCCAGAGGGCTAAGAACCATGCTTAGGGGCTGCACCCTGGAAAGATGCCTGAGGTCATGTGGTTGGGTAAGGACCCCGCTGCCACCGATGCTGGACCAGAATGGACTCTGCTGCCTTGTGCCAATTCAGAGTCTGAGGCTTGTGCATCTGATTGGTTGAGCCTAAGCAGTGTGCCCACACCTTGCTGGAAAGGAGGCTGGGAAAGTGAGGATTTGGCATTTTCAGCTCTTACCCTGGGACCTGTGCTCTCCTCAAACTTTAGAAGGGCATTCAGACGTTGGGTTGCCAAAAAAAGAATAACAAATATCACCAGCACTAATAGAATTCCATGGCGTTGGAGGTCCTGTAATCTGACCCAACCTCCCCCTTAGGAAACCCACACTGCAATTAAACTGAATAAGTTCTGTTTTCTAAACGTGCCTGGTGCTTTCCTTGTGCGAGCCCGAGCCCACTCTGACACTGGAGCTAGAGTGTGCATCTCCGTACCAGCCAGCTCTGGCGACACAACCACCACAGAAATCTCAGTGGCATAAGCATTATTTCTCACATGCCTGGGGCTCAGCTGGGGAGACATCTACACTGGGCTTAACTGCTGTGCTTCCGGTTACAGGACCAGCTGGTTGTGGCTAGGGCAGGCCTGCGCTAATGGGTTCAGCTGCCCAGAGAAAGCTCTTCTCATGGCCATGGTCGAAGGGCAAGGAGGGCCACCCTGACAAGGCAAGCACTTTCATCAATCTGCTAACATCCTCAACCAAGCAAAGCAATGCACATGTCTGAGCCCAGTGTCAAGGGCTGTAAATGTACATAGCAAAGGGTGTGGACACGGTGAAGGGTGAGAACGAGGGCAAAAACTCAAATCTTCCCCAATGACTTCTCTCTTCCACCAGACACAGCTCCTTCCCAGGAGGTCCTGTGTATCCCCAGTGCCTAGCAGAGTGTGAGTGTGACTCAAGCAATGATGAGTGAATGAGTGAATTACAGGTATGTGTGTTGGGGGTGGGTACAGAGCATATACAAGTGCAAAGAACAGGAGTGCTCGTCCTGGCAGCTCTGGCTCCTTCCCGTGGCTCCCTACCCGCCTCGTGTCCCTAATTTCTCATTCAAGGGACCAGCTGGTCTGGTATCTCAAAATGAACCACCTCTTATTCTGGGAGCAGGACAGGTGATGCAGTGATGTGGGATTGGTGGTTTTCCTGTTTCACTGAAATGTTAGTTCTCACAGACATTTTAGGCAAACCCTGTCCCTGTTCCTGCTACCTGGTGTATCAGGAAAGCACACCTTCAACCACTTCTGCCCTCTTCCCTCCTATCCACTCTGCTCAGAGCAGCCCGAGGGATTTTATTTAAAAATAAATCAGATCATGTCACTCCCCAGTGTATATGTTCCAAAGGCTTCTCATGCCCTTAGAATAAAGTCCTGATCCCTCCTCAGGCCTGTAGGCTCTCATCTCCTCACCCCTCCCTATCCCCCCACATTCTCCAGCCATGCTGGCTCCAACCCCCCACCCCCGTTTCCACCCACTCCTCTTCCTGTCCCAATCAAAAAAGTGCACGCACACACACACCCATTGTCAAGGGCAAAAACCCTTAGAGCACGTCTTTGCAGTTGACCCCTCCTCTCTGTCCCCTGTGCCACCTTCTTAGTCCCCACCTTCCTCCTCTCTCACTGGGACCAGGTCCCCTAGCTGGATGGCCAGCAAATCTCCGTCCTCCTCACTGCACTCCTGCCAGGTTGCTTTTCCAGAAAATTGATGCAGACACATTATTCCCTAGTTGCCCCATCTCCTAGAAAACAAAGTACCCACGCCTTAGCTCCGCTGACTAGGCCCCCCAAATCTGGCGCTGTCTACTACTCCAGCCCAGTCCCAGGCCCCTGCACCCCACCCCACCCCGCCTGACCACACTCACCAAACTCATTCTTTGTGATTTTCACAAAGTCGGGGACTGGGGGAAATGCGGAACAGCCTTCTATCCCTCTGACCTCCTCCCTCTCTTGGGGGCTGGAGGTCTGACCCCACCCCCACCCCCACCCCCACCCCACTGCAGGGTTGGGCCCCTTGGATATTTAAGGCCAACTCTTGCTTGGGAAACTTTGTGGGTTTGCTCCCAGGACTCCTTCCAACTCAGCTCCCTGCCCCTCCTTTGGTTGGACAGTTCCTAATCCCACCTCAGCTTCTGCCCCAGCAGTGCATCCCCACAACCCCCCACTGCCAAGGGTCCCTCACCCTGGCAGGCTGCCCTCTTCCACAGAAATCCCCTTTCAAATGACCTCTGGCTGACCTCTCTGCCGCACATCTCTTCCAGGACTCTATCGGAACTTTCCCCATTTGCTGGACCATGCTGCCCTGGGCCACTTTACCTTCCCCAGGCAAGAGTGGGGCTCCAGTGCCCTGCATTCCAGGTGCAGGGAACC
Organism: Balaenoptera ricei; assembly: GCF_028023285.1. Lineage (NCBI taxonomy): Eukaryota > Metazoa > Chordata > Mammalia > Artiodactyla > Balaenopteridae > Balaenoptera > Balaenoptera ricei. Next base: position 67,045,691 of record NC_082652.1, read on the forward strand.
CATGACATGCTCCCCAGGTGGTCCCATGGAAGCCCCTCTCACTACGCCTGGGGTTAAGAGGTAGCATTGACCCCCACCCCACCCCTTTATCTTGAGAGGGGTGTCACCGGTCTCTACATTGGAAATCCTTCTCAAAAACCAACTATTCTATCAACTCTGCCACCTCTTTTATAATCTTCAGTCTGCATGAAGGGGCCAAGAACAGTTTAACTAGTTTTGAGCTAGTTTGTCTAAAAATTGTGTACATGGTCCAGCACCTCCTAGGGAGGCGGCATCCATTGTTGGTTGGCGCCTCGGTTGAAACTTCCAATTTGGTGACTTTGTCACAGTTGCTGATCTCTCTCCTCCACCGGGCAATCCCATACTCAGGGCAGAGCTGGTGTCTCAGCCTTCTGTGTCTCTGCTGGGAAAGTGTCATCCTTGACACCTCACTTCCCCTCCCCCACCCCCATCCAATACATCTCTGAACCTGTTCCATGGTCTGCTTACTCTGTTTATCTCCTCAGGAGCTCTCAACTCTGCCCCTTTGCTCTACCCTAGTCCTCATCACCATCAGTAGCCTCCTAACTGGTCCCCAGCAATTCCACACTCCACATCACAGAAGGGAAAATTTTCTTTTCTTCCTTTGTTTAAAAATATTTTTTAATTGAAATATAGTCATACATATTATGTTTGTTTCAGGTGTACTATATAGTGATTTCACATTTGTAGACATTTTGAAGTGATCATCATGATAAGTCTAATAACAATGTGTCCCCATACAAAATTATTATAATATTATTGACCATATTTCTTATGCTGTATATTACATCCCCATAACTTATTTGTTATATAACTGGAGGTTTGTCCCTATTAATCCTCTTCACCTATTTTACCCATCTCCCCAGCCCCTCCCTTCTGGCAACCACATGTTTGTTCTCCGTATCTATGAGTCTGTTTTCATTTTGTTTTGTTTGTTTTATTTTTTAGCTTCCACATGTTAGTGAGATCATGCAGTATTTATCTTTCTCTGACTGACATTTCACTTAGCATAATACCTTCTAGATCCATCCATGTTGTCACAAATGGCAAGATTTTATTTTTTATGACTGAGTAGTATTCCATTATTTATCTATATCTATAATCTTCTTTATCCACTCATCTATCAATGGACATTTAGATTGCTTCCATATCTAAGCTATTGTAAATAACGCTGCAATAAATATTGGGGTGCATATATATTTTCGAATTAGTGTTTTTGTTTTCTTCTGGTAAATACTCAGAACATATGGCAGTTCTAGTGTTCATTTTTTTGAGAAAACCCCATACTGTTTTCCATAGTGGCTGCACCAATTTCCATTCTTACCAATAGCACATGAGGATTCTCTTTTCTCCACAACCTTGCCAACACTTGTTATTTGTTGTTTTTTCTTTATGATAGCTATCCTGACAGATATGAATGGTATCTCATTGTGGTTTTTGATTTGCATTTACCTGATGATTAGTGATGTTGAGCATCTTTTAATGTGTCTGTTGGCCATCTGTATTTCTTCTTTGGGAAAATATCTATTCAGGTCCTGAGGCAATTTTTTAATCTGGTTGTTCATTTTTTGTTGTTAAATTATAAGAGTTCTTTGTATACTTTGAGTATTAACCGCTTATCAGATATCTTCTTTTATTCAGTAGGTTGCCTTTTCATTTTGTTGATAGTTTCCTTCGTTGTGCAAAAGCTTTTTAGTTTGATGTAGTCCCATCAAGCACAATTGTTTAAAGTTGTGCTTTTGTTTCCCTTGCCTGAGGAGACAGATCCAAAAAATTTTGCTAAGATTGATATCAAAGAGCATACTGATTGTTTTCTTCTAGAAGTTTTATGGTTTCAGGTACCTACATATAAGTCATTAATGCCTTTTTTTTTTTTTTAATGAGAACCTCTGGGAACTACAGTTTTGTCTTTTTATAAATTTTATTTATTTATTTATTTATTATTTTATGGCTGTGTTGGGTCTTCGTTTCTGTGCGAGGGCTTTCTCTAGTTACGGCAAGTGGGGGCCACTCTTCATCGTGGTGCACGGGCCTCTCATTATCGCGGCTTCTCTTGTTGCGGAGCACAGGCTCCAGATGCGCAGGCTCAGTAATTGTGGCTCACGGGCCTAGTTGCTCCACGGCATATGGGATCTTCCCAGACCAGGGCTCAAACCCGTGTCCCCTGCATTGGCAGGCAGATACTCAACCACTGCACCACCAGGGAATCCCCATTAATGCCTTTTGATTTTATTTTTATTCATGGTGTGAGAAAGAAGTCCAGTTTGATTCTTTTGCATATAGCTGTCCTATTTCCTAACACCATTTATTGAAGAGGCTGTCTTTTCCCCACTGCATATTCTTGCCTCCTTTGGCAAATTAATTGGTCATATAACTGTGGGTTTATTTCTGGGATTTCTGTTCTGCTCCATTTATCTATGTGTCTGGTTTTGTGTCACTACTATACTTTTTGATTACTACAATTTGTATATATATAAGCCTAATACCTACAGCTTTGTCCTTCATTCTCAAAATTGTTTTGGCTATTCAGGGTCTTATGTGGTTCCATACAAATTTTAGAGTTATTTGTTCTAGTTCAGTGAAAAATGCTACAGTTATTTGGATAGGGATTGCATTGATCTGTAGATTGCCTTGAATCTGTAGATTGCCTTGAATAGTATGGTCATTTTAACAATATTAATTCTTCCAATCCATGAGCACAGTGTATCTTTCCATTTGTTTGTCTCATCTTCAATTTCTTTCATCAATGTCTTATAGTTTTCTGAGTACACGTCTTTTACCTTTTTGGTTAGATTTATTCCTAGGTATTTTATTCTTTTTGATGCAATTGTAAATGGGATTGTCTTCTTAACTTCTCTTTTTGATAGTTCATTTTTAGTGTATAGAAATGCAAAAGATCTGTGTATTAACTTTGTATCCTGCAATGTTATTGAATTCATTTACTAGTTCTAATAGGTTTTTGGGGTCGTCTTTACGACTTTCTATATATAATATCATGTCATCTGTAAACAGTGACAGTTTTACTTCTTTTCTAATTTGGATTCCTTTTATTTCTTTTTCTTGTCTGACTGCTGTGGTTAGGACTTCCAATACTAAATTGTCAGTTGAATAAAACTGACAAGAGTGGTTCCTGATCTTAGAAGAAATGCTTTCAGCTTTTGACCATTGAGCATGATGCTGGCCATAGGTTTGTCATCTATGGCCTTTATTATGTTGAAGTATGTTCCCTCTACATCCATTTTGTTGAGGGTTTTTATCATAAATGGATGCTGAATTTTGTCAAAGCTTTTTCTGCAACTATTGAGATGATCATGTGATTTTTAGTCTTTAATTTGTTAATATGGTGTATCACATTGATTGAATTACAGATACTGAACCATCCTTGCATACCACTTGATCGTGGTGTATGATCCTTTTCATGTACTGTTGAATTTGTTTTGCTAATATTTTGTTGAGGATTTTTACATCTATGTTCATCACTGATATTGGTCTGTAATTTTCTATTTTTTGTGATATCTTTGTCTGGTTTGGACATCAAGGTGATGCTGGCCTCACAGAATGAGTTCAGAAGTGTTTCTTCCTCTGCAAATTTTTGGAACAGTTTGAGAAGGATAGGTGTTAACTCTCTTCTAAATGTTTGGTAGAATGCACCTGTGAAGCCATCTGGTCCTGGACTTTTGTTTGTTGGAAGTTTTGTTTTGTTTTGTTTTTTACTGATTCAATTTCATTAGTTGTAATTGGTCTGTTCATAATTTCTATTTCTTCCTGTTTCAGTCTTGGGAGATTGTACATTTATAGGAATTTGTCCATTTCTTCTAGGTTGTTCATTTTATTGGCATATAATTGTTTGTATTTACCTCTTATGATCCTTTGTATTTCTGTGGTGTCAGTTGTAACTTCTCCTTTTTCATTTCTAATTTTATTGATTTAGGCCCGCTCTCTTTTTTTCTTGATGAGTCTGGCTAAATGTTCATTCATTTAGCTTATCTTTTCAAAGAACCAGCCCTTAGTTTCATTGATCTTTTCTATGGGTTTTTTTTTTTTTTTTTTTGGTCTCCATTTCATTAATTTCTGCTCTGATCTTTATGATTTCTTTCCTTCTACTAAGTTTGGGTTATGTTTGTTCTTTTTCTAATTCCGTTAGGTGTAAGGTTAGGTTCTTTGAGATTTTTCTTGTTTCCTGAGGTAGGCTTGTATTCCTATAAACTTCCCTCTTAGAACTTCCCTTTTGCTGCATCCCATAAATTTTGGATCATTGTGTTTTCATTTTCATTTGTCTCCAGCTATTTTCTGATTTCTTATTTGCTTTCTTCAGTGATCCATTGGTTATTTAGTAGCATATTTTTATCCTCTATGTTTTTGTGGTTTTTGCCTTTTTTTTCCCCCTTGTAATTCTTAGTCTCATAGTGTTGTGGTTGGACAAGATGCCTGATATGATTTCAATATTCTTTCATTTACTGAGATTTGTTTTGTGGCCTAGCATGTAAACTATCTTGGAGAATGTTCCATGTGCACTTGAAAAGAACATGTATCCTGTTGCTTTTGGATGGGATGGTCTATATATATCTATCACATCCATCTGGTCTAAGGTGTTATTTAAGACCAGTGTTTCCTTATCAATTTTCTGTCTGGGTGATCTGTCCATTGATGTAAGTGGAGTGTTAAAGTCCCCTATATTATTGTAGTACTGTCAGTTTCTCCCTTTATGTCTATTAATATTTGCTTCATGTATTTAGGTGCTCCTATGTTGGGTGCATATATATTTACAATTGATTGATCCCTTGATCATTATGTAATATCCTTCTTTGTCTCTTGCTACAGTCTCTGTTTTAAAGTCTATTTTGTCTGGTATAAGTATTGTTACCCAGCTTTCTTTTCATTTCCATTTGCATAGAATACCTTTTACATCCTCTCACTTGCAATCTATGTGTGTCTTTAGATCTGAAGTGAGTCTCTTGTAAGCAGCATATATATATATATATGTAAGATTGTTTTGTATCCATTCAGCCACTCTATGTCTTTTGATTGGAGCATTTAGTCCATTTACATTTAAAGTAATTATTAATAGATATGTACTTATTGCTGTTTTGTTAATTGTTTGGGGGTTGTTTTTATAGTTCTTTTTTTCCGTCTTATTTTGTTCTTTTCCCTTGTAATTTGATGACTATCTTTATTGTTATGTTTGGATTCCTTTCTCTTTTTTGTGTATCTATTTTAGGTTTTTAGTTTGTGGTTACCATAGTTTGTGGCTCATATATAACAACATATCTAGCTAGCTAGCTAGATAATAGAGATAGATATAAATATAGATCATATATATATATATATATATATATATAATTATTTTCATTTAATGACTTCTTAAGTTTAAACTCATTCTAACAACCTTACGTTTACTCTCCCTCTCCATGTTTAATTATTTGGATGTCATGTTTTACTTCTTTTTGTTTTGTGTATCCCTTAATTACTTATTGTAGATATAGATTATTCTACTACTTTTGTCTTTTAATCTTCCTACTAGCTTTATAAGTGATTGGTTTACTACATTTACTGTATGTTTGCTTTTACCAATGAGATTTTTCCTCTCATAATTTTCATATTTCTTGTTGTGGCCTTTTTTTTCTGCTTAAAGAAGTCTCTTTAACATTTCTTGTAAGACTGGTTTAGTGGTACTGAACTCTTTGCTTTTGCTCATCTATAGAACTCTTCATCTCTCCTTCAAAACTAAATAAAAGCCTTGCTAGGTATTCTTTTTTTTAATTTTTTATTATTTTTTATTTTTTAAAACATCTTTATTGGAGTATAATTGCTCTACAATGGTGTGTTAGTTTCTACTTTATAACAAAGTGAATCAGCTATACATAAACACATATACCCATATCTCCTCCCTCTTGTGTCTCCCTCCCACCCTCCCTATCCCACCTGTCTAGGCAGACACAAAGCACCAAGCTGATCTCCCTGTTCTATGCGGCTCCTTCCCACTAGCTATCCATTTTACATTTGGTAGTGTATATATGTCCATGCCACTCTCTCACTTCGTCCCAGCTTACCCTTCCCCCTCCCTGTGTCCTCAAGTCCATTCTCCAGTAGGTCTGCGTCTTTATTCCTGCCCTGCCCTTAGGTTCTTCAAAACCATTTTTTTTCTTTTTTCTTTTTAGATTCCATATATATGTGTTAGCATACAGTATTTGTTTTTCTCTTTCTGACTTACTTCATTCTGTATGACAGTCTCTAGGTCCATCCACCTCACCACAAATAACTCAGTTTTGTCTCTTTTTATGGCTGAGTAATATTCCATTGTATATATGTGCCACATCTTCTTTATCCATTCATCTGTTGATGGACACTTAGGTTGTTTCCATGTGCTGGCTATTGTAAATAGAGCTGCAGTGAACATTGTGGTACATGACTCTTTTTGAATTATGGTTTTCTCAGGGTATATGCCCAGTAGTGGGATTGCTGGGTCGTATGGTAGTTCTATTTTTAGTTTTTTAAGGAACCTCCATACTGTTCTCCATAGTGGCTGTATCCATTTACATTCCCACCAGCAGTGCAAGAGGGTTCCATTTTCTCCACACCCTCTCCAGCATTTATTGTTTGGAGATTTTTTGATGATGGCCATTCTGACTGGTGTGAGGTGATACCTCATTGTAGTTTTGATTTGCATTTCTCTAATGATTAGTGATGTTGAGCATCCTTTCATGTGTTTGTTGGCAATCTGTATATCTTCTTTGGAGAAAAGTCTGTTTAGGTCTTCTACCCATTTTTGGACTGGGTTGTTTGTTTTTTTGATATTGAGCTGCATGAGCTGCCTGAATATTTTGGAGATTAATCCTTTGTCAGTTGCTTCATTTGCAAATATTTTCTCCCATTCTGAGGGTTGTCTTTTTGTCTTGTTTATGGTTTCCTTTGCTGTGCAAAAGCTTTTAAGTTTCATTAGGTCCCATTTGTTTATTTTTGTTTTTATTTCCATTTCTAGGTAGAGTATTATTGGTTGTAGGTTTTTTTCCTTTCATAGCTTTGAATATATCATGCCACTTCTTTGGGTCTGCAAAGTTTCTGTTGAAAAGTCAGCTGATAGTCTTATGGGGGTTCCCTTGTACATAGCTAGTTGCTTTTCTCTTGCTGCTTTTAGGAGTCTCTCTTTATCTTTAATTTTTGCCATTTTAATTATAATATATCTTGATGTGGACCTCTTTAGATTCATCTTGTTTGGGACTCTCTGTGCTTCCTGGAACTGAATGTCTGTTTTCTTTCACAGCTTATGGAAGTGTTCAGTTATTATTTCTTGAAATAAGTTATCTATCACTTGCTCTCTTCTCCTTCTGGGACCCCCTATGATGTAAATATTATCATGCTTGATGTTGTTTCAGAGGTCTCTTAAACCACCCTCGTTTTTTAAAAATTCCTTTTCTTTTTTCTGTTCAGCTTGGGTGATTTCCACTGCTCGGTCTTCCAGTTCACTGATCCATTTCTCTGTATCATCTAATGTACTGTTGATTCCTTCTAGTGTATTTTTATTTCAGTTATTGTATTCTTCAGTTCTGTTTGGTTCTTCTTTATATTTTCTAAAAGTCTGTTAAAATTTTCACTGTGTTTATCCATTCTTCTCCCAAGTTCATTGAGCATTTTTTGTTTTTACTTGAAACGCTTTATCAGATATATTGCTTATCTCCACTTTTCTAAGTTCTTCTGTGGTTTTATCTTGTTAATTTATTGGGAACATATTCCTTTGTCTCCTCATTATGCCTAATTCTCTGTGATTATTTCTATTTATTAAATAGATCAGTTACATTTCCCAATCTTGGAGAAGTAGCTTTATGTAGGAGATGTCCTATGAGGCCCAGCAGCATGCTCCCCTCTGGTCACCAGAGCTATATGCTCTAGGGACACCCCCTATGTGGGTTGTGTGGGCGCTTCTTTGTGGTGGGGTCAACTACTGTGAGCATGCTGGTAGGCTGGGCTGGACTCTGGCCCAGTTGGCTGCCAGGCCCTGCCTTGCATGGTGGCTACCAGCCCACTGATGGGGAGGGCCAGGTCCTGGGGCAGCTGGCTGTATGACCCAGGAGCATCTTGGGGTTGTTGCCAGCCCCCTAGTGAATGGGCCTTGTCCTGCTGGTGGGTGGGTAAGCTCCCAGCACTTATAGGCTAGGTAGAGCACTCCAAAATGGCGCTTGAGAGCACCAGTGTTTTCACAGTAGGACAAACTCACAAAAATGGCTGCTGCTATCATTCCCATCCCCAGGGGGAGTCCAATTGCCTCCTGCCTCTCCAAGAGGCTCTCTAAGATCAACAAGTAAGTCTGCCCCAGGTTCCTTTCAAATTACTGCCTCTGTGCTGGGACTCAGATTGTGTGAGATTTTGTGTGCACCCTTTAAGAGTGGAGTCTCTGTTTCCTACAGTCCTCTGGCTCTCCCCTATGCAAGCCTTGGTGGCCCTCAAAGCCAGTCATTTTAGGGGTTTGTTTTCCCAGTGCAGGGTTGGGCTGGGAGCCCATTGTGGGACTTGGACCCCTCCCTCCTTGAGGACAACCTCAGTGATTGTGATTATCTTCCCCCTATTTGTGGGTCACCTACCCAGGGATGTAGGTATTGACTATACCTCATCTCTGCCCCTCCTACCCATGTCATTGTTCCCTTTTATATCTTTAGTTATGGAAAATCTTTTCTGCCAGTCTTTAGGTCATACTCATAGATAGTTGCTCTGTAATTAGTTGTAATTTTGGTGTGCCCATGGGAGGAGGTGAGTTCAGGGTCTTCCTACTTGCCACCTTGGCCTCACCTCTCAGGAATTTTTTCAATGTAAATCTGACTATGTCCTCTTCCTCAAAATCCTTCAAGGGCTACTTGATTTTCTTAGAATCAAAATCAGAATCATTAACATGACCCACCTCTTCCCCACAGAGTCTTGCCTCCATCCAGCCCTCCAGACTTATCTCCTGCCATGTACCCCCTCCCTACCCTTGCAAAATCCTTCCTCCAAGGTCCCAAGCTCTCTCCCCATCCAGGGCCCTCTACCTGGATTTACTTCCCGCACAACTCCACCCTTACCTTTCACCTGGTTAACCCTTCCTCACTCTCCAGCTCTCATCTCAATTGTCCCTTCTCCAGCAGAGTGCTCTTTGTGCTCAACCCCAGGTCAGGGGGATTTGTCCAGCATCTTGCAGCACCACATGCTCGTTTGAAGCACTGTCTATAATTAAACTTTGAACTGTGGAATTTTTTTTATTACCTCTATTGCTCTGGCCAGACTCTATGTCCTGTAAATGCAGAGATGGCATGTGTGTTTGCTCACCTTTGTATTCCCAAATCCTCAAGTCGCCTGGCCCAAAGTAGGGGCTTAAGAAATGCTTGTTGAATGAATGAATGAAGTGACAAATAGTATGCATCTATTTATTAAATAAATGAACTACATTCAACTTCTTTCCCCAGTTCATTGGTTCATTCATTCATTTATTCAAAAATATATATTGAAGTCCTATTTCCCTGATGCTCAGCTCTTTTTCTTCCTATAATAGACAGTGTCCAGGTCTCAGGAATAACCTTCAAACAGTATCCTTAGGTTCCATAGTTGCTTGCTTGAGTGTTTGGCATTTTACAATGGTAATAAGGAAAGTTTAAATATCTTCCAGCTGCCATGGAAGTTCTTGTTAGAGGGAAGGTAAAAGGCGAGCTGAGATCTAGGCTCTGCAGGAAACCAAGCACACAGAGAATGTTTAAACAGCTCCAAAGAGAAATAGCAGAAATGTGTTCTCCATTGAGAGGGAGTTGGGGAGTAAGAACAGGAGGCCAAAGAAGGGGGAGGAGAGGAGGAGCCAGATAGATGGACTGAGGCTGGGGCCACATGAAGTATCCCCATTGGGAGTTTGGCCAGTGGGTTAGCCAGAGGACACCCAACATTACATTTGAGATTGCTTGTTTGGAATGTTTTCCATCCCTTTCTCATCTCTTCCCACAGCACTCTGGAATGCATTATATGATCACTGATGTCAAGGAAAGGTCTGCATCTAATCTAGGTGGTTAAGGGATATAAAACAGAAACATGCTCAAAAGCTCAAAAGTCTGAAGGCCGAGGGATCATGAAAATGTTAGCCCCTGGGAGCTTGCAGAAATCATAGGAAAGGCTTTGGACTTACCAAAAGGCAGATTTGTGGAATCCAAGCAATTTTATCTACATCCCATAGGGCAGGCCAGACCCAGCCAGGCAGTTTGTGCATGAATATTTTATTTATTTATTTAATATAATCCTATTTTAAACACACTCATGGATACTGGCATTGAAAGAACTTTTTTTTTTTTTTTTAAATAAGAGAGTAATTAGTGTTCAGATTCCTTTGCTGTGACTCCGGACCTTGACAGAACTAGTTTGCTTAGAGAGAGACAAGTCTATTTAGCTAATGGGTCTGTTTCCAGGTGTGAGCACATCTCAGATCCCACCTGCCCTAGCCCTCCAGCCCTCAGGGACCCTCCTTCCTTAGTGGAAGCCTGCGGTCCTCCATGTCCTCCTGCTCCCTGTATACTGTCAATTCAGCACTCCACCCAACTTAGTCTAGATCTGGTTTCTGAGTCCTTCCTGTGAGCCCCTATGCTTACATTGCCACCCTTGCCAGACACAGACAGGCCAGCGCTGCCCGAAGATGGGCCCCAAGTGGCCATGCCTTCTTCACAAGAGCTGGGAGCCTCCCCACATTGGGCTGTGCTGCATCAGCCTAGTCCAGCCTCATCCCCAAACACAGACACACACACGGCCACGGCCAGAGAGTCTTTGCTAAATGAATCATTTGACTGGTTTTGCTGGATGGAAATTGAGGGCTTTTCAAACACAGTGACAGGTACAAATTACCCTGATTATGTTCTTAGGCATAAGTCACAGTTACCACTTCAGGATCACTCAAGGACAGCCACATACATACAAGCTAGAATTATGCTGCAGGAGTTTGTATAAACCCCTGCTCCTCAACAGAATTTGCATGAAAATAAGATAACGGCTGCAGCCCCATCTCCCCAACACTTTGGAATGGCACAGAGTGTTTCTCTCCAGGGCAAACAGAGGGAGCAAATCAACCAGAGGATGGGAGGGATTTTTTTTTTTAAGCAATGTTCCAGCTCCACGCCCAGATCGAGTTTCTCTACATCCCAGCAAACAACATTTCAGTCTCCCTTTTCTTCTCCAATGGGAAAGGCTCTACAGAACACAGTGCCATGTGATGCGACTCTTGAGAGAGGAAAGCAAGGGAGGGATGGGGCTGAAGAGCACATGGATGTCACGTCCGTGTGACCACTTTGTCTTCACACACGGGGGGTCACTTAGGGATGAGTCGGTGCCACCAGCCCCTCGGAGGTACTCCACTGGCTGCCTTCACATGCGCTCCTGGAAACTGCCATCAAGCCTGGCTGAAAGCACGTGCAGGCGCAGGGCAGGGAGCACGCAGCTGCAGGGCCGAGGTTTCCGCAGCTCCCTTGTGGTCCGCCATCATCTGGCCTGGCTTCATTTGGGGAGCAAGGTGGCAGGGGTTTTTGAATCCAAACTGTAGCACTGAACAGTTGTACCCTCGTTGAGTTAAAGTGTTAGTTTAAAAAATACATATACATTTACATATATTTCACAGTTCAAACAATACGGCTTTGAAGAAGAGTTATGGCTTTCTGAAGGGAGGTCAGTTGGGTCCAGAAAGGGAATTTGCAGGCCACCAAGACCCTGTTGCACCCCTAAAACATGTGTGCAGAGCGTGGAAGCCTCAGGGAGGACCAGCTGTCCCCCAAACCTTGGGAAGAGGGACTGGCTCCGAAGCCTGCCACAGTGGGGGCCGAGGGTCCTGCCGGAGAAGGTGCTCAAGGGCTGGCAGGAGCTGTCACCTGGGATCCCAGCAGCCTCCCCACAAACGGCCACAGCACCAGGGGGCTGCGTCGCTGTGTCTGCTGCCAATGCCCTCCACACTCCTGCTTTGCCACGGCCTTGGGTGACCCTCCGCCAAGGGCAGCTGCCACCCTCCCCCCACGAGGTACAGCCCCCATGCTTGGGGCCCAGAGGGGAACGGAGCCCATAAAGGCCCCTCCTCACCGACGCTGGGCAAGGCATGAGGCCAGGGGTAAAGCCCAGGCCTGAACCACACTGCAGTCAGCCTGACAACCCAGAGGGAAGGAAACACAAGGGCTTCAGGGGTGAGAGCAAGACATGGCTGCCTCCCCCTGCCCCTTGGGGAGCTTGGGCACCCAACCGGAGCTCACCACCATTCCATGTGACCCGGGGCACGCCTCTGTCACCTTCCTGGGCCTCAGTCCAGTCGGGATGCCACCACCTGCCTTACCCTCCTCCTAGGAACACAGCGAGGGCTGGTGAGAAATTGGATGATGAAGATGTGTAGAAAGTAGAAGTGTTCACTTTCATAAGAATATGAAAAAAAATAGTCATTTTCTTAAATTCACAAATAAATCCAGGCCGAGTCACTGCAGAGCCTGCCCTGGCCCCAGCTGAGATCCCCATCCCCCTCCCATGTGCAATAGAGACACCACAGGTGGAAGCAGAGGTGCAGGAAGAAGACACACCGGCCACCAAAACCAGCCCCGCTGCACGTCCCCTTTAAGACGGGAAGGTAGAAGGGGTGCCCTTCTCCCTCCTCCTGGGGGGAGGCAGCAAATGTCAGAGGGAAACTAAGTCTAAAAGAGTGAGTTTACCCATCTCATGAATCCTATATTATCAGATAACGAACTAGTTCACCTACCTGAACTTCAAGATAACTAAGGGCTAATCCTTTAAGCACCAAGATGTCTATGAATGTGTTTTAAGTGTTTGGGGATGGAAATAACTCCAAGCGGATAAAACGCTTCTCTGCCTGCTTAAACACAGTCTACTGAACGTTGTTTGAGCGTTTTCATACCTCTACGTGGTTGTGGATACCACAGGATGGGCTGCTCTGAGGGGTCATTTGTTGCCCTTGGGGTTATTACTACATATTGGCCCCTCCACTAAACTACTTGCCTCTCCACTAAATAGCCTCAGATCACTTGGTATTTTCTGAGATGTATAGATTTGGTCTTTTTAATGCCATTATTATTAGTCTATTAGCTGCCACTTCTTGCTAAATCTAGCACTTGTTATCATTCTCTTAATTTGCTTTATTATTAGAAACCAGAATCAAGTTCACTAGATTTGAATTTAAAATTAAAGTGAATGTCATGAGGGATTTGCTGTTAGCAAAATATTTGGTCTTTGATACAGAGCTTTATAGCAGCTACTTTGGGGGCTTAAAATTAATTTTCCTTTACCTGAGTCCACAGCTGCCTGGGGCTGAGTGAACTTTCTGGGAAAGCCCTGGGAAGTGAGGTGTGCTTTGACCTTGTTTCAATAACACAGTAACTATTTCCTCCCTTAACAAATTTTTGCGGCTGAATGAGGAATTGTGAGCTGCCATGGGGATAAAGTGCTCGCTGGGACCACACTGCTGGGGGCATCTTCAGAGGGAAGGCGCAGGAGACTTGCCTCCAGTTGGAGACAGAAGAGATTGAGGCAGGATTCAGGCACTAGCTCGCTGGTTGCAACTGGAGCCTTTTCCAGCGGAAGGTGGGAAAGGAAGGAGGAACATAATGCAGGTGTGAACCCTGGGTCACATCAGCCCATTTCTGTGAGATGTTTCTTCATCACCACCTTCCTTTTTTGTTTTCCATGGGCATGGTAGGCAGAGCGCCTGGTCCAGCTTTGTGTTAAAGAGAGCATTGTTGTGCTCTGATCTTACCCCAACATCAGTTACAGGGTGACCCTCAGCTGGTCACAGGCTGGCTCCAAGCTCCAGAGACCCAACCCCTTAACTCTGATCCCAAAACGCATCCTGATCCTGGGCACAGATGAATTCTTAATTCAGGTATACTCTGAGCCTACTAACCCTGGGAGAAGAAATCTATGTAACTTTGCTTTAAAAAGATTTCATAATGTTTATTTAAATGTTGAAAATGTTCAGAAAAAGAGCTGTTTGGTACCTTTCAGAAATCTCAAGCGTGAATCGATGCTCCCAACCCCTAACCAGGAAACAAATGCAGCAGAGCAGGGCTGAGCTTATTACAATATCATATAGAGCAGGGCTCCTCAACGCATAGTCCTCGGACCAGCCTCAGCACCGCTTAGGAACCAGCGAGGAAGCTCCACGCCAGGCTCACCAAATCAGACTCCAGGGAGGGGCCCAACAACCAATGACCTCTCCAAGTGATTCTGACACAGGAGCTGCTGACCTAGAACAACAGTTCTCAACCTCGCTGCATAGTAGAATTATTTGGAGAGTCAGAAAAGCCTTCATACTCAGATCACACCTCAGACCAACTGGGACAGAACTTCTGGGGGCAAAGTTCAGGCACGAGTGGTTCTTAAAGCTCTTCAGATGACCCCGATGTGCCGCCAAGGCAGAGACCTTCCGCCTCAGGACAATGAGCCTCAACCACTGCGCAACAGAGTCACTCAAGGAGATTTTTAAAAATAAGAATATGTGGTCCCATCCCCAGGCCAAGTGAATCAGATTCTCTGGGAAGATGAGGATCTGGCATAGGGGTGGTTTTATAAAGATCCCCAGGTGAATCCAATGTGCATATAAGGTTGAGAACTATAATTCTAGAGGAAATAAAACTTTTACCTCAAAGCTGAGCAAGTCATTTAGTTGAAAAAAATGAGTCACTTGGTTGCCAAGGGAACCATCCCCCTACTGGAAAGAGAGACAGTCACTGATTTCTGGCTTTTGTGCCAAGAGCTAAGTCACGGTAATATATGTATGTATGTATGTATGTATGTATGTATGTATGTATGTTTGTCTCTCTGTCTCTCTAGTGAAAAAAAGAAGGTTCACTGAAGAGACCATGCAGGGGAATTATCTAAACACTTATAGAAGCTGTGCTGTTGCCTCTTAGGACACTGGCTGGCCAGCACAGCTGAGCCAAGCTAGCAAAGCAAGACCAGGACTGTTCTGACCCTCAGCAAAGGATGCTGAGGTTGCCAGAAGCTAGGGACCAACCAAGGGCCCAGGACAACTGCTCCAGGCAAAAATCAGAATCCTATTATAGGGACACTAAAAACAGTTCATGTCATTTGAGAACAGCTTATATCTAAATGATTCTATATGAAATAAGCCAGTCGCAAAAAGTCAGATACTGTACAATTCCATTTATACGAGGTCCCTAGAGTGGTCAAATTCAAAGAAACAGAAAGCAGAGTGGTGGTTGCCAGGAGCTGGGAGGAGGGGAAATGGGGAATTGTCCTTTAATGGGTATAGAGTTTGAGTTTTGCAACTAAAAAAGAACTCGAGATTGGCTGCACAACTTAACACTACTGAACTGCACACTTAAAAATGGCTAGGATGGTAAATCTCATGTATATTTTACCACAGTGGAAAAATAGAAAAAAAAAAATCTCTGATAGTGTCAAGGCCAAAACAGATTTCATAACTGTTATAGATTCCTGAGCAGTTAATTTTTGTTGCTAATTTAATAGTGGACTATATTTTATATTCATATTTCCAGAACTCGCTGAAGTTGTGTGCCAGATTCTCGGTGTTGCTCTTTTATCACTTAAGGCTCCAGTCTGAATATCAAGCCAGACATCACCACTCACCTGGCAGTAGCCACTGACCCACAAGCGGTGCAGAGCCCAGTTCCCCAGCGGACATGGGCTCCAAGACCACCCACCGGGAGATGTCACAGTGCTGATTGCTCAGCATCACCACCCCTCCCCCAGGTTCTGAGTCCAGAGGCAGGGGTTTTAGCAAACACTCAGGGGATTCTGATACAGGTGATCTACAGTCTACCCTTTGAAGAACACACTGCTTTATCAGGACGCCTTGTAGGATGTAATCAACCTCAGACTGGCCTGGCTTGACCAGCCCTCCAAAGAACAAAGAGAACAGGGCACACCCTGGGCATCGGCACACCCGAGCCTGGCCTCACCTGGCTGTAAGCCACAGCCAGCCTCCTCCTAGAAGGGTGCCCTGGTTGCAGGGAGAGAGGCCAGGGTGTGTGTTGAGCTCAGAGCAGCACCATCCCCTCCCCACGGGGAGACCCCCAAGCTCCTGGCCTTCCACTGGGCAACTGGAGTGGACATTCTGCAAAGCTCAACTCATCTGTTTCCCAGCCAATAACTAAAGCACTTTCCACTTGTTCTTGAGCCATTATTGATAAGTCCCTCGTATACTGCTACCCAGCTTGTACCTCAGCACAGCGATTTCAGATCCTGACAAATCTCTATGGTTCTGAAGGAGGGAAGGGAAAAAAGAAAATCTTTCCCTCTTTTGTTTAAACTAGAGAAAGAGGGTTGAAGAACAGGCAAGAAGCCTGTTCAAGATGAGCAAGATTATAATGGGAGGAGGCAAAAAGAAGGTAGCGGAGACTGGGTGATGGAACCGGCAAGCAACTGCAACAGGGACATTTCAGCCTCCTGCGCCCCAAACTCCCCAAGGGCAGGTGGGGAAGTCTTTGTATAGCTCAGTGCTTCCCACATAGACGGTACCAGGCAAAAAAAAAATCAGCAGAGTACTCTCTTAAGCTGACAATTACCCCAGGGTGTTACTCGGTTTATTAATGGGGTCTCCTGAACCACTGGAACCCATCAGCTAACCAGAGACCCCGCTGCTATAGTTAACACATGGCTCTGTGCCAGTGCTGAGGGCACCAAGATGAGCCAGATACAGTGCATTCCCCTGGGGAAAGGACAGACCCTCGGGCAAGGACACAGGGGCACCCATGTAGTATGCTGTGAGGACGTCCTAACAGAAGTCAGTGATGGTTGCTGCAGAAGCACAGAGAGTGCCCAGCCCAGCTTCACAGAGGGGAAGAGGCGGGGACCATCACCTGACATTATCTGCAAAAGTGGTGGGGTAAAGGGGAGGAGGGAGGAGGTTGGAATGTGGGGCCATTCCAGGCATTTCCAATAGCTTGTGCAAAGGCACAGCACCTAGAGGAGTATTAGAGGGATGGTGCTGGCAGGAGGGTCTCTGGAAAGGTGAGTGAGCCAGCTTGGGACATGCTCTGCACATCTGGGTAAGGAATCTGGACTATATGGTATAAGATGGCAATGGGCTCCACCAAAGGTGTTTCCAGAAATTAATTCTCTAGAAGCAGAATGGTCAGTCAAAAGGGTCTGAGTTAGGGCCGTGGCAGAAGGAATGCAGATAGGGAATGAATTCAAGGGATATTTATGAATCAGAATTGATAAAATTTGGTAAACAAATAGACATAGAAAGCGAAGGAGAAGGAAGAGCCAAGAGTGACCCAGGTTTGGGGCTGAAGGGCCAGTGATGTGGTAGAGCCATTCAGCAGGGGAAGAAAGGAGGAAGAGGGAAACTGCTCTCTGGGTGTCTAGTTTGTGCCGGCACTGTGCTAGGCATTATGCAACCCTATTCCACAGCTGGTGAGGCTGGTGTCCTGGCCTCGACCTCAGCTGATGAATCAGAGCCTCCAGGGGCTTTGGTAGCTCCCCCAAGGTCACTAGTAAGTAAGGGCACATGACTTTGAATCCAGATTGTCCTTTTAACTGTACCAGTTGAGGACATGTGAGGTCTGAAATGCTGAGCAGGTACAGACATTCAGACGGCCACGGCAAGCGTGTTCCTGATGCTCCAAGGGAGAAACGGCCTCCAGGAGAGGGGTGTAAGATGCAAGGACAGGAGAGATTTGAGGCTGCGAACAGATGTGATTTCTGCAGAAATGCTCCTAGAAAGAGAGAAGAACCCTGAGGAAGCTTCATAGAAGATGAGTCAACAAAGAAGCCTGAGCAGGAGCGTTCAGAGAGGCAGGAGGAAAGTCAGGGGAAAGTGGTTCCTTATTAAAAAAATAAAAAGGAAGAGAGGACTCAAAAGACCAGTGTGGCCACCCTGTCACACGTCACATGGATGTTGAGGATGAGGCCTGACATGGATCCACTGCTTTGACAATTACAATCATTCTGCCAGCCTTCAGAATTCAGGACTGACCCCGGCATGGCCTGGGGTTCCTCTCATGCTAACTGTCTCTGAGCCCAGACTTGCTAGCACTCAGCTCAGCTCCTACGTGTGCCTGGGGGACTCAGTTCAGCATCTGGACATGCCCACTGGATCATAAGCTCCAAGAGGGCTGGGGCTACATTCTGCTCATCACTAGTTCAACGGCCCCTCGCACGATGCCCAGCACAAAATGAGCGCTCAGTAACAATTTGCTGAATGCCTGGCTGAAGCCAGCTCTGTGCTGTCCTTCCGTTGTCAGGAAGTGCTGCCACCGCTTCCCCCCATACTCAGCAGAGTCAAGGGCAATGGGCTCCCTGCTCTCTGCAGCACCAGGTGATTAGTGGGCAGAGTTGCCGCAGCAGCATTGCTGAACCGGTCTCAGAGGCCACATCTGACCTTGAGCCACCTTCCTTTTTGCTTGGCTGAGCACCGAGTCGTTTACTTGTTTTTGCTGCCTTTCAAGCCTGGAGCAGTGGGCTTAGCACAAAGGAAGACAGGATGGTTGTTTTGTTTTGGGGAATTGATTTCCCTTATACAAGAGTGTCACTGGTAGTCTGCATGGTGGGATGGGGGTGGAGTTGCGAGGAAAGTGGTGGGGTGGGGCTTCCTGAGTCAACGCCCAGGTCTCTTTGAGCCTTTGAAAAGGTGCATTGCCTACAAACACTGGCTGCAGGAGAAAAGTGTAGCCTGGAAGTCAGGAGGCTGAGTCCCAGTTGAGTCACTAGCTGGCCATGTGGCCTTGGGCAAGTCCCCCAACATGCTATCTTTTAATATGTACCCCTTCTGCAAAATGTGGAGACGGCCTCAACTCCCCTGCATACATTGCACTGTGGGTGCATCTGTACTGCTGCCAGGGCCAGGGCTGGGTGGGTGGGGGAGCACCTACAAGCAGCCTCCCTCCTGGACCCATAACAGCCTCCCAGAGCACTGTCCCTAGAGCGGGGCCCAGCACCACCCTACAGTGGCCTCTCAGTCAGGATCCCTCTTGTTCCAGCCTTGGTGACACTGGCTAGGAAGCGGCTAAGACAGGTTTGGAGCACAGGTTTTGGGGTTCTACAGACGCGGGTGCCGTTTCCTCCACTGGGTGCCTGGCCATCAGCAAGAGACTGAATGGCTCTGAGCCTCAGTTTCCCCACCTGCCCAATGGAGCCTTCTTACCCAAGGGGGTCTTGTGATGATCACAGGAGACAGTGCAAAGAAAGTGCCCAGTGTAGGGCCTGACACAGAATGAGCGTGCAGTAAATCTTAGCTATTATAGTAATAAATATTATTTATGGCTTAGATCCATACATCATGAGTACTTCCAAAAACTTAAATAAAACTAAAGATTACAGAGACCCTAGGGATATTCTTTAAGCCTTTAGTTGTAGAGATGAGGAAACGGAGACCCTAAGGGAGGGGAAGGGACTTGCCCTAAGACCCAGAGACTTAAATAGGACCGAGAGCAAGGAGTCCAGCTCCTTCACAGGGTGGGTCATGATGCTCCATCCCCAGCCCCTACAGGGGACCTGGCTGGGGCAGACACCAGCCCATGACACCCTTGGCTGTGAGAACCGTGGTATTTGACTCACCAATGCTCTTGCCCCCAAACACTGCCCCATCTGGAACATAAACAGAGGGCTTCTGGCAGAGGGTTCTATCCTCAGCAGGCACTCAATAGAGCCCCTGGCACGACTTGACCCAGATCACCTCCCTGTTCTGGGCCTGTTTCCTTATGTGAGACAAAATGGTCTTTAAGAGCCTTCCAGTTCTGACGTTCTGTAGTTTCAAGAAAGGGGCTCAATTAACCATAAACAAGTGGCTGGAAACCTCAGTTAACTGGAATCTTTCCAGACGTTCCTTCCTTCGGAGAAATAGGCAGAGCACAAGGAAGCATAACCATCCACCATCCTTAGTAGTGTTTCCTGGTTCGCCAAGTGCTTGGGCTTAATTTACCTCATTGGCTACTTCCTTGCTCTGCAGACAAGCAGACAGGCTCAGAGCAGCCCCAGGGTTTCCCAGTGAGGACCAGAGCTCAGAACCAAGGCCAGCATCTAGAACAGTGTCGTGCATGGAGCACTTGCTCCATACTGGCCCACCAACATGAAATCCAGGCAAGAGGAAGGGGTTCCGCCCTGGATGGGGAGCCTGGGGGCCCGGGACAAGGCCTGTGCCCTCTTGTCTCTCACCAGCTGGGCCTATTGCTCTGCCTGTAAAATGAGGTGATCGGATGAAAGGTCCCGTTCCCTGCTGTGTTGCGCTCTCACAGTCCCTCCCCCTCTGAACACCCAGTGGGCGGGGCCAGAATTTGTCTATGGTCTGCCCTCCACTCCTAGAAGACAGAGACACTGCCTTTATGTGTCATCATGTCTTCCCAAGCCCAGCCCCAACCCAAAGCAGAATAGGCTTGGGGAAATGTTTATGGGAAGGAGGGGAGAAAGGAGGAAGGGAAGAAGGGTGAGAGGAAATAGGAAGGGAGGAAAGAAGCGAGGGGGGAGGGAAGGAAGGAGGAGGGAGGGAGCTGAAGGTCTTTCAGGACTAATATTCTACGATTCCACAAAGCTAAATTCTAAGGCAATTCACCAACGGTGTGTATTAGGCACAGCCGCATTCATGGTGGAAATACCACGGGGGAAGCAAAGGGATGTGAAATGACATGTGAACCCCTTTTAGCCTAGCTACAGCTGACTTCCCAAAGCAGAGGCCCTGTGGGTCCATGCGTGTGAAGGCCACCAGGCTGAGTGCTGTGGGAAGTCCCACCTTTACAGTAGAACCTCAGTGATGCTGGTGTCAGAGACCATGGCTCACTTCCATCGCTAAGCTCACCAGTCACATGTCAGCGCTTTCCAGTCTGGAGCCTTACGGTTCCAATTCAGGAACATTATACAGCAGGATTCTGCAGTATTCAGGAACACACAGAGGGACGGATCTTATAAATAACTCCTGGTTAAAACAGAGCTGAAGATAGGGAGACAGAAGAGGAAGCAAGTCGCTAAGCACTTATTGAGTCGATAACATTGGCTTGGAAACCTTAGTGCAAATGGCTGGTCTGGTTTATTTCCTTCTCATCAAAAGATCAAACGCAGGATTGAACTTGGAGGCACCAAGACTTGTGTGTGTGCCTGAGGATGTGTTTGAAGGGTGTGGCTCTCCTTGGCTGACAGTGTCTTGGTGAAGATCATAACACACAGGCCTTGCATCAGATCTCACAGCGCCGCTTAATGGACTCGGTTGGTGGAACCTTGGTTGATAATCCCTGGACCTCTCTGAGCCATTGTCCCCACAGGAAGGTCTGGCCGCTGGGTTGGCCTCTAAGCTCTGAGGTTCTCTACAACAATTCAGGGCTGAGGCCTGGGTATAAGACTCAGGAACCCAAAGTCCTGAGTTAAATCTTAACCATACTCACATGTCCTGTCTCCCTCTTTTCCGTTCCCGCTGGGGCCTTCCTTTAGCTGCAAAGAGGCCTTACAGTTTGTGCTCTCTTGGTTGCTAAAACTGAGTGGAAATGTGCTTGATTCACTTGCAATCCCCAGGGCCGCGACCTGGAGGTGTGGCCCAGCAGTGCGCTACCCGTGCGCAGGTGGGGGGCGCTCGGCACGGAGCTGACTCTGCCTGGCCCCCAGCCCACAGGACCGAAGCCCGAAGCCGAGCGTCCGAGGGCGTGCCAGCCTCAGCGCCAGGCCTTCGCCCTGCCCTGCGGGTGGGCGGGCGAGGAGCGAGGTTCCGTGTGCCGGGCGGCCGGGCGGGCAGCCTGCGCCGCCCTCAGCAGCAGTTGCAGGTGCCCGTGTGCACGCGCAGGATGCCGCGGCTGTGCAGGTGCAGGAAGTTGAAGATCTCGGAGGGCATGGCGTGGAAGCCCGGGCGGGGCTTGACGTTGTCGTAGTAGTGGTGGGTGATGGAGAGGCCCGAGGGGTTCATGGGGAAGGCCCAGAAGCCGAACAGGTGCACCTCCTCGCACAGTTCCAGCGCCGCCGTGGCCAGGATGAGGCCGGTGCTGATGCGCTTGGCGCGCACCCCGAGGGTGAGCCAGTAGCGCGACACGTTGACCAGGTACTGCGGGTGGAAGTAGTACACGGCCTGCGACGACTCGAAGTCGTCCAGCACGTACTTGACGCGGATGGACACGTCGGTGTTGCGCGTGTTGTAGAATGCAGGCAGCAGCACGGACGCGTTCTCGTACACCTGCAGCACCCGGTAGAAGGGCCGCCGCCACTTCTCCAGCTTGTGGAACCTGGCGGGGGCGCAGGGTGAGACGGGGCCCCGGGACCCTCCGCTTGCCCCACCCCTGCACCCTGGGGTCTTTTCAAAGGACGTAGGAGCCTCTCAAGGCCACCCCTGCCTTCTTTCGGCTCAGTCACTTAGCAGATGAATGTCCGCCTTCCTCCGGGACGGTTATATTTTTGTAAGTGAGTGCGGGAGAGGGCAATCTGGACCCTAAGGGACAAATATCTAGTGTGTGGTTGCAGAGGAAGGGTAATACTTAACCCATACGGCTGAGAGTGCCCGGGCGGGCTCAGAGGGGGAGGGGCGAGGGAGTGGAGGCTTTCCCTGGAGCCCTCAGGACTCACCTGTCCTGCCTTCCCCAAGGACTCACCTGTCACTGCCTTCCCCCAGTGAAGAACACCAAACCAGCTGCCTGTCCTCTGAGCCCTTCCTCCATCGCAGCCCTTCGCTCGCCTTTCTCTTTACACTGAACAGCCCTCCCAGCTGGCTCACTGCGCACCTCTCTGAATGCTCCCTCACTCAGCTGACTCCTTGTAAATGTGCCCGGGCATCTGACCGGATTTAACAACTCCCCCTCCTCTTACCCTTCATCTGACCTGGAGGTGTGACTATGCCCCAGTTGGAATTTTAACCCCATTAGCCCCTCCCCCAGGCCTCCCAGACAGACCCCAGGAGGGGAGTCAGGAGGGGGGGTTGAGGTCTTCGCATGAGGCTTCTCCCCACTGCCGGGCGGACACACTGTGTAGGGAGCTGCCTGCCCCCGTCACACACTGGAAAGCTCTCTGGCCCATCTCTAGGGGAACAGAGTCTAGACCAGTGCTGTCCAAAAGAAATATAATGCAGGCCACAAGTGTAATTTTAAATGTTCTAGGAAGCACATTTAGAGAAGTAGAAAGAAGTAGGTGAAATTAATTTTTACAATAGATTTTATTTAACCTGATATACCCCCAATACTATCATTTTAATATGTAATCAATATAAAACTTTAATGAGGTATGGCCCATCCTCTTTTTCATATTAAGTTTTTTAAATCAAGCGTGTGTTTTGCACTTACAGGTGGCACATCTCAATCTGGATAGTGCCCAGTGGCCACACATGGTGAATGGCTATCATATTGGACAGCACAGGTTTAGAAAGAGGGCCACTGACCTCTCTGTGATGATGCTGGGGTTCACCGTGACCACATCTGTCTTCACCCCTACATCCATGGTGTACTTCTCCGAGATGGGGGGTAGGTTGCACCTGCAGAAGAGATGAGGCAGCCCGACTGCATGTGGTATGTCATTCTAGATGGAGCTGGGGAGCTGGGGTGTGGGGAAGAAAGGGCTGGTGATCATGTGGGCGGAGGGACACAGAGGAAACCAGCTGGGTGGAATCTTTGTGCCTGGGCATGGAAGGGCAAGTTCAACCCCTTCCCTCACCAACCCTGGGTGGCCCAATGGTTGCAGATCCATGACCCATGAGATCCCACTGCAGCCTCAACCCCAGTCTCTTTGCTTTAAGCTCTCATTTTCAACCTATCTTCTTCACCCAGGCTAAAGAGGTAAGTGAGGATCCCCAAAGAGATAAGAAGGGCTTCTACATAAGGAAGAAGAAATACAAGGACAAGTGTCTAGCTTAGGTAAGGCCAGGGTGAAGCTCATATTGGTGTCAGCCACAAGACTACCCTGGTTCCAAGCAGTGCTTCCAGAAGAGTGGAACCCAACCAGAGAGGTGGCTGCCCAGACGACCTCACCAACAGATCTGCATGACCCCTGGGAGTCCTCAGTGTCTTCACATCTATTATGCCATTTGCTCCCATTCTGCAGATGTGGAGACTGAGGACCTGAGAGATTCAACCCCTTGCAAGGGACAGAGCTAAAGGGGGAAGGGACCACCCAGAGCATGAGTTCTGCAGGGGTGGGGAGTGGGGATTAATCACGTAAATGGCAGCATTAGCAGGCTGGGGAACCAGAAAGGGGGCAGGCATGGAGGGGGAGGGCCGTGGGGGTAGAAGTGGCAGGTGCAGACCCGGGGCAATTCTTACCGGAAGACAAAGTCGGCGCTGTTGATCTCCCTCCCGCAGCGGCTGTTCTTTAGGATGCCCCCATTGCCCACCACGGCACATTTCTTAAATTGGGACCGGTAGTAGGGCATGTCCTGGGGAGACAGGGGCACAGTTGTCAGAGGCAATGCCACCCCTGCCTTCATCTGGTGCTCTCACCTCTGCGCCCACGTCCACCTCCACTCCTCATAGCCTCACAAGACAGCCTTGTAGTAAATGTGGGAGAAAAGTGGTTATTCCACTTTGCAGATGAAAAGAGAGGTCAAAAGCTTCGTTCTCAGTTCCACAGGCAATTAGGAATGAGCTAGAACTGGAAGCCAGATCTCCACAGCCTTTTTCGATAAGCCCTGGGATGCCTCCGGTTTCCAGAAAGACGAGAGTACAAGTTATGGCTAACCCTGCTTGCCTTTGGTTTTCCCAGCGGAAGCTCAGCTTCTTTTACTTTTGGTCCACATATTTTAATGGTTAATGCAGACCTTCTGGGAGATGAGAGCAGCAGAGATGTGGCAGAGCCGCCAGGGATCAGCGCCCTAAACCTAGCCTCACCCCTTTCAGCTCGGGGTAAGGTGCAGACCCTCCCTCTGCTCCATGGGGAGGGCACAGGCCTGGGATAGAAAGGTCATATAGACTGGGACAGATGCCAGGACTTGGCAGCAGCAGAGACAAGCGACCAGGGGTGGGCAAGCAAGGCCACACCAGGGGAGCAGTGAGAGGCAGGGACACTGGGATCTCTGTCAAGAAAAAGCATTGAGCACAGGGAGCCCAGGACTCACTCTAGTAATGACAGCACCCACGGGGGCACTGGGAGGGAGCATCCCTCAGCACTCCAACCTGGTCATACCTCGGCTGGTGTGTTACCTTGGTCTGGGCACTGGCTGCCCACAAAGACTCCCTGGGCATGCTTTCCGGGGGACCACAGGAAAGTAGGCAGGAAAAGCAAATACTGGCCTGATTAGGAGACCTGGTTCTAGGCCACGTCCCCATTCTAGGCCTCGTGGGCATCCTGAGGCAGGTGGGACCAGGCAGGCTCAGGGCACGAGTGTGGACCCAGAGTCCAGGGTAGGGTGACCAACCATCCCAGTTGGCCCAGGACTAGGGCACTTTGCTTGGGATGCAGGACTTATAGTTGGTCAAACCAGGATTGGGCACCCTAGTCAACGGACCCAGTCCAATCCTGGTTTTGCCCCACAATAAGGTGAGGAAACCATGGACAAGTTTTTTTGAGCTCTCAGTGACTTGGTTTTGTAAAATTTATTACAAATTAAATTTTGTGATTTGTAAAATAATAGTAACGTGTATTTCCTGTGACTCTAAATTTGAGATGATGTAAAGCAGAGCTTCTCAACTTGGCACTACTGATACTTTGGAGCAGATCATTCCTTGTTGCGGGGGCTGGCTGTGCACTGCAGGATGTGTAGCAGCATCTCTGGCCTCTTCCCACTAGATGCCAGGAGTACCCCCCGGTCATGACAAGCAAGAGCATCTCCAGACGTTGCCAAATGTCTCCACCTCCCTGCCGCCCACGTTGAGAACCACTGGAGCAGACGAAAAGCTTACCCACTGCAGTGCTTGGCGCAGAGGTGTCTCTGCAAGGGGACCAGGTGGTTATTACGGGATGGCCCTGAAGTTACCCTCCGTCTCTGTCACCCAGAGGCTGCCGGGCAGCTTTCCTCCTATCTCACACCAGCTGGCCAGCCCTGCGTGACAGTGGCCCTGGTCAGCACCTGGGGCTTCCGTTGGAACCAACTGCCAGACAAGCGTCACGGAAAATCCCACTACAATGGGATCATCAGAAATTAGGCTAAATCCAAAGGAGATGCTGCACCTGTCTGTGGGAGACTGTCCTTCTTCATGGCACATTTTCCCTGGAGGGACAGGCTCCGGGAACCGCGACGGGGAAAACAAGGGCGTCTCATGGCCAGTGGGGGGAACTGCACTGTTTGACTTTGACCAGAGAAAGAATAAAAACAAAGTCCTTTCTGGAGAGATCATCAAGGGCTTTTTATGTTCTATGTCAGTGTTTCTCACACTTCTGTAAATCAGCAACTACCTGGGTACTTTCTGAAAATATACATTCTTAGCTCCATCCCAGAACCACAGAATCAGAATCTTCAGGGTCGGGGTAGGAGCCCAAGAAGCTGCATATTTTTCAACCCCCCCAAAAAAAACTCACCTTACGGAAGTTCGGGAAATACTTCTACATCACATGCTCTAATTCGGGGGTGGTAAATTACGGCCTGTGGGCCACGTCTGACCCACCACCTATTTCTGTACAGCCAGCAAGCTAAGAATAGATTTTATATTTTTTTAAGGGTGGGAAAAAAGAATACTTTGTGATGTGTAAAACATATAAAATTCAAATTTCAATGTCTAATGGGAACTAAAGCGTTATTGGGACCCAGCCACACTCTGTTGCTTACTCGTGTCTGTGGCTGCTTCATGCTAGAACGATAAAGGTGAGTAGCTGTAACGGAGACCATATGGCCTGCGCATTTGGCAACCCCTGTTCCACTTCCCTGGGCCTCAGTGGCCCATCCCCATGGCCCTCCTTGGATCCGTATGTTATACCTGAGCTGTGTGTCACCCACTGGCATTACCTGCAAGTTCACCCGCTGTCACCAGTCTCACGTTCCAGGCCTTGAAAGACCCACCTCGTAAAGACGACTCACACCCCATCGTCCTCCAGCGCTGCTGTGGGAGGGTATGTCTGACACCCGTCCACCCCCAGCTCCTCCCCATTGCTCCCCTCCCCCCCAGGCCCAGTCATACCAGTGCACTCTGGTGCTCGGAGCAAGAATGCAGGAAGCCCCTGGGCTTTGCTTCATTAGCGCTCCCCAGAGCAGGGCAGCCCAGCCCCTCACATTTCATCCAGCAAGAACTGAACCCACCCCGCCCCCCAGTTTGCTAGAACGCCAGCAGTTCTACAAACTGGACCACTAAGCCCTGCCCTGGGCTGGCGCTCTCCGGGGGTGCCTATAAACACCTTGCAAGGAACCTTCCTCTTCAGGTGGTAACCACCCTCATCCGCTGAACATACAGGCTCCAGGGTCCCTTCTCCAAGGGTCTGGTGCAACGATTAGGCCAGAAGCGCCTGCCTGCGCCTGGGTTCTGTGATCTGAGCGCTTTGCTCACGTGGGTCACTCATTCTGTGGTCCCCCTGGCCAAGGAGCCTCGTGCTGGCCCTGGATGAACAGCCTCCCTCCAGGCTTCTCATAGGTGAAGGAAAAAATAATAATAAATGTCTCTCTTGTTTCAGTCTCTGATATTCTAGATCTTCTGTTCTAAGCAGCCAAACCTATTCCTAGTCCGAACCCCAGCGTTACAGACAGTGAGAGTGAAGCCTTGAAAGACAAAAAGGACTGCCCAAGGTCAGCCAATAGGAGATCAATCTTTCGGTGCTTTACTTTGTATGGTTTGCGGTTTCTTGTGCACACAACCTCTTGTGCCTCCCTCGAGTTGGGGACAAATGCTTCATCCTGCTCCCAGATAGCTTCGGGATGTTCTTTGCAAGCAAGGCAATAACCAAAACCTCACAACCGCTTTCTTGCCAAAAGTCATTCAAATAATAGCCAGTTGGCATTCTTTGTGCTCAGACAGAACCCCCAGGAACCCCGGAGGACGGTCTACTGAGCCTAAGAGAATGGCAAGCCAGGACCAGGACAGCTGGGTGCAGGGCACAGCTGAGTGATGCCACGCCACACGGGCATCGCCACAGAGGGCCCTCCTGGGTCAGCTCCATTGTCCCACCCGGACCGCCCTGCCCAAAGCAGCACCTTGGGAAACATGTGGAAGATCTCCCGGTTGATGTGGTAGATGCCGCTGGTGTCCACCTCATACTTGAGTTTCGTCCCCAGGGGCGTGTTCTTCTGGGTGGTGAAGAGGAAGGAGGGGGCATTGCAGCACCTGGACAGAGTGGACCTGCCGGGCAGGAGATAGACGGAGAGAGACCAGTGACACAGGGCAGAGCAGAGCCTCTCAGAGAACAGAGGGGTCATGGAACTGAGGTCGGTCCCTTGGGGAGGCCAGGGAGCACCATACTTTCCCACCCACCCCTTCCCCTGCCCCCGCACTTCTGCTTCAGTACTCCTCCCAATGCCCAAGCCTTTCAGGGTCCAGCCTGGTCTCCCTCTGTGAGCTCCCAGCTGCCCTGTGCCCACTGGCCGCATTGGCCTCTAAAGGCCCAGAGCACAGACTGGGCATCACTCGCTTCATCATCTGTCAACTCCCTCTCTGCTTGAACGAAAGCCCCTGTGTGGCAGGGACCCTGCCTCTCTGGATCCTGCACAATGTCAGACACGTGGGGGTCAACTACCAAGTCCTGCCAACTGCAGGCTGAAGCATTCCCCAGGTGAGATTTCACAAGAGCTGCTAAGCCTTCTACTACTTCCCAGAAACGCTTCCTTATTCAGCTCTAAAGGAAAACGCAGGCATGAGAGCTCTTCCTTGGTTCTTGGCCCCCATATCTGACTCTAGACAAGGCTAACCCTGTCTGATGGGGTCAAAAAGCAAGACATACACAGTCAACAGAAATGTGCCATTTCAGTGATTTTACAAACTGTCTTAGGAATAGGGGAGGGTCAGAAATTGGGATGGTGGGTTGATACTGGATGACTGCCTGCAGAAAGTAGAACCTGGCTTCTGAAAGTTTTAAGGAGTTCATTATTTTTTAAAAAAAAATCACTGTGGTTTTCACTGACAAAAACACTCAAACATGAGCTGCAGAGAGGTTAAAGCTCAGACAATGCAAGCAGGCTTAAAAAAACAGCCTTCAAGGGAGAGTGGGGCTGTGAGGCAGGCTTGGGAACCAGCCAGGCCAGAGAATCCTGATTTTCTCTTCTCTGCAGCTGGTGTTCCGCCCGGCAGTGTATTCTCCCAGGGTGCCTGCAAGGCTTGGTGATGGGGTCAGATCCTAGGCACATCCTGCTCCCCTATCCTGGGGACCCAAAGCCCCACCCTGGCTGCAGAGGGGCTGGATTTGACAAAGGATGCAAAATGCCACCCTCTCACAGGGGGCTGTGAGCCCACGAGGACCCACTTTCTCCACAAACAGCAGCAGGGGGCCAGTACACACTGGCCTTCGTCCCCCAACACTGGCTCTGGGCACAGTTACATCCAGCCTCTGGGCAGCCCTGGGAGGAATGGAACACCATCTCCATGGAGTCTGGATGATGACCACTAACTAAAGTTGAGGACGAGCTTTCTGGAAAATCCACACTGAAGGTGTGGGATGGAAACTTGAGCCACCAACCTGGTGTCAAGAGGCCTGGCTTCTAGTTTCTGCTCTGCCCCCACCAGCTGTGGGGCTTCGGGCAGGTCTCTTCCCCTCTCTGAGCCTCTGTTTCCTCATCTGTAGAATGCAGGGCTGGTTCTTCTGACCCTCTGTAATCCTGTGACGCCAGATTGCCAAAGCCAGGAAGGCTGCACACATTATTTTTTGTGACTTTATCTCTTGCAGGGACTTCACTGGGGAGCTCAGTTGGCTGCTGGCCATAGAGAGCGGTCTTTCCTAGGGAGGGTTGGGTTTTAAAATGTGACTGAGTCTTCCCAGGGGCAAGGCCAGAGGCCTGGCCAGGCAGGAGCCATAGGTCAGCATTACAAACCAGCATCTGGCTGGTCCAGAAACTCCATCTTGTCAGCCCACTGGCGAGTACCCAAGTGAGGGAGACTGACTCAAACTAACCAAGCTCACAAGTGACTGATATATAAACCAGAATGCCAATGTGTCCATTTGTAAGCAGTAGGGCGGGGGAGGGCCTCTGTTACAGGATTCCTTTCCTGTCACTGGAATGCTCATGCCTGTGTTCTAGCATACTCCCCCATCCCACCCCGCTTCACTGCACCAGGTTCTTGCACCTAAATTAAGAATCTCATCATCATTCCATGAGCTCGTAATGAGAGCAAAGGGGGACGACCAACTGGCCTTGAAGCTTTTCCCATTTAGAGCATAGCAAGACTGGATGTCACTTCTCTTTCCCCCACCGCCAGAAAGGTCTCAGCTCCCCCAGAGCCTCTCCCCGGATCGTGCTGGCTGATCCCTGCCAAAGGCTTCCCCGCCGATCCTGGTTTTTCTCTTGCCACATCATCTTCCCGTTGCTACATTATTTCCTTAGGTATGTGAATCCCACTGGCGAGGCTTCTGTCCAGCTCTCAGCCTGGACAACATCCTTTGGCATCTCACTGACCTCGTCCACGCTGAGTGCTTATCAGCGTGTCCTCGGTGTGCTTGGGCCTCCCCGTCATGCACCACCCGCAGTATCGCTGCTCTCTAAAGGCGGAATTGGGGCTGCATTTACAGCACAGATCTTGGACCTGTTGCCCACATTTTAGTCTATGATACATGGGTCTCTGCAAACTACTGCCGGGCCTTAGCTGGGTTTCTGCAGTCTCCCAGAGGCCTCTGGTTGGGGGCTGTTGGCACCTGCAGTACATTCCTAAAACGTGCCGCTTAAAACTGCCTCTCAACTTGGCCCAGAATTGCAACAAACTGGAACAAATGACTTATACAGAAAATACAAAATACTTAGTGTTATTTGCTTTTCACAGCTTCCCATGTAGGATTCCTTCATGCAGATGCCTCCTCAGCACATTCAAACTACAGCCTGAGTTGCTAAAATCCAATTTATACACACATTCCCAGGATTCTGTCAATACCATTCAATAAGGTCTACCCTGCACTAAAAACATACCATTACCTCCTAGAATTTTAGAGTGGAGAGGCCCCTATAGCTCGCCACTAATCACAGAGACAGTCTGGACATCCGCTAGGCTCTCAAAGACAGGAGAACATTAAGATACAGCTCTTGCCTCCTGGGAGCTTATAACCTCTCAGTTTCGGTTAGAGAGCAGTTAGGGAATAAGCTACAGCAGGGCTCAAATGGCTGGTCTAGGCTGTAGAAGCCCAAGTGCTCTGAGAAGGAGAGGACTGCTAAGTTAGAGCAGCTGCCCGAGGAGCGGGGTGGGGAACGGGGTGAGGCCATGGAAGATGCTTAACGTACCTAAACGCACGGGCCTACTGGAGACCTCAAGCACCTCCCCTCACAGGCAGGGGCTGTACTGGAGACAATAGCACTGACCACACAGGGCTGCTGCCAGGACTAAGGGCAGGAACATGGCGGACAACACCCAGCAAGACGCCAGCCTCAGCCTGTGTGCTGAGTCAGAACCTCCCCACTCCCAGGTTCCAAAGCCCAATCAGAGCCAGCTCTGGGGAAGATGTCCCTGGGGGCTGGCCTTGCAGGACGAGGAAGATCTGAAGGGGTGGCCGGGAGGACCATATGAGCAGAAGGGCTGGGGAGCACAGACGAGTCATAGATACTTGAACTGGTTGGCTTCAGAGATGTTCATCGCCCATTTGCACATCTGGAGGCTCTTCCACCTGTCGAACAGCTCCAACTGCTTCACCCTTGGGAGTGGAGGACAGAGAGTGCATGAAAGGGCCAGGCTGGACAATGTCATCGTCCCCAAACATGCTCCCTTCCTGTTCCCCCTTATGCCAAATCCTGGGCTGGTCCTTTGTATTAACTGTGTTTTCTAATTTGCTATACTCTTGATTCTCTGGCATCTGGGGCCTTGTGAATTCCTAGAGATAGCAAACCACTCTCCTGCAAGCATGCCTTCCGTACACACCTCAGCTAGTCCAGAGCCCACACCCTCAACCACCTCCTTTACGAACAGAGCCACCAGTCCCTGCCCTCATCAGCCCAGAGCTAGGGATCAGACAACCAGGGGCAGTCCTTATGCCCCAGAGCCCACTGAAATTATTCAAACCAGCCAATCCTGAACCTTTTTATCCTGCCTTGTCCATTCCTTTCCACGAAAACCACAATAAAGGGTCTCACCTCTGCTTTCCCCTCATCCCTTTGCCTCCTGACCAACGCTGGTGCTTCCTCATGTGTCCCTGAATGGTGTTCTGTGCCTCCTGTCTCTAGGGATCTGTGAGCATAAGAACGTCTTCCTTCACGATAGCCTTTTGCATGCCTGTGTGTCTTACGATATGTGATCAAAACAAATCCTGGCACATTTTAAAACATCCTTCCTCACATGCCCACCCCCAAGGGCCTTCACAGTTCTCCCAGGAACATCTGTCTATAGAGGGTGTAAGACCACTTCCCTAAGGTCTGTAGATCACCCCACACTGTGCTCAGCACACAGTAGGGCTCATTGCAAGGGCACAATGCCCTTCTCTTTCTCTTTTCTCAAGGGCAGATCACAATTTCCAGCGACAGAGAGAAAGAGATGAGAAGCCTTTTTTCTGAACCACCATCTGCAAGGCTTTATACCAGTTGGCTTTAAACATCTCAGCATTGTGACATCCCAAAGCACTCCCTGGAAAGGGAATGTCTAAATCATGTAGGATTCTTCCTTTGACTGAAACCAGCAAAAAGAATTGGATCACGGAACCCTTTTCCCATTGAGCGGTGCCTCTGACTGGAGTTCTCAGGAATGCTGGGAGATGCTGGACAGACCATAAGTTCCTTAAAGGCAGAGCCATGACTTTTGTCTCCTGACCTCCCACATTCCCCATCCCACAGTTAGGCATTATACAGTTGTCCAGGGTTACCTGGCTGTGGCCTGGTTCAGATGCTGGCTGGTCTTGGACACTGGTGCAAGGGGAGCCCTTTAAAGGTCATTCTGGTTTGGTCATGAATGGGAAAGTGACAAGCCCCCAGGAGCTGAGTGTTATCAAAAAACTACCGTTAATTGTGGTTCTTACATTGAGGTCCACCAAAGGTCTTACGGAAACCTATGAACCCTCTGAATTACAAGCAAAATCCCCTGTCTGTCCACCCATGTGCACATCTTAGGGAAAATCTGAAGCTTTCATCAGCTTCCAAAAAAGGTGCATGATTTCAAAAAAAGGCAAATACTTAACTGTAAAGTAAAAAAACAGGTTCATTCTGCAGAGCTGTGTCTCCCTGTGTTTAACTGGAGGGGGAAACAGTTGTTCCCAAACCAGGCAAGCCTCACCTACAGAGAGAGTATATGACTGGTGCGGGGAGGGGTGATTGCAGGAAAAGTCACACAGGATAGTGACTAAGTACATAGATTTTGGAACCAGAAGGGGACTTGGGCCTCAGACCCAGTTTAGGCAGGGGACCTCAGGCAGGCTATGTGACTGCTCTGAGCCTCAGTTTTCTTGCCTAGAAAATGGGCATAACACTAGATTATTGCTCACCCACCCAGATTTGTTAAGGCTACTAAATAAGACGATGCAATAAATGACTAAGAATGGTGTCTGGCACATGGAAAGCGCCCTACAGGTGTAAGTTATTATTACTGTTAAACTAAGCTGTCTTGAAAATGCTGACTCACAGCCCCCTGTACTTTCCCCTTCTGTAAAACCCATAACCCGTCATTACCTATGCCTGATATTTCCCACTAAATAGTAAATACCTTGGGGCAGGGGATCATGCCTGACTGTGACTCCAGTGCTAAGGCACATAGCAGATGAGTGGCAAATATTTGTTGAGTATATCAATAATTAATGAATGAATCAATAAGTCTGAGTTCAAATAAATTCTATAACTATTTATTGAATTCCTCGATATGGCAGGAACTGGAGATACTGTGGTGAACAAAACAACTCCCTGCCCACACAGACCTTACAAATGGGAAGCAGATATACAGGGATACGACACCAAGAGCACAAGCAATAAAAGCAAAAATGGACAAGTGGGACTCCATCAAACTAAAAACCTTCTGCACAGCAAAGGAAATAATCAGCAGAGAAAAAAGACAACCCTACCGAACAGGAGAAAATATTTGCAAACCTTATATCTGATAAGGGGTTAACATCCAAAATACATAGGAACTCCTACGATGCAATAGCAAAAATACAAATAACCTGATTTTAAAATGGGCAAAAGACTTGAAAAGACATTTCTACAAAGAAAACATACAAATGGTCAACGGGTACACGAAAAGGTGCTCAACACCACTAATCATCAGCGAAATGCAAATCAAAACCACAATGAGATACTACATCATACCTGTTAGAATGGCTATTATCAAAAAAAACAAAAGATGACAAGTATTGGTGAGGATATAGAGAAAAGGGAACCCTCATACACTGTTGGTGGGAATGTAAAATGGTGTGGCTACAATGGAACACAGTATGGAGATTCCTCAAAAAATTAAACATAGAACTATCATATGGTCCAGCAATCCCACTTCTGGGTATATATCCAAAGGAATTGAAATCAGAATCTTGAAGAAATACTTGCACCCCCATGTGCACTGCAGCATTATTCACAATAACCAGGATATAAAAACAACCTACATGTTCACTGATGAATGAATGGATAAAGAAAATGTATTATATACATACAATGAAATATTATGCAGCCTTAAAAAAAAAAAAAGGAAATCTTGCCATATGTGACAACTTGGATGAATCTGGAGGACATTATCCTAAGTGAAATAAGCTAGTCACCGAAGGACAAATACTGCATGATTCTACTTGTATGAGGTATCTAAAATAGTCAGTCTTATAGAAACAGAGTAGAATGATAGAAACCAGGGGCTCGGGGAAGGAGAAATGAAGAGTTGCTATAAAGTTTCAGTTATGTAAGACCAATAAGTTCTAGAGATTTGCTGTAAAACTTAATGCTTACATTTGACAATACTGTATTGGACACTTACAAATTTAAGAGGGTAGATCTCATGTTAAGTATTCTTACCACAACCAGAAAAAAAACAAACCCAGATATTTAATGCCATGTTAGGGAGTGGTGAGTGCTACAAATAAAAATGAAGCAAGGGCCTTCCCCGGCGGTCCAGTGGTTAGGACTCTGTGCTTTCACTACCGAGGGCCCAGGTTCAATCCCTCATTGGGGAACTAAGATCCCACAAGCCGCTCGGTGCAGCCCAGAAAACAAACAAAGAGAAAACCAAGTTAATCTATTTTAAAAAAAGAAAAATGAAGCAAGAGGCTATAAGGATATATTGTACAGCACAGGGAATATAGCCAATATTTTATAATAACTATAAATGGAGTATAACCTTTAAAAACTGTGTATCACTATATTGTACACCTGTAACTTATATAATATAGTACACCAGCTATACTTCAATTTAAAAAAAAAGAAATAATAAAAAAAATAAAAATGAAACAGGAGTTGAAAAGTGACTATTTCAGATGGGTTGATCAGGGAAGGTTTCCCTGAAGAGGGGAACCTTGCACAAAGAACTGAAATGATGCATGAGCGAGCCACACAAACATCTGGGGAAAGAGCATTACAGGCAGAGAGAAGAGTGAGTGCAAAGGCCCTGGGGCAGGAAACTGCCTGGCAGCTTTAAAGAGCTGGAAGGAGCCCCTCCTCTCATCCTGATGCCTTCCTTCTGGCTTTCCCAAACCTCCCACAGCAGCTCTTGCTTCTTTAGCTCACGTGACATTGGAGGAGAGGTGCCATTACACAGCGGCACCCTTGCTCACCCACTGCTGCCCTCCCTCACTCCCTGCAACTCACAGGCCCCTAGGGCAGCACCCTGCACAGCCAATGCCTCTAACGCCTCCAGAAACACAACCCTGGCAACACTGAAGGCCAGGGTCCCAAGTTCAACTCTTACCAGTATCCAGGCCCCATTCTCTGTGCCTCCAATGTCTTGTCACACACTGGACCAAGGTCGGGGCCTGGATACCCAGCCTGGAATCCTGGTTCCATCCCTAACTGGCAATATGACCTCAGACAAGTCATTTAATCTCTCTGAGACTCAGCTGTTTTATCTGTAACACAGATATAATAACCTCTGCTCTGCTGATCTCAACGGCTGTCAGAAAGATCAAATGAGACAATATGTATAAAAAAATTTTATAAGTTGCTTTACAAATGCAGAGATCACCTTTACTTTAAGATGAAGGGTTGAGCCATCCACTTATCTCCTTTCTCCCAAGACATGACTAATATTCCAGAAGAGAGATAAAAAAGACTAGATTGCTCTGAGAACAATCTAAAAAGAAAGAGCTCTTGGGGGAAAAAAAAATTCATTAGAAAGGTTGGAAGGTAAAGTCAAGGAATTTCTCAGAAAATAGAAGCAAAGGGCAAAGAGATAGAAAAGATGAGATTAAAAGATATTCGAGGAGCCATCCAGAAGCATACCACTCTTAGAGGTACCAGAAAGAGGAAGTGGAGAAAATTGGAGAGGAGGAAATATGAAGAAATCCAAGAGAAAGTTCAAGGGTTTGGAGTGAGCTCCAGATTAAGAGGTCTCCATGAGCGTGTATCCTGAGGTCCACCATCGGGATATTCCAGAACTGTCATGATCTGTAAAGACTCTGGACAGAAGAAAACAGGTCACCTCCAAAGGAACAACTAGTACCGTGCTCATACAGCCCCGGATACCAGAAGATGATGGAGAAGGTCTTCAGCATTCTGGGGGTGAATGATTTTCACCTAAAATATCAACCCCACCAAACCAAAAATTAAGAGAAGAATTAGGTCATTGAGACACAGAAGGACTCAAACCCTTACCTTCCACCCACCATTTGGGGGGAATTTACTTGAAGATGGGTGGAAGCAAAATGAAGGAGTAAACCAAGAAAGAAGCAGCTGCAGGTGAATCTAACCTACGGAGGCAGAGAAGGGAAGTGACAACAGTGTGTGACCCACCAAGAGAGCAGCCTGTCCAGGATGGAGAAAGAGGATGAAGGGAAACCCTGGGGGAATGCCTGGTCGATGGACAGGCAGGAAAAAAAAATGGGGCATGATAGAGAAAAAGTGTTCAAAAGGGAAAAGATGACTAGAAGATCCAGAAAAAAAGGGGGAAAAATGAATAGGAAAAAAGATGAGAATCACTGTTTTCTGATCTTCACATTTTAGAGTCAGCCCATAGCAGCCCCAAAACAGGCTTGCTATGGTTACAAATAGAATGTAAATGTTATCAGCCTTGACATTCTAAAGGTAAACTCACAGATGACTGAAGCCAGAGGCTGGAACTAAAAAGTTGGGGTAATTTTAATAGCCTCATCTTACAAAGTACAGGATCAAGAGATACTGCCAATACTTGGTAGAACAAGAAATAGGTTACTTAGGCAATCTATAGATAGAAGAACTAAAAATAGCAGTACCCCTCAACTGGGAAAAGAGGGGGGATGGTTTGGGCTGGGTAAGGGAGCTGAATCCTCACCCACCAAAGCAGGACATCAGTGAATGCTAAACGTGGCATACGTGGCACGCATAGGACTGAGAGGTACAAGGTAATTCCCAGAAGAAACAGCCAAGTAGTAGGCCTGGGGGAGAGGGTGTGGGGAAGGGGACCTTTGCTTTTTATTGTTATAAACTTTTGTATTCTACCTGGTTTTCCTAGTAGTGTGCAGGAGATGATCACCATCATCTCGTTCTCCCTCTTCGTTCTCCCCCTTTTCCGCCATGGCCTCTTCTGTTCCCACCTAGGTTTCGTCCACTTTCTCATTCATTTAACAGACACTTCCTGAGCCTGGTCAGGGTCAGGCAACAAGACTCAGAAAAGTGTGGGCACAAAGGGACATCCAGCCCTGAAAGCTCTGCCCAGCCAGCCCTGCTCCCAGCCTGTCTCCTGGTCTCAGTACAGGGCTCTGTGCAGGGTTCTCCAGCCCAGAAAGATGGGGAAGCGGTGGCAGGAGACACCAAGGGTGAGGTCCCAGGCATGGCCCCCATCAGTGTGTGAGCACAGGCAGCAAATGGTTTAAAAATAAAGCGGCCCTAGAATGACTAAAAGTCAGCATAAATAATTTTTACAAGTATTAGGGACACTGTGATTTCGTAACAAATCATCACAGAGTAAATCCTCATTGTATTGGACATTGTCTGGGAACGAGGCCTTTACCATATGGGAATTTTCCAGCTGACTGATTTTTACCATTGATTGGAGCAATTTTGGATCAGAATCATTCCCAGATGAATCACACACCCCTCTGTCTCCTCAGACGGAATGCTAGCTGACGTTCATATACCGGAAGGGCCTCTGGGCACATCCGTCCAGCCCCCTCCATTCACAGATGGAGATTTAACCTTTTCCGATGACTCAGGGTCTCCGCCGTGAGCACCACTCCTGGCTCTGGGCTGGAGCACAGGTGCCCAGGTGGCATCAGAACCACTCGGATTACAGACCAGCCTCTGGCTTCTCCGATTCCAGCCCTGGGGGAGCCCACTGACCTCAGCTTGAGGACTCAGGAAAGGAGCCACTGGTATCACTGCTCCCTGATGACCCAGCAGGCTCGCATGCCCCATGAACAGCCCGGCCTCTCTCCTCTCAGACCCCCAGTACCACCAGCGCCGAGACTCCAGGGCCAGGGGACCACATGGAGGGCAATTAACATGGAAGAGACAGATGGGGTAAAGCTCACAGGTCGCCAGCTGGGATGGCCGCTCAGCTCAGGAGACCAGAGAGGGTGCCCCAAAGGCAGAGACAAGAAGTAGAGCCAAACACACAGAGGACGTTTTGTCTCCAACACAAGTCCCTGACAAGGGACAAAGCGTGGCCACAGATCATGGGGGGAAATGAGGTTCCCATCACACCCTGCAATGTTCAAGACTTAAGCTTGAAACAAAGGGCCTGGTAACTTCTAATATGGTCCCTAAATGGAAGCTGTGATAAGGATTATTATGCGCTGAATTATATCTCCCTCAAAATTCATATGTTGAGCCCTAAACCCCAATATCCCAGAATGTGACTCTATTTGGAGGTAAGGTCTTTAAGAGGTGGTTAAGCTAAAATGACATCACCAGGGTGGGCCCTAATCCAATATGACTGATGTCCTTATAAGAAGAGGAAGTTAGGACAGAGGTACGGAGGGAAGACCCTGGGAAGACAGAGAGAGAAGATGGCCATGTATCAGCCAAAGGGAGAGGCCTCGGGAGAAACTAAGCCTGCCGACACCTTGATCTCAGACCTCCAGCCTCCAGAACTGTGAGAAGATAAAGTTCTGTTGTTTAAGCCCCCCAGTCTGTGGTACTTTGTTATGGGAGCAATAGCAAACCAAAACAAGGACTTATACTAATGTAGAGAAAATATATGGGTAGAGGGATGGGGTGTGACAGAAGCATGGCCCATTTATAGGGTCTCTCAGACTTCCTGTCTAGATCTTGAAGTAACCATGAAGAACCTGTCTGCCTTTTATAATTTAAAAGATTAATTATTTACCCTTTGAAAACTCTAAGGTATGCTCTCTATGAGAGCGCTCCAGCTTTCCGCAGTGAGACCTTTAAGGGGCCGAGATCTCTGAGTTCTGAGAAAAGATAAGGCTCTCTGCTTATACCTTTGGCTCCTGACTGCGGGCTGGGCAGACGTCTTCGTCACTAAGCCACAGCTCCTCGGCAGAGCGTACCAAACACCAATCACATTATCCTCCCCCCACCCCCACTTGTTTAAAACCTTTCCCATGGGTGCCCATGGAACTAAGAAAAGGATAAAATCTAAATCCCGGTCCTCACTGCAAGGCTCCACGAGGTCCAGCCCTGCCTGCTCCTCCAGGGACATGGCTCCTGTTCCCCCTCAGGCCAGCTCTCAGAGCCTGGGACACAGTGGGCCCCTCCTGACACAGGCCTTGGCACAAACTGTCCCCTCAGTCTGGAATCCTCTTGGCCCAGGTAACTCCTAGCGCCCTCCATGGTGTGCTCCGCTCAGGGCTGGGTGGGATGGACGGAGGGTGAGCTGCCTCCTGTGGTCCCTCTAGAAGCTATACAGACCCTCGATCAGAAAAAGGACCGTGAACAACGCAGCTGATCCCAGCTGGACGTTTGGCCTTATCCCCGGGGCTTTCCTGCACTACTAAGCTGCTGGAGTCTGTGAATGTCAGCCCAGAAAAGCTGCTGCTGGTTCCAAAACGGAAAGAAAGGGGAGGGAGGAGAGGGAGAGGGCACATTAACATTTATTGAGCACCTATTACGTGTGCTGCTGTAGATGTGCGCTGTTGGTCTATCTATTTCACATATGTTACTTCAGCTAGTCTTTACTGCAACCCTTACAAGTAGGTAATTGTGTCCCCATTTTTATAGGTGAGGAAAGACTCAAAGAGGTTAAGTAATTTGTATAAAGATGCAGAGCTTCTAAGGCCCAGAGTCAGCTTTGGATCCCAGGTCTGCCTGACCCCAAGCTCCAAGCTCTTTCAATGACCCACATGACCTGGAAATCATGTCAAGTGGCTAAAGGGGCAGTGGCTCCTGCCTGTGGGCCATGGATGGAAGTCCTGGGATCGTGTCAGGGACCCATGAGTCCCCATAAGCACCCAGCACTGCCGGCTCCGAATCAACTGTACTTCTCCCACATCGGATGTACAGTTGTCCCTTGAACAGCGCAGGGCTTGTGGTCAGCCCTCCCCGGCCACAGATCCTTGGCATCCTCAGATCCAGCCAACATCGGACCAAGCAGCACTGCAGCATTTACTCTCAAAAAATGTCTGCATGTAAGTGCACCTGCGCAGCTCAAACCCATGTTGTTCAAGGGTCAGTGATAACTATTTTCAAATAAACATACATCCTACCATGATTAACAGGACACAAATTCCTCTCAGTTCATGGCAGTGCTGTGAGGGAGGCACATACACACTAGTGAGTCCAGCATGTAATGCGTTTTCCCTCACACAGGCTGTCAAAGAGCCACAGGTGATACACTGCTGGTGGGGAGTGAGGAGCACAGTTCTCTTGCTATTTGTATTTTTAAAAAAAAGAAAAAGGTAAAAGACATCCACCCATGGGTGCTGGTTTATGCAGACCCTCTGGAAGGATGCACGAGGATACATGGGTGGCCTCTGAGGGGGAGACGGGAGGTGGGTAGCTGTGGGAAGGGGACTTCTCACTGTATATCTTTTTGTACCACTTGAATGTTGTATCTTTTAAATAATAAAAAAAAAATTAATGAATAGCAAGAGGGCAACGCTTAAGCCACAAAGGACTGAATTTCAGATAAGAGACTCCTGTGCCCTCTTCGATTTCTATGCAAGAGGAGCCCAGTGATGATAGTCATGGAGGCTGGTCACCGAGCCGGGGACTGGAACGCCCAGTCGCCAGAGGCAACCTTGCAAACTTGGCATTCTTCATAAAACACGAACAGTCATCCCTGCGTCGCGCCCTCCAGAGCTCTCCGCATGCCAGAGGCCCCGGGGAAGCACCCTAATTCTTTCTCTGTAGTGATGCACCAAGTTTCCACTTTCCTTGGCCCAATCCCTCATCCCCCACCCGACCCTGCCTTGCCCGTCCCCACATGCACCGCCCACCCGGCCACACTCACATGGAAAGCACCTTCACTTCCAAGATCTCGTGCCTCAGCTCCAGGCATCTCGTGGAGTTATACTCAAAAGGGCCCTCGTAAAATTCAAAGTACCTGGGGACCAATAGGGACAGAGGTTACTACGCAGAGAAGCGGCCAGACTTTCAGGGACCTGTCGGGGCTCTTGTTGTCGGGGGGCGGGGGGCAGAGGGGTGGTATCTGGCCAAATTAACAGAGCACACCAGCCCACCCCAGCAGACGACCTGATGAGGGTCTGTCTCCAGGACTGCTGGGGCCCTCTGGCCTGGTCGCTTGGTGGCTGATTACTCTCAGCACCCCCATCAACCTGGAAGTATAAGCATGAACCCACTTCAGTAAATCATGACACGCAGAGGCAGGTTTGGTTCCACGTGGTGGCTTCGGAGGAGAAAGAGGATGCTTTGGGCATGTTCTCATTTGCGGTCTTCCTCTGACCGGTCATGGATGGAGGCAGCCCTGGGAGCCGGGGCAGTGAGGCTACAGGCCTTCAGCTGGTCCTGCCCTTTCCTGCTCTTTTCTCCTTTCTCCTCCTCTTGGGAAAAATGTCACACAACGACAGCCACAAGCATAGCTGAGAAAACACAAGCTGCTTTTTCTACTATAAAAAGCATTTGTTTCCATTAGCTCACTGATGCCCATGCTCGCGCTGTGACTAGGTGAGACTCTTTCTTTCTCCCCATTTGGCAGCTGAGAAAACTGAGGCTAAACAGGTGGCACTCCAGGTGGTGCTGTCAGTGTAGAAGGGCCCGAGCCCACTCCCACACACCAGCTGGCTCCAGGCATGTCAGAGCCACCTCACAGTAGCTCCTGCAGCTTCATGCAGAATAACAATAGCAATTTCAGCCAATACTGCTGAGCCCTCGTCATGGGCCACGTTCAGGGCCCGGCACTCTACGTGGAAGCATTCACTTTTCTTTCTTTTTAATTGAAGTATAGTTGTTTACAGAATTATGTTAGTTTCAGGTATACGGCATGGTGATTCAGTATTTTGCAGATTATATTCCGTTATAGGTTATTACAAGATAATGGGTATAATCCCCTGTGCTATACAGTATATCCTTCTTGCTTATCTATTTTATATACAGTACTTTGTATCTGTTAATCTTATATTCCTAATTTATCCCTCCCCCCTTCCCTCTCCCCTTTGGTAACCACAAGTTTGTTTTCTAAGTCTGTGAGTCTGTTTCTATTTTGCATGTACAATCATTTGTATTATTTTTTAGATTCCACATATAAGTGATACCATAGAGTATTTGTCTTTCTCTGTCTGACTTACTTCATTAAGCATCATATTCCCTTTCAATCTTTATTACTAGCCCACTAGGGAAGTGGTCATCACAAGCAGGCTCTGGGAGTTAACTCACTTGCCAGAGCCATGTGAGTGGGAGGTGGCAAAGCTGTGCTGTGAACCAGTGCATACGGTCAAGACTGCTCTTGTCCACCCACTTATGAGGACAGCTGGTATCCCCTGGAAAGTGCCCTCTGGCCTCCCATAGCCGCACCTGACAGTTTGCACCAGCCCACGGAACATCTGCCTGCCTAGGGGGTGGGG
Source organism: Balaenoptera ricei (assembly GCF_028023285.1). Taxonomy (NCBI): domain Eukaryota; kingdom Metazoa; phylum Chordata; class Mammalia; order Artiodactyla; family Balaenopteridae; genus Balaenoptera; species Balaenoptera ricei. Next base: position 67,088,684 of record NC_082652.1, read on the forward strand.
GAGTTGGAGGTGGGGGGGAGTCGGGGGGAGGGTTCCCACCAAGGTAAAACACAGTAGTTCACTGCTGGACTTGGCCACAGAGGCAGAAGGGGCCTCCAGGGCAGAGGCCAGGTGCACCCTTTCCTCACGGCCTCCCTTTCAGAAGATGCTTGGGCAGATTAAGCTGGGAGGGTGGGATCCTGTGACAGCCCAGAATCAAGAAGCCTGCAGGGTCAGCCTCTCTAAACTTGGGGCAGTGGCCTCTCGACAGGTAGCCCTGGAGAACAGGAGGTGGGGATGGAGCCCCAGGACTGCTGTTGGGCACTGCAAGCCACAACCAAGGATTTAAAATAAAGTCAGTCCCTGAGCATTTCCCACAAACCTCCCAAAATGTGGCAGCAGCTATTTCACATATATTCTCACTAACTTATGTAGACAAACTTATGTCTGTGCTGCTTTAGAAATATTGAGACATTTATCCAATAAATTGGCTTCTTTTTAAAATATCGGTATTTTAAATAATTTTAAAATATAATTTAATATTTAACACTTTAAAACTGTTATATTTGTAAATATTTGTTCTTTATCATTTTAATGTGATTTAAGTTAATTTTTAAAATATTATAATTATATATTTAAGAAATTTTAAATAATATTTTAGAATATTAAAATATTTTATACAACAAATTGGCTCCTATTTATACAAAATAAATCCTCTCCTTTCTCTCATGTCTTAAACGAATTTAAGCAGATTTCATAAGAACTAGGCACTGAGGATCCCCAAAATATCACACTCTCCTTTTTCTGTTTCCCTTGTGTTTTACAACTCCTTTCTCTGTCTTTCTCACCTGGCAAACTCATATTGATCCTTCAGTACCCAGCTCAAATGCCCCCACTTCTGGGAAGCCTTTTCTAACGCTCACTCTCAGGGTCCCTCTATACATTTGGCCCTAATTAGAGCAGATACCATTGTATCATAATAGTCTGTTTATATATCTATTTCCCCTTCCAAATGAGGAGTATCTCATACACAGGGAATTTGTCTTTGGTATCTCTGCACATTTTGTACTACAGAGACAAGAAAGCTAAAAACTACATTTCCCAGACTCCCTTGTAGCTAGGGTCCTTGAAGCAATTTAGGTTCAACAATCAGTAGCATAAGACTGAGTCAGAGCCATGTTCTAGAAGAATGACAAAGCTCAAGGTATTGTTTTGCTGGTGCAGAACGTGGCAGAGGTGGCATGGCTCTTGGAAATTGTAGTGGTGGCAGCACCTTTGCGATCATATCAGAGGCAGCAGCTTCCACGGTGGCCCAATTTCACGATGCAGTCTGCAGAGACATTCCTGGAAGCTAGCCTAGAGTCTTTCTTCAGCTTTCCCAATGATTCTGTGCTAGCTCTACCCTTAATAAATCCCTTTCTGCTTTAACTAAAATGGATTCTGTTATCTGCAACTAAGAACAAGGTGTCAGCCTGGGGCTACAAAAAAGTCCATGACCTTGGCTCCAACTCATGTCATTTTTCCAGTCACATAACAGTAAGTGAGGTCTGGTGTCTTATCACAAAGATCATCATTTGCAACCAGAACCAGTGACACGAAGCCCTTTGGAATCCACTGGGTCATCTGAAGCCATGATCTCAGGATGCTACTAAGAAAAGCTCCAGATTATAATGATGCAGAAGATAATTAAGAGGAGGCTTATCCTAGCGTTCTCAGGGAGTTGGGACACTTGCAGACACATCTAGGATATGCCTCTAAACCAGCTGTGTGGCTTTGGGTAAATCACTTCCCCTCTCTGGGCCTCTTTTTTCTCCTCCTAAAAATAATCTGAACGAGGTGGTATCTAAAGTCCCACCCAGCACTTAAATACAATCCCCAAGTTTCCCTCAGTTTTTCCCACTTACTAACCAAGCCAGAACAATACTATGAATTAATGATCCACAAACAGGAGAAAGAAACTCTCAAAGGAAGTTAAAACCAAGCAGCACCACCCTTTGATCAGCCAACCCCTCCACTGCCTTCACAAGGCCATCCTGGCCTTACCTCTGCCAGCCTCCACTCAGTCTTCCTTTTTCCTGAATCCCCAACATCACTCATATGCACATCACTAGGCAGTTCAATGATTCCAAATGGTCTTGTGTAGTGTGTTTAGTGGCTATTAGGTGGAGAGGATTTCGGAATAAGGTTCACATCCTTGTTTGCCCCTCATTAGCCACCTTAGGCCCATCACTTTCCTGAGCCTTAGTTTCTTCATTTGCAAAATCAGCATTAAAAGTGCAGTACACTTGTGACAGGGCTGAGAGAAGAAATTGATGAGACTTTCAGAGAAAGCACTAGTACAGTGCCTGGCACACAGGAAGTGCCCAAGGCATGTCCATTTCCCTTCTTTCCCTTTCTCCTGGCGTTAAAGGGCAAGAGCTGCCAGTGGATGCCCAGGGAGTCGGAGACATGCTTACAGTCCCTCAGCTAGTTGATGGCAGAGCTGAGTGAGAGACGAATAACTCAGGAAGTTCTCCACCATCTGGATTGGCTGCCATCCTCCTTCTGCTGCTATTAGTAAACCCCTCCCCTACCACCCTGAGGATAAAGCCCATGTTGAATTCTGCTTGGACGTGGGGATGTCCCTGATCACCCATCTCTGCTGCAGACTCCATGGATTAACTATGTGTTTCTGATGCTTTGACATCTGGGGCCTTGCTGGCCCTGGAGAGACTGCCTCTCCTAGAACTAGTCAATTCCTAGAGATGGTAAACAGCCCATGAGCACACCTTTCGTATGCAAACCAAGCAATCCAGAGCTTATACTCCACCACCACCACCACCACCACCTCCTCCTCTCACACTTAGGGCCACTTATCCCTCTGCCCTAATCACCCCAAGGCCAGCTGCCAAACAACTAGGGACAGCCCTCTGCCCCAGAGCCCACTGAAATTATTCACACTAGTCAATCTTAAGTCTGCATACCCTGCCGCATCCATTCCTTCCATATAGGCTTTGCCTATATGGCTCTTGCCCACTTTTCCCCTTCACTCCTTCTGCTTCTTGACTGACTCTGGTGCTTCCTGTGTGGTCCTACGTGGCATGGTGTGCTTCCTGTTTCTAGAGATCTGTAAGTATAAAAACCTCTTCCTTCATGACAGTCATTTGCATGTCTGTGTGTCTTACCACACGTGATGATAACAAATCCCAGGTACTCTGAAAACACTCCATGTGGTACCTCACCCACGTCATCAGAATCACTCCAGGCCTGGGTCTAAAGCCTAGTTTTCCACCTGAAGAATGGAGCTAATAGCCCTTGCTTCTTTCTCCAGCATATCCGGGCTTTGCTTTGGGGAGCTGTGCTGCTCCATCTCAGTCTTTAAAGACGAATGACTTGCGGAAATAAGACTGCAAGAAGCACTGCCACACGGGTCACCCCTCGGTTCTGCTTCTGACAGGAGGCCCAAGGACGGCATTCTGGAGGAAGCCACAGAAATCCCTTTTTGGTCTGGATACTGACCATCATGCAGACATCAAAAATGATGCTTAAATTTTTGTGTGTAATGGGAAGATGCTCGTGATAATGTTGAGTGAAAAAAGCAAGTTACAAAACTATGATCTCCAAAAAGAATTATGTATACATACGTGAACACATGGGAAAAGGGAAGGACTGTAACAAGATATTAATAGTAGGTTTCTCCCATCATTCAAAAAGAGGCATGTACCACAGTGTTCATTGCAGCTCTATTTACAATAGCCAAGACATGGAAGGAACCTAAGCGTCTATCAACAAATGAATGGATAAAGAAGATGTGGCACATATATACAATGGAATATTACTCAGCCATAAAAAGAAACAAAATTGAGTTATTTGTAGTGAGGTGGATGGACCTAGAGACTGTCATACAGAGTGAAGTAAGTCAGAAAGAGAAAAACAAATACCGTATGTTAACACATATATTTGGAATCTAAAAAAAAAAACAATGGTTATGAAGAACCTAGGGGCAGGACAGGAATAAAGACACAGATGCAGAGAATAGACTTGAGGACCCAGGGAGGGGGAAGGGTAAGCTGGGACGAAGTGAGAGAGTGGCATGGACTAATATATACTACCAAATGTAAAATAGCTAGTGGGAAGCCGCATAGCACAGGGAGATCAGCTCAGTGTTTTGTGATCACCTAGAGGGGTGGGATAGGGAGGGAGGGAGGGAGACGCAAGATGGAGGAGATATGGGGATATATGTATATGTATAACTGATTCACTTTGTTATAAAGCAGAAACTAACACACCATTGTAAAGCAATTATACTCCAATAAAGATGTTTTTTAAAAAAAATAGTAGGTTTCTCTGAGTAATGGGATTATGAATGATTCAAAAAACACTTTTCTATATTTTTATAAGTTTTCTCTTACTATTGGAAACCACTAACAAATGCCCCTTTAAGTCATGGATCTCTCTCTAAATATCTCAAGCTTTCCCTTGAGCTGCTAGAATACTGAGAGCAGCAGTTTCTCCAACTTCCTCAACTCCATTAGCCTCTCAAGGTGAGTTAGTCACTGTCTCTTCTTTCAATTCTGGAAAGACAATCTCTACCCACCTCAAAGGGGAGGGGACGCTGGCACCACATTCGGGCACCTCACAGGTATAAATAGTCCCAGCCGCTCAGATCAGGAGCCCAGCTCATCTCAGATGCCACTTGGCTTCTGGCAGCCAAGTCCAATGCTGGTGCCAGGCTGCATCCATCCTGCCCCCGTCTCTGTGCCCTCAGGAGTGTGGGGGGCATAGCTGGGCAGTGATGGCTGCCTGATCAGCAGGCGAGGGCCCCTACTAAGCGAGAAGACAAATGAAGACGTGACGGCAACGGTTCTGAATATTGGTTCCCCTCCTCCCACGCAGGCTTGGGCTCCAGCTTGGAAGGCTGAGGAGGCCTCGTTTCAGCGTGCCCAGGATCCAGTGTGCAGAGTCTGGCTCTGTCATTCCTCCCAGCCCCTCCACATGAGCCTGCCCCACAGAGGGCTCCTCTGTTCACCTGATCCCACCTCCAGAGCTCCTTCAGGACCATGGGATCTTCCTTAGGGGCCACAATACTTTGAGACCCAGAAGCCACTGGCTGGTACAAGATGAAGCCCATGCATTCAGCTTTCTATCTAATACGCCGCTTCATCCCCAGATACTAATGCTGTTCAAGAAAACAGGAGCCCAGGGCAGTCCTTGTGTCATGCAAGAGCACACCTGTTGGACCTCCTCCAGCCCTAGGAGTAGGGAAGCTGCCCCAGCTCAGCAATCTGAACCCCTGGGCCCCTGTCAAGCCTGGTGCAGAGTCTCAGAGAACCACAGAGTGGTTTATTTATCCCACACTGGGTAGGAACAGTGTGGGTATGGCACCTCTGTGTGAATTAGGAAAAAGCACCTTTTTCTCCACATGCCAGGCACATGGCTTGTCAAATGAGAGTGAGCTGGATTTCAACTCCACCTGGCTAGATACTTTTGTGCAGTGTCCACCTTGCACAACTGTATGTGGTAGCCTGATACTAGATCCTTTAACTTGGCCTCACTTAATCCTCCCAACAGCCCTATAAGGCAGGCATTACTGCCCCGGTTTACACCAGAGACTCAGGCTACAAGAGGTAAAGTAACTTGCCCAGGGTCATTCAGCCAGTGGATGGAGGCACTAAAAAAGGAACCTCACACTTTCAAGAGCCCAGAACCCATGTCCTTAGTCACCTCAGTGCAGCCCGTCTCCCTGACTGGCATAAGCCACGGTCATTTGGGAGCTTCTCAGTAAGCAGCCCCCTCCGCTTCCCAAGGCCAACGGCCCTTCAGTGAGCTCAGTGCTATTTTAGAGCAGAACAGCTGCCATCTTGAGATACCATACTAACCATGAGGGCAAACACACAGAAATCAAAGTCTGGAAATTACAGCCTGACACACAAAGGACTGGAGTGTCTTCTCAGATAGGTGCAGGGAGAGGCAAGAAGGGCTTGGCTGTAACAATAGCAGGTCACAGCTGCCAGGACACACTGCCCCTCCTGGGTGGTGGAGGGACCTGACTCAGACCCCTGCGTGGACCAGGGCCCTCTCTGGACCAGTGTCTCTTCATTTGTCCACAGGAATCCCCAGAGCTGTTTTGAGAAATCAGAACTGAAAGCTACATAGCCTGACGCTCTGAGCGCAACCCCTGATTGTATTGTGGTTAATCTGCTTCCAGTGTGAACCTCAGTGGAGTGTTATTCCTGGCACGGGTTAGGGGGAGGGTCAGGGGCAAAGCCTCATGCTGACACTGCTCCTCCCCAGCCAGCAGTTCCGCAGGGCCCCAGATCCAGTATCTAGCACATTCCCTGCAAGAGTACATACATGGCGGCTTTATTTTCTGGGCCAGACCAGGGAGCCCTAAAAAGCTCCCCTTTGTAAAATTCGGCTCAGCAGCCTGGAGCCTTCATGGGTCTAAAGTAGCTCTGGTCAATCTTCTACGCACATATTGTCACACAGCTCTTGGTGGCTTTGACTACCATCCCCAGGTGCCCAAGCCAAGAGCTGCTCCCTAGTAGCCCCCACCCACTTCATCTCCCCCCCAGTCTCGCCACTCCTCCTTCCTTAGGAGCCCTCTTCTCTCTCCCAGGGACAGGGATGTGAGTCAGTCTTCTTTCCTCTCCGGCTGGAATACTCTTCCTCACTGTGTGTCCTTAGTTACAATCTGCTCATCCATCAGAGGTCAGCCCAGGTGTCAGCTTCCTTTGGCAGCCTTCCCTGCCCTCCCTCCCCTGTGCCCACAGCCCCTGGGCACACCTCCAGCCCAGTCCTTATTATACCAGATTACGTGCAACTCCTCTGTTGCCTGTCTGTACCCCTCCATGGACAGCTTTTCTCCTCTTTCACTCACCAAAAACTTACTGATCCACTACCATGCGCCAGGTACTGTTTGAGGCCAGGATACAGCGATGACCAAACCAGACAAAAGCCCCACCTTCGTGGACTTCCATGAGAAAAGACAAAATATTAATTCAGCATAGAGTCAAGTAGTGATGAGCTCTATAAAAGTAAAGCAGGACAGGGGATGGGAGGGTGCCTGGAAGGGTTACGGGAGGCCAAAGAAGGCTGCAGGACAGCAGCAGCAGTGTGGCCAGGGCAGAGGGGCTGGTGGGAAGTGAGAGGAATCGAGGTCAGAGAGGTGAGCAACGCCAGGTCAAGTTGGCCTCACGGGCCACCCAGCACAGCAGAGCCTCCAAGCAGGGGAATATCATGATCTGATTTAAAAGTTCCCCTCCAGCTGCTGCAGGGAGAACGGTCTGTAAAGAGAGAGAAGAAACATGGAGACAGGAAATGATTGCAGCATGAGAAGATGGTGGGGAGGAGACGGACCAGGAAAGAGGTTAGGGGAAGAACCAGTAGGACATGTTGAAGGCAACGTTTAGAAAGTGAAAGAGAAAGAGAAAAATCAACAGTAAATCCCAGAATTTTAGCTTGGACAACTAGTTGGATCACAGAGCCCTTGAAGAAGGTGGGAATGATGGAGACAAATAGGTTTGGGTGTGAATCAAAGGTTCCTGGGCCATGTTAAGCTTGCTATGACTCTCAGACACCCAAGAGGAGATCGGTTAGGCAGTCAGATACACACGTCTGCAGCCCAGTGAGGAGGTCAGGCTGGAGATACACATCCCAGAGTCAAGGGACAAAGAACTCAATAAGATCTCCAGGACAGAGAGCAAACATAAGAGAGAAGAAGGCAGAGGATGGGCCTGCGGTCAGCTCTGACATTCAGCTGGTGGCAGGGGAGAAGGAGCCAGCAAAGGAGACCGAAAAGGAAGTCCTGTGGGACGGAGGAAAACCAGGAGAGCCCTATGACATGGACGCACAGAGCAGAGAGCATTTCTGGGACAAACAGGTCACCTCCATCCAATGCTAACAGAGGTTAAGGAAGAAGGGCATGGAGAAGGCCCCACTGATCTAGCAACTAGGAGGTCATCAGTGACCTTGAGAAGAACAGATTTGGGGGAGCAGGGAGGCAAAAGCCCCACTGGTGTGGGTTGATACAAGGCCAGAAGTAGGAGAAGCTGGAGGCGGAGACTGTGGAGGCTCAATGTGAAGGAGTGAGTGTATGCAGTGAGCTGAATGTGTGTCTCCCCAAAATTCATATGCTGAATCCTAACCCCCAAGGTGATGGTATCAGGAGGTGGGGCCTTTGGGAGGTAATGAGGTCATGAGGGTGGAGCCCCCATGAATGGGATTAGTGCCTTTATAAAAGAGGCCCCAGAGAGCTCTCTAGCCCCTTCCACCATGTGAGGACAGAACAAGAAGATGACAGTCTGCCACCTAGAAGAGGGGCCTCACCAGAACCTGACCATGCTGGTGCCCATGCAGGCTCAGACTTCCAGCCTCCAGAACTGTGAAAAATAAATCTCTGTTTATGAGCCTCCTGGCCTGTGGTATTTCATTATAGCAGCCTGCACTGACAAAGATAGTGAGTGTATGCAGAGCTGGCCGTGGGTAAGGTGGAGAGAATGGGATTCCCTGATGTGTGAAGGAAAAGCTGGATGAAGAAGAACAGGCTTAAGTGTTCTGTGAGGCTTCAAAAGGTAAACCTAGGAGCTCCAGCTGAGCGTGAGGGAGGGAAGGTTTTCAGTCCACCCAGGGAAGCCTGCGGTGGAAGACGGCCTCTTTGCGAGGCTCTGGGAGCCCCATTGCCCACTGTCCCACAGTCCTCATGGCCATCAAAGAAGGTGGTGTGGGCTACGCATGGCTACACAGAGTGGACAACTGGACGACCCTGGTGTCTTACCTTCCGAGCATCCCCTAAACTGATTACCAGGTGGATGCTGGTCCTCTCGGCCAGACCCCAGATCTCTTGTCCTTTCCATTCTCCATTTCTTTCCATTCTCACTCTTTTCTGTGGCCACCTGTCCGTGCTAAGTGACTGGTATAAAATTCTTGTTGACAGTCCAGGAGGCAGGAAGCACGGGAGCTGTGAAGAAGGAGAGGAGGGAGAACGGGCCACAGGAGCGAGGAACAGAGGGTTTGAGGAGCTGGCGGGGGGTGAGGAAGGGGTGAGGCCGCGATCATCTGATGTGGAAACCAGGCCCCGAGAGGGAGCACCTCCTGCCAGCTGTGAGCCCACCCAGGGGACTCCACCAGTGACTGAGCGAGGTGGGAGTTTCACAGAGGAGGAAACTGAGGCACAGAAAGGATCATGTAAGTGGTTATTTGCCCAGGACACTCAATTCAGACTAAACTAAGGGCCACAAAGCTCATGGAATGGCACCACCCGAGGAGTCTCAGGGCCCCAACAACCCTGCCTTCACAGTCAGCTTCTTCTGTCTGCCACCAGAGGCCCACATTGGGTGCGTGGGAGGAAAGGAGGAAGCAGTGCCATCTTGGATGGAGCCCAAGAGTTCCGGCTACTTATTTATTTAGGTCCTTTTCTGCAGAAGTGAAAACTGACCAGAAAGGCTTATGCTAAGCCAGCCTGCACCCACAATGCAGGTGTGCAGACCCCACCCCTCACAGCTGTCACCACACCTGTAAGTCCACCATGGAAAAGTCTTTCCCTTGGACTAACCCTGCCACCAAGGGCTCCTCTTTGAAATCCAGGACCCCCAGGAGCAGATGGAAGGAAGCATTTTTCAGGGATAACAATCAGGAAAACACGAAGCATAGAGGCTGGGGGTGGAGGGTGGGTGGACACAGAATATAAAAAGTGGGAAAGAGGAGAGGAAGGGATGAAAGACCCTAAAGATTGTCTTGCCTCTAGTGCTAATGACAATACTCGAAGAAGATATGCGCATAATCACCTACTTAGATCAATATGTCCATTTTAGTCCAGTCTAACAGCCAGGAGCTGAAGGTAGGAATAGACGGTCTGAGAGGACTTGGCAAGGAGAACCGAGGGGACCCAACCCAACCCAACCTTGGATGTCTGTCTGCAGCCAAGAAAGAAGACTCCCTCCGTCGTGCATGGCCCACTAGTGCTAGGACTCAGTCACACTGCATGGGGTGTGTTCCAGCTGCACCACCCACCACACCTGGAAGTGGGGACTCAGTTCCTCCTCTGTAAAATGGGGGCAATGACAGTACCCACCTCAAAGCTCTGCGTGTGAGGATTAACTGCAGTAATACGTGTCAGGCGCCCAGCCCCATGCCTGGCACACAGCCAGCCCCCAGTAGCACTCGGCCACAGGCATCACCCATCCACATCCAAGCCAAGTCTAGTCCCTCCATGGAAGCGCCTCTGACTTCTACATTAGGCTCCTAGAGCACTTGCCATCCGCATCGCACAATTATTCCGTAATTATACACTGTCTTGAAACAATTAGGGAGCAATTCAATATAGCATAATAAAGTGTTAAATTGAATTCAGTCTAGTTCCTTCCAGCTCTGAAATATGACGATTCCACACCCCATACTGCACAGTACATGCTAGGCACAACACAGACCTTGACCCAGAGAGAAAAGCTCTAGCCTTGATGCTTACTTGGCCTGCTGTTCTGCGGAGCGAAGAGGCTCTTGTGTCACCAGTTTGGGGCCTGCCCTTTACTCCTGTGGCTGGTGCTACCTTCCTCTGTGGAAAGTCCCCAGCACCCCAGTCAGAAGCCCAGCAGCACAGGGAAAATGCTGTCCTGGGAACAGACAGCTTGGGCGGGCGGCATTCTGGGCCAGCTCTGCCCTAGACCTCAGAGAGAAGTGTTCCTTGAGCTGGCTTTGCAAGCCATCTCCTGCCATCCATCTCAGAGCAGGGGGCCAAGGCTGTGTGCACCCTGGGAGGAGGGGCTGATGAGGCCAGCCAGCCAGGCCGCCTGTGGGCTGTGTCTGAAGCTGTCGTGTCCGGAGGGCCCTGAACTTGCATGCACAGGCAGTCCAGCCCAGTTCCCCAGGGTAGGAGGCTCCTCGAGGCTTGGGGAATGCCCGAGCAAACACAGAGTGGTTCATGTGCACTTGCTGGAGAGTTCTCTGCCTGCGTAATGATAGAAATAGCCCTCTGTGCAGACACATCTTAGAGTGAACATAGAGTGAAAGGGGCTATCAGGGAAGGCTTCCAGGAGGAGGCCTAGTGGGAGGTGGATCCCGGCAGGAGGACAGGACTGGGATATGGAGCAGGATCCATTTGGCAGAAGTTGAGTGAAGGCTTTTGAGCTGTGGCTACAAGCCAGGCTGAGAGTCAGCACCTGGGGGACTCCTGCCTCAGCTGTCCTCAGCCCTTGTGACCGGGGGACCTTCCCTTGGGATGTCCTGAGGCAGCGGAGGCAACGTTGCCTATCCACTTTGCAGGACAGACGGGTGCTGTGCCTCCCCTGCCCTGTAGGTGGTCACTGGTCTCGCAGGCAGCTGGCCGGGCTGGAGAGGTCAAAGCAGTGAGCTGACAGGACAAGTGCCCTCCCTCCCCTTCCCCTCCCCCATCTACCCTTTCCAGAATCACCATGCGCCGTGGTGGGGGTGGTTTGGGGGTGTGTAGTTCTCAGTCAGTTATTGCAAAAGTACATCATCTGCCTTCATTGCCTTCTATTTTTCTACATACCCCTCCCCCACTATCAGTTTCCCCTTTCCCACCCTGCCACCCAGAACTCTCAGACTTCCTTACTACCTGCTCTTCTCAAGAGAAAACATTCTCTGGTCATTCCAAACTGTGAAAGAGTTTATGATTCCAAAGTGTTTCCCTTTCCCAGGGATTAATTTTCAAAGACAGTGCCAGAAGACAAGGTTTAATCCAAAGGAACAAATCTCTAAGGGAGAATTGCAGGACACTGACATTGAAGTTTGCGTTCTTAACAATAGTCTTTACTATGTTCTTGCTTAATGCATTCTTCTATTCAATTAACATTTATTGAGCCACTGCCATACTGGGTGCTAAAAATTCAAAAATGGAGAAGCACAATCACTGTCTAGGTGGGGAGACAGAAACATAAACACATAATTTGAACATGATGAGAACTGCCTTCTAAGACCTTCCTGCTTGTTCAAAGCACCCACTTAAATAGAAGCATTGGCTGATTAACAATTATTCCTATCTGTCCACTAAAGCAGTTCTCCTAGGGATGCTTATTGGATGCTTTTAGATCTAGACTTGAAATCAATAAAGCTATATGTCAATGTATATTTTGTAACTCATACACTTTCCAGTTGGGTCTGGACTTCCCCCAGCTCATGTCCAAAGTGAAGACCTGGCCACAGCCTTTATGAGCACCATCTGGCCTGGATTTCCTTTGCGATCCTGTTTGGAGTGTTCCAGACCGATCATTTGGACCTGCTCCTTCTCCTTGTGGCTCCTGATTGAGTATTCAATTTATGAGTCATTTCTTTTTTTGCCCCTCTTTATCCTCTGTTATAAACGGTACCTCCTGACCTCCCTTCCAACAGTGTTAATAAAAAATGACATCAGGTGTACCACATTTCAACATACCACACAGCTACGGATGGCAAACTATGGCATGCGCTGAATTATTCAGTAGGTGAACAATACCACAAAGCTCATCCGTATTCCAGGCACGGAGAGTTGTCCGCTGGGATGATGCACTTTCACTCTGCAGAGCCCTTTTCACAGTGTCCCCCAGGCCCTGCACGTCTGCTGCCAGGAGCTGTCCTGTCCGTCTTAAAGAAGGCAGAAGCTGCTCCCACGCCAAAGAAAAGAATCACCAGCACACAGGTCAGTTCTAATTACACTAACCATTATTTTCTACACGTGTGAAATACATACTGTGTTTTCTCACATATGTGGGGAGTTTGGCGGTCAACTGGAAATTGGGATATGAGTTGGAAGTGTCCCAGAAGAACTTGGAATGTGTGGCCATCACATTTTTTTTTTTTTTTGACCATCACATTTATTCAGTGGCTAAGGGAGCTCTCGGTCAAATGGCGGCTCTCTGGAAGGAAATCAACTCAATTGGTAACAATGTTGAATAAAGGGCACCTGACAGATGCCAGAGGTGTCTCTGGCCCTGAGGGACCCCAGGAGACAGGGAAGGGAAGGCTGGCCTGAGTTGCTGAGAGAGGGAGAGAGGATAAAGGGGAAGGGAGATGAGAGGGAGGAGGAGAGAGGCAGAACACAGGGACTGAGAAAGAAAAGTGGACAAAGAAAGGGTAACAGGAAGAAAGGGAGAGGAGACACTAGGTGGGGTGAGATAGGTAGAGAAATTAGAGACAAGATTGCAGGAAAAGGGCAGAGAGAACAAAGCTGCTGGCAGGAGGAAAAGTTAGAATTCGTGCAGCCCCTGCCCAGGACATCTGCCCAGAATGGCCTCCCAGGGGCCTGCTCTGTCTTGCTCAATTTGTTAGCACCTTCTGGCTCACCTCTCAGTGAGCCCTTCAAGGAGTCCTTCCCAGGGAGACACCTGAAGACTTATCTAGACCACCCCCCATCTGTGTGGGCGGGTCACACAGCAGAAGGACCAACATTGGAGGCTCAACATATGGAACAGACAGCTCTGGACTTGTCACTCTCACTAGGTGACATCCCAGGGGCCAAGCGGCTGGCCAGGGCTCCCACCACGCATATGTGGAAAGAACTGGGCTCCTAAAAGGCCAGAATAAGACCCTGATCCCAGGCCACGGCCCGAGGCCGCCCACCACACCCCAAGGCCTGTCTGTGGACACCTTCCCAAATGGCTTCTGACACTGGAGCCACATCTGTTCTTTTTCAAAGCACTGAACAAAATCATAGGCATTGAGGTCCCTGAAAAACATACTACTTCTCCTCTGCAGGGTCGATTTGATGTTTTGGTGTCAAAATTAACAGCAATGAAAACTCAGGCCTCTTTCCCAGGGAAACTGATCTGAAAGCTAGCCCATACTCATAAATGCAAAAATTAAGGAAACAAACAACTTAGCCCCAGGAAACCCTTAGCTGGGGAGTTCCAACCACACCCAGCTCCAAGCAGAGAGAGCAACCCATCTTATCAGAAAAATTCCCCACAATGCTCCGCCCTGCCCCCCGCAATGAGTGTGCCCCACCTGAGAATATTCCATTTTCATTCATTCTACAAATAGTTCCTGAATTCCTACTCCTGAATATACAGAGTGCCCTTAATTACTTATTTAACTCCAAACACTACAGCCGATCAAGAAGAAATAACCACGTGATGGTATGAATGTCAATTCTCAGCATCGTATCTTTTTTTTTTAATAAATTTATTTATTTTATTTATTTATTTTTGGCTGCATTGGGTCTTCGTTGCTGCGTGCAGGCTTTCTCTAGTTGCGGCGAGCGGGGGCTACCCTTCGTTGCAGTGCGTGGGCTTCTCATTGTGGTGGCTTCTCTTGTTGCAGAGCATAGGCTCTAGGCACGTGGGCTTCAGTAGTTGCGGCACGCAGGCTCAGTAGTTGTGGCTCGCGGGCTCTAGAGCGCAGCCTCAGTAGTTGTGGCGCACGGGCTTAGTTGCTCCACGGCACGTGGGATCTTCCCGGACCAGGGCTCCAACCCGTGTCCCCTGCATTGGCAGGCGGATTCTCAACCACTGCGCCACCAGGGAAGCCCTCAGCATCGTATTTGATGAAAACATTCTTCCCCAGCTAAGGTCAGCCTCACAGATGGGCAGAGTAGGGATGGCCTGTGCAGTGGGATTTCAGAGGAACAGGGAGCCCACGACCCTCACCCAGCCCGATTTCACCCCCACAAACCTACACACACCTGTGGCCTGGTATCCGGAAGCCTTGCAGCAGGGGTGGAATGTTGCCCCCATCTCAGATGGAGGCTGGAGACCCAGACTCCCTCTCCAGCCCCCATCCCAGCCCCCACCCCAAAAGAGAGGGGCCCACGAGTCCCTGCTTTGTTCTGGCTGGGTCCTAGCCCTCAGCCCTCCTGTCAAAGCAGACAAGGCAGGATCCCAAAGTGAGCTCTGGGCCACTGTGCTGAGACTGCTTCTTCCCTGAGGGCAGCCCTGGGGGGTAGGCCATGGGGTAGGGGACGCAGGGTCGCCCTGGGATGAGCTTCCCCCTTCCCTGGTCGTTCGCCGGGGTCTGTACCTGGAGCTGGAGTCACTGCCACTCTGCACTGCTGGGTCGTCCATGACATTAAAGAGCCCCGTCCAATTGGCCAGCTGGTCACCACTCTGCCAACCAAACTGGAGACCTCTGGCAAGAGAACGAGGCAGTCGGTACTCATGCTCATGTTCTGGGTAAGCCCATCACCAGAGAGTCACATTCTGGCGCGTGCCATGTGACACCTCGCCTTGATCACGCCTAGTGGAGACGAGAGAGGTGTCCACCCAGCAGGATGACGGTAATAAATCACAGCCCTTCACAGTGTTCTCTGCTCGTCTACATCCGTGCCCTTACTTCACCTTTACAGGCAGGGCAGGGTTACACATTGTACACGCAGGGAACCTGAGGCTTAGCGAGATCAAGGTCGCAGAGCTCCCCTACCCCGTCTGGTGCGCCCTTCAATTCCGCCTCCAGAGACTCACACCAGAAGAGCTCCAGCTCGCCAGCTCCTTGCCTTCCCCAGAGGCCCCACACACGGCAAAGCTTTTAATGAAATCTAGTTTTCCAACTCATAAGGACACACCTCCTGGTTTAAGATGATGGACTCAACACACATGGTCCTCTTCGCTCCCTCCCCCAACCTGACTGAAAGGACAGCAAAGGCATAACAAGGGCGTGAGCATGGATGGAGAGGAGTAGCAGGGGCCAGCGACAACATTTTGGAAGATGCAAAGCAGATGAGTAAGTGCCTTAGGCCAGAGACAGTGGAGCCTTGACCGCCTGTAAGAAGTAAATCTATTCTCCATGCAGGACGCGGGAAGGCTCGGGAATTCACGGCACCCGGGCCACTGAAGGTTGCAGGATGGAGCCGTGGGCAGGAAAGTTGCTTCAGGTTTATAAGGAGCATTAAACACTCCCCACCTCCACAAACCCAAGTCCCCTGCCTTAAGCCCAAGCAGTCCGGGCCTTCTGCCTGCCCACCCTGCAGATGGCACTCTTCATATACCGAGATACCAGACTAAAAACAGCTGGGCTGACCTGGAAGTCAGCTTACTGAGCACCCCTGGTCCCAGCCACCCGGCCCCCACAAAGGTCTGGGCATGGATGGGTTTCCCGGAGGGAAGCTGACCAAGTCAAAAGAGAAGGCTACAGAGGAAAGGGCTGCTGCCGCCCCATCAATCTGGCGCTGCTGACATTGGGGGCTGCACAGTCCTTGCTGTGGGACTGTCCTGTGATCCTCTGGCGAGCAGCACCCCTGGTCTCTACTCTCTGAGGCCAGCAGCTCCTCATCCCCCACCCTCCTGCCGTGATGACCAAAACTGTCTCCAGACATCACCAAGTGTCCCCTGTTGAGACAATCGACCTCGTTAAGAACCACTGCCCACAACACGGAGCTCCAGTGCACCTTCTAGAATTTTAAAGTCCCGTTAAAGACCCTGGTACGTGGGGTAAACTTTAACTTTTAAGAAGAGAATAAAGCAAACAAAAATAAAACAGTTAAACCCCTAAAAATAAAGCCCTCTAATAAAGTCTCTACACCAAGGGAAATGGGGCAGCGACAGTGGTTGGAGCTGGGCTCTGGTCCACCCGGATCAGCCACTAATGAGCCGAGTGACCTCAGTGAAGTCTCTACATCTCTCTAGGCCTCTATTCCCATCTTTCAAGTCGGGAGAACTGTCTCGATGTCTCCAAAGTTCTTGACCGAAAGCTTTACAGGGCTGAGCTGTGTCCTCAAAGGCAAGACCAGGTCACCTCCCGCCTGCGAGTCTGCCCCATTTCCAGCCAGACGCTGGGCGGAGGACGCCCTTGGGGCCCCGTGAGCAGAAGCTGCACACATGAGGCACTCAATCGATGCTTCTGCCAAGTGACTCCGATTCTCTTCTCACACTCTCCAGCCTCCTCGGCGGAGCGGAGCCGGCCTGGGGGAGGAACAGGCACAGCTCACAGGACAGAGCCCGAAGCCACAGCAAAACGCCTGTCCAGTTCTTAGTATTCAGGGAACAGCAGCGCTCCACTTGGTTCTGGCTCAAGTTCTTTATATATTTATCTATTCATAATATAAATATTATATACGTATAATATATAAATCTATCTTATATGCATTTATAAATATATTGTAAACATCTATAATATAAATACCTTTATTTATTTATCTGTTATGTTTCCTTTCAAAGAGATATTTCGAGGTAATATTGCAAGGTATTTCTTAGAGAGAATTTGGGTTTGGTTTATGAGGAAGGGAAACATTTACTGAGCACCTACAGTGAACCAGGCCCTTCACATACATTATCTCTATTCCAACAACAGGCTAATGTGGCAAGTCCCATTTTCTGCACTTATAGGTGATGACATGTGCAGCTCAGAGAGGTTTAGTAACTTGCCCAAGGCCACAAGGCTAACAAGTGGCCAACCTGAGGTTTAAACCCAGCACTTTCTGGCTTTCTCACTGTAAAAACCTTTATTCCAAAAAGCCTGTACCAGACTGTCTATAGGCCAAGAAAACAGTAGTATTTCCACCTGGGATTGTGAATATTAGCTGGTTCACAAGCATATTCAAGCAATTCCCAGCCCAGCACTCAGCTAGGAAACTCACAGGCTCCTTAGAGAGAGTCTGGCCAGTGAGACTCGTGTCCACCGAGTGCACGAGGGGTCAGCCAGAAGCACTCTCACTCTCCCGCCCAAACTGGCCCCTGTGAGACCCGGGTGTTCCTTCACAAGACAGTCCTCCCAGGGTTGTAGAAGTGACAGACTACTAAGAAGACATCAGCTATTACAATATTTAGCAGGAACTATGACACAGAAAGGTGTGCATAATAAATTCAGTGAAAAATGCAAGTTATAAAAGGGGATATGCATTAATGATCCCATTTTTGTAGGGTTTTAAACCGTAAAGCTGGTTATCTTTGAAAGGGAGGATTCAGGTTTATTCCTTCTTTCAGTTTAGCAACATTTTCTAATTTATCTCCAAAAAACCTGATTGTGTAATTTTCAAAACCAATATATTTTACACAGTAATTTGAATTCTATTCCTGAGCTAAGTGTAAGAATTGTCCATTATTAGCCAACGAAACACCAGTGAGGAAAAGGTACGTGGAGATATGAAGGAGGATAACAAAGGAAAAAGAAGCTTTATTCACTCATTCATTCATTCATTCAACAAAAATCTATTGAGCATCTACTCTGTGCCAGCAACTGTGCTGGGGCCTGGGTCAGGACCCCAAGGTGAGCAAACTCATGTTTTCTCAGTGCTTACCCTACAGCTCTGGTGATTACACAAACACACATGAAAATATGAGCAAACAAGATAAAAAATATTAGCAATCAAGTGCTACAAAGGGTGCTCTGTTTTTTATGTCTAATTTATTTTAAAAGAGAGGAAAAGATTTGAAATACATAGGGCAGAATGTTAACATTTGTTAACATTGATAATCCACAGTCGTGACTACATGGTTGTTTGTCACATTGTTCTCTATCTTCTTCTCAATTTGTTCATGATAAAAATGTGTTAAAATAATTTTTTTAAAAACCACAGTGCAGAACTGAAATCACAGAACTTGGAGTCGCTGCAGGGAACTTCCTGGGCTGTGGCAGCCTCGAGAAATCTTTGCACCTTGCTGGTGAAACTAACATTAAACGTTGCCTTAAACCTGGGGAAATGCGACATGTAAAGAATTATTTAAACTGAGTTATTCAAGACTGGATTCAGATATTTTAAGGCCCTGAGCACTGAAAAGCTTAGGGTGCCACTTCACACCTTGTACTTACTTAAAAGTTCTGTGACTGTTAAAATTCAAATAGCTTCGGTCTAGATTTTCTGATTATGAAATCTGTGATAGGCTCACTGAGGCTCAGCTTTACTCTGTTGTCGCTGACGACAGCCCTGCTTATCTAGGTCTCCTGCTGTGTAACCCACAGTCATGTCTGTTAACCCCTGACTCTCATGGCAGTAATTCCTGCAGCCGTCGGAGGGTAGCAAAAGCGGCCCAGGCTTCCCAGAGTCAACTGCCAGGGGGAGTTTCAGGGCAAAAGACAAAATCATACATTGGAGAAGCAATTTAAAGACAGACAGAAGTGCCCATGAGAGTGGCATTACCTCCATTGATAATATCCTCCAAAAATTATGAAGGGTTACTAAGATGTATGGCAGTGAGTTAAAAAATATATGTTCCAGGGTTAGGACTGGCAGTCCAATGGTTAGGACTTTGCACTTTCATGGCTGGGGCCCCGGGTTCAATCCCTGGTCGGGGAACTAAGATCCCACAAGCCGCACAGCACAGCCAAAAATATATATACATATATGTTCCAGGCACCGTGGTAGGTTTTTCTTATTTTGAATCCTCCCAACAGCTTGGAGGCGGGTATTATTATCCCCCCATTTCACAAATGAGGAAATTGAGGCTCATAAGATTAGATTCATAATCTGCCCAGAACCTGGAAGGAGCAGAGAAAGTATTCAAGTCCATCTGATCCCAAGGCCATTGCTTCTTCCTCCCCTTTTGTCCCCATGCTTTTTACACACACACACACACACACACACACGACTTTTCTATTATCAAATATTCTACAAAAAGATTTTATTGAAGTATAGTTGATGTACAATGTTATTATATAAGTTTCAAGTGTACAACATAGTGATTCACCATTTTTAAAGGTTATATTCCATTTACAATTATTATAAAATATTGGCTGTATTCCCTGTGTTATACAATATACCCTTGTAGCTTATTTTATACATAATAGTTTGTACCTCTTAGTCCCCTACCCCTATCTTGCCCCTCCCCTCATCCCCTCCCCACTGGTAACCACTAGTTTGTCCTCTATATCTGTGAGTCTATTTTTGTTTTGTTATATTCACTAGTTTGTTTTATTTTTTAGCCTCCACATATAAGTGATATCATACAGTATCTGTCATTATCCAATATTTTTAACTATTTATAAATTTATATTATTATTATTATTATTTTAAGTATTAGAGCTGCTGCCTTTGCTGTCAATCATTTAGTGATAATATTTTTCTATAAAACAAACCATAGACTATAGTAAAATGAAGGAGCTTGCTTAAATATTCTCTGAGATCCTGCCCCATTTTGATGGGAGACCCAGCGTCACAGATTCCTAACCCGGGACTTCAGCACTGGAGGAGGCCAGTGGAGATGGTTTATGGGGCGGGGGTGTGGTACAGCCATAGCCCTCCATTCACAGTGTGTAGGTAACTGCACCACCTGTCTTTGCACACAGCAGGCCCTGGGGCCAAGTGTCAGGAATTGCCCCCTCAGATGTCGGAATCACCAGAGACGTTGAGCCAAAACAGGCTGAATCCGTTGGGTGCAGGGCACTGGGCACTGTGGACACTTGGGTTTCCTTGGGAAATCGCACCCCTGATGCCAGAGCCCAGGACTCCAGGCGCTGAGTGCCCAACCCAGTGGGGCACTGGGCCTGCAGCCCAGATCACGCAAAGGCTGGCCGGGTGCCTCCGGATGAAATGGCGTCTGCATCCTGTCCTCACAAGCCACCTCCAAGGAAGGCCGTGCCTCCTCGGGCTCTGCAGGGGGAGACTGAAGCCACTGTCATTTCTACATTCCCCAGGTCAGTAGAGGATGGGAAGGCACCAACCTCCGAGCCTCATCTCCAGTCTTCACGCACTCCTATGCTCCCTCAGAGCTGGCTCCCTAAGAGCCATGCCAGCAGCACCCCTCCTCTGTTCCAGAACCTTCCAAGAATCCCCATCGCCAAAGGACAAGCTCCAAACCCTCAACTCAGGCGCCCTTCCAGCAGCTGCCTGCAGCTTTGCCTGCAGCCTTGTGACCCACCATGGCATTTCAACTCTCACGCCTTTGCCCTTGGCATTCCCACTCACCCTCATCCCATCCCCCACTTACTCGAATCCCACCCAAACTTCAAAGTCCAGCTGAAGTGTCTTCTCCTCCCTGAGCCCCCTGGCCCAGTCAGCACTCTCTCATAAGCCTTTCGGGGCCACACATTCTGCCCTGAGTCACTGGTCCCCTTTGCCTACCTCTCTGTGTGTCGTCCCTACATGCTTATAGCCCTTTCTAGAGAAGAGACGTGTATATAAACCTGATGTAAAATTGTCTTACGCAAGATCCCTTAAGCAAGCAGAGTGGGGAAAGGGGGCTGACTCGGGTACCTTTAGGTTCTAGAACTCCAGGATCCTGAATCCCACCCTCTCCAGGGTCCCTCTTGAGGAAAATTAAGAGCAGGAGGTTTTCACGTCCCAGGAAAGAGGAAGAAACAAGGCAGGGTGGGGGGACACACTCCAGATGGCTCACTGAGTCCAGCCCTCCTGGGGCGGGTAGAGGGGTTGTAGACACAGAGGTGTTTCTAAACTCTCACCCTCCCAGGCAGGGAGAGGCTGGCTTTGAAGGGCAACTGGCTAGGGGGCCTGAACTGGCCTGGGGTGGGGTGTGAGGGGACCAGAAAAGCAGAGCAGAGGAGGCAGGGCCAGGGCTCGGCCACGTGCCACGTGCAGTGCTCACCTCAGAAGCTGCCAGTTCCCAGTTCTCAGACACTGGAATGGCCCAACTGCGGGCCAGCCTTTGGTGGGATTTCGGGCAGCAGCAGCAGTTTGATGAGGGAGACATTCCTGGGTGAGAAGGCGATCCCTCCCAGTCACACGTGCCTGCAGCCGCCTCATTCCTGCCTCCAAAGATTCCCGGATAGAGATACCACCAGAGCTCACCCCCTTTTGCTAACTATGTGACTCCTGGCATTTCACCTCTTGAAGCCTCAGTTTCCTCGCCTGTCAAAGGGGAGAAATAATCCTCGACCTAAGGATATAAACAGTCCACAAAAGCAGATATATAAATTCTAACAAACGTATAAGTGCTTAAATCTAATAACATACAATTTAAATGCATGTAAGTCAGTGTTCTGTTCCAGAGGAGACAAGAAAGCTGCTGGAGGACCAGGTGAGAAGGAGTCTTACTTTCCACATCCATACTCTTTTGTGCTTTTTGAATCTTACACATGCAAAATCAAGGTAAATTGTGGTGTGGGTTTAATCTCACTAGTAACCAAAGACATGCAAATGAAAGTTATGCAATTCTTTCTTTTTAACCTATCAAGTTGACAAAATACATGTAATGTTGATATCTAGGGCTGGTCATTGGTGTCAATCACCTTTCAGGAAGAGAATTTGGGAATATGTATCAGAGGGTATTAGAATGTTTATACCTTCAGTCCCAATGATAACCCTTCCAGGATCCTCAGGAAATGATCGAACTTTGATCTGATGAAATAAAATTTATATTTTAAGGCAGGACAAGAAAAATTAAACATAAAATTATCTCTCTCTGTTTGTTTGGGCCTTCTCCCTCCCTAATGTGCAGGGCGCAGCTGCATTAATGTGCAGAGCTCCTCAAAGATGGGAGTGCCTGCTCAACCATAAAGGTGGTTTTTTTTTTCTTTCTGCTGAAGCTAGCAGTGTAACTTCTTAAAAGAATAGTGTTCTTTCCCACTTCTGTAGGGGGTCATGGTGACTTGCTCTTCGCTTTGTATGTGTTTACGTGGTCTATGTATCCTTGGTGAACTTTATGTAAAATATCAGTATGTCATTTTGATGTACAATCCTTTGTCTCAGAAACGTATATGACTGTGCCTTCGACTTCTAACAGGTGGAACAGTTCTCAGAGCTTTCTGAGAATCTGCTTCCCTGGTTATAATCTTCAGTTTGGCTCGAATAAAATTCCCTGTTTTTCTTCTTAACTTGATAGTTAATTGAATTTTCGTCGACAGATCAGAGGGATTTGAACCAGACACACAGTTGTCTGGAATCTTTTATTAATCAGGAAACATCCTAAATACCCAACACTGGGGAAAGGCTAAGGAACTGTGGTGCTAAATGACAGGTGGCCATGTGGCCCCCAAAACATCATATCTATGAAGTCATTTTAAACGGCGCAGGGAAATCACTAACTTTAAGTAAAAAATAAATAAATAAATAGAATATATGTGTAAGTTCACTATGATCTCATTTCTTTAAAAAAAATGCTCAGAGGAAAGTCTGAAGAAAACATTCCCTAAAGCTAATACATCTCTGAATGTAGTATGATGAGGGATTTTTTTCCCTGCTTATTTATACTTTTCTGTCCTTTCTATAAGCTCTAAAACAAACATGTATTATTTTTATAATCACTTTAAAAAAGTAGAAACAATGCAAACTCAGAGCAATACAATAATAATGATAATAATAATAAATAACAATAATCGCAGACAACTGTATAGACCTTTGGAGGCACTTAGTAGGTCCTTAGTAAACGATGCTTGGACTTTCTCAAGTAAGAAAAAGCAGATGCAAAAGCCTTCGGGTAACTCTTTCATGTTGCACAAACAGGAGGGATGGTGATGAGGACAGCTGGTATTCACACAGAAAGGAAAAATGGGGAAAACCAAGCAGGGGAAGTTTTTTCATGCTGAGATTTGAGCATGAAAATTGGGCTGAGATTTGAGCCCCCCTCAGGGGCCAGTGACCTGCTGTGTGGGTCACCCAGACTGTGTCCCCTTGTGCTCCCCCCGCACCATCAGGAGAGCCCAGGCCCCTATGAGGATGGGGACCAAGGGATCAGCAGCCAGAAGCGGCTGCAGCAGTTGAGCTAAAAGCCCTTCTTGACTCAGGCCTTGACCAAGAACAGAACCAAATCCACCTCTTTTCCTTGAGTCAACTTAGTGTCAAGCTGGTGGGCCACCAAGAACATGGTGCCCTTATCCCCCTGAGGGACCCCATGCTGGTCAGAAGGGCAACTCTCATCCCCTGACATTGATCTCTAAAGCGGGGGATGGTCCCATAACGCCCTTACTCTCCCTTAACCAATCATCATCTTCACTCTCCTTGGGCCATTTCACCTGTAACACACCTTGGATAAAACATCCAATAAAAATCCAACTGTACATCAATACTTTATGCTCCCACAAAGTGCTTCACTTCCACCAGTGAGCGGTCAAGTCTCCCATGAGGCAGACAGTGAATGAAGAGAATGAGTGAAGCAAAGGCAGCAGGAACTGGGATTCTTATGCTACTCCTGCCCGGGTAGGTGCCCTGAGCCCCAGCCCGCTGCTGCCATATGAGAAGACAGGCCCTGTGTTGCCATTTTGTTCATTCTTCCAAGAGATGCTGGAAACCCAGACTTTTATTTTTAATTTCCCAATTTAAATGCTGTGCAGACCAAATACTCCTTGCTGAGGGCTGCCCGCAGCCTGGGGACCCCCACTGACGGTCCCTGACTTATATCCTTTTACTCGATGCTGCCCCTAGTCCTAGGAGGGAGACAGAGTGTGCATCATTCTTGCCAGTTGAGGAAAGTGAGGCAGAGAGTGGGAGTTACCTCTCAGCCAGCTGGAGGCAAAGCTAGGCCTGGAATTCAGGAGTCTGGCCTCCCAGTTCAGCCACCAAAGTGCGGGATCCTATGCCAGGAGTCAGCACACCTTGGGGTCTTCCATCTTGGGGGCTGGGTCAGCGACCCTCAGCCTTTGCCTCCTGCACAACAGGCAGCCTCATCATCACAGAAGGCACCCACAGAGGAAACCCACGGGTGTGCAGCTCCCGAGCCCCGCCTGCAATCGCCCTTTTCCTCCCACTGGACAAAGCATGCATTAGGAATGCAAATTACTGAGCTGCTGTTATGACAAGATAACCTTGAGTCGGCTCTATTCGAAAAGAATAATGAGAAGAAAATCATTCACAAAACATCAGTACTTAACTTTCGTGGGAGGCTAACTTATTGAATTATTCATTTGTATTTTCCCTCCTCCATTCCAAGAAGGTAGCTTGGCTTTTTCAACCTCTTACTTTAGGACCATGTGGGTTGTGGAGGCTGAAAGCTTCCCAGCTCACGGTAGAAACTGTGCAAGGCCAACCTGGAAGGCAGCGGGAGGCCCTTCAGGTCTAGGGATGGGTGGATGGGACCATGGCTGAGCAGGAGGTGCCTCAAGTCCAGAAAGCCCACGATGGTGGTCTGGAGTTCCTCTCCATTGCCCCCTTCTAAATGGACAGCAGGGCCTCAAAAGGACTGCTGCTTGGGGCACTGTGGGAGGCTGGACCCAGGGTTCCAGAAGCCTCCAGGGAGCAGAAGTGGACTGGCTGAGGCCGGGATGGCCCGGGGAGCCCCCCAACTGTTTTGTTCCACACAAGCCTCCAGGACCTTCACACTACCCTGTGGGGGGTGGAGGGAAGGCACCTCAATAATGATAGACTAAGTTTCCCACCAGCTGATGGATACAGTTTAGTCTTTTTTTTTTAATTAAAAGAAAATGAGGAAATGAGCCATTTCTTTCACACCAAGCTTGTCAAATCAAATGTATAACCACTCTTCTATAACTAATCAGCAAAGCACTTATGTTGTACCTCACAGCTGACATGATATCTTTCCTTTATCCATTCATGCTATTTTTATTTCATTATATATGTAGACGTGTGTGTGTGTGTGTGTATATACATATACGTATATTATTTTATTATTTTATATTTTTTGAACAGCCATGCCAGGCTGGGGTCCAACAGTGAACAAACTAGCAAAGGCCCTGTCCCAGTGACACATAATTTTGACCAGAGGGAGACAGATAAGCTAATAGGAGACACAACACACAATGTGTCAAATGGTGAAAATTGCTGTGGAAAACATAAAGGATGGCAAGGGGAATAAAGAGTTTGGGGTGAGGAGTTACTCCACATAGGGTGGTCTTCTCCCTGAGAAGGTGACATCTGAGCAGGATATGAAGTAGGTGATGAGGAAACGGGTGGATCCAGAAAAGGATGGTCCAGAAGAGGACTGGCACCTGCAGGGGCCTGAGGCATGAGTACCGTGGCTCGTTCTGGGGCTGGCAAGGGGTCCAGGGCAGGTGGCAGGTGAAGCAGCGCCACCTTTCTGCGGCCCCTCAAAGCCGTCTAGGAGGGAGGTGACCAATGTCGTCTTCTGAGCAAAGAACTCAGCTGGGCCCCCAGGAGTCTGGGGGTTCGGCCTCCCCCCCGGGGCTTGCAGATTGCCCTCCTCCCCTCCCACAGTCCTCCGCTGTCCCCAGGTCCACGGAAGGAGCTGGAGTGGGTGGTCAGGAAGGCCCTCTCGGAGAAGGTGCAGGCCCTCCCCACCCAGCTCAGAGAGGAAGTGCCTGCTGGCTGCGAAGCCTTTGCAGGGGGATTAATGGGCATAATTACCAGGTTCCACGTACTCCCTCACCCGGTCTCCATCCTGACTCACTATTGACTCACTTTATTTCCCTGATGGTAACATTCCCCCCCAAGAAGAACCTCAGGGGGAAAGGGAAGTGCGTTCATTCCCCAGGGTTTGTCTGTGGAGCCTTTCATTGCGGGCAACAGAAAAGATGCTGCAGGTGAAGCATCCTGAGGACAGGAATGGGGGGGAACTCCCCAGGCTGACCCCCCCCCCATGCTTTCCACCCCCAGAGGAGAAAGAAGGCTGGTGGTGCAAGTGGTGGGCACTGGCATGGGTGGGGGTCCGCAGGCAGGTGGCAAAGGGCTGACCTCCTTGAAAGGCCCTTGGTGCCGGTAAGCCTCCTGGATGCCAAGGCCATCCATGGTTCTGCAGAAGCCTCTGGCTAAGGAGTGGCCCGCAGGGAGTCCAAGTACAGACAGTGCCAAGGTGCAGGGAGGGGAGGGTGCACACGGGGGCACCAGCCATGGGAGGGGTCCAGAGAGAGAAACCAGATGAGCTCCAGGCACAACTCTGGGGCAACCTCGCCCCACCCCAGCCTCTGCATCACAGAGAAGCTGGGCTGCCCCCCGGCCAACCTCCAAACAGTCCTGCTCCCCTGCCTGGCGTTCCAGACCTCTACTGTCAGGGCCAGACCCAAAGAGTGGGCACCCTAGGCCATCCAAAAATGTCACAGCCCTTCCAACTACTCTTTGTCAAATCTTTGCTCAACATTTACTTCAAGGAGGGGGGCCACTTTCAGGAGGAGCATGGGGAACCATGGGGATGCACACACCAGCCCTCCAGCTTCTTCCGGGACTCAGGCCGCAAACAGCACACCGCAGAGAGCAGGGCGGGGACCCCCTCCCTCCTTGGACGGCAATGGAGTGATGTGAACATGGGGGAGGGTTCCCTCAAACACTCATCCAAGCATCCATTCCAACTACTCTCTCTGTCAAGAGCGCCCACTTATTCTCTTTTCTCCATCCTATGGCAGCCCCCAGGTTCTACATGTGCAGGTGTCTCCGAGGTTAGCACCTCACACTGTTCCCCAGTCCCGTGGAACCCAGTCCAGCTAAACTTCTCCAGTCATTCCATTCCTGCCCCAGCCTTGGCTCCTCTTAGTTCCTTTGGCTGTTATGGGTTGAATTGTGTCTCCCTGCCCCCACCAAAAAAAATCATATGTTGAAGTGCTAATCCCAGGGTGATCTTATTTGGAAATAGGATTTTTGCAGATGTAACTAGTTAAATTAAGATGAGGTCACAATGGAGTACGGTGGACCCCTAATCCAATATGACTGGTGCTCTGATAAAGAAAGGGAAATTTGGACACAGACACGTGCACAGAGAGAAAACCTGTGTTAAGATGAAGGCAGAGGGCTTCCCTGGTGGCGCAGTGGTTGAGAGTCTGCCTGCCAATGCAGGGGACACGGGTTCGAGCCCTGGTCAGGGAAGATCCCACATGCCGCGGAGCAACTGGGCCCGTGAGCCACAATTACTGAGCCTGTGCGTCTGGAGCCTGTGCTCTGCAACAAGAGAGGCCGCGATAGTGAGAGGCCCGCGCACCGCGATGAAGAGTGGCCCGCGCTTGCCGCAACTGGAGAAAGCCCTCGCACAGAAACGAAGACCCAACACAGCCATAAATAAATAAAAATTTTTTTTAAAAAATTTAAAAAAAAAAGAAAGTAAAAGCTTTCATTGATTAAAAAAAAAAAAAAAAAAAAGATGAAGGCAGAGATCTACAAGCCAAAAAATGCCCAAAATTACCAGCAAACCACCAGAAACTAGGGGAGAGGCATGGGGTTCCTTCTTCCTCTCGGCCCTCAGAAGGAACCCCCCTGCAGACACCTTGATCTTAAACTTCAGCTTCCAGAACTGTATGACAATAACATTCCATTGTTTAAGTCCCCAGACTGTGGTACAGTCAGCCCTTCGCATTGGCAGTTTCCAAGTCCATGGTTGGTTGAAGCCATGAATGTGGAATCCGCAGATACAGAGGGCTGACTGTAAGGAACCTGAGCATCTGTGGATTTGGGTATTTGTTTCTCCCATTAACGCCATCCCCCTCTATGCATGGTATCACACACACACCTCTTGGTTTACCTGCCTCACTTCCATCCCTCCACAGTCCAGGGCCTCGGCAGGACCTGTGGGCCCCCTCAAAGGGTCTGGCAAAGCCCAGCCTGTGACAAAAGCATCTAAGCCACCCACTCTTACTACCTAAGACTAAACCAAGACCAGAGAGGCCATTGGCCTCAGAGCGCCAGGGAACAAAGAGAAATGTAAAAGCCTTCAGTGACTTCCATCACCTGTTCCTCCAGCCTCAGCACCCCAGCCTGTCCCCCAGAGTATCTCCAACCCCAGTCTCTGCAACCCACTAGTTCTCCAAAGCCCACATCAAGTCCCACCTCACTACTCACCATCCTGATTGCTGTCTCCTCTGAAACCTACAAGATTTATAGTCTATGTCACACAATTCCAAATGTATTTATATACCATCTTACCTATTTTTCATGTTTGTCTCTTTCAGGGTTCTGTAAGTTCCTTAAGGACATGTAACATAATAATTCTTGAGTAACATCCCCTCTTGCCCAGCACAAAGCTGAATGAGTGTTTAATGGACATTCATTGACTGTAGGGAAAAAATTGGGGGATTCTCTTTGTATGCACCATTCATTCAACAATTAATGTCTGGCTCTGTGCTAGGTCCTGGAAATTCAGAGATGAATAAAATATCTCTTACAAGGGTTTTACAAGCTGTGCGGACTTACAAAATTTACTCATCCTCTCTGAGTATTAAATGAGGAGGATTGTATCTGTTTAACAGGACTATGGTGAAGATTAAATGAGATAATCCTCATTTAGGATTATCTGTTTAGGTTAGAGCCTGGCTCATGAACCCCTAATGAATATTAATAACTCATGTAATTACCTGATGAATCCATCACCTGTAGGTGTATGTATGTGGAGGGGTGGGGGGGGGTCCCTACACATAGGGTTGAAAGCTAAATTTGAGAATTATTGGATGAGAGCCTATTAGATGAGAAGTGAACAGGCCTGGATAAGTCAAAGGGGAGAAACCAGATCCTCTAAGAGGTAAAATTTGCCTGGAAAGTACAAATATCAAAAAGAAAAAAAACAGAGAGAGAGATGGGCAAGGGCGAGGAGTGAGAGGGCAGCTCTGCATCCCTGAGGGACATCTGGGGAAGGGACAGGAAGCTGATTAAAACCCACCACCTAGTGCAAGCTGGGCACAGAGAGCCCAGGGCCAGGACTAGAGGGAGGCAAGCAAGGCACCCAGGGCACAAAATCGAGGGCGGCCCCACCCTCCACCTTGTGCAAGCACAGGGTCGACACCTGAGAGGGAGCCTCCTTAAACTTTGTCCCCTGGGCTCCTTGCTTGCCTCCCCCCAGTCCCAGCCCTACAGCAGATGCCCCATCAAAACTTGCTCTGACCAGCAGAACTGTAGCGGTTCTGCCAGCGAAGCACAGACCCCAGGCGGTGGTCAGCTCAGCCCCTTCCTCCTCTCTAGGGCGCCCTCCACCTCCACCCTGTCCCCGCTAGGCACCGTCCCCCTCCAGAACCACCCCCCCGCTAGATCCTCCAGTGCCTGTGATCCCCACCTCCTGGGGCTGTGCCTGTTTCTCCAGGCAGTCAAACAGAGGGCTTTGCCCCTGGGTAGGGGGAGAGTTGGATCAGCGGTGAGAGCCTTCGAACGTGCTCTTGAGATACAGCACGAAGTCAGGCTGTACTTTTCCTTGACCCAGTTTCATATCCTCAAGCTTCAGGCCTGCACCAGCATATGCAGGCAGCCCAGATCTGCCCCCTTGAGGCACAGGAAAGAGGAAGGCTGGAGGCAAGACAGAGTATAGAGGAGTCCTGTCTACACCAGGCAGGACAAGGCAGGCCCAGCCTGGGCTCCTGCCTGCTGTGCAGTCACACAGAAGGCAACACGACCGTGCTGGGCAGCCTGTGCTAGGTACAGACAGCACAAGCGCTATGAATTCAGAGCAGGGGAAGTGCACTGTGGG
Organism: Balaenoptera ricei; assembly: GCF_028023285.1. Taxonomy (NCBI): domain Eukaryota; kingdom Metazoa; phylum Chordata; class Mammalia; order Artiodactyla; family Balaenopteridae; genus Balaenoptera; species Balaenoptera ricei. The sequence goes on from NC_082652.1 coordinate 67,118,737, forward strand.
CTGAGAACAAAAGGAGAAGCAGGATTTGGACTGGCAGAGAGACAGTCAGGGAGGCATAGCAGGTGGGAACACAGTGTGGCTAAAGGCACAGAGTCAGGACAGATGGACGTGAGGTGTATAAAAGACCCTTAGCTGGCAGAAGCGATGTTCTCCTTTAAGAGTAGGGCTTCAGGTGATCCTTTTGGGGCTTGCAAGGTGGGTTGTTCTGTCTTCACTAAAGGGGTGAGGAGGTATAGTGGGCTCCTCAAGTTTTTGGAAAAGTCACTTTAATAAAGCCTTGAGAACTCTGTTCTTTCAAAGAAAATAGTGGGGCTTCAGGCACAGGCTGATCACGGGGGTAAGACTTTTGTTTGGGGAGGGCATAGGGGATGGAGACATTCGAGGACTTCTATTTCTGGCAAAATGGCAGACTGAAAAACCCTCCGTGGCAGGTGCCCTTTCAGGAATGAAGGATTTCTTCCCCACCTTCTGGGGGTGCCCAGAGTTGACAGCCCCCAGCTCTCAGTTCCTTCTGGGAATTGCCTCATGCAAGAAGAGCCAACTTGGTCAAGACCAGCCTCTTCCAGAGGCAGCTGCATCCAATGACTGAAAATTCAACCCAGATGTACAAAGGCCCAGCCTCCTCACCCTGAGGAAGGCTCAACTCAGGGAATCCTACAGGGTGCCTAAGGCCTTTTCTGGGACTGCGCTGCAGCTCAATTTCTCCCCCTGCTCAATCTTATTCCTTCTCCCTTCTTCAGGTGTTGATCCCAAGAGCACATCTTAATCAACTTTCTGCATTCTAGTCTCTGGCAAAGAGTCTGCTTTCCAGGGAACCCAATCTGCAACATCTCCCACTACAAAACACTAAAATACAACTAAAATACACATAATATGTGTAAAACTCCTTCTTAAGTGGATGAATAATATGGTAAGGAAAGAAGTAGTAGATGAGTTCTAAAGCCAATGGCTGTCCTAGGGGCATCGCTCAATCCCCATGATTCATGCTTCCCTTGCAATGGCAACAGGGCCTACCCAAGATGAAGATTCTCGTTAGAAACCTCTTCCTATAGCCAGGAAAACACAAATAATCCAAAGGCAAGACAGAAAAAAAAGCAAAGCAGAATACATAAAAAACACAAAATATGATGGTAGAAATAATATTCTAATATCATATGGTATTCACCAGTAATCACAATAAACGTAGATACACTAAGCTTTCCAGGTAAAAGATAAATATTGTCAGACTAGATATAAAAACTGTAACTATATGCTGGTTACATAGACATGGAATGAAAGACATGGAAATGTAGTAAAAAAGGATAGAGACAGTCATGACAAGCAAATACTAGCCAAATGAAAGCTGTTTCACTATATTAATATTAGACAACATCAGCTTTAAGGTTCAATGTATCAATATTACTAAAAATAAACTCACTACACTTTAATAAAAGATTCAGTTCACTAGAAAGACAATTTGTCTAAACTAGTATGCATCCAATAACATCACTTCAATATGTATAAGGTAAAAGTTGGTAAGTTGATAAGGAGAAACTGATAAATCCACTATCACAGAGGAAGATTTCTATATACATCTTTTAGAAATTGACAGAACAACTGAGCCAAAAAACAAAAAAAATAAGGATACAGAAGATTGAAAAATTTAAAAAGACAACTTGATAGAAAAGACAAGTAAGAATACTGCACCTAACAATGAGAGAATCACATTTTTTTCAAGTACACACCTAATGTTTATGAAAATCAACCACATACTAGATCACAAAGAAAATCTCAACAAATCCCAAAGAATCAGCATTATAAATACCATATTCTCTTATTATCACAATGAATTTGGGTTAAAAATTCAAAAAGATAAATAAAGTAGTTGGAAATTTTAAAACATTTCTAAATTTATGAGCAAAAATAAATAAATCATGAGAGAAATTAGAAAATATTTGGAATTCAAGACAATGAAAGGGGTTTCCCTGGTGGCACAGTGGTTAAGAATCCGCCTGCCAATGCAGGGGACAGGGGTTCGATCCCTGGTCTGGGAAGATCCCACATGCCATGGAGCAACTAGGCCCATGTGCCACAACTACTGAGCCTGCAAGCCACAACTACTGAGCCCACGCACCACAACTACTGAAGCCCACACGCCTAGAGCCCTTGCTCCACAGCAAGAGAAGCCACCACAATGAGATGCCCACGCACCACAATGAAGAGTAGCCCCCACTAGCCGAAACTAGAGAAAGCCCGCACACAGCAACAAAGACCCAACGCAGCCAAAAATTTTTTTAATATATAAATACATAAAAAGTTTAAGACAATGAAAATACTTCTGGTAGTTACAAGCTGTATGACCTTGAACAAATTACTTAACTTCACTGTTCCTCAGTTTCCTCACCTATAAAATGAGAATAGTAATTGCATCTATTACTTGTTGTTAGAATTCAGTGTGGTAATATATAAACCACTTGGGCTGGTACCTGGCATATGGTAAATGCACTATAACACCAAATTGCTGTTATCATCACCATCATCCCAAAACATAGGGCTATAACTAAAGAATTATTTAGAGGAAATTTTACAACCTTAGAAGTTTACAATGGAAAATACTAAAGACTGAAAATTAAAGAGGTAAGCATCCAACTTAAGAAGTTAGAAAAATAATACTAGAATAAAAGCAAAGCATAAAAATTAATGAAATAGAAAGTAAAGATACAAGAGAGAAATCAATGAAGCCCGAAGCTGGCCATTCAATAAAGATCAGTAAAAAAATAGAAAAAGAGACAAATAAACAATGTTAGGAATAAAAAAAGTGGCCAAAACTCAGCTGTAACAGAGAATATTATGAACTTTGTACACATAAATCTGAAATCTTTTGAAAATTTTCTGTAAAAATAAAATTTGACAAAAAATGATTGAAGAAATATAAAAACCTGAACAGTCTTGAACCATTAAAGAAACAGAGTTAGTAATTTAATTCTAATAATCTGTAATTTAATTCTAAAATTCTAGTAATTTTAACAAGGAAAACATTAGGTGCTGGTGGCTATACAGGTGAATTCTACGAAGCTTTCAAAAAATAAATGTCAAACTTCCATAAACTATTCCAGAAAACAGATAAAGAGGAAACATTCCCAACTCATTTTACAAGACTGGTTTTAAAACTAGACAAAAATAGCATTTAAAAAATTACATGCCAATATCATTCAAGAACATGAGATACAATATCCTAAATAAAAATATTTGTCAATAAAATCTCACATCATATAAAACAAATAATGTACCATGAACAATATAGGTTTATCTCTAAAATTATAAGTTTAACATCTATTAGTACAATTTACCACATCAAAAGAGTAAAGGAGAAAAAGTCCATATCGTCCAATAGATGTAGAAAAAGCATCTGATTAAAATTAGTATCCAAACACAGTAAAACAACAACACTTGTTAGCATACTCCGCAAGGGAACCTTCTTTACCCTACTAGAGGATATCTACAAAACAACAACAAACAAAACAAAACTAAGCACACAGACTCAATGGTGACATTTTACCACCAATTCCCTTAAAATCAGGATTAATGACACCATATAGAAAAATTAATTCAAAATGAATCAAAGACCTCAACATAAGAGCTAAAACTATAAAAACTCTTAGAAGAAAACATAGGTGTAAATCTTTGTGACACTGGATATTGTACACAGGCAATGGTTTCTTAGATATGACACCTAAAGCACAAGCAACTAATGAAAACTGTAGATGAATTGGAATTCATCAGAATTAAAACTTTCATGCTGTAAAGGACATCATCAAGAAAGTGAAAGGCAACCCATAAAATGAGAGAAATATTTTTCAAATCATATGTCTGACAAGAGACTTATATTTGAAATCTATAAAGAACACCTAAAACTCAATAATGAAAAGACAAATCGTCCAATTTAAAAATGGGCAAAGAATATGAATAGGTATTTCTCCAAAGAATATATACAAATGGCCAATAATAAGCACACAAAAGATGCTCCACAGCCCCAGCCATCAGGGAAACACAAAATCAAACCCACAATGAAATACCACTTCAAAACCACTAAGATGACTGATCAAAAAGACAGATAATAATGAGTGTTTCCAAGGATGTGGTGAACTTGGAATCCTCATACACTGCTGGAGGGAATGTAAAATGGTATAACCACTTCAGAAAACAGCCTGGCAATTCCTCAAATGGTAAAACATAGAGTTACCATATGACCCAACCTAAGAGAAATGAAAACGCATGTCCACAGAAAAACTTGTACACAAATGCTCATAGCAGTCTTATTCATAACAGCAAAAATGTTGAAAGAACCCAAAAATTCCATCATTAATGGATAAATAAAATATGGTATATCCATAAATTGAATATTACTCGTCAATAAACAGAAGCGAAGTACTGACTTGGGACTGACATATACACACTGCTATATTTAAAATAGATAACCAACAGGGACCTACTGTATAGCACGGGAAATTCTGCTCAATATTCTGTAATAACCTAAATAGCAAAAGAACTTGAAAAAGAATAGATACATGTATATGTATAATTGAATCACTTTGCTGTACACCCAAAACTAACACACCATTGTTAATCAACTACACTCCAATATAAAATAAAAATTAAAAAAGAAGAAATGAAGAACTGACACATGCTACAACATGGATGAACCTTGAAAATACGCTTAGTGAAATATGCCAGTCACATAGGACCACATATTGTATGTTTCCATTTATATGAAATGTCCAGAATAGACAAATCCATAGAGACAGATTAGTGTACTTATTCATTTCTAGAGCTGGGAGATATAGGGGTACTAGGGGGTGATGGCTAAGGGGTACAGGGTTTCTTTTGCAGGGTAAGGAAAATGTTCTAAAATTGATTGTGGTGAAGGATGCATAACTGTGTGAATATGCTAAGAGCCATTTAATTGTATACTTCAAATGGGTGAATTTTATGAATTTATAGATGGGTGGATTTATGAGTATATTTCAATATAGCTATTCTTTTTTAAAAAAAAATATTTAAGGAAAAAAATCAGAATTAAGGCCAGGATATTCTCTATGACATTTTTATTGAACATGATATCAAAGGTCCTAATCAGCACAGTAAGATAAGAAAAGTAAATTAAGGTATAAGGGTTGTAATTTCATTCTTTTACATGTAGCTCTCCAGTTTTCCCAGCACCACTTATTGAAGAGGCTGTCTTTTCTCCATTGTACATTCTTGCCTCCTTTATCATAGATTAGGTGACCATATGTGCATGGGTTTATCTCTGGGCTTTCTATCCTGTTCCATTGGTCTATATTTCTGTTTTTTTTCCCAGTACCATACTGTCTTGATTACTATAGCTTTGTAGTATAGTCTGAAGGCAGGGATCCTGATTCCTCCAGCTCCATTTTTCTTTCTCAAGATTGTTTTGGCTATTCAGGGTCTTTTGTGTTTCCATACGAATTGTAAAATTTTCTGTTCTAGTTCTGTGAAAAATGTCATTGGTAATTTGATAGAGATTGCTTTGAATCTGTAGATTGCTTTGGGTAGTATAGCCATTTTCACAATATTGATTCTTCCAATCCAAGAACATGGTATATCTCTCCATGTGTTTTTGTCATCTTTGACTTCTTTCATCAGCATCTTATAGTTTTCTGCGTACAGGTCTTTTGCCTCCTTAGGTAGGTTTATTCCTAGATATTTTATTATTTTTGTTGCAATGGTAAATGGGATTATTTCCTTAATTTCTCTTTCTGATCTTTCATTGTTAGTGTATAGGAATGCAAGAGATTTCTGTGTATTAATTTTGTATTCTGTGACTTTACTAAATTCATTGATTAGCTCTAATAGTTTTCTGGTGGCATCTTCAGGATTTCTATGTATAGTATCATGTCATCTGCAAACAGTGACAGTTTTACTTCACTCCCTAAAACCATACACAAAAATAAACTCAAAATGGATAAAAGACCTGAATGTAAGGTCAGACACTATAAAACCTCTTAGAAGAAAACATAGGCAGAACACTCTTTGACGTAAATCGCAGCAGGATCTTTTTTGACCCACTTCCCAGAGTAATGAAAATAAAAATAAAAGTTAACAAATGGGACCTAATTAAATTTAAAAGTTTTTGCACAGCAAAGGAAACCATAAACAAGACGAAAAGACAACACTCAGAATGGGAGAAAATATTTGCAAACGAAGCAACTGACAAAGGATTAATCTCCAAAATACACAAACAGCTCATGCAGCTCAATATCAAAAAAAAAAAAAACAACCCAATCAAATAATGGGTGGAAGACCTAAACAGACATTTCTCCAAAGAAGACATACAGATGGCCAAGAAACACATGAAAAGATGGTCAACATCACTAATTATTAGAGAAATGCAAATCAAAACTGCAGTGAGGTATCACCTTACACCAGTCAGAATGGCCATCATCAAAAAATCTACAAACAATAAATGCTGGAGAGGGTGTGGAGAAAAGGGAACCCTCTTATACTGTTGGTGAGAATGTAAATTGGTGCAGCCACTATGGAAAACAGTATGGAGGTTCCTTAAAAAACTAAAAATAGAACTACCATATGACCCAGCAGTCCCACTACTGGACATATACCATATTCAAAAAGACACATGCACCCTAATGTTCATAGCAGCACTATTTACAATAGCCAGGACATGGAAGCAACCTAAATGTCCATCAACAGAGGAATGGATAAAGAAGATGTGGTACATATATATAATGGAATATTACTCAGCCATAAAAAGGAACGAAATTGGGTCATTTGTAGAGATGTGGATGGACCTAGAGACTGTCATACAGAGTGAAGTAAGCCAGAAAGAGAAAAACAAATATATATTAACACATATGTGGAATCTAGAAAAATGGTATAGATGATCTTGTTTGCAAAACAGAAATAGAGACACAGACATAGAGAACAAACGTATGGACACCAAGGAGGGAAAGGGGGGGGATGAATTCAGAGATTGGGATTGACATATATACACTATTGATACTATGTATACAATAAATAACTAATGAGAACCTACTGTATAGCTCAGGGAGCTCTACTCAGTGCTGTGTGGTGACCTAAATGAGAAGGAAATCCAAAAAAGAGGGGATATATGTATACATATAGCTGATTCACTTTGCTGTACAGTAGAAACTAACACAGCATTGTAGAGCAACTATACTCCAATAAAAATTAATTTTTAAAAAAAGGTATGATGGTTGTAATGAAAGGGGAAAAAAAGTCTACAAAGAAATCCCAGAAGACTCTACAGATAAATTATTATTATTATGTGTTGATTATTATTATTATCCTCAAGCTTGCTGATTATAAAATCAATATACAAAGAAATCAAACTTATTTTTTATACTAGCTACAAATGGTTAGAAAATATAATTTTTTAAAGATTTTTTTTTACAATAGCAGTAAAAACTATGCAGCTAGAGATAAATCTAACAAAAAATGTTCAAATTCTTTGTGGAGAATTATAAAGCTCCACTGAGAGACAGTGAAGGAGGGCATTCAAGGCCCATGCCTATCTAGTCGTCCTCTGAGATTAAGTTTAAAAGGCAGGTTGCAACCAGATCACACAATGTCCTTTCTACCTTAAAAAAAACAAACAAAAGAACAGAAACATTGCCCTTTCCCTGCCCCTCTGTTAAAGTATGAGTAACTGAAGTCCTTAACACTCCAGGGATATGAGTTTATGTGAAGATTTTAGCACTAACGAAGGGAATTTGGAGCAGTGGAGGGCTCAAAGGAAGAGGGGACAATTTCCATGCCCTCATTCTAGAAAATCCTTCTTTTGGCCCTGTCCCCAACATTCACCCCAAGACCTCCCTTACCTCTAGTGCCAAACCCCGACTGGCCCTTTCATACCTGATCCCTCTGCAGTGCAAGTCACAGGTGCCCACTCTCAGCCTGGTGCCCTTATCCCTAGTTTCCTCAACACCTCCGTCTCCTCCCTCCCCTGCACCTCTCTGCGGCCACAGCTTCCGGCCAGCTCTCCTCTCTCAAGCCCTTAGGTGCAGGCACCCCTCGAGGCTCTCCTCTGTGCCCCTCCCTGCCCATCTTCATCTTTCATTCTGCTCTCTCCTGGGTGATTTCATCCAATTCCATCACACAGGCCAGTGTTTTTCTAACTAAGGGTTTCAACCAACAGATTATAAAATCAATTCAGTGGTTTGCCCCCAGAATTTAAAAAAAAAATTACTGCAGTAAAATATACATAACATAAAATTTACCATTTTAACTGTTTTAAGTGTACAGCCCAGCAATATTAAGCACAACCACATTGTTGTGCAACCATCATCATCTTCTATCTCCAAAATTTTTCATCTTCCCAAACTGAAACTCTGTACTCCTTAAACACTTACTCCCTATTCCTCCACCCTGCAGCCCTTGGCAACCATTCTGCTTTTTGTCTCTATAAATTTGACTACTCATATAAGTGCAACCATACAATATTAGTCCTTTTGTGACTGGCTTATTTCACTTAGCATAACATCTTCAAGGTTCCTCCATGCTGTAGCATGCATCAGAATGTCCTTTTTGTACAGTAGAAACTAACACACTTTGTAAAACAACTATACCACAATAAAAATTTTAAAAAAAGAATTTCCTTTTTAAGGCTGAATTTATGCTTAAATGAAGTGAAACAGAATTATTTAATGAAGTAGAATAGAAAATATTAAAGTGAATTTCTCATAATAAGGCCAAATATTCTTTCACAAAATGCAGTTGGATGTGTATGTGAGTGTGCCCTGGATCTCTGGGTATAACATATTTCTTAACTGTGGATAACAATCATAAAAGTTGGAAAAATGCTGATTTTGATGCTTGGTGACTCCAAAATCTCCATTGTTAGTCTGGCTCTGGTCCACCCACAGTTCCCGAGCTCCTTTCCAATGAGCTGCTGGAGAGTTCCAAGTGGATTGCCTTGCAGTGTCTGAGCAGATCTAGACTCGAACTTGTTACCCTCTTTGCTCCAGACAAGCTCCTTCTCACATATTTCCCAGTTAGTTCTCCATAACCCGGCCCAGCCTGCCTCACCCTGCCCCACCCTGCCCCCCAGCTATATATGAGGTATGAAGAATTACTCAAGTCTCCGTTGCACCTTTCTACCGTTGTTCAACCTGGGTATCTTCCCCCATCCTTCCACATTTCCATGTTCTTAGGGGTCATTCCCCTTTCCTTAAGACTTCCTTCAAATGCCTCCCTGCACCTTGAAGATACCCTGATTCACTATGGCTCCCTCCACATCCTTAGAGTTCCTTGTCCACACCTCCAGTGTGGCTTGTGTATGTGTTATGTGTCCTTCTGTCTTCCCCATAGACTGTGAGCTCCCGAGAACCCTGGGCTGTGTCTGTGTTGCACACCATTGTGGTGTTCAGCATGTAGGAAATCTTCGTTAAGGATTTGTTCAGTCAAGAACAGATGTGGAGCCAAGAAGCACCAAGGGCAAACTTCATAGCTCTGTTTCTTGCCTTTCCCTCCTAATCCACATACAGCGCACCTTCTCCTGTAGAGACCCTGAGCCCGCTAAGCCACCTGCGCTGCCCCACCTTCCTCCTCTCCTCCTCCCTCCTCCTCCCCTCCGTCTCCCCTCCACTCCCTTTCCCGGAAGTGTCCCCTTCCGGGAGGGAGAAGCCAGGGGCCCAAAGAAAGAATGCAGACTGACTCACACCCCCACTTCCTTCTGGTGTAATCTGTCCCTGATTCTCACCGGAACAGCTGGCCCTCTTTGTGCCCCTGAGCTCTTTGTGTCACATCAAACAATGAAGGCTCTGCCGAATGCATCCACACAGCTCAGCACAGAAGCAAAGAATGGACAAATGAATCCCTGGCTCCAAAGTAGACCTGCCCCCAGCACCACGTTCTCACTTCTGACCAGGCTGTGACAACAGCCTCCCCTTCTCTCCCTTTCTCTACCCCTTCCTTAAAAGGCTTTGATCACATCCCTACTCTACTCAAGGGTCACATGTGGCTCCCTATGGCCTAATGAACCAAGTTCCAACTGTCCTTCCCAATCTGCAAAGCACTTCACTGAAGCCGCTGACCCAATATTACGTTTGTCCCCTCCTTCCCTACACTCCCCCTTACGCCAGTGGGATCCACGTCTTCACTATGTCCCTGTGATCACTACCCCTGCCCGTGTGCACGCACACACCACTTTCAATCGTTTCTTCATTACCCAATATTTTGAGAACCTACTATGTGCCAGGCACCATATTTGGCACTCAGGGTACAGCTGCGGACAAAACAGACTGAACCCCTACCTCATGGAATTTTCATCTAGAGTAGGGTTTCTCCCCCGCTCAGCACTGCTGACATTTGGGGCTGGATAAGTCTTTTGTCGTGGACGGGCCATGCATTGCAGCATCTTTAGCCCTATCCCTGCCCTCAGCCTGCGAGATGTCAGATGCTCTCCTCTCCCCACTGTGACAAGCAAAAGTGTCTCCAGGCATTGCCTGGGGAACAACACTGCCCTCTATTGACAACCACGGACCTAGAGCAGCAGAGAGGACTTGTTACAAATCATCTGAGGAGCTTGTTAAAAAAAGCAGGTTACTGGATCCCACCGCCAGAGAGGGGCCCGGGAATCTGCATTTCAATGGCCATGCAGGTGACTCTGATGCAGGCTGTTCCAGGACATCTGCTGGAGGAACACTCAAGTGTTTCTACACAGGAGACAGACCAATAATCCCATCAAGTCAATTCATTACAGTGATGAGATGTGTAGGAAACAAGATAGGGGAGCAGGTGCTATTCGTGCTCCGATGTGGCAGCCGCAACCTAGTTCAAGGTCAGGACAGCCTCCAGAAGCAGCTAACCAAAGGTTAAGTCAAGTGCGACAGCACAGGTAGGGTCAACCTGGGAGAGGTGCGAGGAGGCAGTGCCACATCTCCTCACCTTTGCTCCTGCGCTCTTCGGTTCCTGATGTGCACTTCCGCTCACCTGCCCAAAGCTTCTCCTTCCTTCACGGGCCCACTCAGGTCAAGCCTTCTCTGGGCAGTCTTCCCTAACAGCTCCAGCCCAGTGGTGCCTCCCGCCTTAAACATTTCAACGCTCATTCCTATCTCATTTGTGGCCGTTGTGTTTCCCCAAGTAGACATCAAGCCCCCTGGACACCAAGACCACATCATCTTCTTTAAAGACCCCATGGTGCCCTTCCAGGATTGAATACATGCAACTTTTGCTTGCTTGATTGGATTTATCCAGTCCCTGGAGTGAGGCCTGTGAGGTGGCCTCTGAGACTGAGGGGCTCAGGGTCTCCGTGTGAGAGGATGGGATGCAACTGGTACGCCCGCTGAACTCCAAGATCAGGGAGGGCCTGCCGGGGCAAGCACTCAGAAGCTGAGCTGCCGTTTGCCGTGGGCACGGATATCCTCCCACTGTTGACGAGGCGGCAATGATCCCGGCAGCCCCGGCAGCTCTGGGTAGGTGCCAGCAGGGGGTAGGAACCCAGAGCCATCCTGCTGAGGAGCAAGTGCAGCAAGCAGGCCATTTGGGGCCCAGCAGGGTCATCTCTGGGGGGCAGCAGGCCCAATGGGCTCCAGCAAGCCGGGAGACTCTCTGAAAATGTCCTTTAAAGATACCAGCACCAGGCAGAGCTCGTCAGCTGCCCTCAACCAGAGAAAAACGCTCTCTGGGAAGGTCAGGAGCAGTGGCTGGTTGGAAACAAATGTCCTGGCCAAGGGGCCTCATCCTACCCAGCTCTGGGACATGGAGCGGAAAATGGCCTAACTGCTTGGCTTTCCTTCTGTGAGCCAAGGCCCGGCAGCAATGTCACTCTCCCATCCCTGACTGCCGCCCAGACTAGGGGCACAAATGACTGATGTGGAATCCAAAGGATGAAAAGAGAACAACTGTTTTAGTATTTAGAAGTTTAGAGAAGACGGGATGTTTATATAGCTAGCCAGGCATTTTGTTTTCTATCAGCCTCGCCGGGGAGGGGCAGCGAGAGTAGGAAGACAACTGACAGCAAAGGAAAAACCTCCAGCAGAAAAGAGAGGCCGGTTCTTTCCAAAAGAGGCTCTGAAATGGGAGGATCCTAGGGCAGCCCTCTCCCCAAGCCCTGAAACCAGGCAGAGTAACCCGAAGCTGTTCCCCTCAGCCAGCAGGGCAGGCAGAAGAAAACGGTTGGCCATTTCCGTATATTTTCCGCACACACAGGGACTGAGGCTGGGCCCGAGTTTCTGAGTGACACCTCCTACTGCTCTGTCTCTTAATGGAGTTTCCCCGTGGATGAGGTGGGGTGGGAGGAGAGCCCAGGAGGGGAGGGTTAACTTCTGCTGCAGCTCTGACCTTCTGCGTAAGGATGAGAAAGAACCATCTGTTTCAGAGGGATCAGGTTGTGAGTTTCACAGATCCAGTGGTTACTGGTTTATAAGGATTCACTATCTCTGTCGCGTCGTCCTAGTCCATTATCCCCCCAACCTAACCCGGCACTCCTGCGGGGAACAATATGCTTTTTCCCCTAAGGGCCCCCACAAAAGTTCAGGACTAGAGTGGTAACCCTATCCGATTTTGAGCCCTCCACACCCGGCAGCCTCCCCTCCAACCAAATGGCCATGGCGCTGTAGATTTGGGGACACCGATCTGACCCCTGCGGCCGCTCAGGGCATTCACATGGATTTATCGTCAGCTTGGCCGCTCCGAACTCCAACCTGTCCCGCATTTTTCACAACAGAACAAAGTTGTTGGGCGCCTCCGGCCAGCGCTGGGCAGGCGTTCTCCTCTAGCTGGGAGGAGAGATGCGCTTCGGAGCGCGGTGACCCGAACCTAACGCGGCGGTGCTCGAGGCTAAATGCAGACCCCACGGTCGCTCACCCCGGGGACGCCGAGGCGGATGCTGCGGCCGCCACCTGGGGACTCACCCGCGGGCTCCGCGCACCCCGACCCGCGCTCGGACTTTCTTACCTCTTGATGTAGTTCCTGCCATACAAGATCTGTTGCAGCAAGGTCACCAAGGCGAAGGCGCAGATGAAGATGAAGAGCAAAGTCCGGTTCCCCAACAAATCCCGGTTCGCCGAGGGGTCCGCGTAGCGCATCCTGGCGGCCGCTCGCGCACGGCGGGGCGCGGCGTGCGCCAGGCGCCTGGGGGCCCCCGCAATCTCGCGCGGGGCTGCGGGGCCCCCGGGGGCGCGCGGCCCAACAGGCGCCTCTCCGCGCGGTCAGGAGGGTGGGGGACTTCTCCGGGCAAAGTTTCCTTCTGGCGAAGCCGTAGCAGGGGCATCCGAGCATCGCCCGCGGCGGGGCGGCTGGCAGAACAGGGCAGGCCTCTGGGAACTCGACAGCGGCCCCGAGCCTTCCCTCCGGATGCCTTTCCCTCCCGGCGTCCGCGCCCGGCAGCCTCCGATTTCCCTGCGGAGGGGCGACGCCAGGTGCCCTGAGCGCGGGCGGCCCCTCCTGCCGAGGTGGCGACCAATGGGGAGCGGGGCACGGGCAAGGTCCGCCTGTGCGCCCGAGAGCGCCGCACACCGCCCCCTCCGGCCGGGCTCCGGATCGGTCTTCGAGCGCAGTGCCTGGCCCTGGCGGGCCACGTCCGATCCCCGGGCCCGCAGCGAGGGAGCGCGAAGGTCGGCCTTCAGTTCTGCAGATGGGAGGTAGGGGACAAAACACCCGGACAGTCTGGTTGAAGACAGGCTGGCGATGGAAAGGGGGAGGGGTGGAGCTGAAAATGCCGGGTTTGAATCGTGGAATTTAAAAAGGAGGCAGGAAGGGAAACCGCGGCTGCAGAGCTGGGCTGGCTGGAGGGGAGCATTTGCATGCGGCGCGCAAGGCACCGAGTCACCGCCGCGGCCGCGTCCTCGCGCTCTCGGGGAGATTTCTCCGGAGAAAGCGGAGCAAGGTCAGCCGGGTAGCCCTTCAAGGACGGAGCGCGCGGCTCCTGCATGCTGATGGCCTGCGGGATCGCCCGCCCGCGTCCCGGGCGCCCCACTCCAGCAGGGAGGAGATTCAGGGGCTCTCCGCCAGGGCCACAGGCCTCCTCCCACTCTCCAGCCGCAGCTCCCGCTTGTTCGTCAAAGAAAGACCTCATTGTCACCGAGACACTGGGACCTTGTCTCATCCTTGGAACCACTCATAAATCTTAGGTCAGGCAGCTGGCCGCCTTCGGGAGCCACTGTCCCCCAAAGCTTTAGTAAGTCACTGTCTAGAAAGGTCTGTGCGTCAAGGGTGCACACCAGGGAAAAATAAACAGAAATGCAATGCCAAAGCCGTACCGCATCAGAAATCCTAACCCCGAACTGTGCTCCCCCCTCCTCCCCTCCCCCCGCACCCCACCCCGCACGCCCAGCCACAGCCCTGGCAGCCTGGTGCTGCGAGTCTCCACCGCCTGGGAGTCACGTGCCCCCGGCGGTCACCAAGTAGCCCTCACTGGATGATTCTAGGGCGCCCCTTCCCAGGGCCCTCCAGCCAGTCGGGGAGGTTCTAGAGTCAGGTCGGGGCTTCAACTTGGAACTTGACTGGAACTCGAACCTCTCAGCAAGAAAAAGAACTTTGACGGTGAAGTGCCCAGACTCCAATATTCTGGTCTCGGCATTTAATAGTTTGCTCTTTGAACTGAAAAGACCAAAGAACACATGGTTAAATCTCATGATTAGGGTTCCACCAATGTCTTGGAATTCATGCTAATTTACAAGGTGAAAGTAGACCCTGTGCTATCTATGTATCAAATGCATATTATCCATGAGGTTGCCAGTAGGCGTTTTAGCCAACGAAAGAAATAATACATAAACATTTAGATGGTCCATTATTATTATAATCCCCACATTTGATCGGTGTCTTGCACATCAAAGTGCTTGCTTTTGCATATACTAATGAGTTAGCACCTCCTAGGCTCCGGCTAACCCAGTCTACAGTCAATAGGTTCAAAGCTCAAAGACTGGAATCCAAGAGGTAGCTCTTTCTCCCACACCCACAGGCAGGGTTGGCTTCCAGGGAGTGGGACCAGTGCCATAACCCACACCCTCAGCCTTGGCTTAACGTTCCACTCTTACTGTCTTCAAATTCTCAATTTTTGAACAAGGAGGCCCAGTACTTCACTTTGCAATGGGCCACATAAATTATGTAGCAGGTCCAGCACGCAGGCTCAAGTTGACAGAGTCCTAGCTCTTCATTAGTTGGCCCTTGCCCGCAGTGTGCATAAGGTATATCACCATCACGCCAGGCAAGACACTCTCTTGTTTCCTTTCCTTTCCTGCTTATTCTCCACTCACGTCAGGTACCGACACTTATAGCTGTCTTTGGATGCATGCTTCCCTGGAAAAACCAAACGAATCTATTTTAAAATAATAAATCCAAATTATTCTAAAAATGTACAGCTTGCTGAGTTTTCACAAGTTAAATACACCATGTAATCGGCGCACACAGATCAAGAAACAAAAACATTATCAGTCCCCCAGAATCTCCTCCTGCAGCTTTCTAGTTACTACACACTCAAGAATAACCACCATTTGACTTCTAACACCAAAGATCAGTGCTTCCTTTTCTTGCATTTTATGGAAGATGGAAATGGAATCATACATTATATGTTCTTTCATGTCTGACTGCCTTTGCCCACCATTGACTGTGAGATTCATCCCTGTTGTGTGGTAGGCAGAATTCTAAGATGGCCCCCAAGATTCCTCATCCTCTCTTGTACTCACAGCCTCTCCCAGTTATTCAATTGAACATTAATCTAGGTGCTGCTGTAAAGGCATTTTGCAGATGTAATTAAGACCCAAATCAGTTGGCTTTAAGGTATGGAGATTGTTCTCAGTGGACCTGATCACATGAGCCCTGAAAAAGGATGGGGCTTTTTCTGTTGAAAGGGAAATGAAGTATGAGAGGAATTGACACAAGGGAAATTCTTCATTGTTGGTTTTGAAGATTGAGGGGTCCACATGGATACAGATGGCCTCTAGGAGCTGACATTGGCTCCTGGTGACAGGCAGCAAGGAAATAGGGACCTCAGTCCTCCAGTCACAAAAAAGGGCCCGAATCCTGCTAACAACCCAAATGAACTTGGAAGAGGATCCTGAGCTTCAGCACCTACACCTTAACTTCAGCCTGTGAGGCCCTCAGCAGAAAACCCAGCTACACCGGGCCCAGATTTAAGACTAGCACAACTGTGAGCTGGTAAGTGTGTGTTGATTGCAGCTGCTAGGTTTGTGGTAATTTGTTTCACAGCAACAGAAAACTAATGCCTTGTGTGTTGGAGTTCAGTTTATAGTATGCCATTGTTGGACTGTAGTGCAACTTGTTTATCCATTCTCCTGTTGACGGACGTCTGCGTAGTTGCAGCCATGAACGTTCCAGTGCATGTCTTTTGGTGAATATATGCGTGCGTATCTGTTGGCTATCAGGATTTAGAAGTGAAACTGCTGGGGCATGGAGTACTTATGCTCAGCTTTAGTGACTACTGCTAAACAGTTTCCAAAGGGATAAGTTATTTTTTCATAGGTAATTTATTCAGACTTGCCATGACCAAATAAGGAACTGGTCCCATCCTAGCTGATACTAACTAGCTAATCTAATAGCAAAAAGCCTACCAAGCCAAGAGCCAAAATAGTCAAGAGAAAATAACAGCTTTAAACCCTGGATACTGTCTCTCCTCAATGGCCTGGTCACCTGCATGAATCAGCAGCGAAGAATATTGATGCTGGCTTTAGCCATAGATAGAATCTCATGGCAATATAGTGGGCCCTCCATATCCACAGGTTCCACATCCTCAGATTCAACCCACCAGAGATTGAAAATATTTGGAAAAAAATCCAAACTCCAGAAAGTTCCAAAAAGCAAAATTTGAATTTGCTGTGTACCAGCAATTATTTACATAGCATTTAAACTGTATTTACAAATGTTTACATAGCATTTACATTGTAGTAGGTAATATAAGTAATCTAGAGATGTGCATAGGTTTTATGCAAATACTATGCTATTTTATGTAAGGGACTTGAGCACTGGTGGATTTTGGTGTCCACTGGGGCCCTGGAACTTACATATGGGAGGTATTTGGATCGCTTGATACTCTGCAGATGATTAGCAATAGTCCAGATCTCTGCTGACACTGCTCTTCTGATCCTAATGGCATTTTAAACCTGTCTCCACAGGAAGTCAAAGAAGTGTCTTTCACATACACACAATCGCAAGCATCTATGATGGAGTCAAGAGTCTGAAGATCTTGAAACATGGAGGTCTGCAGTCCCTGTTGTTTCTATTAATGGAAACATGGTTCTATTTTAAGCCAAATTGATCTTATGATTGTAGAATTGCAGCAAATACTCAGAAGGCCTTGCAAACAAAAGAGTAAACACATGGAGAACTGGTCCCTCTGCCAGATTCAGCGAACACCATTTTTATATCCTAATTGCCGGGAATGGGGACAGCTGCATCATTGTTTAAAACACACACTCATGCACAATTAAGCCAAGAATAAATGTCAACACTGGCACAATCTGCTAAATAACTGATAACTGATGGGCATTACTCATGCTGTGAGCGTTGTCTCCAATAGAAAATGGAAAGATTCCTATTTGGAAAAGATCTTAGAGGTTTCTACTGGTTTAAGAAAGCTGGGTTTACCAAGGGGGAAAGGGGGGTGGTGGGATGAATTGGGAGATTGGAATTGACATATATATACTATTGATACTATGTATAAAATAGATACTAATGAGAACCTACTGTAAAGCTCAGGGAACTCTACTCTGTGCTCTGCGGTGACCTAAATGGGAAGGGAATCCAAAAAAGGGGGGATATATGTATACGTATAGCTGATTCACTTCTGTACAGTAGAAACTAACACAGCATTGTAAAGCAACTATACTCCAATAAAAAATTTTTAAAAATACATCCACTATAAAAAAAAAAAGTCCCTTATCAGATATATAATTTGCAAAACTTTTCTCCTGTTGTATGGGTTGTCTTTTTATTTTCTTGATTTTTTTCCTTTAAAACAAAAGGTTTTTAATTTTGATGAAAAAAAAGAAAAGAAAGCTGGGTTTTATAACAAACGGCACAACTGCAGCCTGCCAGATTATGTAAGTGGCATTCCACCCATGTGTTCAAGGAGTTTGTGACAAGAACATGCCGTTCTTGTGCATCTTTATATTTGTATGAACAAGGCAGATTTGTGGTTTGGGGACACTTTGTCTGGGATGAAGGTGTCTCGTGGCCACTGACTAGAAATGCCCAGGGATGGCCTCGTAATCCAGAGAGCCAGGGTTTGCCACTTGCATGGGCAGCTTCAGACACTGGACTCTGTGCCATCAGTCTTGTTTTCAATAAATTATTATTGTAGACTGTAACTATAACTTAAACTCCTTGTTCAGTTCCCTTATGAAGTACGAATTTTGTTCTAAATAATTTATGAAATGATCTTGAACATGGATATGAAGTCACCTTTTGGCCTTCACATCTCCAACCTGAGAAACATCCTTCTTCTGTCTCAGCACCACCTCCCAGGTGTCAACTGAAAGAAAAATGCACAACATAAAGTTGTGAGTTAAGTTTTATTCGGGGACCTTACTGAGGACTATAGCCCAGGAGACAGCCTCTCAGACAGCTCTAAGGAACTATGCCAAAGAGGTAAAGGAGGAGCCAGGATACATGAATTTTTTTTTTACTGGAAAAAACATATAGTCAAACATCAAAAGATGATTGCTAATCACAAAGAACAGACATTTCAAGTTAACGATTTGAGTGCTTTTCTATGTATGGGAAGATGCAAGAATCTGGGATCACTTGAAAATTTTCTTTAGATACGCATCTTAACTATCTAGGCGCCAGTATATCCAAAGCACAGAATGCTTCCTGTTTTTCTCCATCCTGAATTTTCCTCAGGGCTCACTGTCGGTGGGTCACTGCAGTGGCTAATGGCTTTATCCTTGTAGAACTGGAAAGGCGGGCAACATTTTTTCTTTACACAGGTATTTCTCTCCTGCACTTGCCCCAGTTTATCCAGTTTGCTTCAAAAGGTAGAGACGTTATTATTATTCCATAATAGTTTGTGCATCCGGGGCATTGCAGCGCAGAGAGATTCATTTCTACCTCGGGCATGTCATATTCCCACAGACAGAAACAGCTACACGGTTTATAATAAGGTCACTCAGAACACTTTTAGAGGGAATTCCCTGGCGATGCAGTGGTTAGAACTCCGCACTTTCACTGCCAAGGGCCCAGGTTCAATCCCTGCTCGGGGAACTAAGATCCCACAAGCCGTGCAGCGCAGCCAAAAAACGAACACATTTAGATGACATGGTGGCCAAAAAGGGACCTGGGATCTCCTTTGCTCACCTTAAAGGCAGAGTCCTGGGGTAGAAACATTGGGATCAGGTCCTGTCCTTTGAGGAAGAGCACTGACGAATTCAGCTGAACGTTTTTCATTACAACCCAGGGCTGGCCCCGAGACACACTTTGCTGCTGGTCTGTATAATGCTAGAATTTCAAAAAATGCCTATCAATGTAGCTGCCTAGAAATGTTTAATGTTCTTTAGGTACCTGAGAAATGGAAAAGGATGACTGCTCCCCTGTGATCATCCATTTCTAAAGCACCAGGGGAGGTTCCCAGCCCTAAAGCCATGGCCACAGCAGAGCACGTGTCATTTACCTGCCATCCTGGGTCCTAAAAGCTCCAGATGTTTGGTAGCCGTGATGGAGGTGCTCCCATGTTCTTGGTACTGTATGACATGCCAGGGAAATGAGATCAGTAAGTCATAGTCTGTGCCCTTAAAGGAGCTCACAGCGCAGTGAGGACAGACACACAGCACCCTAGAGCAGGATAAGAGTGACTGTAAACCCAAATCGGGGTGTCAGGGGTGGGGAGGTGGGCAGGGGCCGAATGGCAAGGAAGATGTCCAGAGGAGGCGGTGTTTGACATGAATTGAGACAGGTAAGGAGGTTGGCCAGGTAGAGCACTGGGACGAGACACGCTGGGCAGAGGAGCCCTGTGGGCAGCAGCAGACGTGGCACAGCCGGCTCAGTGTGGCTGGAGATGAGGCTGGGGGGTGGCAGGAGCCAGAGCACAGGGAGCTGGGACTTTGTCCATGGAACTGTTGCAAGATTTTAAGTAGGGGAATGATATGCTCAGATTTGCATTTTAGATAAATCAATCTGCAGGTTGGGGGAGAACAGTCTGAGGGAGAAATGCCTGCAAAGACACGGATGTGACAGCTTATCTTCCTGCTCCCTGCCAACATCAGACCCCTCCCCACTGCTGCAGCGCCCCACACCCCATTGGCAGGCAGCCCCACCATGGATCTCTCATTACTGTACCAACTTGAGAAGGCATTCTCTGCCCCTTCCAGGGGAGCAGGCAAGGAGTAGAGGCACAGGCTCACTGCTGCATGAAAGCTGTCACCGTAGTCAGTGCTTCACCATCCAGCTCATTTGCTATTCATGGAAATCGGTAAGCATGCTCGGAGCAGGTCCACTGTACACTGGGACAGCTCAGAGCCTGTCTCTGATACACTTTTTTTTTTTTTTCACTTCCCAGGGCTCCCTCTGGTTCCTGGTACACAAACCCTCTCTTCCCCCTCCCTTTTAAAGCCCTGCTCTTGGGAAAGGCTCTGATAGCTTTGGTTCAGTGCTCCTGATGGAAGGAAATGTAATGTGAAGTATCGTCTGTGCCTGTAACAAAGGCCAGTCACAGGAGAGCTGCACAGAGAGAACTGGGAAGAAACCTTCAGGTGAGCAGCACCTTGACCACATCCTCCTGTGTCTTCAGTGCAACCTAATGGAGAGTGGTTTTCTGGAGGAACATGGATCTGACGTTATAATAGGAGTTAGTGGAAACAGGACTCTTTAAAGGAAACTTCTTGTAATGTTTTCTTGTCAATACTTTCATGTGAAAAACAACAGGATTGATGTATTCTGCCTGAAGACCCTGAAAACAGAGCCTCGTCCACAGGCATAGTCACCAGTAGGATGGCCTGGCCTTGCTATGTGGTGGGTTTGCCCAGACCACTGTTACTTACAGGCCAAGCAGACGGTGCTGTATACCAGGGGTCAGCAAGCTTTTACTGGAAAGGCCAGATTCTGTAGGCTTCATGGGCCGTACCCCTTCTGTTGCAGGTAGCTCTGCCGTTGCCCAATACAGAAACGAATGGGCATGACCAGAGCTGGCCCACAGGCTGTAGGTGTGCCCCTGGTCCACACCATGTGATAGGCAGAGCCCCATGCAAAAGCCCTACTCCACTGACATAAGAGTCACTATAAAAGGCATTCCCCTGCGTTCAGGCATTATGTCTACAAAGGCCTGATAGATTATAACATGTTAATCCATTATCCATTGGCAACAGGTTAGCACAGATTCATTTATCCTTGAAGTGCAGCCTGGAGATCACAGGATGACATTCCCATGCATAGAATGCCCTCTAACTTTGAGCAGCTCTACCATAAATACATGCCCCTGGTCATCAGGAACCACTGAGCATGAATATGGGCTGCTTGATGAGACTCCATTTCACTTCTGGAGATAATAAATCTTGTGTCTTGAAGGTCAGTGCACCAGTTAAGAGCTTTTGAGTAAAATAACAGGAGCCATAGGGAAATTTATGTTCCCACATAACAGAAAAGCTAGAGGTGAGGTGGGATCAACAATTGGCTAACCAGTATTTCTAGAACCCAGGTTCTTTCTATCTTTAGCTCTGCCATGTAAAGTATAGGTTTCTTCCTAAGCATGGCTGTCCTCATGGTTATATAGTGGCTGTCAGCAATAACTGAGACATTAGCAGAACAGAGAGAGAAAGAGAGAGAGAGGAAGAAAGAGAAAGACACTCTCCCCCAACCTGGGACCCATAATAATCACTGGACGGATGCCATGCACGGGGTTGGCTTACATCTGGGTCCTTGAACCAATCACTGACAAGGCAATGGTGTTATCATAGTTGACTTAGTCTACTAAGAACCCTCCCCAAGAGCTGGGGTCAATTCCAGAAACCACATTGCTGCTACAGAGTAGAAGAAGGAATGAATGTTGGAGAGTCAATTGCCGTGTCCACCAAGAGCAGCATTTTTTTTTTCACTTATGTTTCCCTTTTCCTCTTTTTAATAGGACACTGTTGCTGTGACCGAGTAGTGCTGAGAAAAAAAGAAATGAGAGAGTAGGGACCTGTGCCCCTTCAACGTCCCAGAAATGCCATTTCAGAACCATGTACAGCATCACCCATGCTGGGCAGGGCTCTGTCTCCTGCCCATCCCACCAACCCCCAACACATGTTACTGGTTTACTGGTGCTACACCCATGACTACAGTCACCAAGCTCATAGGAAAAGAGAGAAGCCAGGCAACGGGTCGGCCAACTTACAAGTGAGGAAGCAGATTATGTTTGTTTTCTGAACGCCCTGGTGTTTGGCTGCAAAGCCTGCCAGGCGGGAGAGAGTGGCTGAGAGTGCCCTGGAGTGTGGGGATGCTGTTGGATGGTGGGAAAGAGCTAGGGATGGGGAGTCAGAAGGTGACACGCTTTAGGTCACAGCTCTGTGAGCTCAGGAGAGACAGCTACTTTCTCTAGCCCACTGGTATCCTCATATGTAAACCAGAAAATATAATACCTACCCCTCAAAGGAGGTAGGTCTGTGAAGGTTAAATGTAAAGCTGTAAGAGCATTTTGTAAACTATAAAGCTGTACAACTCTAGACAGCAGTACTTACTATGGCTAGAGATAGAGGGAGAGTTGAGTCCTAACGAACTTGTGAAGGTGGTCAGGAATCCCCGGTGGCTCTCCTCTTCCCCCGTCAGCTCTCCTCTTCCCCCGTCAGCTCTTGACCACTCACACCCCGGGTCCAGCCTGTCTGCTGGCCCCAGCATCCCCACTGGAGCCCAGACCACGATCTTCCCCCTTCACTTTCCTCCCACCAAAGATTACTTGTCTTGTGTCTCACTACACACCTGAAGCTGACCTAAGGAAGTATGGAATCATGGAAAGAGCGTGATCCTAAGCATCAAAAACCTGAATCCTAGGTCTGGCTCTGCCATTAACTGGCCATCTGAATTCAGGCTTGATTAACCTATTGGCAACCTTGGACTTTGAGCCTATAAAAGAAAAGAGAACTCTGGTTTTTAAAACTTTTTCCAGCATTAAAATCCTGGCTTCAAAGCAAAAGGGTGCTCTGTGTTCTTCATCCCTCCCCTTGCGCCCCTTCTCAGCCCAAGTGGCATTCCCTAGGCACCCTCATAGAAAGGCATGGGCTTACTGAAGCATAGTTTGAAAACACTGGGCTAAATGATCCCCCAAGGTCCCATTCATCTTTAAAATTCCCTAACTCAGTCTCTACTTCTAAGATAAAAGCCTTCATGCTAATGTGAGAAGTAATATAATATAATATAATATAATATAGTACCCCTACTAGAATCATTTGTATTTGAGTAGGAATTCTCATAGCTGTATAATCTTATGAATTAATACATAAAGATAGAATTTCAGGCACCATGTGTGTGAAAGAGGTAGTTGGGAGACCCCCTGGATCCCCTAAGATCATACGACTTGGGTTGTCCATTCAGCTTTCATGTAGGGCCTAATCTTTTGAAGTGGTTAATGGTATTTTTCAGGCTGGTGAGTGACAACTTGGCTTCCCAACAGCTCCTTGGTTAACGGTGAGGCCCAAGGTGGACAAGGAAAAGCCATCATGTCTTTCATGGGGGGAATATGAGTTAGAATCAGGTTCAGCTCTGAGGGACAGAAATCCAATAAAGTTATACATTCTTTTCTATTATATAACAGACATCCAACAGCAATCTAGGACTAGGAGAATGGCTTCATTCAAAAAAGTCTTTGAAGATCCAGGCTCCTTCTAGCTCATCACTTTAATATTCCAAGGAAGTAGCTCTTGTCCTCATGTTCCAAAATAGACACCAGAGCTCCAGCCATCAGATCTAAGGTCCAGTTAACAAGATGAGGAAAGAGATAAAGAAATGGAGGTCTTTCTCCATTTAAAGACATTCTCTGGGGGTAAGGGAGGGAGGGATAAATGGGAAGATTGGGATTGACACATAGACACTACAATATATAAAATACATAACCAATAAGGACCTACTGTATAGTACAGGGAACTCTTCTCAATAATCTGTAATGGCCTATATGGGAAAAGAATCCAAAAAAGAGTGGATATATGTATATGTATAATAGATTCACTTTGCTTTACACCTGAAACTAACACAACTTTGTAAATCAACTATACTCCAGTAAAAATTTTTTTTAAAAAAGACATTCTCTGAAGTTTCACATAACACTTCTGCTCACATCTCATTAGCTAACCTGAGTTTTGTAGTCAACCTAAATAAAAGGGAAGCTGGAGGAAATCACCTTCTAGATGGGAGAAGAAGGAAGGATGACCTACGACCGCCGGTGGGTTCCATGTCAGGAGCTAGTCAGCCACAGGGAAGGGTCAATGATCCTCAGAATTTCAGTTCTGGGATTTATACATTGACCCAGGCTCTTGGGGATTTTACTTGGATACCTTCAGATTCTTAAACATAATTTTTTAGTGTCATTAGAATAGACGCAGATGAGATCTGCATAAGTAATAATGAGTATGAACTTTAAAAATACATTTGTACTAACTGTATGCTACAAAGTTCCTCTTTTCTTTTTAACCTTTTAAAAAACTATAACATATGTACAGAAAAGTGTAAAAATCATGGTGTACGGCTCCATAAATTATCACAAAGTGAATACACCCAGGTAACTACCACTAAGAAAAAAAAAGAAACCACCAGCGCCCAGAGCCCTCCTTGTGCTGCCCCCAATCCAATCTGCCCATCTGGAATCCTTCCCTTTTCTCCCTTTTTCTTCGCAACTCTGTCCTAGCCCCGTCTTCTCTTCTGCTCTCCTCATTTCCCGGGCCTCCCAGACAAGCCGGAGGTGGGGGTGGGGTGTGGTGGTAACTTTTTGAGGCTGTTGTGCCTTCTGGCGCAGCCTGACGTTTGGAGCCAGACTCACCAAGATCTAGATCTCAGCTCCTCTGCTCACAGCCTCTGTGAATCTGGAAGAGACGTAGCCTCTCTCACCCCAGCCCACACACCGTCCTGAGGGTCAAATCCACTGGTTCCTGTACTCCGCACAATACCTGTGCGTGCTGGCACTACACACGTGGTGGCCCATATGACAGCCACTGCACTTTCATTTTTATACATTTGGTTGGGCCTTTTAAAAGCCCTGTGAGATGACACTCATTATGTCTATTTCACAGATTGACACTGTGATGCCCACTGAGGCAAGATGACTTGCCCATCATCACACAGCAGGTCAGCAGCACAGGTAAGGGTAGACCCTGGGCTCTGAGGCTGGGCCAGCCACTGCCTGGAGCTGCAGCCCTCCTGACTGGGGGATGATGAGACTGGGGAGGGGATTCTGACCTGCCCACAGTCCTGTAGCCATCCAGGTGCTTTTTTGGCCCGGGGATGCCTGGTTCTTTCCCAGACTCGCTGTCATCCTCACTAATACTTGTCTCAGCCTCGCCAGAATGTTTCCTAAACAGATGCACAAATACCAACCTTATGACACTTGCTAATAAAAACAGTTCCCTCAGCAGGATTGCGTTCCAACAGTGCCTAGTAATAACTGCAGACATGAGTGAGGAAATCACTGGCCATGCAGAGTGTGTGGGACCCTCTGGAACCAGACGGAATGTGAAACAGTCAGGGCCAAGGCAGTGTCTGCAGCCAGGGCAGGGGCGAGGCTGGAAACCGGTCACCTGGCCGGATGAGGAGGGCAGTGGACCAAAGTCAGGCCCCATCCTGGCCACATGAGCAAAGCTGGGCAGCTCATGCCATCATCCAACAAACACCATGTAGACAGTGATCATGAAACAGGTGCCTAGTGATACCTGGGCATGGGTTCAGAAACCCATGGGAGTTTCAGAGGAAAGCTCCTCACCCTTCCCGAGATGCTCAGACATTTATTTAGAAGGAGTCAGGTCGTTGCTCATATTATAAACATGAGGCTGACAAGCAAGTAACCCAGGAGAGGAGGCCCAGGGACACGTCCAGAGTGATGTGCAGAGGACAAGGAGGAGAGCCTTCCCTGAGAGGTGGTTTGGCCCCGTGGTTCCTCGACGGAATCCTCTCACCGTCTGCCCTCCTCACCTTGATCCACTCTATCCCTGCCCCTTCCCTTCTCCACGAAGCTCTGTGAAACAGCAGCAGCAAGAGTATTGGGCGCTCACTGTGTGTGGGCGCTGTCCATAGTGCTTCCCCGGTGTTAATTCATTTTATCTGCATAGTCTTATGAGGTAGCACCTATTATTATGCCCATACACAGGAGAACACTGAGGCACAAAAGGTTAAGTAACTTGTCCAAGGTGACACAATGAGGAAGAGGTGGGCATGGGATCTGACCCTAGGCCATCTGGTTCTAAAGCCTACCTCTCTTCTGCTTCAGCCGAAATCTGACTCTCGTTGCAGGGTGCTGGCTCGCTAGAGCCCTGTGTTGTCTTCCAAGCCCTCAGAACCCCAGGGCCCAGGGCAGGGGTCTGTCGACTCAGTGCTTGGTACTGTGACTCGCTGCCTCCCCTCCACCTCACCTTCTGCCACCGGGCTGGAAGATTCGCACACCCAGCCTCCGGCCAGCCTCGCAGGCCTTCACCCCTCTGGTCTCACACTCTTCTCCCCACTCTGCCCGGTGGTCCCCAGTGCCGTGCAAGGCAGAAGCCAGGGCTGGCTGAGAGCTTGGGCGCTGGAGTCACACCACCTGGGTTCCACTGCCAACCCAGCCAGTCACCAGTTTTGTCCCCTCAGATTAGTTTCTTGACCTCTCTGAGCCTCAGTTTCTTTATTTATGAAATAGGCTAATAAAAGAAACTACCTTCCAGAATTATAGTGAAGAGTGAGAGTAGGCACACCAATTACTTAAAAGGGAGCCGGTCGCACAGGAAGTATTTAGGAAACCTTAGCACTTACTATGACCACATCTTGTCATGCAGACTCTGAAACCATAAAATCCGAAATTCTAACCACAACTTCCTGTTTTCCGTTCTTAAAGATCTCCTGCCCCCAATAGGCTACTCTGCTGCGTTAGTGCCCAAAGGGGGCTGGAGTTCCCATTCCCAGTGTACCGGCCACCTCCTGGCTTCTTTCCTACTTTGCTCGGACCCCATGGTCAATCACTTTACTGACATCCTTATACTTACCCACAATTTCCTCATACTTGATCTGTGTCTGTTAGAATTAGGTTCAGTGGCAATATAATAGAAAACTCAAAATAGCAGTTCTCAAGGTCATTAGAGTTTATTTTTCTCTCACATAAAAGGAATCCAGAGGTAGTTAGCCCCGAGGTGGGATGGTGGCTCTAAGTGGATGGGGGACCCATGCTCTTCTCTTACTGTTCTCATGTTGTCTCATAGTCCAAGATGGCTGTTTGAGCACCAGCCATGCTGTCTACATTCCAGACAGCATAACGGAGAAGGAAGAGGAGGGGAGAACAAAAGGGAGAGCCCCAGCAATCTATCTTCCTGCTCTGGAACCTTCCCATCCAACGCCTTCCTCTTACCTCTCATCGGCCAGAACCCAGTCACATAGCCACACCTAGTTGCTGCTTACTTCCTGCTCCAAATAAAAGGTAGAAGGGGAGGATGGTCCTCCTGCTGTACAGTGCTTGCCTGGCCAATGCACAGCGAGTGATGACTTCGCCATCCACTTCTGCTTCCAGGCTGTCCCCACTGCTGGAGAAAACGACCCAGTCATGCTGACAGGGAAGTCTGTGGACTTGTGGCTTCCAGCCCCACTCCTGTACAAGGCCATGTCCCTCTCTTTTGCATGTCTCATTGCAATTTTTCCAAGTATTCAATCATTTTCCTGAAACCCTCTTCCCGCCCCTGTTCCCAGCCTTGGTCTTGCCTCCCGTCCTCCCGCACATCTGTCCCTCTTGTTTCTCCGAAGCTGCTCCAGCTCCAACCAGGAGGTGACCGTGCCCAGGCAAGGGCAGGCCCCTCTCTCCCTGAGTCCCACAGTAGCGCTCAGCACAGAGCTGAGCGCACAATCAACAGAAACAAACAATGAGAGCGAAGGCGCTCATGGCTAACGGCTTAATCCCTACACGCTCCCATGGTGCTCCAGAACCTCCCGTGTGCATCCAGAGGAGGCCCGGAGCAGGCTGACTGGGGCCATCTCAGGGACAGGGCTCCCCCAGCAGCCCCTCAATCCCTCCTCTGAGCCGCTGATGAGCCTCGGAAGAGAGCGAGTCCCCCTGCAGGAAGCTCGGAGTCTGGCTCCTGCAGCTCCCTCCGCCAGGACACTTCTGGCAGCCCCCAGGCTCAGTCCCCACTGGCACGTGGGCACCGGGCACTCCCTCCGCCTCTCAACAGAGGGAAAGCGCCTCGAGAGAGAAAGCCAGTATTCCCCCAGGTTCAGGGTACCGGGTCCATATTCTTGTGAAAACGGCCCCCTTGCATTCTTGGCTGCTGGTGAGGGGCAGCGTGGGTGCGGACATCCCTGGTTTTAGGGACTGACTGAGGTCGCCACCCTGCTCTTCAGTAAACGGAGGGGAAGTGAGAGGAGCACGGCCTTCGAAGCCCTCCAGCCCCTCCTGCTCAGAGCCTCAGATCCGGCTGTGCCTGGCGCCTGGGCCTGGGGTGCTGCTCTGAGGGTTCACACACTGTTCCCAGGGCCCCGACGGCACCCTCCCTCCTCCCCTCCCATCCGGGCTCATGAGTGCTTGGGTCAGGAAATCGCTCAGCAGCTAAGGTTCCTACTTGGTGTGAAAAGTTTGACTTAGAGGTTGCTATAAAAAGGAACAAAAATAACAGATGTGCCTCTTGGTCTGTCTTTATGTTCCCTGCTTCATTTATCACACACATCTTGCAATAGCTACTCATTTTCACATTTTCCTCAGTCACTTCCTCCTCCAGCATGAATTACTTAAAATAACAACTGCCGCTGGGGGTCAGCCTCATAGCTGTGCAGAGCCGGCAGCTGCTCCAGGAGAAGCCTCAAGTGACCTTCACCTACCACAGTACCCACTGCCTCTCCGGCCTGTCAGCAGCCAGAGGCAGCGCTGAGTAAGGAGGCCTGGGGACTCCCCTCCCACTGCAGAGGCTGGGATGACTTTGGAAACTTTCCTGAGGACAAGGCTGGCTAAGAGAGCAAGAGAGAGCAGAACACAGACTGTCTGACATGGAAGGAACACCTGACCAGAGATGGAACCTGGGTTGCCATCCAATATATGCTGTCAGCATGCTGTGTGGCCATACGCAAGTTGCTTCCCCTCTCTGGGTCTCAGACTCCTCATCTGTAAAATAAGTGTATATGAGGGCTTTCTGTGCTGGGTGCATCCCTGGAGCCTCTCTAACATTCAGTCCCACCTCCTAAATCTCCTCTTCACCCCTTACCAATTAGGCTTGTCAACGTCTTAGGTAGCTTCCTATTTATGTCATGCCTGGTCTAGTGTAGTAGACTCTGATGGTTCTTCCAGTCTCCCCTGTCAGTCTGTTCTCTTCACGGCCACCAACTGCTTGTCAATGTTGATCTCATGTGCTGTTTAAAATCCATTCGTCACTCTCCATTGTGTTCAACTCTTCAGCCAGGCATGTGATGACTGTCACTATCTTAATCTACCTCTCTTTCTATGGCTTTCAGCTTCATTCACAAATACTTGTTGAGCACCTGCTATGTGCCAAGCACTGTTCTAGGAGCTCAGGATATAGTAATAAACCTTCAAGACTTGGTTCAAATGTCACCTTCCCTGCCTTCACTCCTTCATGCCCACCTGCAGGCTAAGCTCTTTGCCTCCTCCTCTGCGTGCAGCTGCCCTACCTGGCCAGACCGTGGAGAGCTGAGGACAGGAACCTTTCTCTCCTTCATTACTGTATCACCAATAGGCATACCTAGGGATGTTACGTCCAGTCAGTATTTGCTGAATGTGATGGTTAATTTTACGTGTTAACTGGGCTAGGCCACAGTACCCAGATATTTGGTCAAACACTATTCTAGAAGTTTTAGATGAGATTAACATTGAAATCAGTAGACTCTGAGTAGAGTGGATTATTCTTCATAATGTGGGTGGGCCTCACCCAATCAGGTGAAAGCCTTAAGAGAAAAAAGACTGACCTTCCCTGAGAAAAAGGGAATTTAGCCTCCAGTAGGCCTTCAGACTTGAGCTGCAACTTCAGCTCTTCTCTGGGTCTCCAGTCTGCCAGCCTGC
This sequence comes from Balaenoptera ricei, assembly GCF_028023285.1. Taxonomy (NCBI): domain Eukaryota; kingdom Metazoa; phylum Chordata; class Mammalia; order Artiodactyla; family Balaenopteridae; genus Balaenoptera; species Balaenoptera ricei. The sequence continues at coordinate 67,148,864 of NC_082652.1, forward strand.
TCTGCAGATTTTAGACTCCCCATCCTCTACAATCGCAAAAGCCAGTTCTTTAATCTCTCTCTCTCTCTTTCTCTCTAAACACACACACACACACACACACACTCACCCTATTGGCTCCTTTTCCCCTCACCCACACACACACTTATCTGACACCTGTGGCTAAAGAAGGTGTTGGAGGAAAAGGAAGAGAAATTGATAGCTTTTTCATATGCTTATTAGCAACTTTTTATATCTTCTTTTATGAAGAGCCTATTTAAAACTTTTGCCCTTTTCATAATGCTGTTATATTTGTCTTTTATTATGGATTTGTTTGTAGGAGGTTTTCAAAATATATTCTGGATACATGTCCTTTTTCAGATATATGTGGCTTATGAATATTTCCCACTAGAATGTGATTTGTGTTTTCATTTCTTAATATTGTCTTTTGATTATTAGAAATTTAAAATTTTGATGAAGTCAAATCTCTCTATTTTTTCTCTTTTCTGATTAGGGACTTTGGAGTTCTAAGAATTCTTTTTCCACCCCAAGGTTGCAAAAATATTTCCCTCTGTTTTCTTCTAGAAGGTTTATAGACTTAGCTTTTATATTTCAATTTATAATCCATCTCAAATTAATCTTTGTGTGTGGTGTGAAGTAGAGGTAAAGGTTCATTTTTGTTCCATAAGAACATTCAGTTATTCCAATACCATTTATTGTTAAAGACGTTTTCCTCCCATCGAAATGCATTAGTGCTTTTATAGAAAGTCAGGTTATACTGTATCTATGGGTTTACTCAGATTTGATATTCTATTCCATTGATCTATTTAATTATCCATATGCCAAATACATATTGTCTCATCTATTGTAACTTTATATATGTCTTGAAATCTGAACGTATAAGTCCTCCAACTTCAATCTTTAAGATTTTTTTGCTTATTCTAGGTCCTTTTGTAATTTCATATGCATTTTTAGAATCAGCTTTAATAAGTAGAAATTGATATTTCTTCAAAAAGTCTGATGGAATTATAATTGAGATGTCATCTACAGATGGCCAACAGGCACACAAGAAGATGCTCAACATCACTAATTATTAGAGAAATTCAGATCTAAACCACAATGAGCCATCACCTCACACCAGCCAAAATGGCCGTCATCAAAAAGTCTACATATAATAAATGCTGGAGAGGGTGTGGAGAAAAGGGAACCCTCCTACACTGTTGGTGGGAACGTAAATTGGTGCAGCCACTATGGAGAACAGTATGGAGGTTCCTTTAAAAACTAAAAATAGAGTTACCATATGATCCAGCAATTCTACTCCTGGGCACATAGCCAGAAAAGGCAAAAGCTCTAATTCAAAAAGATACATGCACCCCAATGTTCATGGCAGCACTATTTGCAATAGCCAAGACATGGAAGCAACCTAAGTGTCCATCAACAGATGAATGCATAAAGAAGATGTGGTTTATATATACAATGGACTATTACCCAGCCCTAAAAAAGAATGAAATAATGCCATTTGCCGCAATGTGGATGGATCTAGAGATTATCATACTAAGTGAAGTAAGTCAGACAAAGATGAATGTATGATAATACTTATATGTAGAGTCTAAAAAATTAATATAAATGAACTTATTTACAGAACAGAAACAGACTCACAGACATAGAAAACAAACTTATGGTTACCAAGGGGAAAGGGGCTGGGAGAGATAAATTAGGAGTATGGGATTAACAGATACACATTACTATATATAAACTAGATAAACAACAAGGATTTACTATGTAGCACAGGGAACTATATTCAATATCTTGTAATAACCTATAATGGAAAAGAATCTGAAAATGATTATATATATATTCATATATATGTGAACCACTTTGCTGTACACCAGGAAATAACACTATATTGTAAATCAACTATACTTTAATTTTTTAAAATTCAAATTTAAAAATGGGATTTAAATTAAAAATTTAAATTTTTAAACAAAATTTAAAAAACAAAAAAAAATTTAAAAAACAAAAAAAAATGGGATGTCATCCTAACAATATGACATCTGAAATATATTATCTTCCAATCTTTGAACGTAGAATACATCTTCATTTGTTCATATTTTATTGAGTTTTTCTCAATATTTTGTAGTTTTCAGCATAGAGGGCTTCCACGTCTTTCGTTAAATTTCTTCCTAGGTATTTTATGTTTTTTGATGTTATTGTGAGTGGCATTTTAAAAATAAACTATTTTTAGAACAGTTTTTAAGAAAAATTGTGAAATAGTTCAGAGTTCTTATATACCCCACATACTCAGTTTCCCCTATTGTCAACAACTTACATTAGTATGGTGCATTTGTAACAATCAATCAACCCATATTAACACACTGTTATTAAGTAGAGTCCAGAGTTTATTCAGACTTCCTTAGTCTTTTTTGTACAGATTTTATCAAGAAGGTTTAATGACTTTAGTTTTTAATGTTTACATTTATAAAATTTGGTTTCTAAGAATATTTAATTTGTTAGACATTGATACAGGTTTTGTTTGCTTTTATTAGTTTTGCCCCCCAATTTTTTAAACAAATATTTATTGTATCATTAGATAATTATATTTCTTTTATGAGGACATGTCTTTGCAATATGAAAACAAATTTTATTAATAATAGAGTTATTAAGTTGAAATTGGACACAACATCATTTTGCTAAGCAACCTTTTATAGAGAGTCAAAAATCAGAAATATGAAACTGGCCATGGCATCTCATTATTACAACTCGGTTTGATGACTGTGAACATTGCACACTTCATCTGAGTCTTCTGTGGAATAGTATCCTATTGAGCCTCATTTTTAAATTATTTTTATCTTTAAAAATTTATTTTTATTATTTTGATAAAATATACACAACATAAAATTTACTATTTTAATCATTTTTAAGTGTACAGTTTAATGAGTGGCATTAAGTACATTTGCATTGTTGTGCAACCATCACCATTATCCATCCACAGAACTTTTTTCATCTTGTCAAACTAAAACTCTGTTCCCATTGAGCAATAATTCCCCATTCCCCACTCCTCCCCCCAGTCCCTGGTAACCACTATTCTACATTCCACATTCAGATTCATCTCCCCTCACTTTCTGTGAAGTCTGAGTTTTACAGATTTCCTTAGTCTTTAACTAAAGTCCTTTTTCTTTTCCAGGATCTCATGCAGGACACCACATTACATCTAGTCATCATGTCTCCTTAGGCTCGTCTGGGCTGTGACAGTTTCTCAGATTTTCCTTATTTGTGATGACCTTGATAGTTTTGAGGAGTACTGGTCAGGTATCTTGTAGACTGCCCCTCAGATGGGTTTGTCTGATGTTTTTCTTGTGACTAGACTGGGGTATGGGTTTTTGGCAAGAGGACCGCAGAGGTAAAGTGCCACATTCATCATATCATATCAAGGGTACATGCTATCAACAAGACTAATCACTCTTGATTCTACCTTCCTTGATCACCTGGCTGAGGCAGTGTTGGTCAGGCTTCTCCACTGTAAAGTTACTTTTCCCCCCTCTCCATACTATACTCCATACATACTCTTTGGAAAGAAGTCACTGTGGTCAGCCACACTTTGGGAGTGTGGAAATAGTATATCTACATAAATTATTTGGAATTCTTCTGCATGGGTGATCTGTCCTTCCCATTTATTTATTTATTCAGTCATTTGTTTATAATAGTATGGACTCATGGATATTTATTACATACTTTGGATTGTAATCTAATACTACTTTATTTATTTTGTTGTACAAATTGTTCCAGCTTTGAGCCTTTGGGAGCTCTTTCAGTTTCCTGTGTTGCTTTGACATATCCCTATCAAAGTGTTTTTTGATTTTGTTTGTTTGCACTTACTCTTAGCACTTACTCTCTGGCACTGCAGGATGCTCCAGGTTCATCCTGTGTATTTCCTGCCCCATTCCTAAAATCAGCCATTTCACCAAGGACCCTGCTCCTGTTCATTGGAGAATGGTTTTAGAAACAAAGATCTGGCCACTAGATGTGCTCACTGCTACTGAGGACTTGTTGTTGTTGTTTTTTTTATATACAATTTTTAAAGGTCACTTTCCATTTACAGTTATTACAAAATATTGGCTATATTCTCCACGTGGTACAATACATCCTTGAGCCTATCCTACACCCAATAGTTTGTACCTCCCACTCCCCCTCACTCCCTTCACCACTGGTAAGCACTAGTTTGTTCTCTATATTTTTGAGTCTGCTTCTTTTATGTTATATTCACTAGTTTGTTGTATTTTTTAGATTCCACGTATAAGCAATATCATACAGTATTTTTCTCTGTCTGAGGAGTTGTTGCTTTAAAATGTCATCTTTTAAATGCTGTTTTGCAATTATCATTAGTATATAGAAATAGGAATAATTTTGACCATTGATCTTGTGCCCCATAGTACGAAGCACTTATTAGTTCTAGAAGTTTCTTTATTGATTCCTTTGGTTTTGTACATATACAATCATATCTGTGCACACAAAGTTAATATTTTTTTCCTTTGTAACTCATTATTTATTTTTCTTGCCTTCCTGTATTTGTTAGGGCTCCCAGAACAATTTTGAATAGAAATAGGAGAGTGGCTATCCTTACCTTTTTCCCATTTTAGAGGAAAATTGTTCAATATCTCACCATTAATTATATTATCTGTAGGTTTTTCATTGATATACTTTATTAAGTTGAGGAAGTTCCCTTTCATGCCTAGTTTGTTGAGAATGTTTATCATGAATGAGTGTTTTTAATGAATTTTTCAAATACATTTATCTGCATCTATTGAGATGATTATATGATTCTTCTTTATTCTGTTGATATGGATTTTTTATTTAGGAGGGTCAGGTTTATTGATATATAATTAGTGTATTAGTCAGGGTTCTCCAGAGAAACAGAACCAATAGTAGATAGATGATAGATAGATAGATAGATAGATAGATAGATAGATAGATAGATAGATAGAAGAGGACATTTATTACAGGAACTGGCTCATGTTATTATGGGGGCCAAGAACTCCCACGATCTGCTGTCTGCGAGCTGGAGAACCAGGAAAGCTGGTGGTGTAATTCAGAGTCTGAAGGCCTGAGAACCAGGGGAGCAGATGGTGTAAGTCCAAGTCTAAAGACCTGTGAACTGGAGGACCAATGGTATAATTCCCAGTCTGAGTCCAAAAGCCCACGAACCAGAAGCACAGATGTCTGAGGGCAGGAGAAGATGGATGTCCCAGCTCAAGCAAAAAAAAAAAAAAAAAGAAAGCAAATTTGCCCTTCCTCTGCCTTTTTGTTCTATTTACACCCTCAAGAACAGACTGGATGATGCCCACATGCACCGGTGGGGGCAACTTTCTTTACTAAGTCTATCAATTCAAATGTTAATCTCTTCGGGAAACTTCCTCATAAACCACTCTCTGAGCATCCCTTAGCCCAGTCAAGCTGACACATAAAATTAACCATCACATTTACCTACCTTAAGATTCACCCTTTAAACTATACAGTTCTAGGAGATTTAACAAAAGCAGAGTTGTGTCACCACCATGAAAATTAAAATAAATAAAACAGTTCTATCCCCCCTTCCAAATTCCATATGACTCTCTGTAGTCAATATCCCCTGCCACCCCCATCTGCTGGCAACTACTAATCTGTTTCGTGCCCTTTCCAGAATGTCACGTAAAGGGCATCTCATGTTACGTAATCTTCTGAGTCTATCTTCTTTCACTTAACAATGCATTTGAGAGTCACCCATATTATTGTGTATATCAGCAGTATTTCCTTTTATTGCTAAGTATTCTATTGTATAGACGTATCACAGTTAATATCTATCCATTTCCCACTTTAAAGACATTTGGGTTGTTTCCAGTTTGTAGCAATTATGAATAAAAATGCTATTATAACTATTTATGTATAGGTTTTAGTGGGGATAGTGGTTTTGGTGGGAATAAATATTCATTTATCTTAGGAATGGAATTGCTGGATCATATTGTAAGTGAATGTTTAACATAAGAAACTTCCAAACTGTTTTCTGAAGTGGTGTAACATTTTGCATTCCTCCCAGCAATGTATGAGGGCTGAACTTGCCAGTACTGGTATCGTCATTTTTTTTTCTTTCTATGCTAACAAGTATATAATGATGTCTCACTATGGCTTTAATTTGCATTTGCACACTGACTAATGATGTTGAACATCTTTTCATGTGATTATTTGCCATCTATACCTGTTCTTTGATGAAATTTCTGTTCAAATACTTTGCCCACTTAATAATTGAGTTGCTTGTTTTCTTATTCTTGATTATTTACATATATATTATAAAGAGAGATATAGATATGTTTTTCGCAAATATTTTCTCCCAGTCTATAACTCATCTTTTCCTCTTTTCAACAGTGTGTTTCAAAACACAGAACTTTAGCGCTTCCCATCTCAGGAACGTGTCACACTGGTCATCAGCAGGTAGGCTGCTGAGATCAATGCTAACACACAACAGGAGAAAGCCTGAGTTAGTCCAGCCCAGGAATCATCTTGCTTACATTTGACAGATATTTCACAGTGCTATAGACACCATAATGAAAATTCAGTTGTTGGAGTCACCTTTATATTGCCACCTTTATATTGAATGTATTATTGTAAATTTTGTGGTAGGGAAGAGAGGGTATTCTTTCATTGATTACAGCCTTTTGATGTCAGCTAGGTGGCTTTTAAAAATCTTGAACGAAATATCTTCCTGTATGCATTTTATTTTCTAACTACCTTTTCTCTTTGAATTTTTTAACACCCCTATTACAGTATAATTGCTTTACAATGGTGTCTTAGTTCCTGCTTTATAACAAAGTGAATCAGCTATACATATAAATATATCCCCATATCCCCTCCCTCTTACATCTCCCTCCCACCCTCCCCATCCCACCCCTCTAGGTGGTCACAAAGCACTGAGCTGATCTCCCTGTGCTATGCGGCTGCTTCCCACTAGCTATCTATTTTACATTTGGTAGTGTATATATGTCCATGCCACTCTCTCACTTCATCCCAGCTTACCCTTCCCCCTCCCTGTGTCCTCAAGTCCATTCTCTACGTCTGTGTCTTTATTCCTGTCCTGCCCCTAGGTTCTTCAGAACAATTATTTTTTTTCTTTAGATTTCATATATATGTGTAAGCATGCGGCATTTGTTTTTCTCTTTCTGACTTACTTCACTCTGTATGACAGACTCTAGGTCCATCCACCTCACAACAAATAACTCAATTTCGTTTCCTTTTATGGCTGAGTAATATTCCATTGTGTATATGTGCCACATCTTCTTTATCCATTCATCTGTCAATGGACAATTAGTTTGCTTCCATGTTTTGGTTATTGTAAATACAGCTGCAATTAACATTGTGGTACATGACTCTTTTTGAATTATGGTTTTCTCAGGGTATATGCCCAGTAGTGGGATTGCTGTGTCGTATGGTAGTTCTATTTTTAGTTTTTTAAGGAACCTCCATACTGTTCTCCATAGTGGCTATATCAATTTACATTCCCACCAACAGTCGAAGAGGGCTCCCTTTTCTCCACACCCTCTATAACACTTATTGTTTGTAGATTTTTGATGATGGCCATTCTGACTGGCGTGAGGTGACACCTCATTATAGTTTTTATTTGCATTTTCTAATGATTAGTGATGTTAGACATCCTTTCATGTATTTGTTGCCAATCTGTATATCTTCTTTGGAGAAATGTCTATTTAGATTTTCTGCCCATTTTTGGATTGGGTTGTTTGTTTTTTTGATATTGAGCTGCATGAGCTGCTTGTAAATTTTGGAGATTAAACCTTTGCCAGTTGCTTCATTTGCAAAAATATTCTCCCATTCTGAGGGTTGTCTTTTCATCTTGATTATGGTTTCCTTTGCTGTGCAAAAGCTTTTAAGTTTCACTAGGTACCATTTGTTTATTTTTGTTTTTATTTCCATTACTCTAGGAGGTGTGCCAAAAAGGATCTTGCTGTGATTTATGTCATAGAGTGTTCCTCCTATGTTTTCCTCTGAGAGTTTTAGAGTGTCTGGCCTTACATTTAGGTCTTTAATCCATTTTGAGTTCATTTTTGTGTATGGTATTAGGGAGTGTTCTAATTTCATTCTTTTACATGTAGCTGTCCAGTTTTCCCAGCATCACTTATTGAAGAGGTTGTCTTTTCTCCATGGTATATTCTTGCTTCCTTTATCAAAAAACAAGGTGACCATACGTGCATGGGTTTATCTCTGGGCTTTCTATTCTGTTCCATTGATCTATATTTCTGTTTTTGTGCCAGTACCATACTGTCTTCATTACTGTAGCTTTGTAGTATAGTCTGAGGTCCAGGAGCCTGCTTCCTCCAGCTCCGTTTTTCTTTCTCAAGATTGCTTTTGCTATTAGGGGTCTTTTCTGTTTCCATACAAATTGTGAAATTTTTTGTTCTAGTTCTGTGAAAAATGCCACTGGTAGTTTGATAAGGATTGCATTGAATCTGTAGATTGCTTTGGGTAGTATTGTCATTTTCACAATGTTGATTCTTCCAATCCAAGAACATGGTATATCTCTCCATCTGTTGGTATCATCTTTAATTTCTTTCATCAGTGTCTTATAGTTTTCTGCATACAGGTCTTTTCTCTCGTAAGGTAGGTTTATTCCTAGGTATTTTATTCTTTTTGTTGCAATGGTAAATGAGAGTGTTTCCTTAATTTCTCTTTCAGATTTTTCATCATTAGTGTATAGGAATGCAAGAGATTTCTGTGCATTAACTTTGTATCCTGCTACTTTACCAAATTCATTGATTAGTTCTAGTAGTTTTCTGGTAGCATCTTTAGGATTCTTCACGCATAGTATCATGTTATCTGCAAACAGTGACAGCTTTACTTCTTCTTTTCCAATTTGGATTCCTTTTATTTCTTTTTCTTCTCTGATTGCTGTGGTTAAAACTTCCAAAATTATTTTGAATAGTAGTGTTGAGAGTGGACAGCCTTGTCTTGTTCCTGATCTTAGAGGAAATGGTTTCAGTTTTTCACCATTGAGAATGATGTTGGCTGTGGGTTTGTGATATATGGCCTTTATTATGTTGAGGAAAGTTCCCTCTATGCCTGCTTTCTGGAGGGTTTTTTATCATAAATGGGTGTTGAATTTTGTCGAAAGCTTTTTCTGTGTCTATTGAGATGATCATATGGTTTTTCTCCTTCAATTTGTTAATATGGTTTATCACATTGATTGATTTGCATATATTGAAGCATCCTTGCATTCCTGGGATAAACCCCACTTGATCATGGTGTATGATCCTTTTAATGTGCTGTTGGATTCTGTTTGCTAGTATTTTGTTGAGGACTTTTGCATCTATGTTCATCAGTGATATTGGCCTGTAGTTTTCTTTCTTTGTGACATCTTTGCCTGGTTTTGGTATCAGGGTGATGGTGGCCTCGTAGAATGAGTTTGGGAGTGTTCCCCCCTCTGCTATATTTTGGAAGAGTTTGAGAAGGATAGGTGTTAGCTCTTCTCTAAATGTTTGATAGAATTCGCCTGTGAAGCCATCTGGTCCTGGGCTTTTGTTTGTTGGAAGATTTTTAATCACAGTTTTAATTTCAGTGCTTGTGATTGGTCTGTTTATATTTTCTATTTCTTCCTGGTTCAGTCTCAGAAGGTTGTGCTTTTCTAAGAATGTGTCCATTTCTTCCAGGCTGTCCATTTTATTGGCATATAGTTGCTTGTAATAATCTCTCCTGATCCTTTGTATTTCTACAGTGTCACTTGTTACTTCTCCTATTTCATTTCTAATCCTATTGATTTGAGTCTTCTCCCTTTTATTCTTGATGAGTTTGGCTAATGGTTTATCAATTTTGTTTACCTTCGCAAAGAACCACCTTTTAGTTTTGTTGATCTTTTTTATCATTTTCTTCATTTCTTTTTCATTTATTTCTGATCTGATCTTTATGATTTCTTTCCTTCTGCTAACTTTGGGGGTTTTTTGTTCTTCTCTAATTGCTTTAGGTGTCAGTTTAGGTTGTTTATTTGAGATGTTTCTTGAAGTACGATTGTATTGCTATAAACTTCCCTCTTAGAACTGCTTTTGCTACGTCCCATAGGTTTTGGGTCGTCGTGTTTTCATTGTCATTTGTTTCTAGGTATTTTTTGGTTTCCACTTTTATTTCTTCAGTGATCTCTTGGTTATTAAGTAGAGTATTGTTTAGCTTCCATGTGTTTGTATTTTTTACAGATTTTTTTCCTGTAATTGATATCTAGTCTCATAGCGCTGTGGTCGGAAAAGATACTTGATATGATTTCAATTTTCTTACATTTACCAAGGCTTGATTTGTGACCCAAGATATGATCTCTCCTGGAGAATGTTCCATGAACACTTGAGAAGAAAGTGTATTCTGTTATTTTTGGATGGAATGTCCTATAAATATCAATTTAGTCCATCTTGTTTAATGTATCATTCAAACCTTGTGTTTCCTTATTTATTTTCATTTTGGATGATCTGTCCATTGGTGAAAGTGGGGTGTTAAAGTCCCCTACTATGATTGTGTCACTGTTGATTTCCCCTTTTATGCCTGTTAGCATTTGCCTTATGTATTGAGGTACTCCTACGTTGGGTTCATAAATATTTACAATTGTTATATCTTCTTCTTGGATTGATTCCTTGATCATTATGTAGTGTCCTTCTTTGTCTCTTGTAATAGTCTTTATTTTAAAGTCTATTTTGTCTGATTTGAGAATTGCTACTCCAGCTTTCTTTTGATTTCCATTTGCATGGAATACGTTTTTCCATCCCCTCCCTTTCAGTCTGTATGTGTCCCTAGGTCTGAAGTGGTTCTCTTGTAGACAGCATATATACGGGTCTTGTTTTTGTATCCATTCAGCCAGTCTATGTCTTTTGGTTGGAGCACTTAATCCATTTACATTTAAGGTAATTATTGATATGTATGTTCCTATTACCATTTTCTTAATTGTTTTGGGTATGTTATTGTAAGTCTTTTCCTTCTCTTTTGTTTCCCGCCTAGAGAAGTTTCCTTAGCATTTGTTGTAAAGCTGGTTTGGTGGTGCTGAATTTTCTTAGCTTTTGCTTGTTTGTAAAGGTTTTAACTTCTCCATGGAATCTGAATGAGATCCTTGCTGGGTAGAGTAATCTTGGTTGTAGGTTTTTCCTTTTCATCCCCTGCCACTCCCTTCTGGCTTGCAGAGTTTCTGCTGAAAGATCAGCTGTTAACATTATGGGGATTCCCTTGTATGTTATTTGTTGCTTTTCCCTTGCTGCTTTGAATAGTCTTTCTTTGTATTTAATTTTTGTTAGTTTGATTAATGTGTCTTGGCATGTTTCTCCTTGGATTTATCCTGTATGGGACTCTCTGTGCTTCCTGGACTTGATTGACTATTTCCTTTCCCATATTAGGGAAGTTTTCAACTATAATCTCTTCAAATATTTTCTCAGTCCCTTTCTTTCTCTCTTCTTCTTCTGGGACCCCTATAATTCAAATGTTGGTGCATTTAATGTTGTCCCAGAGGTCTCTGAGACTGTCCTCAATTCTTTTCATTCTTTTTTCTTTATTCTGCTCTGTGGTAGTTATTTCCACTATTTTATCTTCCAGGTCACTTATCCTTTCTTGTGCCTCAGTTATTCTGCTATTGATTCCTTCTAGAGAATTTTTAATTTCATTTATTGTGTTGTTCATCACTGTTTGTTTGCTCTTTAGTTCTTCTAGGTCCTTGTTAAACGTTTCTTGTATTTTCTCCATTCTGTTTCCAAGATTTTGGATCATCTTTCCTATCATTACTCTGAATTCTTTTTCAGGTAGACTGCCTATTTCCTCTTCATTTGTTTGGTCTGGTGGTTTTACCTTGCTCCTTCATCTGCAGTGTGTTTCTCTGTCTTCTCATTTTGCTTCACTTACTGTGTTTGGGGTCTCCTTTTCGCAGGCTGCAGGTTCCTAGTTCCCGTAGTTTTTGGTGTCTGCCCCCAGCAGCTAAGGTTGGTTCAGTGTGTTGTGTCAGCTTCCTGGTGTAGGGGACTGGTGCCTGTGTTCTGGTGGATGAGGCTGGATCTTGTCTTTCTGGTGGGCAGGACTGTGCCCAGTGGTATGTTTTGGGGTGGCTGTGACCTTATTATGATTTTAGGCAGCCTTTCTGCTAATGGGTGGGGTGTGTTCCTGTCTTGCTAAATGTTTGGCATAGGGTGTCCAGCACTGTAGCTTGCTGGTCATTGAGTGGAGTTGGGTCTTAGTGTTGAGATGGAGATCTCTGGGAGAACTATCGCTGTTTGATATTACTTGGAGCTGGGAGGTCTCTGGTGGACGAATGTCCTGAACTCGGCTCTCCCACCTCAGAGGCTCAGGCCTGACACCCGGCCGGAGCACCAAGACCCTGTCAGCAACACAGTATCTAAAAACGTCTGGGAGAAATCACAGCAAGGCCAGCTTCTTAGCAGTTGCAGCCGTAACAGGAAGCTTATTCCTCCCTATGGATGGGGCAACAAATTGTCCTGCAGGTGCAAGGGCACCTTCTTGGTTTTAAAGAAACTAACTTCTTGCTACCTTCGCTGTGGACTAGGCATCTACATTGTCCTCTTTGAATTTTTTATCACACATACATGATTTTTTTAAAAAAAATAACGAAGTCTGTCACTAGTTTTCAAAGTGACAGAAAAGATCCAGAGAAGTACTGATTTGTAGACCTCCCATGAATGTTGTTTTTGTAAATAGTCTTAAACACTACAATTATGTGGATTATTAAGATGCAAATGCAATTACAAAATTAAACAAAAGAAAGGTAATAAAACCCCAGAACTTTATTTTGATGAAGCTCAATGTATCTTTTTTCTTAGTGAATGTTTATGGTGTTGGCTTAAGAAATCTTTGCCTAACACAAGATTATAAAGATGTTCTCCATGTTTTAGAGGCAACTGACTATTGACAGTTGATGTATTTCCATGCAATTTTTTAAGCTAATAAAGTTTAAACTGTTTGCTTGTATACCTTGCCTTTACCAAAAAAAAGGCTTTATTCTTCAAAGGAGTTTTAGGATCACAGCAAAACTGAGCAGAAAGTACAGAGTGCCCATATACCCCCTGCCCACCCTCTCCCCACATGCACAACATACCCCACTTCAGCATTCTCCACCAGAGCAGTACATGTGTTACAATCGATGAACTTACATTGACATGTCACTATCACCCAAAGCCCATAGTTCATATTAGGGTTCACTCCTGGTGTTACACATTCTATAGGTTTTGACAAATGTATAAGACATGTGTCCACCATTATAGTACCATACAGAGTAGTTTTATTGCCCTAAAAATCCTCTGTGCTCTGCCTTATTCATCCCTCCCTCTCCACTGCCCTTTGACAACTGCTGATCTTTTTACTGCCTCCATAGTTTTGCCTCTTCCAGAATGTCATAGAGTTGGAATCATACAGTATGTAGCCTGTTCAGATTGGCTTCTTTCACTTAGCAACATGCATCTAAGTTTCCTCCATGTCTTCATGGCTTGATAGCTCATTTCTGTTTAGCACGGAATAATATTCCATCGTCTGGATGTACCACTCTCCTACTCTTCTACTGAAGGACATCTTTGTTGCTTCCAAGTTTTGGCAATTATGACTAAACCTGCAGGTTTTTGTGTGCACATTAGTTTTCAACTCCTTTGGGTAAATACCAAGAAATGTGATTGCTAAATGGTATAATAAGAGCATGTTTAATTTTATGAGAAACTAGCAGATTGTCTTCCAAAGTGTACCAGCAATGAGTGTGTTGCTCCACATCCTTGTCAGCATTTGGTGGTATCAGTGTTTTGGGTTTTGGCCATTCTAATAAGTTGTTTTAATTTGCAATTCCATAATGACATGATATTAAGCTTCTTTACATATGCTTATTTGCAGATGTATATCTTCTTTGATGAGGTGCCTTTTCCCATTTTAAAATTTGAGTTGTTTTCTTATTGTTGAGTTTTAAGAGCCTTTGTACATTTAGAATAACAATCCTTTATCAGATATATATTTTGCAAATGTTTTCTCCCAGTCTGTGACTTGTGTTCTCATTCTCTTGACAGTGTCTTTAGCAGAGCAGAAGAAGTTTATCAGGGGAATTCCCTGGCGGTCCAGTGGTTAGGACTCCACGCTTCCACTGCAGGGGACACGGGTTCAATCCCTGGTCAGGGAACTAAGATCCCACATGACACGATGCGGCTTAAACAATAAATTAAAAAAATAAAAGCTAGACTTCAAAAGGGACAAAGTGAGGAGGAAGTTTAAAAACAAAAAACAAAAAAACAATCCAGCTTATCAACTATTTGTTTCCTGGATCATGGCTTTGTTGTTTTATGTAAAAAGTCATCATCGTACCCAAGGTCATTTAGATTTTCACCTATGTTATCTTCTAGTGAATTTGTCATTCACTTCTATCTTTGTGAGATCGTTGCCTATTTCTCCCTTGAGGGAAGCATCATTTTTTAAAAAATCTCTATATTCCCCACAGCACCTGGCATACAGTAGATGCTCAATTAAATGATGGCTGAACAGGCCAATTTACCCACAAAGAAAAATGAAGGCTCTATAATCAGAGGTTTCACTGCATCTTTCTGGACCCAGCTCACATCTGCCCATAGTTCTCTCTGTACACATGGAGATAGAAAGATAATGACAACAAGAGACCACTACGAAATTGTGAAGTCCCAGAGTCTTCTGTATACCTACCCTTCCTTTCCTATGACCTTGACTCCCTCAGTGGCCTCCATGGTTTCCTCATCTTTTTGCTATGGCAGCTGTCCATATCTGCATGGAGCAGTGCTTATTCACACTAATGTTTCTTATTATGTCAAAGATTTTTCTCCTGTAAAGGAAGTGAGGGGCATCAATAATTAGATGAAGAAGGTCTTAAGGGGCTCTTGCTCTGATATCATGCCATGCCTGACACTAGTCTTGAGGGAATGTGGGGCAAGATGTGGTTCTGTTCTCTGAGAAATGTGGGAGGGTGTGTGTGTGTGTGTGTGGTGTGTGTGTGTGTGTGTGTGAGAGAGAGAGAGAGAGAGAGACATCAGATAAGAGAATACTATTAATAGTCAATAGACTGGAGTGTCTATACAGTGAGAAGAGAAAAACATTTAATGTGTTGCCAATATTAAAATATCAATTGCAGTTATTTAGAAGAATGGCTTGTGATTTCTAGCAAATTATCATGCAGCATGATAATAAGTATATAAGTCATGGATTTTCAGACCCTTCTTCAAAACTACAGGTTTCTATGGCAACGCTTCCAGAGATAGGCTCCAGGCCCTACTCCCATTTCACCGGGGTCACTCCTCTTCATCTACTCATAAGATTTAATTTGAAAGAAAAAGTGTCACCAAAGATGAAGAAAAGAGAATAGGGATCCAGGGCAAGGAGAGAAAGCATTTGAAAACCACTGGCATGAAAGATTAGATCTAGGCTAGATAAACTTGTGACTTTTATTAAACCTTATTCTCCAACTCTGAAAAGCAAGCACAGTAAGATGGAAATAGCTTGACCACATATTAAAATGCATTATAAAGCCTCAATAATTAAAACAGTGTGGTAGTGATACTTGAATTGATAGATTACCAATAGGACAGAATAGAAAGTACAGAAATAGGCCAAAATACATTCAGCAACTTGATTAACAATGAAGATGGATTATAAGATAAAAGAAAGAATTCTTCCAACGCTGGTGGCTCGCATGTAGCTCCACGAGGGTGGTGGGTTGACGGGCTAAAGGTGATGGTGCCCTCCATGCGCTTTCGGTCTGCCCGGTGGCTGTGCAGGAAGAGAGGCGTCACTGTATATTGAGCCCCCTTGACTGGGAGCCGGTGACGGGTAGGGACAGAAGTTCTGGAACTTCTGTGCCTAGCAGGGAGGGAAAGGCTACTTCCGGCCGCCTGCGCAGGGAGTCTTTGTGAGGAACGTGAGGCGAGCGCAGGCAGTGAAAAGTGGATTCCTTCAGTGGTGCTACACCTTTTACTCCTGCCCAGGCAAGCTTCAGTGGTAAGATTTCTGTAGTATGTTTTGTACGTGTTTTTGCCAAAACACAACCCCACTCTGCTCCAGCTTAAGTGGTCAGTATCTAGCTACCTCCAGGAGTCTTGGTCCTTTCTTCTGGGATGTTCAGTAGGTGCTATAAACGCTGAATATTCCCAAATATATCTTGGTCTCCTCCCTCCCAAATTGCTTTCCAGACTGGATACCCCTTTTTGTTAATACTTTCATGAGTTTCCAGCTTGGAAACATCAGTGTCTACATTTGATGTCATTTCTTTCTTTCCCTTTCTCCCTTCAGTTGCTAAGTTCTGTCGATTCTACCCTACATTAATTCTGGCATCCATCCACTCTCCGTACCCACTGCCTCCACCTAGTCAAAGTTGTCATTATCACCCTCTGGACAGTGGGAATGTGATACCTTTCTCATTGATGCCCTTCCTCTAGCATCACTCTCCTACCTGCCCATCTTACACATCGCTGCTGTAGGTTTACTCATCTTTAAGATGATAGAAAATCTTCACCAGTTCCCTGTTGCTTGTAGATTAAAGGCCAAATTTATTAACTTTGTTTTCAAAACTCTATTTTCTGCTGTCCCTCTTTCATTCTCCTTTTGCCCATAACAAACCAGACCATGTGAAGTGCCTCATGGATGAACTACCTTTCTGTAGAGGCTCGTGTCTCTTTCTGCTTGGAATACTCTTCCCTCCCCATCATCTCGAGATGTTGAAATTCTATCCATTAAAGCTGAATGAAGTAACAAAAAAAAAAAAAGATAAAAGAAAAACAGCTGCTCTGGATTATGAAATGATCCTTCACATGGAGACAGATGAAAAATCTCCCAAATTCTTGGAGGAGGTAGGCTCTGAATGGGTTTTTTTTTTTTTTTCTCTCTCTCTCTCTTCTACCCATGGTTTTGGGTTCGCCTGAGCTAAAAGAAGATACAGCACTTGCTGTAATTGTGTGTTCCTTTCTAAATTCAGATAATTTGGGGCAGCTGGCAGCAGACTGGGTTCTCGCTTCATTAAGCCTCTGTTCACCAAGAAAGTTCTTCAAAGCCCCTACTCTGGCCCTCCCGCCTCAGGCTCCACGTCCCTCCCACTGCAGGGCTCGCTGTTCCTGGGCAATGATGCAGAGCATATTGAAAGGCCAGAGGCCCTTCCCAACCCTCACCCAGGCCAAGGCCCAGATGTACCTTAAAGCAGAAAGTACAGCTCTACACGTGGCTACTGGTCCCACCTGGCTCCTTAGCCCCTGAAGTCTGATTGGCCTGGCGTGCAGCTTGGGCATCACAGATTTTTTTTTTAACTCCCCAGGTGTTTTGAATGTTTAGCTATGGTTGAGAATGGCCTCTTTAAATTTTAGAGTATATTTCTTTCCATCAGTTTTGGTAAATCATTCTCTGATGATGCTTGATTAAATAGAGAATATAAGTAAAAGCGCTTTTAAACTACAGTGCTACCTAAATGTTATCCATTAGTACCATCAGAAGCTCAGGGTGGGGACAACAGGGTGAATTTGATGAGGCTCTCGAAGTCTCGGGATGCTCACGTTTTAGCTGCTGTTCAGTGGCACGTTTGTGCTGGGGAGCAGGGTGAAGCCTTTTGTTACAGACGTTGATTTTGGATTGATCCACCTCCTCCAGGTTTTTTCTAATAGCTCTACTGCTGCAGATTACAGAAGCTGTCACTCATCTCTCATGGTATTCTTAGCTGAGCAGGTTCATGAGCAGAGCAGCAGCTCTGTTGCCCAGCCTGAGTCTGAGGGTTGTAACTGCCTCTGGTCCCCTCTCCACAGCCCTCTCCCCGCAGAAAGCACAGGGAGATAATCTGTGAATGGCCATCCATTCCATTTCTGTGTCTTAATGTTAAAAACACTGCTTAGCTGTTTATATTGCCTTGTGAGTCATCTTTAAAAAAAATTTTTTTTTGTAGCCCATTTTGTAATATGTTGTAATTTTGTACATTTTCTATTTAACTTTGTATTTATGGTTTATTTTAAAATATAAGCACTTTACATCTATTTTTATTCATTAGTTCATATATCAGTGTTTTTTCAATTAGCTTTATCATACCAGTAGCCTTTAGTAATCATAGTTTGTTTCATTTACCCATTAAAGACAAATAAACCAGTGTTCAATTATACACTGAATAAGTTTCAATTTTGCTTACTAAATAATTTTGGTAAAAAGCTATCAATATGCTAAATGAAGTAGAAATCTAGGCTTATATTTTACAAAATTCATTCTGTTAGTAATAAAGAAGTTTCCTGATTTGTTGCTTTATCAGTTATCTCCCAATTTGCCCTCCAATCCTAAGCGAGCCTGGTTCGTAGCTAAATCTGAAGATTTGGACTCCATGACAAGGGGCCTCAAGGAGAAAGCTTTGCAGACCTCCTTCTGTGTTTTCCCCTCCCCAAAATTAACATGTTGAAACCTAAATCCCCAGTGTGATGGTACTGGGAGGTGATAAGGTCATGAGGGTGGAGCCCTCATGGATGGGATTAGGGCCTTTATAAGGGGATGAAGAGACCAGAGATCTCTCTTTTCACCACTTGAGAACACAACAAGAAGTTGGCAGTCTGCAACCTGGAAGCGGGTCCTCAGCAGAACCTGACCATATTGGCACCCTGATCTCAGACTTCCAGCCTCCAAAACTATGAGAAATAAATTTCTGTTGTTTATCAGAAGTCCCCCCTTCTGAGGGGGTATCCTAAGGGAGGGTACAGTAGTCCCCCCTTATCCTTGGGGGATATGTTCCAAGATCCCCTGTGGATGCCTGACACTGCAGGTAGTACAGAACCCTATATATACCATGGTTTCTCCTATATCTACATAACTATGTAAAGTTTAATTTATGAATTAGGCACAGTAAGAGATTAACAACAATAACATTACAAAATAGAACAATTATAACAACACATTGTAATGACAGTTATGTGAATGTGGTCTCTCTCTCAAAATACAGTATACAAATTTAATGCCTTTTCCATCTTAACTGAACACTTACCACGCACTGTGGCTGTAACTTGTGCAGTTTGGGGTACAACAGCAAAACTAGCACAAATTTCTTTTCCCTTCCTCACAATTTCACAGGTAGAAGATTCATTTTTACAGTAAATTTTAGCAACCTCAGTATACGATTTTTTTTCTTTCCTTATTATTTCAAGAACTTTTACCTTTTCACTTAAAAGAAGCACTTTACGGCTTCTCTTTGGCATATCCAAATTGCCAGCATCATGACTCTTGCATTTGGGGGCCATTACTAAGTAAAATATGGGTTATTTGAACACAAGCACCCTCTATGCATTTCCCCTTTGTTGATTTTAATCTGTACCTTTTCACTGTAATAAGCCATAACCATGAGCATAACAGATTTTCTGAAGCCTTCTAGTTTATCACTGAGCCTGAGGGTGGTCTTGGGGACTTTCAACACATTAGCTTTTAAAATTTTGAACTGTGTGATCTGTTTCTTTCTCAGTGAATATTTACTTTCATACCTAACCTTGTATTCCTAATATTGTATTTTCCTAAAGAGGGACCCCAAAATCGTATAATTTCCAAATTCTACAAAACCTGGATCAACCTTTGCTTAAGTACAAGTCCTCTCACTTCTTGGGCCTTTTCCCATGGTGATATCTTCACTTGGATGAGTGGATCCACCTGAAAATATCCGTCTTCCTTCGGTTCTCTGCCAGAACTTTGCCCTCTCTCCTCTAAGACAGAGCAATTACTCCATTCCCACTGCCCATAACACTTTACAAGGAACTCTGTTTTACCACCTATCACACTATAGTATAATTACTTACATTACAGATGCTTATGTGTCTGCCTTGCTTGAACCAGGCAAGGACTGGCTCTGTCATCAACTGTTCCCTCAGGGAGGGAGGAGAGACAGAATGAGGTGAGGTATCTGGCAGAGGCAACATGCAGAATTAGAAAGAATTTGTATTTATCACCTGACAGAACCTGGGTCCACCATTTACTAGCTGTGAGATGTTGGGCAAGTGTACCTCCTAGTGTTTCAGTCTCCTTGATGTAAAATGGGTGAAACATCACTGGCCTTCAGGTTTGTTTTGAGGACTGAGTGAGAAGATGTAGGTGAAGAGACATAGCCAGCAATTTGAGTAAGAGGCTGGAATGCGGCGGCCTGAATTCTAATCTCATTTTCCTCACCTAGCAGCGGTGTGAATCTGGACGAGTAATTCCCACTCACCTCCTCAACATCTCCACCCTCACAGAGTCACTGGGCTGACTACATGAGCTAACCAGTGCCTGACACAGAGTAAGGGGTCAATAACTGTTAGCTCTTATCAGACACTCAATGAAGGCTAATTCCTTTCTGTTTTCTGGCATGCATAGCAGAAGTGGATCTGTTCATAAACTCCGGCATTTGTGTTTATTTCCTTTAAATAAATATAATCCTGCTTGCACCTCCACCCTACCCCCACCCTCGGAGGAGGCAGGAAATTCAGCCTCAAGTACATGGAGAGCTTCCCCCACTCGCATACTGAAGAGGCGCTGAGGTCTGAGAGGTCCCAGGTACAGATCATTGGTTCCTGTGGGCACTCTGGATTGTAGGTTTTTTTGACTTGAGTGGGAACAGAGTTCCTGGCACACCGTTGGCTGACCCTGGGAGTCCCACTCAACCCCTTGGGCAGCAGCAGCCATGAGGGGTACTGCGTCACCATTAGAAATCCACCGACTCCCTCCCAGGCTTGGAAGACTGTCTTAGTCTGGGTGGGGAGAACCGGACCTTCCCAAACCCTGCAGAAGCTGCAGCAATACTCCCACAAAGGGCTGAAGGGTGGGTGGGTGGCAGCCGGCAAGGCCAGGCAACTTTCTAACTTAGCACAAAGGCCCGGGGGCTGGAACCCAACTGGGGTGAACAGCTAGTTTGGGTGTAAGGGGAAGAGGGAGTCAGGGGGTAGGGGGAGAAGGAAAAGGAACCAGAGTTTCAATATTTATTTCTCCTGCTATCCCTATATTTGACAACAGCAGGGCTAGAATTCTCTCCTGTAGACAGCAGCCTCTGGAACAATTAACCCTCTCCATGGGCAGGTGACTGAGCCTCAGTGCACTGCAACTTCCTACAGTCCTGTGGGTTCATTCTCCTACTCATTCATTCCAGATATTTATCCTACTTCCAGGCACTATGGTTCTGCACCTTACAATCTCCCCTCCCTACTCCCCTGCCCCAGGCTTTTAAAAAATGTCTATGCTGGACCCCCATTCTCCAGAAATTGACTTAACTGGTCTGTGGTGGGGCCCAGTCACAGGTTAATTTGTGAAAGCTCCCCAGGTGACTCGGATGTGCAGGCAGGGCTGGGAACCACTGGGTTAAGAGCTTGTGGATTTGCATGAAATGAGTGAATTTACAGTGTCCTTTGATGACTACCTGCCACTACCTCCCAAGCCTCATGTAAGATGGTTACTGCTCCTTCCAGAGACAGCGCGCCTGATGGGAAATGTCTTGGGTTGGAAATCAATTTGGAGTCCTGTTTGACCTTTGATGAACAGTCTGTGGCTTGGTTTCCTTTGGGGAAATGAGAGAGAGAGAGAGCCTTCTGCTGTATATTCCTCATGGGATTATGGGATATAGCTCTTTGGGGAAAAAAGTTATATAAAAGGCTATTTTTTAATATCCCTAATAAAGTCAGTATGCCAGTACAGGCACTGTGTTTTAATACCTTTACCTCTCTACAGAGCTCACAGCGATTTTACCTCTAAGCCTAACATAGAACCTCAAACTGGGGGCAGGGGGTGGATTGCCAAATCAATAAGACCAATAAAATGTAAGCTTGGCACTAGCTACAAAGTAAGAAAAGTGTAATAACCTTATTATATGCAAAATACATCCAATTAGAAAATATACCAAAACTGAGTGAAAAATATGAGTTCATGTTAGCAAATACTTTAATGCCTTTGGTTTAATAATTTTATCAGCTTGCATTGCTTCACTACTTTAATTTTTTTACTTTGGTCGCATTTGTGGTCATCCTTAGGGGGAAAAATAATATTTGGGCTTAATTAAGGGCTTGGCAAATGTGAGCCATTTATTCTAGCCTGAGATGTAATAATCGAATAATTTTTAGTCACTTCCATAAATTAAAAGGGAGTAGAATAATAGTACTTAATAAGTATTAGGTATTGCTCTGATAGCTTTACATATATTTTAATTCTCAAAAAAGACAAACCCAAAAAGAAAGTACTTTTATTATCCTCATTTTACACAAGAGAAAACTGGAATATAGAGTGCTTAGGTAACTTTGCCAAGATCACACTAGTAAATGGCAGACAGGGAGGCAGAATTCGAGCCCAGGCAGTCCACATGCTTAGCCATTACGACAGGGTCCTGCCAGACTGCTCAATTCCAAGTGACAGGGAATGTCTGATTCAGTTCCCCTACTGATTCTTCTCCCTCCAGAAACCTCATCCCAAACTACAGAACACATGCCTTTCTTTGTGCTTCTGTGAGTGTCAAAGGAGACTATCACCACCCAGCTGGTAAGTACTACTAACAGTCAGAGGCATTTCATGTATTAATTATTCAACCAATATTTACTGAATGCCTACTGAAGCATTAAGGGTAGAAGAGCAAAGGAGGCAAGGTCCTTTCCTACAAGAGTTTTATCTTCTGGTGAGAGGGACAGACAAGTAGACAGTTGTCCGTCCTGGGCTGCAAAATAATTGCTACAGAGAAGGGAAGCACAGGGTGCTAGGAGAACTCCCCAGAGAGATGTACTCCAAGCTTGGGAGGGCACAGATTGTTGGGGAAGTTTTCTTGGAGAAGTGGCTGTATATTAGGAACACATGGAAGTTTGTCAGATTGCCAAACCAAAGCCACAGCCCAGATTAATCCAACCAGAATCTCCTGGGCATGTTTTAAAAGCCCCTAAAACAGTGGTCTCTAAAAGAAGAGCATTAACATCCCCTGGGAACTTGTTAGAAATTCCACTAAGTCAGCCCTCCAGGGGATTCTGATACAAACTCAAGTTTCAGCAGTGGTTTGAACAGTGGTTCTTAAACAGGCATCAGAATCCCCTGGAGGGCTCCTGGTTAATGTATACAGAGCATCAAGGCCCAGACTGCTGTGCCTCACCCCCAGTAAGTCTGAACCAAAAATTTGCATTTCTGATAAATTCCCAGAATGCACACTCAGAGAACCGCTACCCTAGATGAGGGGATGGCCAAACTGGAATCTGAAGGGTTAGAGTTTGCAAGGGGAAGAAGGCTGTGGGGAGTGGCGTGAAAACATATTGATCTCTTTATTGTATTCTTCTGTTGTATTTATTTCTACTCTTATTTTTTTCCTTCTTTTTTTTGACTTATAATGCCAGTCTTTTTCTAACCTAATATGGATGTTTGCCTCATCCATTTTCAGCCTAGCTTTTCTAATATACATATTTGAGGCTACAAACGTCCCTCTTAGTATTACTCTATATACATCCCAAAAGTTTATATATATTGTGTTTTTACTGTCATTCAATTCTAAATACTTTCTAATCTCTAATAAAACGTTTTTTTTAATTGAAGTATAGCTGATCTACAATGTTGTGCTAGTTTTGAGTGTACAGCATAGTGATTTAGTTTTTTTGCAGTTTATATTTCATTATAGGTTATTACAAGATATTGTAATTATCTTGTAATAAATTACAAGATATTGGGTATAATTCCCTGTGCTATACAGTAAATCCTTGTTGCTTATCTATTTTATATATAATAGTTTGTATCTGTTAATCCCATATTCCTAATTTGTCCCTCCTCCCCTCCCTCTCCCCTTTGGTAACCATAAGTTTGTTTTCTATGTCTGTTTCTGTTTTGTATATAGAGTCATACAATTTCTTCTTAAACCCATGAGTTATTTATGCTTAATTTCTAGACATGTAATTTTTTGCACTGATTTCTAGCTTAACTGCACTGTGGTTAGAGAACATACTTCTGTATTTTAACTGTTTGAAATCTTTATGAAATGTCCCATCTATGCTTAAAAAAAGTATATTCTGCAGTTGTTTGATATAGTATTCTATATATATTCATTAAATCATGTTTGTTAATGCTTAATTCTGTACATTTCTAATTTTTTAAATGTTTGCTCTATCCCTTACAAAGACAGGTGTGTTACTATTTCCTGTAATGACTGGATTTTTTTTTTACTCTCCCTGCAGTTCTTACATTTTCTGCAATATATATTTTGGCTATGTTACTAGGTGCATATAACTTTAAAATTGTTTTATCTAATAATTTTGTGGCCATTTTGTTTGATATTAATACAACTACCTCAAAATTCCCTGGGTTAGAATTTGATCTTTTTAAGTTTAGCATCTTTACACTCTTGTGTTTCAAATGTCTTTTGTAAACAGCATATTATTTGATATCTGACCATCTTTGTAATATACCTGAAGCACTTAGTCCATTTTCACAATGTAATTTTTGAGATATATGGACTTATATCAACTATTTTTTGTTTTCCATTTATCCCACAATTTTGATGTTTCTACTTCTATCTTCCATTTCTATCATTTGAATTATTTTTTTACATCCCATTTATCCCCCTACCAGTTTGGAAGTTGTTCACTCTGTCTCTATTTTTTTTTTTTTTTTGGCAGTTATTCCAATAATGACAACACGTAATCTAAAGCAGATTAATATCTTACCCTCTTCTTTGCCAATAAAAAGCCTATTCATCACTTCCTCCCCACTCATATGCCACTCATGATTTTTTTTAATTTTTGAATTTTATTTATTTTTTTATATAGCAGGTTCTTATTAGTCATCAATTTTATACACATCAGTGTATACATGTCAATCCCAATAGCCCAATTCAGCACACCACCATCCCCACCCCCCCGTGGCTTTCCCCCCTTGGTGTCCATACATTTGTTCTCTACATCTGTGTCTCAACTTCTGCCCTCCAAACCAGTTCATCTGTACCATTTTTCTAGGTTCCACATACATGCGTTAATATACGATATTTGTATTTCTCTTTCTGACTTACTTCACTCTGTATGACAGTCTCTAGATCCATCCACGTCTCAACAAATGACTCAATTTCGTTCCTTTTTATGGCTGAGTAATATTCCATTGTATATATGTACCACAACTTCTTTATCCATTCATCTGTCGATGGGCATTTAGGTTCCTCCCCACTCATATGCCACTCATATGAATTTTTAAAAATATTTACTTATTTGTTTATTTATTTTGGCTACGCCAGGTCTTAGTTGCAGCACACAGGATCTTCGCTGTGGCATGCATGCAGGATTTAGTTCCTCGACCAGGGATCGAAACCAGGCCCCCTGCATTGGGAGCGTGGAGTCTTACCCACTGGACCACCAGGGAAGTCTCTCTTATGATTTTAATTCTTTTTTCCCTTTTTAAAATCCCACAATGAATTGTTAATTTATTTAGTCAACATCTGCTAATCAGTCACTTTCTGTGGCCTTTATCTCACATCTGAGCTCTTCCATGTGGGATTTCTTCCTTCTATCCTATCTGATTTATATCATCTTCTAGTGAAGGTTTATTAGGGGCAAATTTCTGTTTTCAAGTGAAAATATATTTTACTCTCATACTTGAAAGATAGTTCCACTTGGTACTGAGTTCTAGATTATTTTTCTTCCAGTGTACACTGAAGTGTCCATTTTTGGCTTGCATTGTTGCTAATGAGAGATCATCTATTGGTTTAACTGTCAAACCTTTGAAGATATCTATTTTCTCTTTGATTTTAATAGTTTCCTCTTTATTTTGGTGTTCTAAAGTCTTACTCTGATACGTCAAGGTGTGAATTTCTTATTTCTGTTTGGAATTTATTACCTTCCTGAATCTGTGGCATGATATCTTTCATCAGTTTTGAAAAATTCTCAGCCATGATCTCTTTGAATATTGTCTCTTTCCCATTCTTTCTCTTCCTTTCTTCTGGGACTCCAACTAGAAACATATTAGACCTTCTCACTCTATCATTCATGTCTCATAACCACTTCTTTATATTTTCCATCTCATTATACTTCTGAGCTGCATTTTAGATGACTTCTGACTTATCCTGAAATTACTTGCTATTCCTCCTTGAATATGGAGGATCCTGCTCACCTCTGAGCTTTTTAGAAATGCAGAAATTCAAGCCCTACTTTACACCTATGGAATCATAATCTCCCTTTTAATATAATTGCCACATAATTTTCATGCACATTAAAGTTTGCAAAGCATTTACCTTGTTCATTAACTTTCAGACCTGAGTTTAATCTGTGGTTAAACCTGTACATAGTTTTCACTTTTTCAATCATTTTCACTTCTACAAGTTCTATTTGGTACCTTTTAGCATTTAGTTGGATATACTTTATAATTCATTCCTTGCATATATTTTTCAGTCTTGTTTTTCACTTCATTAAACATGCTAAGATGGTCATTTTATAGTCTGTCTTTGATAACTTCATTATCTGAAGTCCGTGAAGGTTTTTGTTGTTTCATTGTTTCTTCCTCTTGATCATCGTAAACTGAAGTTTTTTGTATTACTTCAGGCAGCTCAGTTGCCTTGGAAGTTTTCTCTGGGGTGAATGTAGGTTCTTCCAGAGTGGATTTGCATTTACATCTGCCAGGCACCATGGGGCACTACCGTTCTGGAGGGACACTAAATTCTTAGGCTGAAGTTTTTGTCAAAACATTTAATACTGTGCATTCAAGCCGCAAGACTGTGTGAAGCCTTGTGGTTCCCAATGCTTAGCAGTAATTTCCCTCCTTAGCTAAACCTAAGATTCCTTGTGGTTCCCTCATAGAGTGGGATTATTTCTACTTCATCTTTATACTAAGGGCACAGCCCTTTGGGCTCTGGTTCTGTGGGGACAATATCACATATTAGACAATTTAGAACCTCTGAGATTTGCTTGCTGTAGTCATGCCCCAGAGCCTGTGACAGCCAAAGTCAATTCCTCTGGTTCAACAAATAACTGCGACAAATAACTGCTGAAGCCCGCTGCAGCAGTGCTCTGCTTTACTCTCTAGATCCCCCACTTTTACTCAACTTCTTCCTTGAGAATTCCTTGATTTTTCACTAGTTAATCAATGTTTCAAGGCTTTTTTTTTTTAAAGTACTTTTTAAAATCTAGGATTCTTGGTTGTTCTAGCAGGAGCTACTAACCTGGCTAGGTTCAAATAGGTGCCTGTTTGAACCTGGCGAACTGGACAACATCCAGTGTTGTCAGGCAATGCTTATCAAACTGCTGGTTGACACAGTTTATTGTGTCAGGAAATCAATGAAGTGGGTCACAATGAGAATTTTAAAATAATAGTTAGATATCAGAATAGAATAGAAAAATAGCTATGGACTCTTTGCAAGAACTAGACGTTTCAATTTAATGTGTCAGGAAATCAGTGTAGTGAGTCACAATCAGTATTTTCAAAAATATATATAGATACTACAAATATCTACCAAAATAGATATTAGAATAGAAAATACCTAAGTGAGCACACCTACGAACTCTGCAAGAACTAGAAGTGTCTCAATAAACACTACAGCCAACTGAGACAAATAGCACAGGAAAAATAGAGAAGAGCATGTGATGAATATATGAAATGGAAGGAACAGGTCTTTTAATCTTTTGTAGACTGGGGTTCCATTTGACTTTCTAGCTTATTAAGGTCAGTTCCTAATGGGAGGGTTATTGCCATATTATTTGAATGTTATATTAACACAGTTTGCACTTAATCAAGCTAAACGCATAGAAGTATAATCCACTGTTGGTAAACATGTCATTACTCTGAGTTTCAATTATGATGAGTTTGTTTTTCAGAAAGAATATTATCAAGGCTAATATTTTTCAAGTCGAAAATGAGACTCAAAAGTTATTACTATATTTCCTAACATTGTTAGCGATGTGAATGTTTTTTATGACAATGGTTTAAATTAAATAAAATTAGAGAAAGTGTTATATCTCATTTCTCCATCACAAACTTTTAATCATTACATTCCAGGAGAGAAATCCAAAACATAAAAATTTAGTGACTTCCCTTCCATCCAAGAAGAGACTGGATTTATCCTTCTGCCTGCAACAATCAAAATATCCCTGAAATACATGAAACAACTGCTTTTAAGATACTGGATATCAGGCAATCAAGGACAGTAATCCTTGAGAGAATAGAAACAAATGAGGTGAGCCCTACAATTGCCCCAGCTTACTGCCTTGAGAGTTTCCAAGCTGCAGCACAGAAGAGAACCCAGGCAAAGCCCATCAGATCCCCCGGATTGAGGAAATGGAGCTGAGAGTCCAGAGAGACCAAGGTGGTGAGAATTTGCAGGACAGAGAACAGAGACAAGGAGCTAAACAGAGAGGGACTCCCTGAGGAATTCATCACAGAGGCTATCACTAAATGCATGTGAGGAAATTATCTGAGGTTGGGGAGAAAATATCCAAAAGAATTAGAGGGAACAATGTCAAACCCACACAGGACCAGGAATGGTGCCCATTCCCAATAGCTAGAGTGTAAAACCTCACAATTCAAGGGGAAGTAGGTACAATAACCAGGAAGTTCTTGCCTCAGTAGGGGGAAATAGCTAACCTTAGAGAAATCACTGTTCTGGAAGCTCCTAAGAAATCATAAAAGCAAGACGTGAAAGAATCAAATGTTTCCAAGTAACATAACTGCATCTCAGAACAATGCTCAATTTACTCATAGGAACACAAATATATTCAGCACCTGACAAGGTAAAATTTATAATGTCTGGCATCTAAACAAAGATTACTAGGCATATAAAGAAGCAGGAAAACACGTGTCATAACCTGCTGAGATAGAACGAGGTTTTCCTCAAGAATTAAAAAGCTGGGCTTCTGTATCCCCAACACATGAATGAAATGAAGAGACAGCTAATAAGCTCTGAAAATATGTGGTTTCTCCAAATCATTATGTAAACCATCAAGAAACCAGTATTAGCTCATATTCCGCACATTTAAAAAAAAAAAAAAAAACCAAAGTTCTCTTTTCACTTAGTCTTTTAAAATAAGTAATATATTCATACAGTTCAAAATTCAAAAGATACAGAAAGGTGTACATTAACAAAACAGTTTCCTCTCTTCTCCCAGCTACTCAGGATTATCTTCTACCATGTACAGGGAGTGCTTCACTCCTCATTAGTTATGTCTACTTTTTGCTAGAGGCAAGTGAATTTTGAGATGGACCTGAAGGACAAAAATGGCAGGATGGGGATAATGGTAAAGCAACTTGAAAGAGGCTTTCCTTGAGTTTGCCTTAAAGGCAACTGCAGGGAAGGAAATGGAGAAGAGTGTACAAGCTGAAAATAGGAACAAAATTAGCTAATACAGTTGACCCTTGAACAATGTCAGGGTTAGGGGCACTGATGCTCTGCCCAGTTGAAAATCCATGTGTAACTTTACAGTTGGCCCTCCATATCCTAGGTTCTACATCCAAAGATTCAACCATCATGTAGTACTGTAGTATTTAGTAAAAAAAAAAAAAATTACACATATAAGTGGGCCCGTGCAGTTCAAACCTGTGTTGTTCAATAGTCAACTGTAAAATACAATTCAGGGTTTCTTATAGCTCACTTTCCCTTCTACCTCCTGGACTACTGTGCTGCTCAGAGGTAACTCACATTGCTTTAGTGATGCAAAGGTCATCAAACACCACCTGTCCAACCTACAATACAAAAAGACTACAAGGTTCAGATGAAATCATGATGTGGAAAATACAACTCTATAGCATTTTTAAGTTAGAATGCTATTACTGGCACCTCTTCCCCCACTAAAATAAAATGCTTTCCAGGACCTAATCATACTGCTAGAATTTTATTTCTTTAACTTAAGACATGGGTGAGGATGCTCTGAGTTGAGCTATCATCTGATGACATAAAAGAAAAAGACTGACTTGGAGGTAAGAGCATATGGGAGAAAAGGTTTGTGGGCTCTTAAATCCTGGACAAAAAGAGGTACAATCAGTGAGGAAAAGAGTTTAGAACAGGGAAGCTGGTATAACCAAAGATAAATGTTGCCAAATTTGGTTTAGACACAGCTCCACTGGGTAGAGAAAGTGGTGCTTCCTTTAATTCTCACCTTATTCACTTAAAGTATTAGACATGTTCAAAAAATAAAGCTGTAAATAGAGAGTGTTTGGGAGGAACACTGGCATTAAATATTATTATTAAAAATAAAACCTGTTGCTTTGGCCTCAGGCCAAGATGGAATAACAGCAATCATATTTACTCCTCTACCTGAAATAATGAAAAAAACAAAATATACAAAATAATAGTTCTCAAGACACTGGATATTTGGCAATGAAGGCAAGCAATGCCAGAGAGATGGGAAAATCAACCAGATGATACCTATGATTGTCCCATCTTTCTTCCTCAAGAGATTTCTATGCCACAGGGCAAAAGTGGGAGTAGTGGCAAGAGTAAGGCCACAGGAGGTGGCCAACAGTCTCCTTCAAAAGCTGGAGAGAGTCCAGTCCTGCATGAAAGGAGCTCAGATGTTGTCACTCTACCCTAACAATAAGAAAAAAGCTGAGCAAGCTGAAAACCAACAATTCTTCTAAGATCCAGCAGAAAACTAACATCATAGTGCAAACCACTGCCCTCAAAATTGAAGAGGGACAAGCAGATACAGAGAATCACCACCTAAAAATAGTAGAAGCCCAAGAACAGAAATCTTCACAGGAATGAGTACTGGGTTCCTTCTACCCAGTAGAGCATGTCTGGTTTACAACAAGAATTACAAGGCACACTCAACCACAGAAAGAGAAACGAAGAAAAAATGATTACATGGAGACTAAAAAACATGCTACTGAAAAAACCAATGGGCCAATGATGAAATCAAAGAGGAAATTAAAAAATACCTCAAGACAAACAATAATGAAAACACAACCATACAAAATCTATGGGATGCAGCAAAAGCAGTTCTAAGAGGGAAGTTCATAATGATACAGGCCTTCCTCAAAAAGAAAAATCCCAATTAACCTAACCTACCACCTAAAAGAATTAGAAAAAAACAAACAAAACCTAAAGTTATCAGAAGGAAGGAAATAATAAAGATCAGAGAAAATAAATAAACTAGAGATTAAAAAATAGAAAAAAATCAATAAAACCAAGAGCTGGTTTTTTGAAAGGATAAACAAAATCAACAAACCTCTGGCCAGACTCTTCAAGAAGAAAAGAGGGAGGACCCAAATAAACAAAATAAGAAATGAAAAATAAGAAATAACAACTGACATTGCAGAAATACAAAATACCATAAGAAAATATTATGAACAGTTATATGCCAACAAAGTGTACAACCTAGAAGAAATGGACAAGTTTCTAGAAATGTACAGCCTGCCAAAATTGAATCAGGAAGAAACAGATAATTTGAACAGACCAATCACTAGATATGAATAGAATCTGTAATTAAAAAAAAAAAGTGGGGGGTGGGGACAAATCAGGAGCTTGATATTAACATACATGCACTACTATATATAAGACAGATAACCAACAAGGACCTACTGTATAGCACAGGAAACTCTACCCAATATTCTGTCATAACCTATATGAGAAAAGAATCTGAAAAAGAATGAATATATGTATATATATAAATGAATCACTTTGCTGTACACCTGAAACTAACAGAACATTGTAAATCAACTATACTCCAATAAAATTTTTAAAAAAGAAAGAAAAAAACTCCCTGCAAACAAAAATCCAGACTGGATGGCTTCACTGGTGAATTCTAGCAAACATACAAAGAAGAACTTATCCTATCCTTCTTAAACTCTTCCAAAAGATCGAAGAGCAGGGAATACTATCAAAACCAGACAAAGACACTACCAAAAAAGAAAATTACAGGCCAATATCTTTGATGAATATAGATGCAAAAATCCTCAACAAAATATTAGCAAACTGAATCCAACAACACATAAAACAATCACACACCATGATCAAGTTGGATTCATTCCAGGGTCACAAGGATGGTTCAACATATACGAATCAATGTGAGACACCACTACAACAAAAGAAAAGACAAAATCTACATGATTGTCTCAATAGATGCAAGAAAAGCATTTGATAAAATTCAACATCCATTCATGATAAAAACTCTTGCCAAAGTGGGTAGAGAGGGAACATATCTCTCTCTCCTCTCTCTCTCTTTTTTTGGCCACGCGGCTTGCAGGATCTTAGTTCTTGGACCAGGGACTGAACCCGAGCCCCAGCAATGAAAGCGCTGAGTCCTAACCACTGGACTGCCAGGGAATTCCCAACATACCTCAACATAATAAAAGCTATTTATGACAAACCCACAGCCAGCATACCCACAGTACTCAATGGTGAAAAGCTGAAAGCCTTCCTGCTAAATTCTGGAACAAGACAAGGGTGCCCACTCTCACCACTTCTATTCAACATAGTATTGGAAGTCCTACCCCCAGAAATTAGACAAGAAAAAGAAATAAAAGGTATCCAAATCAGAAGGGAAGAGGTAAAGTTGTCATTATATGCAGATGACATGATACTCTATATAGAAAACCCTAAAGACTCCACACAAGAACTATTAGAACTGATAAATGAATTTAGCAAGGTAGCAGGATATATGATTAACATACAGAAATCTGTTGCATTTCTTTACACTAACAAGAAAATATCAGAAAGTAAAAAAACCCAAAACAACAACAAAAACAATCTCATTTAAAATTGCATCAAAAAACAAAGCAAACAAAAACAACCTAGGAATAAACTTAACCAACAAGGTGAAAGACTTACACGCTGAGAACTATAAAACAATGATAAAAGAAATCAAAGATGATTTAAGGAAATGGAAAGATATCCCATGCTCTTGGATTGGAAGAATTAATATAGTTAAAATGGCTATACTATCCAAAGCAATCCAGAGAGTTAATGTGATCCCTATCAAATTACCCATGACATTTTTCACAGAACTAGAATAATCCTAAAATTCACACAGAACCACAAAAGACCCAGAATTGCCAAAGCAATCCTGAGGAAAAAGAACAAAACTGGAGGCATAACCCTCCCAGACTTCAGACAATACTACAAAGCTACAGTAATCAAAACAATGTGGTACTGGCACAAAAACAGACAGATAGATCAACAGAACAGAATAGATAGCCCAGAAATAAACCCACCCACCTATAGTGAATTAATCTTCAACAAAGGGGGCAAGGATACATGATGGAGAAAAGACAGTCTCTTCAGCAAGTGGTGCTGGGAAAGCTGGCAGGTGCATGTAAATCAATGAAGCTAGAACACTCCCTCACACTATACACAAAAATAAACTTAAAATGGCTTAAAGACTTAAATATAAGACATGACACCATAAAACT
This sequence comes from Balaenoptera ricei, assembly GCF_028023285.1. Lineage (NCBI taxonomy): Eukaryota > Metazoa > Chordata > Mammalia > Artiodactyla > Balaenopteridae > Balaenoptera > Balaenoptera ricei. The sequence goes on from NC_082652.1 coordinate 67,182,140, forward strand.
CCTAGAAGAGAACACAGGAAAAACATTGCCTGACATAAATCGTACCAATGTTTTCTTAGGTCAGTCTCCCAAGGCAATATAAATAATAGCAAAAATAAGCAAATGGGATCTAATCAAACCTAGAAGATTTTGCACAGCAAAGGAAACCATAAACAAAATGAAAAGACAACCTACAGACTGGAAGGAAATATTTGCAAACAATATGACCAATGAGGGCTTAATTTCCAAAATATACAACAGCTCATACAATTCAATAACAAAAAAACCAAACAATCCAAGCAAAAAATGGGCAGAAGACCTAAACAGACATTTCTTCAAAGAAGACATACAGATGGCCAACAGACACATGAAAAAATGCTCAACACTGCTAATTATTAGAGAAATGAAAATCGAAACTACAATGAGGTATCACCTCACTCTGGTCAGAATGGCCATCATCAAAAAGTCTACAAATAATAAATGCTGGAGAGGGTGTGGAGAAAAGGGAACACTCCCACACTGTTGGTGGGAATGTAAATTACTGCAGCCATTATGGAAAACAGTATGGAGTTTCCTTAAAAAACTAAAAATAGAGTTATCATATGATCCAGCAATCCCACTCCTGGGCATATATCTGGAAAAGACAAAAGCTCTAATTTGAAAAGATACGTGCACCCCAATGTTCATAGCAGCACTATTTACAATAGCCAAGACATGGAAGCAACCTAAGTGTCCATCAACAGATGAATGGATAAAGGACTATTACTCAACCATAGAAAAGAATGAAATAATGCCACTTGCAGCAACATGGATGGACACAGAGATTACCATACTAAGTGAAGTAATTCAGACAAAGACAAATATTATATGACATCACTTTTATGTGGAATCCAAAAAAAAATAGTATAAATGAACTTATTTATGAAACAGAAACAGACTCATAGACAAAGAAAACAAACTTATGGTTACCAAAGGGGAAGGTGGGGGTAGGGATAAATTGGGAGTATGGGATTAACAGATGCACACTACCATATATAAAATAGATAAACACGGATTTACTGTATAGCACAGGGAACTATATTAAATATCTTGTAACAAACTATAATGGAAAAGAATTTTTAAAATAACAAATATATATACATATATATGTATAACTGAATTACTTTGCTATACACCTGAAAGTAACACAATATTGTAAATCAACTATACTTCAATTAAAAAAATTACCAAAAAAACCCCACACAATTTGAAGAGACAGAACAAGCATCAGAACCAGACCTACATATGGAAGAGATGTTGAAATTGTCAGACTGGGATTTAAAACAACTATGCTTAATAAGGTAGAGGGTCTAATGAAAAAAGTGGACAACATGAAGGAAGAGATAGGTAATATAACAACAAAGATGGAAACTCTAAGAAAGAATCAAAAAGAAATGCTAGAAATAAAAAACACTGTCACAGAAATGAACTATGCCTTTGTGACGGACTCATCAATAGACTGGATATGGCTGAGGAAAGAATCAGTAAACTTGAAGAAATGTCGATAAAAACCTCCAAAACTGAAGTACAAAGAGAAAAAGAGAAAAAAAAAAAGGATAAAACATTCAAGAACTGTGGGACAGTTACAAAAGTTATGACATACACATAATGGGAATACCAGAGGGTGAAAAAAAGGGAACACTCCCACACTGTTGGGAGGGATGTAAATTAGTGCAGCCATTATGGAAAACAGTATGGAGTTTCCTTAAAAAACTAAAAATAGAGTTATCATATGATTCAGCAATCCCACTCCTGGGCATACATCCAGAAAAGGTATATTTGAAATAGTAATCACAGAGAATTTCCTAAAATTAATGGCAGACACCAAACAACAAATTCAGAAATCTCTGAGAACAAGTAAGATAAATAATAAAAAAAAATCTACACCTAGGCATATCATATTCAAACTTCAGAAAGTAAAAGATGAAGAGAAATTCTTGAAAGAAACCAAAGGAAAAAGAAATCCTCCTATAGAGGAATCAGGATAAGAATTACATTGGGTTTATTTTCAGAGGCCATGTAAGCAATAAGAGAGTGTAGTGAATTATTTAAAGTGTTAGGGAAAAAAATCCACCAACCTAGAATTCAGTATCTAGCAAAATTATCCTTCAGAAATGAAGGAGAAATAAAAACTTTTTCAGACAAACAAAAACAAAGGGAATTAGCTGACAGCAGACCTTCATAGCAAGAAATGTTAAAAGAAAATTTTCAGGACTATAGGTCAGGAACTCAGATCTACATGAAGAAAGGAAGAACATCAAAGAAGGAGTAAATGAAGGTAAAATAAAATCTTTTATTTTCCTTATTCTTATTTTAACAGTTTGTTAAAAATAATAACAGCAACAAGACATTCAGTGATTATAGCTATAGATAAATTAATTGAATGACAGCAATATCATAAGAGATGGAGGGAGGAGTTGGGAATACTCTGTTGTAAGATACTTACATTACCCGTACAGTGTTATTTGAAGGAGAACATGGATTAGTTGTAAATGTATATTGCAAACGCAAGGGCAAACACTAAAAAAAAAAAAAAAGAAAGAAAGAAAGAAAAATTGTAAAAAAAAATTGATTTGCTGACAAGAAAAAAATGGAATAATATAAAATGCTCAATTAAAACTAGAGAAGGCAGAAAAAGAGGAGAGGAAAGAAAAACAAAGAACATGGGCAACAAATAGAAAACAGGAAAAAAATATGGTACATATTAGCCCACCTACATCAATAATCACTCATTTACAATGAATGTGTATTACTTTTGTATTCAGAAAAGCTGTTCTCTCCTGCTCTCCCCACCCAGCAAATCCTTCTCTGATATCATTCACCTTCTGCCATGGCTGCCAGCAAGAAGGGGATGACAAACCACAGGCAGGTTAACTATTCAGAATCTGTGACCAACAAGGGGTTCGTTGAAATTTAAAGAACTTTGCAAAAAACAATGAAATACCATATGAACAACAGACTAACTGAATACACAGCTTATTCGAGATTAACCACTGTTAATTCTTTACCCGATATGCTTCTTAAAAACACTTCTAGCAATTTGCAGAACTCTTTCCTTAGAGATTTCTATTAGCCAACACTTGTTATATGGCCTTTTAATTGAGAAAACAAAACACCTTGATACCTTAGGGTTTTGTGTTTTCGATAATATTTTAGACATTAATCATTCCAGTCAAACACCACAGGAAAAATTTCAAGCCCCATTCCTACCCATCAGCAAAGGCCAAGTGAAAAGCCTAGACTTCTTTCCTCGCCCAGCAGTAACAAGGTACCCCTCCCCTCTGGTTGGGGGCGGTGAGGTCAGAGAAGGCTGAGTGAGATTGTCATACCTGCCAGGCATTATCAAGCCTCATCCTAACCCCACTGTCAGTGGAGAATATGTGGGGTACCTGGACTTCCAACCCCATCTGCTCCATCTTTGTGCTGTGTTAGTACCAGAGGAGGCCTAGTGGAGAGTCAGGACTCTGACCACTGCCTGGCAGGAAGGAGCCCAATCATCTCCCCTTGGTGTCAGTAAAGGCCATGTGGGGAGCAGTAACAAGGCCAGCCTATCCCTCCTAACCAGGATGGCTCCTGCTTAGCGAGGAGCCAGTACTCCCATCTCTGCCCAGCAGTAAGGAGGTGCTCCTACCCCCTGGGGTGTCAATGGAGGCCGAGGAGGGAATCTGGACTTACACCTACATCTAGAAGTATTGAGACACTCCCTTTCTCTCACCAGTGCAAAGCCAGAAGAAGCCTGATAAAACAGAAGACTTAAATAAATTCGTCTCATAACACCCCAAATGTCCAAGATTCAATTAAAAATCAACAGATTCCAATGAGATGACATTGATGTTAAAATCAGATCTGACAAGGATTTTAAAGCAGCTATTATAAAAATGCTTCAATAAGCAATTACAAACATTCTGAAACAATTGGAAAAATAAGTCTCAGTGAAGAAAAAGAAGAACCAAATAGAAATTTTAGGATTGAAAAATACAATTAAAAAACCCAAGAGAAAGGAAAGCATATGTCCATACATATACTTGTACACAAATGTTCATAGCAGCCTTATTCATAAGAGTCAAAATGTTGAAACCACCCAAATGTCTATCAACTGGAGGATGGATAAACAAAAGTGTGGTACATCCATACAATGGAATATTACTTGGTCAGAAAAAGGAATGAAGTACTGATATATGCTATGTGGATGAACCCTGAAAACATTAGGCTAACTGAAATGAGCTCGTCACAAAAGGCCACATATTATATGATTCAGCTTATCTTAAATATCCAGAATAGGCAAATACATATACAGAAAGTAGATAAGTGGTTGCCTAGTGCTGAAGGGTGTGAGGATGGGGAAATTAGGGGTGTGTGATTGCTAATGGGTATGGAGTTTCTTGTGGGGCATAAGGATAACATTCTAAAATTGATTATGGTGATAGTTGCACAATTCTGTGAATATACTAGAAACCAGTGAATTGTACACTTTGAACAAGAGAACTGCATGTGTTATGGGTTGAATTGTGTACCATACCAAAAAAAAAATGTTGGAGTCCTAACCCCTAGTAGCTCAGAATGTGGCCCTATTTGGAGAAAGGGTCTTTAGAGGTGATCAAGTTAAAATGAGGTCATCAAGGTGGGCCTTAATCCAATATGACTAGTATCCTTATTAAAAAGGGGAAATTTGGACACAGAGACAGACATGTATGGAGGGAAAATGTGAAGAAACACAGGGTGAAGATGTTCATCTACAAGCCAAAATGAGAAGCCTTGAACAGACTTCCCTCAAAGCCTGTACAAGAAGCCAACACTGCTGAACCTTGATTTCAGATTTGGTAGCCTCCAGATGGCGATAAAACACATTTCTGTTAAGTTTAAGTCACCCAGTTTGTGGAATTTACAGCAGCCCTAGCAAACTAAAACAGTATGTGAATTATATCTCAATCAAGTTGCTACCAAAAAATCAAAAAAAAAAAAAAAATCAAAACAATATGCTGTCTACAAGAAACTCATTTCAAATATAATGACATAGGTTGAAAGTAAAAGCTATTCTAGACACTTGCAATAGTATGGTTAACAAAAGAAACAAAATCCTAGCCCTCATGGAACTTACATTCTAGCGGAGTAGACGAGTGTGCCAAACAGTGTGGGTCAGGTGGTTGGGGAAAGGCAGCCAACCAAGGAAGGTTACATCTACATTTACATTTCCAGGGCAGAGAGAAGAAAAAGAGTTTCTGAAGGAGACAGAAAAAGAGCTGTGTGGTCACAAAAATCAAGGAATGGAAGGGACTAGGTCAAATGCAAATGAAGTTAGTAAAAGTCAAGTTCATGGAACTTCGCAATTATGTGCACATTTTGACATCGGCAAGAATCATTTCAGGAGTGTGATGGCAACTAAGATTCCATCATCTCAGCTACTTGCCAGCATGCTCAAGATATTTCTTTCTTCTGTTGCACCCACTTGACAAAAACTCAACTCTGAATAGGCTTTACCAATGAGCAGTGTTGAAGAATAGCCCTCCAGACAGATGGATGCCACTGTAAGTCCATGGTGTCCAACTCACTGCTGTTCTTTTCTAGTCCATTCTCTTTCCCATTCTCTAGGACCTTCATTTCAAACTATCTGTTGTCTTTGTACCTACCTCCATCCTCAGCCCCTCCCCACTTCTGGAACTGGCCACATCACTTGGTTCTCAAAGATGTGAGAGCAAAACCATTAGGTGAAAACTTTAAACCCTCTGCTACCCAAATGACACACATGCCTGTGTCCATACCCATTCCTTCATCTGCCTGTGACATGGATGCCAGCTTCCCTCCTCAGGAACCTAGGTGTACCAATGATCTTGGCCAACTCCTCCTGCACCCCTGCATTTCCACCTCCCCCTCTCTCCTGATTCTACCCCACTATCCTAATTAGCATTTAAATATGAGATGCAAGTTTCTCCCACCTTCAAAAAAAAAAATCCCTCAACCACACGTAATTCTATTGCTACAGCCTCACCCTTCGTCACAGCCAATTTCTGAGTTATCTGCACTTGCTCACTTCCATTACTTTGCAGTCCTCATCCCACTGCAACCTAGATTTACCCTCACCAATACACTGAAAAAGGAAGATATAGATTACCATAATTCCTAAATTCTAACATGCATATTCATTCCTCCCCCACATTTTAATAGACTACCTCTTATGATCAATATGATGGAAACCAATGGGCCACAGTTTACATTTTTCTTTGTATATGTAAAGATGCCTTAGATTCAATCAAATATGGTGTTTCTGAAATTAAAATTTTTTCTAAATGGGTACTCTATTTTTATATTGTATGAGAGCTTTTAACTTCACTAAACACCCTGAAATACTTTCTTTTGGCCTCTGTGATATCTCAGCTGCTCCTTCTCAATCCCCTTCTTGTATTCCTTGTCTAGTTCTCCTTTCCTCACTCATCAACTTCTTTGGATGAGCTCTTACACTACCATGGTTTCAGTACTACCCATGTTATAGGACAAGCCTGTAGCTGGTTCAATGTCATGTGGGCATGACTTCAGAGACATCAAATTAACTGATTCTTGTTCCAGTTACAAAGTAGAGTCCAATAATGACTTAGGTGAAGTTGTTAGCCTTGAAAGACTAAAGATGATAAATTAGAATGTTTACACCTACAGTTGTATTGCATAACTCAGAGCAGTAGAGCTGACCCAGATGACTTGGTCCTTAGTACAAAATACAGAGATTACATGCAGAATTTCTCCAGCCTTACATATACAGTAGGCTGAGTCTACGAGGGGTCACTTAGGCCTTCAGGTTTAATAAAACACCTACTCACACATCATTGTCCCCACTGTGCATTGCCCTACCAATCCCCCATTCCAGGCCCTTGCCCCTGAGATTTCAGTCTATTAGGTCAGTTTGCTGAATTCCTCTGAAATCCCCAGCATCTTTCATCTATCTGCCTCCTCGTTTCCCTCCCTTGTGAATGCCTGCTGCTCAGGTGTCAAGTGATTTCCACAGTCAGTGTAAGTCAAATACAAATGACGATCCACCATTTCTTCATTCACAAATATTTATTGAGCACCTACTATGTGCCACACCACGTTAGGCTCTGGGATGCAAGTGAAATAAGGTATCTCCCCTGCCCTCATGGAGCTTACAATCTAGCAGGGGAAACAGACAACACACAGTAAACTAATACATAAAATAAACACAGGTTGTGCTATCCGCCATATAGGATATGAACAGTGATAAGATTAGAATAGTTAGGAAACACCTCCTTTTTAGATAGAACGGTCAAGGAAGGCCTCTCTGAGAAGGTAGTTAAAAACTGGGTATGAAGCCTGGCTCCCCGCTTATGAGCTACATGACCTCAGGCAAGTCACTTACCCTCTCAGAATGTTTCCACATTTGTAGAATGGAGATAATCATATCAAACTCAAGAAACGCTCATTACAGTGAATGATCATGAAAACTCTTCAAAGACTTCTTATTTTACAAGGCTTTTCATGATTTCTTACATACTTCTCTTAATATTACTTAGCAAATTTCTAGCTATTCTGAACATTTTTAGTCCTCTCTTTATCCGTGTGCTCCTATAGTACCCTGTACATTTTACCACTGCATTGTAATCTCCCTATTCACTTATCTGTATATTCTACTGGGTCTGAGGACATCTTGAAGGCTGTGTTAATGAAGGAGTCTAAGTTGGACAAGAAGTACAAAGAAAACAGAAAGGGTTAAACAGTGGTAGGGAGTTTCAATGGAAGAAAATGTTGAAGGTGAGGTAACCAAAAATCTCACGGGCCAGGGTGTTGGATGTATCATCCACCAGAACACTGAAGATACTGAGAATACGCAAGAATCAGAGATGGCAAAGTGTGCTGTGAATTAGGAAGTGAGGCCTTCAGGAAATCAAAGGAGTGATCAGTGGCAAGAGTAGAGGTAACTGATAGTATAACTTCTTGGCATAAGCTGCAAAAGGGGCAGATTTTTGTCAGAAGCTTTGGGAGAAATTATTTAGAAATTACAATAGAGAGGAAGGGCAGCAACCACCATCTCCTGAGATATATGGAATGTGGACACAGCCCACACTGGTGAGAGCTACAGGCTATGGCAGGCCTTCAGGTGACAGCCAAATTTGTTATGGCAAGGCAGTTAAGAGAAAAATCAAAAGAACAACATGAGCCAAGCATGGATTAGGGAGGCGAGAGGGAGGGTAGGCAATTGGGAGTGACTAGAATACACATAGAAGGGAGACAAGTGAAGGTGAAAACGGAGGACAAGGGAAGTTTGCACTTCTTAAGATTTCTTAAGCTTCTTGGACACTTCCTTTCTGAAATCTCACGCTTCCCATCAAACTAACCACTGTCTCCCCTAAATGACTAACGTCCACTCTAACTGCCTCCTGTCTTGTAATATCACCATTATCCTGGTTACCCAGGCTTGAGAAATGGACTCAGCCCTTACTCCTATAACCACTCAGACACTGAATCTTGAGTCTTCCTTTGAAACGGCTCCAGCATCCCTTCCTTCCTTATTCCTGTGGCCATCACCTGAAATCAGTTCTTGTAATTTTATGTCTAGATTACCCTATCAGTCTCCCAAATAGCCTACCTAATTAGTGTCACTTCAGTTTAGTCAGAAGGCTTTTGAGGTACGTCTGTTTCAGACTGCCAAGTCCACTGCGAAATTTATGTTTCTTCGTTTGCAAAACAGAGACAATACTACTTTCCTTTGAAGGACCATGGTAAGGAATGTGACATTTTTTTAAGGTTCTTAACATGTCTGTTAGCAGGTAAGAATTCCTGAGTTTTGAAAACTTGATTATAAGCCTTCTGAACTATGGGACCAGATCTTTTATACTACTCTACCCCACATACACTTACAAAACACGTTGAATATTTGTTGAATAGTTTGATGAAGGCCAAAATAAGAGGGATATTTTATAACACAACAACGTTCTTCTTCACATAAAAAGAGTTGAGCTTTGAGAACATAAAAGCAGCCTTAAAATCCATTCAAAAAGAAAAAGCAGCCTGGGAAATGTGGTATGCCAATCAAGAAAATAATACCTTGAGCATCCGAAGATAGCAATCTGTTTTTCTTTCCCCAGAGCGGCCCTGAGAACACCAATATGGGACTGAAAACACAAAAAGACAAAGTGAAAAAGCAAAGCTTAGCTCTGCTTTTGTTGTTGTTTCAGCCTTACCACTTTTCCAGTTTGGTTTGGACTGCCTTTGGCTCAGAAGATCCTACTGGCTTTGGGGAGCTCAGAAAGGCCGAAATGGAGGCTACAGGAAGAGGAAAAAAAGAGAGCTGGCTACTAAGGGCTGGCCCCAGGCACAAAAGATTTAAGAAAAGGCAAGATTTTCTAACCAAAAAGAGAAAATGTAGTGTAACAATGGGCTACTTCATAGTGCAAGTAAAACTATGAATAAAATCATTTGGATATCCTTATGTAGGTGTTTCTGGAACATATCAGATACATATATTTGAAACTGAGACATCCCAGGAAAGTCTCTGCCCATTATCTCCAAATCAGTTACCCCAGCTCACCAAGGTCAGAAGGTGGAGGGTCTTAATGCAGATGTCTGCATAGAGTTAAATAGCATATATTCTTGGAAAATATGGTTAGACAGTTCTTCTCATACCAAATGGTTACAGTATAACTTAGTAAAACCACTTGGAAAAATGATATGAATCAAAAACTACAAAGTATTTACATCCTTGCCTCAGAAATTCACCTCTAGGAATTTATTCTAAGGAAATCATTTATGCACAAAGACATGAACTGTAACACTGCATCACGAGATGCAACCTAAAATGTCCAACAGGGAAAGGTAACAGGAAGCATGGCACATCCATACAGCATAGTTTTTAATGACATGGAATAATGCCTGTAGATTGAGAAAAAAATCAAGGCACAAATTATACTGAGAATTAATGAGAAACTATGTAAAATCGCAGACAACTAGCAAAAAGACTGGCAAGAAATATGCAAAAATATTAAAGTGCCCTTTTCCCCTTTTCTGTATTGTCTAGATTTCCCGCAATAAGCATGTATCACTAAACATAAATAGAAAAAAAACCATTATTGAGTCAGGCAAGCATTAAAGAATGGGCATTTTTATTTAGCCTAATCTGTTTCTCCTAGGAATTGGAGCGTGGTTCCTAACAACAAAAAAGCGGGGGCTTACAAACCAGTCATTCTTAAAAAAGCAGAGGAAGTATTAAATTCTTTCCACAAGTTTCACCATATTCGTGAAGAACTGCAGCAGAAAAGATGGTGAATCAGGTTCAGACATCAATCACCAACCTAAATGACAACTCCATGCTCCCACAAGACACAGATCCAGGGTCACAAAATACAACGTCAGACCCAAGTTTAAATGGCATACTGCTCTGCATTTTCCAAGATGAAAAAGATTAGGAAAATAAAAGCGTTTACTTGGGGGCGGGGGGGGGGGAGAGATTTTTTTTTTTTTACACCCATTGGGGGCTAGAGAGAAATGAAAGACAAAGCTGAGAACTAATGCTTTATAAAATTCAACTTTACTTAAAAAGACAAAATGTAACAATAAATACTTTTTTGGCAGAAGAAAAGTAGACAACTCGGTTACTAAATGACGGATGTCCAAGACTCGTCTGAAGGCAGAATGGTTCAAAGGTCAGAATCCAAAGTCAGAATAGAATAGTCTCTGTTGAATATCATTCATCTAAAATCCAACATCTTACCTTTCTTCAAATTCTTTAAGTTTCTACCCTAGGGAAACTTGTTTTATACCAAGAGTTATGGATCTCCTTATTTATACTCACACTCTTTCACCAAATCATGATATTTTCATTCTAGCTTTCCTGATTCTACTGTTTTGTTTGGCCTTTGTAATTATTCCATGACAGATGCCAAGAATTTATACCTTCTGGGCAGAAATGGAAACAGAATCCTAAAGCGGCTCACCTAAGGGTCAGAAAGTCAGTGAATGTAAGAAGACCTTAGGCGTGAAGCTACATTCAGCACCCATTACATTGCCACGAGTTACCAAAGCAAGGAAATCCTTTAACATTTCTATGTGAATAAAGATAGAAATACAGGTTGGCTAAGTGTTTGTAAGAGACTAATAACTGCAGTTCCTTTCCTTAAACATAATCACTGGTTGGCTGACATCTAAGTAACAGCTATAGATGACCTCCTCTGAAACTGAATTACACTTGGTTGAGCAGATATCTGGACTAGTAAAAGAAACTGTTACAAAATCAGAGCCTTAGTAAAAAATATTTAGTGACCATTCTAAAAAAAGGACAATGACTTAATAAGCATGCTATTGTCACAGGGCCAAAAGCATAAAGAAAAGTACTCACCTTCAAATATACATACGCAAAAGTCTCAATTTTAAGATTATAAACTTAAAAGTATATTTTAAAAAATGTTAGTCACCTGTATGAGATAAATTAAATATTTATGTAATTCAGTGTAAAGCACCAAAAATGAACAATAAAACTGTTCACATAAAACAGTGAAAAGGAAACAAAGCACAACTATAAAAGCACAGAGGTATCATTTACAAGAACCAAGTAAATAAACTAATTTCTATTAATTTTTTTCATTTACCTGATAAAACTTTGTTGGTTAAATTGGGGAGGGGAGGGTCTCTGAGCATCTAAAGGGTAACAAAGTGATAACAAATATACAGCATTTCTTTATTAACAAATTATACCACACAAATCAGGCTACTTTTTCTATCTGATTACAGAGTTAACAGAACTTGCATCCATATTTAGAGCAGCAACATAAAATTTTACTAGGAAGAAATTCTGTATCTGGACCAATCGACTGTAACGTGGACTAAGAAGGTAAAACTGGCAACTATGATGCAACTACTGCAAGAAGATTCAGGTTCGTCTCCCATGCTTGTAACTCTCCAAAAGGGATAATTCATTAAGGGGATAATGCAGCCAAAGAAGGGATGATGTAGAAAATCACATGAAATTAAATGAGTACAAAAAGAGCACGGGGGGGTGGGCATGAGAACTTGAGAAGGTGTGAAAAACCAAGCAGTAACAAGTCAGCTCCCTGGAGTTGCACCAACCCAGATTGTTCCCTATCCTAACTGAAATTGGTGGACTCTTCATCTGGGCACTTCAGTTTGAGAAATCAGTTAGATTAATCATTTTTAACACAGGTTTATTTTTAAAGTAGATACAGCTTAGGGAGAGAAAGCTAAATATTAGGGAAGTATTAACTCCTTCAGAACTCAAAATTTTGCAGCCAAATGAAAGCAAAGTATAAAATTTGGATAAAAATGTTTCTCTAAGGGTAAAACAGTTTTCTGAGAGATTTTAAAACCAAACACACAGTAAGAGAGTAGTTTTCAAAGTGGGTTTCAGGCCCATCCTCTCCTCTTCAAACCTTTCTTATATTCAAACATTTCTAATTCTGTTTTGTCTTTTGTGGCTTCAGGAAAGATTTCCTTTTAAAAAAAAGGAAAGGGAAATCTGATGCCATCCCCATCCCCTTGCTACTGTTTGTTCTTTAAGTTTGAAAATCACTGCTATGAGAAAAATGAGATCTAAAACATATTTTCTTTGTCAGTGTTACTAAACTGAAAAGTTTCAACACAGATCTGTACATTATCCTGTAAAATAAATGAGCAAAAGAAGTTCTTAGGAAGAAATTAAACTTTGCTATTCCCACCGCCCCTAAATCTGTTCTTCCACTGCCTCCAACCTCTTAATATTTCTAGACAGTGAGAACAAAATTCTAACAAACATTTCAGCCTACACCTTAATCTAAAAACATTTCATCTGACGGCTGCAGAGAATTTTTTTTTGAGAAGGTAAGCCCCCAATTTATAGAAACCTCTAGAATAAGAATGTACGATTACCAAAATAACACACATTACGTCAGGGCAGACTCTGCATAGGGTTTCTTCAACATAATCACTAATAAAGAACAGCCAAATCCCAGAACTTCACTCTGCATTCATCAGCACACAATACCAAAATGTAAACAACAACCAGGGGAAAATGCTTAACACAAAGGCCATTTTTCTTTGATGGAATCAGGGAGAAAAGTGGAACTGCAGGAAGAAAAGTGGAACCCAAGCTTTGGCCACTTATCAAGACTTCATTACTTCAACGAAATAGAACAAATCTCCATGGAAAGGACTCATTCGGCAAACGTAACTTCTTTCCATATATTTTTCCTTCACATCAGATTAAACAAAACTTGTCATTTCAGAATCATTGATTACATCTTTTAATTAGAAAAAAGTTTACTTGAATATTTACATAACTTTATTGCTGTTTATTACAACAAAAAAAATTTTAACTGATTTGTAGAATCCAACCAGTAACATATGAAATTGAAATCCATCTCTCAAGAAGATGCAGTTACAGCTCAATGTATCTGATGCTCAGAGTACAGCATGAATAAGAAAAATCCTCGCATGTCATGTGGTTCTTGCTGCAGTCATCTGTGTTCATCTCTCAGAAGGCAAAAGAGTCCATCTGACACTTCAATAAATATCAAAGTAATTGTTACCAAAAAAATAGCTTCCACGGACCAGAGATCCAAGAAAGAGCAGTTTTAATGAATGATTCCTAGAATCGAGTGAGTCCTCCTTTAGTCCAATGAGATGATGTCAGGAATGTTACTTCCACTGCTGGTTATGACCCCTGTCTCACTCCTGCTGCTGGATGAACTAACATGAGTACTGCTTTCATGGGGGCTGGTGGTGGTGACAGACGTACTGCTTGCTGTTAAGGGTGAGGTGAGACTATCCAAAAACATAGGAGGACAGTACTGCTTGAAACAAACAATGATGCCGATGAGGAAGAGGCTACATCGATTTTAAATATAGAGACTAGAAATTGTTAGATATGCACAAGTGATAGCCACACATTTAAATCTCAGTGGGACTTAAAAATTTCTCAAAACTTCATATCTTTGGATGGAAGGTGGCATGAATTTAACATTTTACATTATTTTGTGAGTGCAGCATATTCCTGCTTGTCTCAAAACTTACAGAATTTGTGACCAAATATGTAGTAGTACAAAAATGTCAACAATAAGTGAAGTTATTTAATACTGAATATTGGCCCCAAAATTATGACTCATACTTAATCTCAAAAAGAATTTGCTCACTAAATGTATTTATACCAGATTTAAAACACACTGTAAAAGGCTAATAAACTTGTTTTTAATGGTGTTAAGAAAAATGCTAATTCAATAACTCTCTCAAAATTTAGTATTACTCAGACCCTTAAGGAATAATGTTAAGACTGATCAGCGGGAAGGCAGCATCTGACTCCTTTGTACATACATGTAACAGTACCTGTGTAATTAGAAGATAGCATACATTCTAATATAGAGACTAATATAGAAACTTGGTAGCTAACTACCACGGGATGCTCAGAAAGAGTTATCTCAGGTACTCACAAAATTTTGGAATAAATCTTAAAGGAAATCTAATCTAATCTAATTTCCTTTGAGATGCTTGCTTGACACCCCCTTCCAACTGTTCAAATTTCTGGTTTCTTTAACATCTTAGTTGCTGATTCCCAAACTAATTCCAACCTGAGTTTAGTACTCTAATATTGACCTGGAGGAACAGAGAGAGACAAGAGCTAAAAGCTTTATTTTATATCACCATAGAATATTTTATGTGAGAGACAACTGCACTGACGAGTGAGATAAGCGAGGTCCAGTATACATTACAAGAGGAGAGGTCCTAAGTCTGTGTTCAGATTGACTGTATGAAAGAAGATCAGTAAGGATATCTGATCAATATTATCAATTCTATATATTATTCAGCCTATCATCAGAGATATTAAGAACAGAAATTTAAAACTGAAGTTGTTTAGGCTACATGATCTTCAAAAAGATCATAAAATGGGAACAACAGCCCCAGGTTTAAGGCTGCCAGTCAGTGGAAGGGCAACAACTAAAATCCAGGGTGCCTTTTAAAAAAGTAACTTATGTTTCGGATGGACAGTTGTCTTGGTTCATCAACAAAACGAATGCCAGGCACAAAGACATTCAAGGGGAGTTCTTAAAGAGCTTCTAAGAACCTCTAAAGAGAGTTGCATTGTCAGGTATTAAACTTCTTTAAAATCAATTTCTAATTTACCACTAAAATTGAGCCAAGAATCTGGAAAAAGCCCAGAAACTTAACATTTTATTTCTACTACCTCTGAGGCAGTTTTTGACCACCTAGGAGTAAAAAGGTACTCTTCTTCATTTGTATAATGAATGCTAGATACTATAGTCCTGCTATCAACAGCCTCTACATCTTGAAATCTTACAATACTCAGGTTACAGCCAATCTAACTCTGTAGCCTTTATGTGTAATTTGAACACATCTGCATAAGGATAACAGGGATTAAGGGGGCAATGTGGAGGTAAAGTAGAACAAATCTAAGGAGTCAAGGAAAACTGAAAGCACAACCTCACCCTTCATTTATTTGGCTTAGCAACAAGTTAGCCTGACACCAAGCATGCTAAATAGCCCTATAAAATCAAAATCCTCTAGGTTCCAAGATCATTTTTTTAAAAAGGATGATTCACATTAAAAACAGTAATACTTTAAGCCTGAAGAATCTATTTCCTAAAAAAACAGATAGATATTTTGCTATAGAATCTACTGATGTAACAAAGTCAACTCAGGGTGAGAAGAAACTCCTCATTCTGTGCCTGTTACCTTGGGCCCAAATTTCCAGTGCTGTTTATGTGATCAAATACAGAGTACTGAACCAGGAAGCTGATACAAGACCTGTGGTTAGCTGATTCTGAGCAGCCTACGAAGCAGTGGATCATGGTTCGTCCTCTATCCCTCCCTACTCTCAACACTTCTCTCAAAGTCTCTTTCTCTGTTTTGCTTTTCCCTTCAGCTTTTCCCATGCCTTTTCCTCCTCTGCTCTGCCTCTGCTATAATAAGCCTTATCAGTGGAGTCCACGCTCATTGCAAGGTCTTCATGTTGGGATGCTGGGATACTAGAGTTTCTTATCTCTGACAAAGAAAACAGGAATGACTGGTTTATAGCAAGTTTAGATTAGGGAATCTCCAAAGTCTGAATCTGGTTGCCTTTAAAGACAAGGAAGAATCAAGCTAATGATTCAGTCTGTTTAATCAGCTTCAGCTATTTTCTATGTATAGAGCAAGTGTTTTACAACTTATCTCTATAAGGTTTTAACTTCCAGTCATCTAGCACTGCTTCCCCTCATTTTAATCACTCAAATGCTCGTAAGAAATGCCAACTGATTATATTAAACGAAATAAAATATAATTTAAAATTCCAGTATTAAAGGCCAAAATATCATAAACTGAGAACTAGCAACTTCATCCCTCCAAGTAAAATTGTGAAATATTTATATAGTACTTCCTTTCCATCAATTTAAGTAACTGAGAGTTGACTGTCCTGATTTTATGCAACTGGTCATTTTTAGTTAGTATGACACAACCAACAATCAAATACAAATTAGTTGCTTAAATTCAGGATACATACCTGGGGATCAACTGGAATAAGGGAAAGAAAATCCAAACCTAAAACAAAAATGTTCTGTTAATAGTTGTCTCATATGTTGGAGACAAGAATTATTTCCCTAAATCATTTTTTATTTACCTTAAGTCATAAAACATTTGGGTTAAGGTCTTACCATTCTGCCATAGGGAAGGTCTATACCACGATCAGGATATTTCAGGATATTTATGTGGATAAAACCCAAAAATGAACATATTTCCTAACAAAACAACTAGAAAAACTGCCTCCCAGAGACTTAAAGGGGGCAGTCCAAAATTTTTCAGATAAATAGGACTAGTCAAAGCAAACTTTCCCCCTTTATCACTTAGCAGAATGAGAGGCAATAAAATGAAAAGATGATGATCTGGATTCGGACCATTAAAAAAACATACTTAAGACTCTTAAGATACTTCACATTTATTTTTTTAGAAATACACCACACTGAGCTTCATCTAAAATATCACTTCTTAGACAGATAAATGTCTATTTCATGGACAGCTCTCTGTTCCCCTGTTCCCACAACAAGAGTAGTAGTACACAGTTCAACGTGCTGCACAAAGCAAGCACTTGCTAACTGCTGCTCACTAACAAGCTAAATCTTACCAAGGTGTGCTGGGTTATAAGCTAATGCAGTTTTCTAAACCAAAGCTTTGGGATTCTCCAATTATGCTTTAGAAATAGAAATGTGGTAAAAGGTTGCCCAGTAATACCATTTTGAAATATTAAAGTTATAACAATAAATAATAAAAAATTTCAGGTCTGAAAAATCTAGCAATAAACTTCAAGGTCAGTCCCCATAGACCTCTGTTAGACTAAATTTCAAAACATTAAAAAAAAAAAATCACATACTAGGTGTAGGTTACTAAGAGAGGCCAATTTCTATTCACTCTATGAATTTTTATATGCTGGTATTCAATGTCACCTCAAGTATAATAATCATACAGAGTGTACTCTAATACTAGACTGTTACTCTAAAGAGAGAATATTAGTGGGAAATGATATTTAAAATATTTAATAACCAGTATGAATAATTTATAAATCAAAATGTTAAAGTATATTTATTCCCTTATAATCTCTAAATAAGGGTATGATAAAAATACTTTTCGGGTAATACAAGCTGTAGCACCAATCATTTGAAAGAAGTCATTTAATTTCTAAAGCATTTTTGAAAACTGCTGATATTTTTCATTTCATATGCCTATCACTAGCTATATGATACAGCAAGGTTTGAGCAGACACTGGAATCACAACAAACTTTTCCAAGGAGTTTCCCATTAAATTGATACTAAGTAGGTGACATATCTCAATAAGCAAAGAGTTTCTCTTCACACTAATGATACTGTCCAGTACATCCTCTCTCTGCTTCAGCTGAACAGTAATTCAAAATTTGTCTAGCCCTTATAATACCTTCTGAGAGTTTTATACATTCAACATTTCTATTATGGACTACGTCACAAAGAGTTTATTTGCATATCATTTAATTGGCTTAATTTTATTAATTTTGTTTTGCTTCAAATGGTATATAACATTATTTATATAATAACTTCTGCTTTTAAAAGCTTAATTTCAAATATTCACTTTTAATGTTTGTTGAATCACTCAGTCCATTTGAATAACGAAATTCCTTTATAAAGCTACAGAAAGTATTGCTATTTCTGTTGGAATATTGTGTATTGAAGCCAAATCACTCAAAATGCTCCTTTTCTAAATGTTTATTCCCATTTCATAACTTCAGTTTAAATAAATACACAGGCTTGATATAATTTTCAAGCTGTTTTTGCAGTTCTAGCACTGGAGACTGCCCATCGAGGTGCTATGTGTCTCCGTATTTTCATTATTTCAATTCCCATCTCTTCAGATGTACTGCAATTCTCTTTGATGATTATTTCATGTGTGCTCGTAGATATATAGTCTATTGATAAAACATTTTAAGAGATTTGTTTGATCTATATCTTTTGATACCTTATCCAGGGATAATTGAATATGGTAATTTATACAATGCCATAATAAAATGTCTAGAAATTTTTCTGAAATTTTGGTTGAAACCCATTGTCTCCCTAGCATTATACAGATGCTGTCTACACAAAATTCAATAATGTTTTTAATGTAAATATTTCTCACTGAAACCATTCTTCTCAAATAGTAACACTGAAGTTCGATATAGTATTTCAGATGTTATTCCTATTAAAAAATGATTATCAACAATGTCTTGCAATTCTACTTTGTAAGTACAGACTATTAAAACTTACATGAAATAGATGAAGTTTCATGAACAGTGATTAAACGTTATTGCCTTATTTTGTAAGTTTAGTAAAATGCTGTTTTCTTATTTCACCATAAGTTTGAACTGCAATGATATGTTGTACGGATATGTTGTATTTTTAGGCCCTCCTAAGTATTTCACACGTTGAAAATGCTCAATTATCTTTAACTAAAAAGCAGGTAGTGTTAAAAATTCTGATGGTACATTCTAAATGCGTTTGTCAATACTGATAAAATTGTTGTTTTAGATTTTAAATGCTTCTTCATGTGAAACTGACTCTGTATGTCTTATTAATAACAACACATTCTCCTTACTTGAGCCATGAACTTTAACAAAACATAACTCCTAAATGATTAAATATGTAAATGTTTAGCACTTTCAAATTTTAATGATACAACTTTTGAGCACTATTCCCACCTGACAAATATGGCACTAGCAATAATAAGGCAGTCATATTTTTTCATGAAATAATCAAGCTGTTTTCCATTCCATAAATACAAATTATGTTTTATTTTGCATTCACTGTTGCACAGTATCAGAAGATGCTCCAAGCTGCAGTTCATTATTAATATCATTTCTTCTTTGTTCTCCTGCAGATTCAGAAGATTCATGTTTATGACGTTTAAAAGGAATGTTAAGAAATGTATTAAAAGTTTGTCATCTCTCTATTCTTGGTGTTCTATTTAATATTTTATTATAAATTATTAAACTTATAAATATCAAAACTGTACAGTACTAATTACATAAAAATTATGCACAAAAAATCCCCAAAGTAATTACTAATTACAAAAGAGCATATTAACAGTAAAACCAAAGTAAAAACTAAACTATTTAGATGTAGTAACTGCTACATAATTCATAGATGATGGTAAACTGGTAACTCTTCTAAAGTACAACAGTTCCTATTCTATTCTGTTTATCAACTGATAAGAAAGCCTTTCAACATTTTAATAATCAGTATCACTATATTGGCTTATATTGTCTAAATATCGGCCCTGGATATTAGTCTTAGTTCCTTAATGTCAGCTTGAAATGCATTTTATGAAATACACAGTTAACATATTTTACTGTTTTTCTCAAATCTGTACATTTTATAAAGTAAATAGGCTGACTTTATGCCCAAATTTTGAAATAATATAAATTCCCTGAAATTAAAAATTCATCCAAACTCACATAATTCAAAAACTAACAGGGCAAGTGATTTGTACAATGTACCTGTTCTATTGCTAAATGGCCAGAGTCACTTAGTAAAAACAGAGAACGTTCATTATCTTTTTTCAGGATTTTTAATTCAAGATCTTTAGGAAACAAATCCTTCTGGAATGCTTGTTTGTAACACATACTAAGATGACATGTGGACACTCTTCAACTTCATTTGAAACTAGCCACAGTTAAAGCAAAACATGGCAGTAAGGAATTAAGACTCTCTGACTTTCCATCTTTCTTAGGACCATGAAACCTCACCTATAACTCAGCATCAAGCTTTGTATCAACAAATACTCTATAACTGGTGCTAGCTGGGTTTACAAACAATTTTTTAAAATACCAATTCCCAAAGTACATGTGGAGTAAACACACTTAAGAAGCAAAAGGTACTTAACATTTTTTTTGATGGATACTATTTTTAGTCTACTCTTTTCCATTAAATTTTATTCAAACTGAATAAATGCTGAACAAATTTCAAGTGACAAAATTACACTGGGGCAGAGTACACACTATCAACTTTTTCAACAACACAAACTTTGCCCAATAGAATATACACTGTGCTTAAAATAAAGACCTTACTAAGAGGGGCAAGAAGAATAAATCGTAGGTCAAAATTAATTTCCTAAATCCAGAAAATTAATAACAGGAAGAGGTGACTGTATTCCACTAAAAGGGCCCTTCAGAGAGAAGGGAAGTCATGAATTTAAGAGTCACTGGTACTAACTTGCTCAAATTTGATCGACCAAAAAATGTCTGCAAAAACAATGGCTATGTAGGGAGGGAAAAAGAGGGAGGGAGGAAAAAGCTTTAATTTTGTAATATGGTCTTGGTTGCATACATCTTGGTACTAAGGTAATTCAAGCAGCCTTGAAGCTTTTAACTGTTAACATACATATAAAAGATATCCCTCAATATTAAGCAGAGTTCTAGGGAAACAGCAGGTAGATCCTATTTTTACAGGGTAAAGTTGGTAGGCAACACTGACCTCACAGTACACCAGTATATTCTGAAGTTGTGATGGGATACCAAGAAGTGATGGGCTACTGAAAAAAGTATGAGAAAACATCCTCCCTAACCTGTGAAGCTTCCATGATAAACCAAGAAAGAGTCTCCGAGTACAAATTCTCTATGAGGAAGAATAAATTCTGTAAAATTTTCCTACTGTATTTCCTCTCATCAAAATCTACAGATTGCTCTGTAGTTAAAAGGATAGGAACTGAATGTGATATATTTAAAACAGATACTACTTTTACAGGAAGCCTTTCCTTAGCAATTTCCTTAGCATTTCTATTTAAGATATTTAAATTATATTTGCTCCACAGATTAAGATAAAAAATAAATGGTAAAACTTGATAAAAAAACAAAACAACTCTTCACATACCTGGCAAATCTGATGACATGCTTGATATTGGCGTGTGGTGGAATGGTACTGAGTAGTCTGTTAATGAAGGCGGAATAGCAGCAGGATCAACCGAAGTCACACTGGGCACCCTTACAGAAGATGGCTGATACATGAGAACCCTGTTTTAAATAGCATGGGAAATTACAAACAATCTGGCTGTTAGTTCACAGGAGAGAAGGGCTGTACCACTGGGCATTGTCAGTCGTAAGTTCACTAAGTTTCCAAACAACTATATGGCAGCTACTCACTACACAGTACTCCACTCACTCTCCTCTTTCATAACAGTCTTCACTTTAACATGAACATATGTTGGCTCTCAACAGCAGCTGTGACATAAGAGCAAGGTGGCATTAAAACATAATGGACAGTGCTGGAGCAATACATAAAACTTTGATCCACAAACAGGAATATACTCTACATAATGATTTTATTAATGTATGTGTAGCATGTATGTGAATATTAGTAATTTTATATATAAAGAAATTTAGAAATAAAATAGAAGACTCCTAAGATTTGATTAAAATTAGGGTACCTTTATGAGTGAAGCTTATACTTACTATAGCTCAAGCATGATTTCTTCCATTCTAAAGGGAATTGTATTAATTATTAGCGATCTTATCTGGGAATCACCCGAGCAAAGATAGCCAGTCCTAAAGCCAGCCAGCCTGATGACAACAGGCAGCAATCAGAAATCAGAATAAGACAACTACTCAGGATTTAAGACATAATATCCAGAAATAAAAACACTGGCTACCATGATACCATCTACTCTTCCAAGAGGGCTTATGACTTTGAAATTCGCTGTTCATGCTACGAAAAACACAAATTAAATACACTTAAGATACACTTTATTACTGGTATTTATACATGTATGTATACACACTATATATATAATAATAATAACTTTATAATTTTAAGAAGCAGTATAGTTAAACATATTTTTGAAAAAGTTCAGGAAAAAAGAGAGATGATTTTGCATTCTTCCTACTTAACCTTCATTTTATCTTAGTCCAGGGTAAACAATTAGAAGTTCTCAAGAAAACACCTTGAATATATACAAGAAACTAAGCAATGTTACGGACCCTCTGGCTGATGGTGGCCATCTTTTTGTCCAGCACCTTAGTGAGGCTGCAGTGGTAGCACCTGCTCTCCGAGCTCTGCGATGCCACACAAGGATGACAAGAAAAAGATACATGTCGGAAAGTTAGCCAAGAAAGACAAAGACCAAAGGCAAAACGTGGGACAAGCTCAATAACCTAGTCTTGTTTGACAAAGCCACATAAGACAAACTCTGTAAGGAAGTTCCTGACTATAAGCTTAAAACCCCAGCTGTTGTCTCTGAGAGACTGAAGATTCACAGTTCCCTGGCCAGGGCAGACCTTCAGGAGCTGCTTAGTAAAGGACCCATTAAACCGGTTTCAAAGCACAGAGTTCAAATAATTTATACCAGAAACACCAAAGGTGGAGATGCCCCAGCTGCCAGTAAAGATGCATAAACAGGTCCCACCACTGTACATTTTGAAAAATAAAACTCTACTAAACTAAAAAAAAAAAAAGGAGGGTGGGGGACAGGGACACAGGGACATTAGGACATTAAGGTCAGCATTCCAAAGCGCTGCCAGTAAATTACTGTGAGCTTAATGAGAGAGGCACAGAGCTCTGCAGCTGGAAGGGACCACTACAAAGATGAAGCACAACTGACAGAAAGAGTACAACCATCAAAGTTAGACTGAGATGACAAGTAGGACCTCTAGATGTCCTTTCCCTTGGTTGAAACTTCCTGTTATTGCTCAGATTATTAAATACTAGTAATAAGAAATGATGACATATTTGCATGACATTCTTCATACTCTAAACAACTGACAAAACTATTTCATAACCTCAATTAAAAATCTCAAACCACTTAAATAATCACCACCTATTTAGACACTGGAGTCCCTCTAAAACCAGTTTGCATTATAACATGAGGCTCTTGTCTAGCTGTTATTCTGTACTATTTGTCAAAAATACAGATGTTGTTGGAAAGGAGGAAAATGAAGTCCTCTTGAGAGGACACACATGGCTGTGCTGGCAACTGCTAGTCTCAGAGAAGCAAATAAATAACATAGGTCAGAGTTCAGGAATCTTAAACTGATCCATTTGGGAGGCAAAGGAAATATAACATGCTTGAGACGGTAACATAAGCCTCGTATTTCACAACACATTTTCCAGATGTAGATGAAGATGGACAAAAAGAGCAACCTGCCTCGGTTAGAATCGGAAGGTTTCTTGGCCTCCAGTGTTACCTGTCAACCTAAAACCACAAAGGTAGACTCCAGAGGGGGAAAGAGAAAACCTGAGATGAACTCAAGTACGTATGTTATATTAAAGCACATCTTTTTCTGGAGGTTTGAAGACACTGGTCCTCTACAATGATGAAAGTAGAACAGAAAATCACCAAAAGTGTTTTCAAATTACAAATGATCCTACCTCCCACACAGGAATGTGTACCAGAAATTGTGGGATGGGGTATGGGGATAAGAAGGAAAAAGACAGGGACTTCCCTGGTGGCGCAGTGGTTAAGAATCCGCCTGCCAATGCAGAGGACACGGGTTCGAGCCCTGGTCCGGGAAGATCCCACATGCTGCGGAGCAGCTAAGCTCATGCACCACAACTACTCAGCCTGCACTCTAGAGCCCGCGAGACACAACTACTGAAGCCCGCGTGCCTAGAGCCCATGCTCCGCAACAAGAGAAGCCACCACAGTGAGAAGCCCTCGCACCACAACGAAGAGTAGCCCCCGCTCACCGCAACTAGAGAAAGCCTGCGTGCAGCAACCAACACCCAACACAGCCATGAATGAATGAATGAATGAATGGAGACACTGGTATATGTTAGTACTAAGGAGGGGGTTTAAAAAGTGGCTCTGATTATTCTGGTTGTTTCACAGTATTAATATATCTTAATCATATACATATTTTTTAAGATGCAAGCTTTTGAAGAAGACCTATATATATATATGTGCGTGTGTGTGTGTATATACATATATATGTATGTGTGTGCATATATATATACACATATACAATATACACACATACATATGATTTCATTTATTTTAAAAAGTTCCTACTTAAAGGTACATTTAATCTGTCACTTTTTCTCTGACACTGAAAGAAACGAAAAGAAAAATTTCAAGTTTACAAGAAAAAGACAATGGCTGCCTTTCTCTTGCTCCCTCTTCTCTTCTTTTGATATCTCACACTGGAGATTGTCTTTTGTCCTGATCCTGAACTGACCTTTCAACCTGGATCAGATTTATAGAAAACAACAATAAAACTCATTTTCCTACCCTGGCCCCTTTATTTCCATCTGTAGATGAGTAAGGTCAATGTCCCAATGCACATGTCACCACAGTAACTCTTAACCACTGCATATCTTCTGTTCTCATAACATGAAACTTTGAGTGATTAAATAACTATTCCTTGTTTCTCCAATACAAAATGCTGTCACAACACATGAAAATGTCACAATCCACTGACAGTACAAATTATTAAATCAACATCTAAAATCTCAGCAAACATCAAACTATTTAGTGTAGGTTAATTCCTATTACCTGAACCTTGTAACCATTAATACAAATTCAACTTTATATAGAATGGGAGAAATTCGTCGTTTGTTAGGATTATCAAATTACCTACTGGTAGAAAGATTTTTGTTTTAATCAGAATCTTCACAAAGACCACATTCAGAAAGGTAAATGGTTCTAATGCCTATGCAAAAAAAGATGTATTTATAGATACGGAATAACAGGAACCATGGAGAAATGTAAATGGCTGTGTCTGGTGGAACTGTGGGTATGTGATGCTATAAAATCATAAAAACATTTTTTAAAACTTTTAATATTTGTTACTCCCTCCTCACAGGATAGGCAAATACACACACAGGCTTTATGTGTACAATATGTATGTGCACATATATAAATTTTTATAGCTGTATCCATAATATTACAGCACAAAGGTAAACTGCTGGCATGTTGCTAGACAGCAAATATTAGTATTCTAGACTGTGTACTAGATCACTGAATTCATCATACTTGGCCCCAACTCACATGTCTGAAAATTCAATAACTTGAATTTTTATCCATAAACCTGAAATTCACTGGGTGCTCCCACTTTATGATCATAAAAATATTTTAAAAGATTCAATTTTGCTAATGATTCTTAATCTATTTCTAATCTTTGTTTCCTGTCTTTAGAATACCTCCGCATTAATGACAAAGCAGTCATTCAATTTCCCAGGCATGGGGTAGGGACATAATATTTAAAATTATCTTTTAATTTAGAAAAATCGCAGAGGTTTTCTAAAAGTCTTAGATTAAGGTGCCAATTTCTTCTGACAGGCTATGCAGGGAAAGAGGTTAGAAGAATTACCATCAAAGTGTTAACAGAATGCTTTTTATTTCTTGACGCTTTGAAAAATTGTTTATAAGAATAATTTTTTTCAAAAACAATACCTCTTAAAAAATAACTGCTCACCTGAATTTTAGACTGTAACTTAAAGTAAGTTTTCCTGTTTTTCCTCTATTTCCCATTTGCTTACTATCATTGACCAGGAAGTCCTATGATAAACTTACACCTCAGAGAAAATTTCTAGATGCTGACACAAAAGAGAGGATATGAACAGAACGACCAGGAACAAAACCCAGGAAAAAAAAATGTAAGAGTTGCAAGGGATTACAGAGGTGATATAACCATAGCATGAGTCTCCACTGTGACACCTGGACAGGTGGCATCCAGTCTTCCTTAACACAGAAAATGTGATTTTAGCACAAAACATCAACTTTCTTAGTGTTCAGAAAACTCCAACGGGAAGTTTTTCCATGTATCTTTCCTCCATTGGACTTAGATCTGCCAAATGTTATAACACAGAATAAACTCAACCCAGTTCATCAATGACTCCCGTTCAAGAACTACAAGATAACTATAACATATTCTCTTCTCCTGGCTTAACAGCTTCAATCCTTAGACCCATTCATCCATCAGGCTATGTTTCCACTATTCACCATCCTGTTTCCCTCCTCTGGCTGCTCTCATTAATACCCTTCTTGATGACAGCCCTGACTAAAATGGTCTAAGTGAAAGTTTTCTAGCCTAAAATGGAACAAAACTGGCACGCGTATGTATCTTGGACACTGCTTCGTTTATTAATGCAGTCTAAGAACAAATCAGCTCAAGTGGTGAACCCTTCAAACCATTAAGTGAATTCTGACATTTCAGAGAGTTTCTATCAGGAATGGCCATTAATTTATGGAATGCCACCATCTATTAAAATGACTATATACAGTCATCCCTTGGTATCTACAGGGAATTGGTTCCAAGGACTCTCCCACCCCCCACAGATACCAAAACTCATGGATGCTCAAATCCCTTATATAAAATGGTATAGTACTTGCATATCCTCCCATATACTTTAAATCATCTCTAGATTACCTTATAATACCTAATACAATGTAAATGCTATGTAAATAGTTGCTTGCAGCAAAGAGCAAATTTTGCTTTTTGGAACTTAAAAAAAACTTTTCCCCAAGTATTTGTGATGATCCATGGTTGCCTGAATCCATGGATATAGAGGGCTGACTTGTCCTATGACAAGATCCATTTTATCAATGTATTTCCTAATAGTAAAGCATTCTTAGATAAACCCTACTTGGTGGTAATGGATGCCATTTTAATATATTATTAAATAATTTACTAAGACTGAATTCAGAATTTTCACTGAACTTCCTAATGTGAGCCTGTTTCATAATGGGTTCTTCTCTTCTGGCTGTTAATGCGTAAGTCTAGTTTGGTTATTAAGAGTTATGTCAACTTTGTGGAATGAGCTGGGAAGCTGCAATTTACAGACATTTTAAACCAAAATTTTCATGTATTGCTGGTTTAGTCAAAAATTTCTACCTTATACTCACAATGTTAGTTTTTATTTTCTTTTTAACTTCCATGAGGAGACTTACATCTATCTCTACGGTAGGTGTGAACTGCCCTGATTCCTGATGTTCAAGTCATTTCAGATTGTCATTTCATTTCAGATTGTCACCCAATGTACATGCCACTCCTCCAGTTCTGAGTCCTCAAGTATTGGTAAAAATGTGCTAAAGGACACATAGATGGTAGACCCTTATGGCGAGCCACCAGAGACACCCTCTACGATCACAGTAACTCATGAGTCCATATCACTACGCACAACCCTTCAACCTGCCAGGAACCCATCTAACTATAATACTGTGCAACGTATGTTTTTCCAACATATTCTAAAGGGTTTCATTAGAGAGTAAAATCTGGAAATACCACATCTAAGTATTCATTCCCATGGTTCTCCACTTCAGTAAACATTTCAAAATTACATTTTCATTTTTTATTATTTAAATTCTAGAAATGCCAAGCAAATTGTCTGAAAGGAACAATAAATGATCAGCATCCCCCCAAAAACATCCCACTTGAAATACTTATTTCGTTTTCTGTTCCACTAAAAAAACAAACAAACAAAGAACACCCTTACTGTGATGTGTAAATCACATCTGGAAATATAAGCATTTTAACAGTGAAGAAGGCAGCACAAAAAGTTTAATTCTCCTGGTTTCAAAAGTAACTATAAAAAAAGAATGTTTCAAAAGTGCACCGAGAATATAACTCCACTTGTATAAAATGTCTAGAAAAGGCAAATTTATAGAGATAAAAAGAAGATCAATGGTTGCCTAGATTTGGGGTGTGCATCAGGATTAACTGCAAAAGAACATGACAGACGTTTACTGGCTGTTGAGTATATTCTACAACTGAATTGTGATGATGACTATACAACTCTATGAATTTACTAAAATCACTGAACTGTGCAATTGAATACTTAAGATGGGAGAATTTTATGGTATATAAATTATATCCCAATAAAGCTATTAGAGAAAAGAAGTGCTATGAGAGGCCAAAAGATAAGGCTGGCATACCCAAGTTTGAAACAATATGCTCATGGATGTCAAGAGAACCCGCTGCTACTTTCCTGCAGGTTCCAAAATCTCTAAGAAGCACCTATTGCTAAATACTCAAACCTGTCACTCACTATATGTCAGCAACAGCTTCTGCCAGATGACTCATAAATAAATGCTAGACTGCATTTACTAGCCCATATTTAGCCCTGGAGAGAGTGAGAAGGGAAGGCAATCAGTTTTTTACTGAGACAATGACCATGTGGCTGACACTGAGGCTGAGCTCTTTCATTATCTTATTGAAACCTGAATTTAATCTTATGAGGTAGGCATTATTTAACCCCATCTTACAGAACAGGAAAAGGAGGCTCAAACAAGTTAAATATTTCATCTAAGATCACAGAATGAGTAAGCAATGGTGTCAAAATTGGAACCCACACTTGTCAGATTCCTAATTCCACACACTCGGCTTCCTCATGTTGGTCTGTGATGCCAAATTTACTCCTTCCAAATAGATTCAAGAAAACAACAAAAAGTATCAAATATGAAATAAATATTTAGACATGAGAAGATTTCAACTCTTACTTCCCAAAGATGGGAATATATTCTTCATCAAAATTTGCTTTCCTATAAACAACATGCTCACTTGAAAATATTTCAACTGAACAAAAGGCAAATTAAAATAGCCCTATATGGTTATGCAACTCTCAAAGAGACATTTACAAACTTATCCCAAGAACAGTTAGTTCCAAGTGTAATAAACAATAGTGAACTATAAATTAACAAACCCTTTGGTTGGGCTGCTTTGTGTTTCTGACATAAAGATGCATTTCCTTTTGGCAGGAGGGTTTTCCTCTTCATCAGAAGAGCTTTCTATTGTTAGGTCAATGACATCCACTTTCTTCTTGCTCGCCTCACTGGCTACAGTCACTGAACAAGGCTTACTGAGGACACCTGCAGCTGCAAGTAGGGAACAGAGGTGAAAAAAAAGTCAAAGGTGTAACACGAGCTCTAACCATAAGAGTTTTAACTGTGCAGCACATCCTGGAGAATACACAGCCAATAAAGACCATACTCTGTCCCACAGACAGAGACCAACTCTAATTCCAGTCATCTGTCTATAAAATGACTGCTTACCTAGGGAGACAGGGTGAGCGCTATGCCTTGTGAGAAGATGGAAAGCCTCTTTCAGATGGCACACTCCGCGTTATCTCCCCAGTAATGCCGACAGATTTGCACAGATCCTGCTCCTCACGCTGTCTCCCTAGGTTGAGCACTCATGTTACAGACAGACATCCAGAGTTAAGGGGCTGGTCTCTGGCCATGGACAAGAGTATGTAGCTTTACTGGCTGTGTATTCTCACAGACATGTGGTAGGGTTAAGTCAGAATCATACTTCCAATCTAGCAAAGCAGTGGTGCTCATATCAAAGAATATATAAGCTCTACACCATAAGCAAGAACTTGATAAAATTTTCACCTTGATAAGTGGAAAAAACCCCAAACATCTCACTTAAGTTACTCAGACATTTAAAGTTTTTCTTACCAGCTATCTACTTAGGTTCTCCTTTCTGCCCACTACAACAGTCTCACATGATATGTTAACTCACCATTTCAAAGAGTGGTGAGTTGACTCACCATTCTACTACAATCTATTTAGTAGAAAATGCATGCTACTTGATAATGGAAAAGCAGCAGCAATTAATTAACTAAATCACTACTTTTCTCAAGGATGAGGAAAACCCTTATCATTCCACCCATAGGTTCAGTAACAATCACAGGAGAATGATTAATATTGACATAAATCCTTTACTTTTTCCTCTCGTCTAACTCTGAACACCTATTATTCATTACATTATTAGAATGTTAAATATAGTCAGCACAAAACTCAAATGCAGTGAGTGGACTATGTCAGATAAAAAGAAACTAAGTTCACCTATCGGTTTTAATTTCTCAGACAGCCTTTATTTTCCCCACTCAGTGTAGACAGCACAGGGAGTTGAAGGTTGAGTATAATTCCTAGGTAACCAAGGCAATAGTCAAATTTCTTCCCACAAGGCAATGGAAACAATTAGTTCACTTCTTTACCAACTAACCTATGACCATCTTCCCCCACCCTCCATTAATGGATGATACAGCCTCTCTAACCACACCTCCACCTGGGGTTCCTCCAACAGGTACTCTAAAAATAATTCTGAGAGACCTCCCTGGCAGTCCAGTGGTTAAGACTCCGTGCTCCCAATGCAGGGGACATGGGTTCAATCCCTGGTCAGGGAACTAAGATCCCGCATGCTGCACAGTGTGGCAAAATAAATAAATAAATTAAAATTTTAAAAAAATTTTAAAAATGAAAAGTTCTGAAAAAGTGTCCATAGAAATGTCATTTATAATTTTTCATGTTGTAACAAGCACCATATATTAAAATGATTTTAAAGAACACAAGTAACAAATGTTGGAGAGGATGTGGAAAAAAGGGAACTCTTGTGCACTGCTGGTAGGAATGTAAATTGGTGCAGCCACAGTGGAAAACAATATGGCAGTTTCTTAAAACATTAAAAATTAACTACCATATATGACCCAGCAATTCCACTCCTGGGTATATATCCAAAGAAAACCAAAAACATTAATTCGAAAAGATACGTGCACCCCCAATGTTCACAGCAGCATTATTTACAACTGCCAAGACATGGAAACAACCTAAGTGTCAACAGATGAATGGATAAAGACGATGTGGTATATATATATATGTATTAATATATACAATGGAATATTACTCAGCCATAAAAAAGAACAAAATTTTGCCATTTGCAGCTACATGAATGGACTTGGAGAGCATTATGCTAAGTGAAATAAGTCAGACAGAGAAGACAAATACTATATGATATGACTTATATGTGGAATCTTAAAAATATAACAAACTAATGAATATAACAAAAAAGAAGCAGACTCACAGAGAACAAACTAGTGCAGCACATCCTGGAGAATACACAGGAGATACAGAGAACAAACTAGTGGTGACAAGTGGGGAGAGGGAAGAGGGGAGGGGCATTATTACAGGGGTGGGGAAGCAGGAGGTACAAACTATTAGCTACAGGATAAGCTACAGGGATGTGTTGTACAACACGGGGAATATGGCCAATATTTTATAATAACTATAAATGGAGTATAACCTTTAAAAATTGTGAGTCACTACATTGTACACGTATAACTTCTAGAATATTGTAGAGCAACTATACTTCAATAAAAAAATAATAAAATGATTTAGGTGATTGTTTTATTTACTTTATATATGAAAAATACACTATGAAAAAACTGATTATAATGTGGTATAAACTTCAGTGCACTTCTTAAGAATAAAAATCATTTGGGAGAAATTGCATATGTAATAGATGATCAAAAGATAAAGTGAGCAAACTGAGCCCCAAATGGTAGCTCTCATGGCCAAAGTTAACGCTAACGATAACAACACACAAGTCTCATCGCTTTGCTCTCTGCTGCCGTTCTGCACATACTTTCTATTTTTGTACATGGTTGGCTGGATACTTTCATAGCTTCTTTCTTCGGTCTCATTGGACACCAAGAACCATCTTCTTGGAATTTGATCTCATCCACATCAGAACAGTCATTGAGAATTTCCATAAAAAGCCTATAAACCAAGTAAGAAGTACAGAAATGTAATCAAATGGCTCTGTTCAAAGGTGAAATAAAGTAACACATTTTACCTTGGAGACAAAAGTAATGCTTTTTGTTTGTCTTGGCCCTAGGCTTTAGCTGTTTAACTGGCAACAAAAGAGTTAAGTGACTTACTGAATATCATATTAAAAATCAGTGATTAAACAGAAAGAGACACCTGGAGCCTTCTTGCTGGGATTGGCAGTAAAGAAACCACCCTCAGGGACTTCCCTGGTGGTCCAGTGGTGGTAAGTCTGCCTTCCAGTGTGGGGGACGCGGGTTCCATCCCTGGTTGGGGAGCTAAGATCCCACATGCTGTGGGGCAACTAGGCCTGTGCACCACAACTACTGAGATTGCACACCTCAACAAGAGAGCCCACATGCCTCCAACTACAGAGCCCATGTACCCTGGAGCCTGCGCACCACAACTAGAGAGAGAAAGCGTGCACTCCACAACTAGAGAGAAGCCCATGCACTGCAACAAAGAGCCTGTGTGCTGCAAAAAAAAAAAAAGATCCCACATGCCACAACGAAGACCCAACGCAGCCAAAAAAAAAAAAAGAAAACCCTCAACATAACACATAAACCAAACATAAAAATTCTTGTACGAAAAATCATTTATAAGCTTACTATCAAGAAAAAAGGATTACAGTGGTGGGGAAAGGAAGTAGAAATAGGGACACAGAAGAAGTCTCAATAAATTTAAAATAACTCAGCATACAAATTATGTTCTATGATCAAAATGAAATTAAATTTGAAATGTCTTCAGAAAAATACCTGGAAACTAAACAAAACAACCCATGAGACAAAGATAACATTAAAATAATCAGAAATTATTTTGAACTGAATGGAAATGAAAATATAATACAATCTTTAAGATAGTTTAAGGTACTAAAATCTTTAAGGTAGTTAAAGCAGTACAATCTTCCTATATTACAAAAGGACGCAAATCAATAACCTCAGCTTCTACCTAAATGAAACTAGAAAAAGAAGAGCAAATTAAAGTGAAAGTAACCAGAAAAGGAAAATAACAAAGAACAGAAACAAATGAAATAGGAAAAAAATAAAATAAAATAGAGAAAAATCAATGAAACCAAAAGCAGGTACTTTAAGATCAATAAAATTGACAAACTTCTAGTCAGACTTAGGCTCACTCAGAAAGAAACAGATAACCCAATGAGCACTGTGTCTATTAAAGACATTTGTAAAAACTTTACCACAAAGAAAATTCTAGGCCCAAATGTCTTCACTAGGAAATGCTACCAAATATTTGACGATTCATGATACCACCACTTCCCAGCTCCCTATATAAGGCCAGCATTACTCTGATACTAAAAACAAAGACAAAACAAGAAAACAACAGACCACTATCTCTCATGAACTTTAGCAAAACAAACCCAACAATAAATATAAAAGATAACAAATCATGACCAAGTGGGATTTATCTCCAGAATGAAAGGTTGTTTAATATTTGAAAGTCAATCAATGCAAATCATCATGTCAACAGACTAGTCAGTTCAAGACAGCAGGACAAAGATATAAAACACATCCAGATTAAAAAGGAAGAAGTAAGACTGTCTTTATTCCTAAAATATTACTGCCTATACAGAATATCCTATGCTCTATAACAATGCTATTCGAACTACAAAACGCATTTAGTAAGGTTTCAAGATAGAACATACAAAAATCAACTATATTTCTATATAATACAACTAAAAATATAAAAAACAATACCACATCAGAAATATGAAACAATGGGATAAATCTGACATAAAGCATACAAGACCTATATACTGAAAACTACCAAACATATTGAGACCTAATTAACTAAATAGATATATATCATGTTCATGGATCAGAAGACTAAATACTGTGAACTCACCCTTAACTTATCTATAGATTCAACATTATACAAATCAAAAACCCAGATTTGTTTTCTAATTGACAAGCTGATTCTAAAATATGCAATGAAATGCAAAAGATCTATAATTGTCAAAATAATTTTGAAAAAGAATGAAGTTAGAAGTCCCACGTTACCCTGATTTCCAGACAGTGCAGTACTGACATAAATATAGACAAATCAATGGAACAGAATAAAGTTCAGAGATAAATCCACATATATATGGCCAACTGATTTTTGAAAAGAAGGTGCAAAGGCAATTCAATGAGGAAAATACAATCTTTTCACCAATGTGGCAGAACAACTGCATGACCATATGCCAAAAACAAAAATGAAGCTAAAACCCTGCTTCTTATCTCACACCATATACAAAAATTAACTTGAAGTAGATAACAGATCTAAGTATAAAATTAAACTATAAAACTTCTAAAGAAAGCAAGGAGAAAATTTTTGTGACCTTAGGTTAGGAAAAAATGTCTTAATGTGATATCAAAAGCACAGTACATAAAAGAAAGCCTTGATAAACTGGCCTTAATCCAAGAACTTCTTCTCTTTGAAAGACACTATTAAGAGACTGAAAAGAGGAAATGAAACATTAGCAAACTACAGATCTGATAACGGACTTACATCCATAATATATAAAGAACTATCAAAACTCAGTAATATGAAAAACAAACAACCCAACTGAAAAATGGGCGAAAGTTTAAGCAGTCACTTCAAAGATGACACACAGATGGCAAATAAACACACAAGAAGATGCTCAGTACAGTCATAAGCGAAATGCAAATTAAATCCACAATGGGGTTCCACCATATACCACTAGAATGTCTAAAATTAAAAAAACTAACCATACCAAATGTTGATGAGAACGTGGAGCAACTGGAACTCTCATATACTGCTAGTGGGAATATAAAAGAGTACAACCACTTTGGAAAACAGTTTGGTAATTTATTAAAAAATTAAGCATACACCTAGTATGTGACCAGGGATTCCACTCGTAAGTACTTACCCCAGATAAATTAAAACATCAGTCCACACAAAGACTTGGACATGAATGTTCTTAGCAGCTTTATTTGCAAGAACCCAAAACCAGAAGGAACGCATCAACAAGTGAATTGATAAACTGTGGGATATCTGTACAATGGAATGCTATTCAGGAATAAAAATGAACAAACTATTGGTAGATGCAGCAACGTGGACAAATCTCAAAGCAAGCATATTGAATAAAAATAAGCTGGACAAAGGAAGCAGACACTTTATAATTCTATTCATACAAAATTCTAGAAAATCCAAAACAATCTGTAGAAACAGAAAGCATATCACTGTTGACTGAGGATACAGTGAAAGAAAGAGATTAGAAAGATACATGAGAAAACTTTAGGTAGGACAGATATATTCATTATCTTATTGTAATGATATTACAGGTGTATACTGGGTCAAAATGTACCAAATTGTACACTTTAAATATGGGCAGTTCTTATACCTCGATAAAACTGATAAAAACGAATAAGGAAAAATGCTACCTTCATTGGAATATGTAATACTTTAAATATGTATTTTCCCTAATTATATGAAAAACATAATTCCAATCAAAATCCAAACAGGATTTCTTTGTGCAATTTAAGGATGCTTTTATTCAAGTGAATATGGCAAACTGTAATAACAGTCAAGAAAATTCTGAAACATATGGCCTAAGAGATATTAATGAATAACAGAAATCCAATAAATAAAATAGTTTTGTACTGGCCAATACTTTGATCAATGGCACAAATACCAGTTCAGAAATGACACTTGAATACAAAAAATGTTTTAAATGATGGAGGCAGTGTCTTAAGCCCATGGGAGAGATTATTCATTAAGTGTTGGTGAGATTACTGACCAACCTTCAGGTAGAAGGGTGGAGTAATGGGATCACCTATTCGCTACCCTAAAGTTTCTCCCCTATCCCCAATTTTTTCACATAGTTCCATTCTTTACCTTCATAGCACTTAACACAATATGCAGTTCTTTACTGTCTCCCACTCTGGAAGTGCTCTGTTTACCATTTTAGATCTAGTATCTGACACACAGCCAGTATTTAATAAGTATTATATTGAATGAATTCATGAAGGAATGCATGATGGAATAAAGAACTGCATGAATGGAAGGGGGAAAAAAAATATAATCTTAAAAGTACCTGACAAAAAAACAAGTGAATGCTCATATAAAATCTCTGGGACTTTATAAAACACATTAAAGACAGAAAACCAAAATGAAGAGACAGACTTGATGGAATAAAAATTTAAAGTTTCTGAATGAGAAAAATGTCACAATACAATCAGAAGGCAAACTGGGAAAATATATTTAGCACATGTAAACAGAGAAATTAATATTCTCAGTATATAATGAGCACTTATAAGTCAGTGAGAAAAAGATGAACCACACAGGAAAAAAAACATTAAGAGGCAATTCATAAAAAGTATTATAACAACCAATATATGGATGAAGATAATAATTGATAATTATTGATAACTGATAATTCTTACAAGAAATAAAAATCAAAACAATTAAGATATCTTTTCAACTAGGAAACTAGTAAAGGCATTTTAAAAATAAGATTTAATATGACAAGCTTGGTAAGAAGACTGAGAAGTGGGCTTCCAATACACTACTGGCAGGAGAGTGAAACGACAACTAGGAGAGTAAAATCGTTTACTCCTCCTGGGAGGCATCTCGGTAATAAATAGTAAAAGTCTTAAAGTTATATATTCTCTTTTATTCAGCATTTCAATTTCTAAGAGCTTAAGGAAAAACCCATAGACATAAACGAGCAAACAAAAGCTTCAAAAATGTTCATATCACAAGGTAAAATAGAAAGAATGGCAACCATGTAGGCAATAATATTGGGTTGGCCAAAAAGTTCGTTTGGGTTTTTCCGTAAGATCTTACGGAACTTTTTGGCCAACCCAATAGGAAAAACAAACAAACAAACAAAAAAAACGCTTAAATGATTAGTAGTGTACCCACAATGGAACATCAAGTATTTAGGAAACACACCCTAAAATATTAATGGGCAAAGGGACATGACATATGCAACTTAATTCTCAAATGGTTCAAAAGGTTTCTGAAAATAGTAATAATCATCATCTCTTTCTCTCTATATACAAACATGCACACACCAAAAATACCTACATATTAAGAGGGAATGTGACAAAACAAATATGGCAGAATGTTAACAACTAACACATTGTGCTACTGTGCAACTTCTTGCTAAGTTTGAAATTATTTCAAAGTAAGTTAAAAAGTAAACGTTTACAGAGAAAAAAGTCCCAACACTCTTCATTGTCTCATTCCTCTCTACAGTAATACTCTTTTCAAACTGAAAAAAATGCCAAAGTATCTTTAAAGATCTAGGATATTTTTCACTCTATAGAGTGAAAATCATGATGTATATACACATCATTATGCAGAGAGTGATTTCAATCTTTTTAACACATCAATAACAAAATCATCACCATAGGGTGGGATGTTGATGATTTTATTTTAATCTTTTAATTAACTGTATTTCCTAAATGTTAATAGGGGTGCATGGATGATATATGCAATTTGTTTTAAACAGTGTTGCAGGAAAAAAAGGGTACCTCGTTTACTAATAATTAGTTTATATATTTATATAATTTTCCTTAATTCTGACATATGCAATATGACATGAGAGATAATGCTTAAGAGTTTGGGCTCCAGAGTCAGAAAAACCTGGAAGTGAATTCTAGTTTTAAACTTACCAGCTGCGTAACACAACTCTATCTACCCTACCACTTGCTCTGCGGTTTTACACAGACCTGGTTGCTCTTCAAGAAGTTCTAGGTAAGCAAAATGACATCACTAAGTGGATTTTACCCTTTCCTATGGACAATGAAATATGATCATGAAAAGCAAAAAGAAAAGGAAGCTACTCACCCTCTTGTCCCCAACATAAATAATATTATAAAGATAAAAGGGCCACTAACTACAGTTTAGAAATAAGATTAAGTATAATTAAGTATTATGTTGGGATATACTTACCCGTCTAAAATTAGACTTTCATAGGCAGCTTTTTTGTCACACACAGGACAAATCCAGGTGGGCTTCTTCTCATTCATTTGCAGATAAAGGGCAGCGTCAAAGCACTGTAGATGTGTACAAGTCACTGCACGGCATGGGATTGTCAGCCTCATTTTTCCTAACTATAGGACAGGGAAGACAACATGGGAAATCATTTCAGAAAAGAGAACAAAGCCTCAAAAGTCATAAAAACGTGAAGAAGTCATATGAGACTAACAAAATGAAAAAGAAACTAAAACCAGAATTTATTTCCATCAAGATTGCTATATATTTTATTTGTATTCACTGAAGGACCTATAATTTTTAAAAGGCCACCTCACTTTTTGAAAGTAGGTAAAACTTGTAAATTTACAGGTAGGAAAAGATATATATACAATGAAAACATGTCTCTTTCTCATCTCTTCCCCTATTTAGAGGGAACCAGTGTTATCCATCTCTTGCATGTCCTTTCACAGATGTTCTATGCATAATCAAATGTGTATTTTAAAAAACATTTTCCCAGATATGGTGGCATGCAATTCACACAATTCTGTACCTACATTTAAACTGTCTCCAATCTCATCACTACAAATAATGTTGCAATAAATAGCTATAGGATAAATTCCTAAAAGTAAACTTTTTGAGTCAAAGAAAAAGTGTATGTGTGATTTTTGTCACAATGACAAACTATCTTCCACAGAGGTTACCTACTGATTTACGCATATACATGTATTAATGTGCTTGGTTCCCCTCGACCTTGTCAATATAGCGCTATTGAATCCTTTGACCTCTGCCAATCTGATAGGTGAAAAATACCCCACTGTAGTTTTGGAATACACTTCTCTTGTTATAAGTGAAGTTGAACTGCTGCTGCTGTTTTTTTGTTTTTCTTTTTTACTTCTCAGGGTCATCTGTGTTTCCAAGAACTGTCTATTCATAACCTTTTCTCATTTTCCACTTGGTTATTTATCTTTGGTTACCTATATTAATCAGCCTCATGTATGTGATATGAATTGCAAATACATTTTTATATACTTTTTTTCACTTTTGTATAAGCACATATGTTGATGTTTCAATATACTCATATAACCTAGTACTCTGTTCAATTCTTATTCCAATTGGTAGAGGAATACCAACATCAAGACATATATAACATCCAGATTAGATCAGATCAAGTTTTTCTGTAGAGCCTTTTGAACCTCCCTGTATATTCCCTTTATAGAAAAGATCTCAGTTTATAACCAGCTCTCTTATTCTGATAGAAAATCTGTTTCTTCCACTACACTCTAAGCCCCACAAGGTCTGTCACTGTTCACCGCTGTAATCCAAGTGTCACAACACAGTACCAAGCACGCAGCCTATGCTCAGTATTTGTCAACCAGACGGTAGAATGAATGGAGAGAGTGGGTAAGGGGCAAAGAGAAAGAAAAGGAAGAAGGAAAGACTTCTTTATTTGCACTATAAAGTCTAGAAGAAGTCACAGCTAAACTATAACACTGTCAACTCTGCCTGAGGGGTAGGATTTTTAGAATGTTCCTTTTTTTTTTTTTTCTTTTGGTTTATCTGTAATTTCTTTCTGCTAAAATGAACATTTGGTTATTTTATAATTTAAAAAGAAAATAATTATCCAACTCATCATTATAGCAGTAACTAATGCTTATATAGTTGTACCTACATGTGTATCACGTTGAATACTTTACATTAATCTTCGTGACACTTTACATTTTAACCTAACAACTACACTATACAGTTGATATATATTATCATCCCCATTTTATAATGAGGAAATAGGCAAAAAGAAGCTAACTAACTTGACTAACATTACAAAGTTAGAAAGTGGCAGAGTCAATATTTGAACACAGATGCTCTAACTCCAGAGTCCATACTACCTCTAAGTGTCTAGGATTCTAAAAGAGATTTTGGAAGTTACAGTGATTCATGCAAGTATGTGGCACAATTTAACTATTTAAGATGGAAAAAAAGTGAGAAAAGAATGTGAGGCACACATTCTCGAGGATCATGCCTGCAGAGTATCTGGGCTCTTCTTTTTTTCTGGATAAAGGTTAGATAATCACCTAATTTTATGAGAAATATATAAATTGTATTTGCATATTCTTCAGGTTTTTATTTATCCATTCTCTTTCAAGTCCTAAGTGCAAATATTAAAGTGATTTCCAAGAGGGTGGTAAATAAGACAGCTACATTTATGCTCCAAAATTAGCAATAAATCATAATACAATTGTGAATGCAAAAAAAAAAAAAAAAAGAATGTGAGGCAATTTCTCTTCTATGATATTTGCCTCTATATTTTCCCTTCCTTTAATAATGAATTATCCCTTAAGTAATGTAGAATCTTACAGCATGCTAAAGACTTTTATGTAAATTTCATACAATTCTCATAATAACCCCATGACTCCAAAAGGACTAGTATCTATATTTCTATTTCTGAAATGAAGATGCTGAGGCTACAAGAGGCTAAAAACAATACAGTCACTAAGATGCAGTTGCTAGAGCTATAACACAAATCCAAATGTTTTTCACTTTCATAAAGACATTCCTAGTTTTACATTATACATGGCTGTAGTTTTTGGTTTTACTTATCTACCTTTTCCTACTTTGCTAAGAGTTTTTGTTCTATAGGAATGGATGTTGACTAAATATCTATTTAGCCCCTAATGAGATGATCAGAGGATTTTTTTTTCTTTTTCAATTATTATTATAGATAATTTCAACAGATTTTCTAATATAAAACTATATTTGCATTCCTAAGAGGCATCCCTTTGTTATCACATATTATCCTTGAAAAAGAGTACTGGATTCTACTGGCTAGTGTTTTATTTAGGAATTTTCCATCATTGTTTTTTTTACATAATCCATGTTGGGAAACAACCCAAATAATCACTAAAAAAGGTTGGAAAAAAATAAGCTGTACCATACCAATTCAACAAAATACCTAGAGTGGTTAAAATCAGATCTAGACATATGAATATATTTAAGATATACCGTTAATTTAAAAACAGTAAACCACTGAACAGTATATATAGCACAATACAGTTTTTTCCAATAAACATACACATGATTATAAACAGAGTTAAATCTAGAAAGATAGATATCATGTTATTTAAAATGTTCCTTCTGAATAGGTTTTAGTAATTTAAAATTTTCACTTTTGTTTATTTGAACAACTGTATAATAAAGTAGGTATTATTTGTCAATTTTTTGGATTTGTTTCTTTAAAATAATGCTCTAACTCAACCTACTATGGTTTTTTTAGGCAACCAGTTCTCAAACTTTTGGTTTCAGAATCCCTTTACACTCTTCAAAATTGAGAACCTCCAAGAGCTTATATGCATGTAAGTTGCATTTACCAATATTTATTGCATTAGAAATTAAGAGACATTTTTAAAACACAAGAATACACAGGAACACATTCCATCAGCCATCAGAGCAACGACATCAGCCCCTGTCAGGTAACCCCTATCAAATATCACTGTCTACTCATGAGAGAATGAGAGCAAGAAAGGGACAAATTGTGTCCTAGTATTATTATAAAAATAGTTTTGACTTTCTGGACCTCTTCAAAGAGTCTCAGGGATCCCCAAGTACCCTTGGGCCACAATTTGCAATCTGCTGCTTTTTTCTTTTTCTCCCTCTTCTAGGCCATTCTCATCTCTCCTGTAACTGCTTTAGAATTTCCATAGCATAAAGAAACAAAAACATTCAGGACTACAAAAGCTGCTGATCCTAAATTTAATGCTACTCTAGTGTCTTACAAGAGCTAATGAACATTTCCCAAGTTAAAAAAGCATTTATTACTAACTGGCAAAATCTGACAGATTTCCTAATACTAATTATGGAATGTTAATAAAAAAAGATTTGAATGTGCTGAATTCTATTTAGTCAGATGATGGCACTGTTTTGAAATGTATTGATTTTATGAATAAAATGGTATCTAACACTGTAATGCAGCTTTTTTTTTAATCAAATATTAAGCAGGTAGTATCTAAATTGATTTTTACTTCATTATAGACTAATTAGTATCTGTCTAAAGAAAGAGTAGGTATAAGCAAAAATGGCTCAAATCAGTGGTTCCAAACTATTTGTAGAAGCAGTACCTTTTTTTAAAAAAACTTGAGTCAGAATCAAACAAGACATAAAATCAAACCTATTTTTCTTTTCTATCCTGGGGCACCCACCTAGCCTACCTCTGCAGGACAGTCCAAAAATCACTAGCTAATATCACTAAGATGGAACTCCGATGTAAAATTCAGATACT
Source organism: Balaenoptera ricei (assembly GCF_028023285.1). Taxonomy (NCBI): domain Eukaryota; kingdom Metazoa; phylum Chordata; class Mammalia; order Artiodactyla; family Balaenopteridae; genus Balaenoptera; species Balaenoptera ricei. The sequence goes on from NC_082652.1 coordinate 67,224,382, forward strand.
GTGTTCAAAAATTTAATTATACACACTCAATCAGATTCCTCTTCAACAGCTGTCGTAAAATTACCTTCCTTAGGTCCCAAGGACAGAGGTTTTGGACTGTGCTCTCACTATCCAGATTCATGTCTACTTCAAATCACTTTACAAACCATATTGTGAAATAGAACACCTCTCCCACCACCTTAAGCTATCATTTTCTCTCATTTTTGCCTAATTAACCCATGGTTCACCACTTACCCTTCCAAACGCCTGTGATCCTTTTTTTCTTCTCCGTTTCCCATCACCACCCCAGATCCTGTGTTATTTCCACAGTCAGCTGGCTACACTCCATCCATTCTGCTATCTTCAACTGATACTAGTATTGTCTCTGCCTCTAAAACTACTTTCATCATCTAACTTCTGTCATCTATCTGTTAAATTTGATCAAAACACTTGTGTTTGGTTTTCTGATAACATAGATCACATCTTATCGTTAGCAACCCAACGTTAGGTTAACACTAGTATAGTCTGAAGAGTACCATTCACTCTTTTCTTAGAAAGTGCTCTGAAAAAATCAGGTAGGATGAATACTGAGGAAAGCTCAAAAGATAGTCTCAGAAACAGATCTGTTTTCACTTGTAAGCAGAGAAAGAAAACATTTAATGAACTTAAAACAGAAACTTGTTACTTCATTTCTTCAAATAATTGAAATGTTAATTTTCTTAAAACTGTCAGTTTTATTAAAATTGACACATGTGAAAGGAACTACTCCCTATTCTTATATAGAAGAAATCCTAACCACGCCAATATACCACTTTCACTATTTTGAATGTCCAAGAATCCAATAGTTTGGTTATTGTTTTGTTTTTGTTGTTGTCATGTAGAACAGCACAGTGTTTGAAGGAAAAAATGGAAAAAAAATTTAAAAACCAGTTCCAAGACAGTAAGACTTACAGAAAATGGAACTATGCAAACTGTACAACTCCTCAGGTAAATTGTGTAGAAGTGCTTTCTTCCCGATAGAATAGTTTGACATACTAAAACAAAAAGGTGACGTGAGTTCCCTTCCCAAATAGTGGCTGTGCTTAGAATATAGCCGGCAATGAACATCTGCTGAATATACTAGGGTTAAACCATAAGAAACTTCCGATATCCAAACTGTTTTTGACCAACAAAATGGCAATTTCATGTGTTCCAATTTAATATCAATCTTAACATGAGAAGGAGGAAAAGGTACTGTGAAGAAATGAACTCAAATGAACTCATGCCCAGCTTGTGAGTAGAGGAGGTCCCAAGCCCCTCTAGGGCCCCTGCCACCACCTCAGGGCATTAATGTCCTCCTGCAGACCTTCTCTGTGTTTCATAAACACACGTTCCCGATTTCGAAGCAATCCCAATTTCATGTTAAGTCTATCCCTTTTCAGTAAAGGTAAGTTAAAGTTAATGATAACAAATAATAAAGCTTTAGAAAGAAAGATATCTGCTTTCCCAAATAGAGAGGTAGACTTATAATCAGAATATTTATAGTTTTGGCCCCATGTGGCAATATGGTACATTGTCTTATAAGAGAACTGGAATAATGTCAGAAGACCAAAGTTTATATCCTTGTTCTACTACAAACTAACTGTGTGATTTGTGTTAGCCAACCCCTTTCAGTCTCAGGTTCCTCATCTGCAAAATGGGAACAATTCCATACAGGCTTGCTAATAAGACAATATAAGGAGCACATAATAGGAACTCAACAAATTATTCCCTTCTCTGACACAATTCTCTTTCCATTTAAAAAACTGTATGTTTCTCACAATGGTAGCTGGTCACCAAATGCCTCCCCCCGGCAACTATATTATAAATTCCTAATTCCATACTTTTCTCATAAAGTTCCTCTCATCTGGAAAGGGTCCCCTCCAAGAGTAGTGATTTTAAAGAAGCCTTCATCCACTATTCCTGACCTCGCCTATCAATTAGCATTTATTAGGTCCTAATAACTTTACTGGTATTTTTCAATACCGTTTATATTCTGATAAAAGGAGCCAACTCTCTAGATATGTTCAGTATTAGCTGTGGATTATCTATAATTAACAGTGACAGATTATTCTGAACCTAAAGCTCTCTTTCCTCTTTGATGCAATATCCTTTTACATCTCTTCTTGCTTAGTCACTGCCTGAAGAACGTTTGCATTCTTTGGAATTATAATGCTTAACCATGAAGATCCCTGAATGGGAAAACGAAAAAAGTTCAAAATTCTATAATATACCATTCATTCACATACTTACTTTTATAGGAAAATTAGTAATTTATAAAAAGTAAGATGCCCCAGAATGTTTTGTTGCTTTACTTACAGGGCACATCAAGGACACCCGAAGGCTAGTGGTAGCAATTTCACTATCAGGATCCGCAGTAAGTTTTTCTTTAACTTTAGAAGGAGGGAAAATCAATAATAAAAACACAGTTTAAAAAATTAATTGTGACATATGAACAGAATTATAGAAATATATATATCATCTTATTTAAAGTTTCCCAAACACTTCAAATAGATCAAGAAACTACAAAAACAAAACAAAACAAACAGAATATTAAGTATTAATGTACTGAAAACACAACCATACTTCCAGTATTAGGTTAAAGAATTACAAACTTACAAACTCTAGATGACATGTTTAATTGAATTTTTAAAATTTCTTTTTAAAAGTAAAACTGCAGGTGAGGAAGAGTTTCAAAGCAGAAAGCTGTTTAAGACTTAAGAACAATACAACAATTAGGAAAGGAACTTGGAAGGCAGCTATCCTCTGAGCTTCAAATGCTTTTCTAAAACACATTCATGACTGTTTTAATTTGGGAGTACTGGTAATTTCCAACAATTGTTAAATTTGTGAACAGAAAAGGTAAAATATTCTTATACTTCCTTTAACTATTGAAAACTACTATGGATGTGGGAATGTCTGTGATCTTAATCATCACATAATGTATACAAGTTATTGTCTATACAAGCTAATGAAGACATACACCGCCTTCAGATGCCTAATTCTCAACACCACGATAGGGAGAACAGTACTGGAAGTAGAAACAGTGGAACCTGAGTGGGGTAAAAAAAACTATGGAAGAGCTTCCATGGCTTTCAGCTCTAGGCAGGAAGATCAATACTGTACTGTTTGAGATGAGAAATGGCTTGAGTATAAGAAACAAAATACCATTTCAACAGCCCTACTTGGTTCCCTTTTCAACCTATAGATCCTCTTCTCCTTTCTGGTTCATTCAGTGATATGGGAGGTAACTGGGAGAAAAATATTCTCTTTCCCAAAAAAAAAAATGTCTTGTTCAATTAACTTCAATTACTGTACTGAATTATTTACAGTTTGGGTTAAGACTTTTTTTTCTCTACCTATTAGTATACAGTATGAAAGCAAAGTACAAAATAAAACATCTCAGAAAGCAAATATTATTGTTGATGGATATCAACATTTCTTTTGCAAAAAGACCTTTTTTAGTTAGAAGTTTTTAAATGTACATCACACTACACACCGGAGGTTTTGAAGACTTGTATTCCTATTCTCAAGTCAACGTAGGCATCAAAACTGCCATCAACCTGACATTTACCTAAATAACTTCTTATGAAAAGGTGAAAAATCAGATTAGTTGAGATTTAAAATTAATCCTCTTGGGAGTGGTTTCTAAGAGAAGGGCTTTTCAATTCATAGGGCTCCATTCTTAGAGTATTTTTAATTCATAATTCATTTTAGGTTTCTAATAATTGTTCCCAAATTGTTCCTGTATGGAGGTATATGTGAGGCTTTTAAAATTTCCATTTAAAGCATCTCATATGCTCAGTCTTACAAACATTACTTACTTAGTGCTCTGGAATGATCAGGGTTTCTAATACCTTTCATTTTTAATCTCTGTAATAACATGGCTGATGTGAGCTGTCGTACAAGATATACAGACATGGAGTAATTCTACAAAGAAAGATAATCTGTATTAAAGATGAGAGATAATAGTCTATTTACATAAAACACTTGTCTAAGAAGCTCTGGTTCCTAAAACTAACATTCAAAATAACTTCCACAGGACAGTCAATGACTGGGAAGGGAACAAAATCAACTCAGCTACTTTAGGGAAGATGAACGCTTCATCATCTCAGTGATTGAGATATTTCTCAATCACTTATAACTTTAAAACATCTATGTGAAAGATAAAATGGCTCAGATCAGTGGTTTTCAAACTGTGTTTCTAACTTAGCAAAACTGGTGCTTTAGGGGCCACCATGGTATAAATGAGAATGCGCTCTCCCATGCCCACTTCTAACTAGAATTTTCTGTTTTTATGTAATGGGCCTCTCATAATATATTCATTGAAAAATGAGTTCCACTGCAGAAACAAAGTTCAAACACCTGTGGTCTAAATTAACACTTCACATCCAGAGTTCCACAGTTCTAATTCTGGCAGACACTTGTTACACGGCCTTAGGCAAATCACTCATATGAACCCAAAAGCAGCTATTGAGAAAAAATTTGACAATTAATTCCTGTTCCCAAACGGGCATTTTACTAGGGAAGGGGAAGCTACTACAGTATATAAGACACATGAAGAAACTATAAAAATCAAAAAGACGAGGCCAGAAAATAATAGCATCCAATCCCATACTCTCTTAGATCTGGCACAAAGGAACTTTCATTAGCTATTTATAAAGCTATGAAGAGATGATATACAATTTTACCTAAATGCTAAAAACCTACTTTACCATTTCATTACATTCATTCATTCAATCAATTCTACAAGAAATAAAATACTTTTAACAGTTGCCAAACCAAATACTTTAAATATCATTTTTAATGTCCTGTAACAGTCCTTTCAAATATCTGAGTACCCACTATAGTGTGCAAATTTAAGTCAATTAATCATTATAATTGCAAGGAAAGAATATTATTCCCAGTATGTGGCAAAAAAAACCCCCACACCTGTCAGGCCTTCAATGTCTGCAATCTTTTACTCAAAAAATCTGTAAGTTCATAATCATTTCAAAAAGATATACTACTCTTCTGTTCAAATTCCTCTCACTAAGCTTTAAAGCATTAATACTTGCTCAGTTAACAATGTCCCTTATATTTGCATATAACACCCATTCTCGAGATTTTATTTATTCTTTATAATAAGCAGGCCTCAGGGAATTAAGCAATTTGGCCAAAATCAAACAATTTGCCAACTTGGGACTAAGCCAAGATTTCCCAAATCCTTATCCAGTGCTTTACCACTGTACATTCACTTCACACAAATAAAAAATATTAGGGATCAGTGTCTTATGATAAAAAAAGTTAGAGTAAAAATTCAGAAATGAGAGCTCAAGAGAACAATCATTAAAGAGATCCTAATGTCTGTACAGTCAATACAAAAATATTCTTTATATCCAGCTCTGCAATTACCTTGGTGATAAAACCAAATAATTCTGGCTACAAACATGACTCAACTTCTCCATCTACAAATAGAAATACTATCCTTTATTTCTATGAAACAGCAACATTAAAGCTGATGTTCAGAAGTTAACTGAAATCTCTTGCCATTCTATTATTTCAGTTATATAAACAAGCAGTTCTAAAATGGAAATCCCTCGTTGTATTAATCAGTATCTCATAATTGACAAAACGCATTTTGAGACTAAGCATCAGCAGAAACCCAGGTTCATCAACCTAAAAATACAGAGGAAATAATATAAATCTAAGTAAATATTTTCATATGGATGCCCACATGTTATTTGAAGTATCAGCTGTTCATATACAGGCTGGAACAGATTATTTCTAATCACAACATGAGTACATTTAACCAAATGTTAATCTTCTCCAAAGCCTGAGAAAGCTTTCTTTGTTCCTCTTCAAAAATATATAACATTACCCCAAATTCCCAGTTTCTTAAAATACTACTTAAACACGCATAAACACAATTGTGATTAACCATTAACTTAAGAAATACTGTAATGATACTTATTTCCTTTCTAAGAAAATAAAGAGATGATACTCAGGAAACCTTAAAGTTTTAACCTTGAAAATCTCTGCATCTCTACCCTGAACTGAAAATTACTGCTTTTTGGGGTTACAAACAGAAAACTGAATGAGCTGGAGCTAGTAGCCTAAGAAAAGACAAAGTAAATCAACAACTAGTGGGAACACTTTCATGCTACCCAGAGAAAAGAATCTTTACCTTTCCAATTTCTGACGCCCAAGAAATGGAAATCTGGTTTGGCACAGCTGAGGATAATCTAACTAAAGATGTAATATTCAAAGGGCGTCCAGGGCGCTTCTGTTCAATCCCATTTTTAGGTGGTGGTGCATAGCCCTATAACCAAGAAAGAAAAATAATTTTAAATTCTCTGTAGAGGAGCAAACATTTTCTCCAAGACGAGTACAGTATCTTGCCTAATTTCAGTCGCACTTAATTACTTTTATTTTATCCTGGAAATCACATAGTCCTCACCCTAAGGTCACCGAGCCAAAAGAGGAAAATGACCTTTTAAAAATGTTACAAAATATTTCACAAATCCAGAAAAATACAACAAAAAATCCATGTTCCATTAAAATTAAAGATGCTGAGATCTTGCCATACTGACTACGAATTTTTTTCCTTTTTTTAAACAATAAAGTTGCACCTCTTTACACTGATTCATCTTAGGAGCTCTCATTCATTCAAATACTAGGGGTGAGAGAGGGAAAACGAACTCTGGAAATTAAAAAAAAAAAAGCAGATCAGTGAATTTCAAAGGAATTATTAAAATCTTCTGAGTGATAAAAACGCTCTCCACTGTCTTCTCTCCAAGTAGAACAGAGATTGCCATCTTTAATACCAGGTCACGTTAACAAAAAAGAATAACCAATATTTCAATTGGCATTGAATTAGCTTGATGGCTATAATAAAACTGCTACTTATATATTTTTCTATTTTTTCTAGTCATTAAGTATTTGTTTTAAATAGTAAACAGTCTCACTTTTGATTTCACAGTACATCCAATTCTCAATTACCACAGGACTTTTCAGTTTCTGATTTTCAAAACCAATATATTTTTTAGAAAATTAAAATTTCTTAACTGCGAAAACATCTACGTATTGAAAAGCGCACACCATATTTCATTGACTCTAAGATGACAATGATGCAATTTATGTACCACTGAGAAGGAAAAAACAGTAAGTTAATGATACAACCTAATGTACTTTTTTTCCTGCATACATATCAAGAAAACATAAGCAAAATGAACTGGCTAACATATTCCTTTAGGATATACAGAAGAATCTTTTGAATCGTTTTTTCACTGTCATCAATGCATATGTTTTCCACATGATACTCTCCTATATGCCACCAAGAGCTCGAGCTAAAAATACTTCTTAAAATTATATTCTACTCCACAAATATCTCTCAGATTTCCTTGCAAGTCACCGACACCCTTAGACTAACTGCAAGGGTTAATGCTGACACACCCTGGATATTAAGAGAACAAAAATTTCAAATAACAGCCAGGATTCACGAACCTTCCTCGAAATGTCCTCAAGTCACTTGTTGACTGAAAAACCGATGAAGGGCAGTTAACCAGTCATGCCATGGGAATAATAACATCAGGGTTGTGCAAGTGCAGGCAACAACAATACATTACAGCTGCCACCTGATCATCAGAAACTGTTAAGACACCTCTGCATTTTAAAGATGTCAAAAATATGCACCTTGGTAACAATGAGATACAGTTTTGGTGGTATCACACAGCAGAGCCTAGGAAAACAGTCTATCGCACTAGGGAACACCTTTTGCTGCCTTGTAGGAGGTAGGATAGTGATTATTAAGTGTGAATTCCCATGATAACTTGTAATCTACAACTTGCAACAAGACTTTGAAAATCATTGAGAACTGTCTGAGCAGAGGAATAGAAGACAAAGAGAAGAACGTAAATAACTTTCATTACACTATGGAAAAGGGAAATTGTGTGTGCGTGTGCGTGTGTAGAGGAGGATTATGCCCATCTAAAGTTGTTCAAGTGAAATAAAACAAAGAAGCAAACTCATAAGAAAGTCCTCTTATAAAGACTAGGAATTGGTTCAATGAGCAACACACACAAGGAATATCAACACCAATATCTGGGTAATTGTGAATGAAACCACTGTTTTGCCTGTTTTGGGCCTGAAAGACAATTCTGTCTTCTGGTATGTCCACTAGTACGTTAACCAAATAAAAATAATGGCACAGGGTGTGCCAAAATGATAAAAACTCATGAACTAGTTAGACAATAAACTCTCTAAATTGGAATTTGAGACACCCAGCAACAATGTTGTTAGTTAATTTGAAAGAAGAGAGCAATAGAAGGGAAGAGAATAAAAGAGCATATAAGAATGAGGTGTTAGCAAATTCAAAACCAAATATGGTACTAGTCTTATTCACTGAAATATTTTAAATCTATTCTCTACCCCACATGACTAGTTTAATTTCATTGGTAATTCTGAGTTATCTGTATACTTATATTCTCCCTCTGACCAACAGTATCACCTCCAGTCAACCATCAGTTACCTGATTATTGAGAACAGGATATACAGTTGACCCTTCAACAACTCGGGGGCTGGGGCACTCACCCTCCGAAAATCCAAGTATAACTTACAGTCAGCCCTCTGAATATTCAGTTCCTCTGTACCTGAGGCACACGCAATACTGTAGTATTCACTACTGAAAATAACGCAGTATTTGGACCCGAGCAGTTCAAATCCATGTTGTTCAAGGGTCAACCACAGCTGGAATTTTGTAAAATGTAAAAGCTGAGCCTTCACATATTTCTAACAATTTTCCATATCTAAAGCAAAAATAAAATTAAGTTCATCTGACAGGAGACCTTTGGAGTAAATCTAAGGCTTTCTAAATAAAGGCTGCTGGAGAGCCATTGGAAGATTTTTTCATCAGTCTCAACCTAACATTTCAACAGAAGATATACCTAAAGAACCTTTTCTGTTACATGCTCTGACAACATCCCATCTACTTGTAATTCTGACAAAAGTCGACAGTGTTGCTCCTTTAACATTTTCCCCCTAATTTTCTAATTACCATTACTACCTTAATACTACCAACATATTTACTATTTTACTTTGTATTATAAAAATTTTCAAACATACACAAGAGTAGAAAGAACAGTAAAGTACCCACCAAACCACTACAATTATCAACATGTTGTCAATCTTGTTTCATTTGCCTCTGGCCCAACCCGAGCCCACCCCAAAATACATAACCCCCCCCCAAAATATATACCCCACACATATACACATTTATTTTTGCCCGAGTATTTAAATGCAAGTTCTAGACATGCCATTTGACCCATACTTTTATATGCATCTTTAAAAGAACTTAAAAAAAAAAAAACAGTATCACGACCTTAATTTAACCATAATTTAAAAAATTGCCTATCTACTTTATATTCCAATTTCTCAACTGCCTCAGAGATGTCTTTTATCTTTTTATTACTGAAACTTTCAAACCTATACAAAAATAGGGAAAAAAGTATAACAAACTCCCATATACCTATCATCCAATTCAATAATTTACTTATAAGCAGTTTTTACCGCCATCTCAGATTATTATATAAGGTATCCCAGACACATTACTTTATCCATACATAGTTTGGTATATATGATGTCCTTTTACAGTTTGAATCGGAATCCAAACTTGATCCTCACAGTGTGCTCAGCTGTTTCTGAAGTCTCCTTTATTGTATATTAAAGAATAATTTTTATTCTCTCCCAATCCCTGCCTCCAATTCTACTCCTTTTCCAATGATGCCGTTGGAGACCCCAGGGCTTCTGACCTGAAGAATGACCTTTTCTTCTGTATTAGACAGACTGCTTCCTCACAGTATGAAGGTGTGATACTCCCATGTTTTAAGCTGGTAATTAGTTGTACAGGCTTGACCAAATTCACGTTCAAATTTTCAGGCACAAAAACTACCTAAGGAATGTTATGTTCTTCCTATTGTACCACATCATGAGGCACAGAGTGTCTGTCTGCCCCATGTAAAGGTTGATCAGTTCAGCTGATGTCGGCCTGACCCTTCCACTATAAAGTTCCGTATCCAGCTTTGACCTAATGGTTTTAGTATCCATTGATGATGGTTACCTAGATCCATTATCCGATTACAGATTACAAAAAAAACGTTTTTAAATCCATTCTTCCTTTTGCTTATATTAGTTGAAATCTTTCCATAAAGAACTTGACCTCATCAACATTTTGTTACTCTGAAATCAATGATTCTCTCCCTTAACCAGTTTTTAGAGTAATGAGTTGATGTAACCTCCAATGGTTTATTTTAGCATAATTATAAACTCATTTATATCTTTGATAATTTTGAGTCCACTTAAGTATTATTTTTTTAGATGCCAATATTATCCCACCTCAGGCCAAGGGAATCTCTTCAAATTGGTGTGTGTGTGGGTTTCAAAAGAAGAAAATATTGACTTTACTTCAGGCCAGATTTACTGTGAGGCAGACCGTCGGTGTAACTAATATATGCAGGAAAAAAATAATATATCAGGAAAGAGAAATCCACAAACTCAGAAAGAGAATACATTGAGATAATGGCACTAGCACTAAGTCTCCCGCTGCACCGAGAGGAAATACTCAGGAGATCTTTGTCAGCTGAACTGTGAGCACACATCCTCTCCATGCTTTGGAATCTTTCCAAGAAATACTACCCCATGTCAACCCACCTCCACACCCCAACCTTACAGCTCCAAAGGTTCACATACATTTCTCAAAATCTGTTTAAAAGGAAAAATAATTCAGCCTCTCAAAATAACTCTCCAAGCAAAGAATTTTTCTCCCTTCTGCCCTTAAAAACATGTCATTTTCTCATTTGGCTGTCACTGTGTATGCTTGCAGTGCTTGAGTCAAAGGTGGAGGTGTGGGGAAGATTCTCAGAGGCAGTTTCACTTGTGTCTGTCCACTCTGCACTTATCGTTCTACAAGTCCTGCTATGAACTGCTTACTGTCATCCCTGTATCAAGGGACTGGAAAAATCAAGAGATAAAGGTGTTTTATAAAACTCAGCATCTTGATGTGGGTAAAACAGCACATAAACTGCTTTCATCACCATCTGAGCCTTAAGAATCCAGGGACACGTTGCTATTATCAAGGTAACACCATTTCCCATTCAGTTTACTCTTTGTTCATCATGGATCCATAATGACTGCATACTGCAATAAGGTCATACACATAGACACTTGTTCCCAGACACAAATTCGAATTTATTCAGAGCTCTAATGGGAAATCCCATGACTTACTCCTCCAGGATCTGTTGTATGATAAACCAGGATCATGGGCAAGGACCACATGTCAAACTTCTTTGTGGCCTGTTGATGCTTCTTACAATTGGAACAAAGTCCCTGAAGATCTCCATGGTGGTGAAGAGCTCACTTCTTCTGAGGCGGCAGTACACTCACATGATTCTCATAAATCTGCTTCATGCTAGTAAAGACTCCATATTACATTATCCCAAACAACAGCAATTGTGGCTCAAGGGGAGGTCTCAGCAGTTTTTCATCAGTTGCATGTAAATTTATGTCAACTGTTCCATAGGCGTTCACAGGGCTGAAGACGAAAAACCTGGGAAAGACTGGCATCTGGTCTTTGGGATGGTCCTATTAGGATCAGGCAAGCTCGCCCCTGCCCCCACCATCACCCCATTGCCTTCTGTTTATGAAATCTGTTTTGAAATCCTTTGTCCTAATGCTCACCTTTCTTAACCTCCCTCACAAGTGCTCCTGGAGCCACTGCAGGACTCTGGCTCCAGAGGTGAGTGCAAGACCCATCAGACAAACGATGTTTCACGTAGTAGCTGATGTGTTCACAAACAGCCTAGTATAAGTACTCAACGGTTAGTTAGTGCTTTTGGAAAGAAAGCAGCAGTGACTGAGTAACAATGTCCCAGAGGAAGTGCTCAACTGCCTAATTTCTTCTCTCTCAAAAGTCCTGGAAGAATGACAAATTCAGAGCTATCCATAGTGGTGCTGCAGATCTCATGGATGAAAATATTATAGCAAAAATACTGGTCCACCTGGAAAATTGTGTGGAATGTGTGTATACACATCAGTCACTATCATATTTTCTGAAGCAATGCCAGAGTTTAGGTAGAGCCTCACACATTTCAGACACGACCCCCCAGCACTGGCACATATAATACTGGATAGATCTTCAAGGTGGGTCTATAGACATCAAGAAGATCATCATAATTAGATATTTCTTCAAGGAGAATGAGAGAGTTAAATAGCAATAAAAGTCAAAGGTCAAAAGAAATCTTAGCCCATCGTGGACAAAGAAAATTGGATATGAAAAGCAATGGAAAATGTCCTATCATTCCAAAATCCCAGGTTTCCTTTGCTACACATCTGGCCACCCAGTGGCATCCTTCAGCTCCAAGTAAGGCTGCTTCTTCCCTTGGTTTAGATCATTATATGATCCATCCAGATAAAAGACAGCTCCTGAGATCTGTTGTTGCTTATAGCCAGAAACCCAAGAGACAAAATGTCCCACCTGGGTTTGAACATGCACAAGGCCATGAAAGCATTCCTCCCCACCATATCTGCTCAGCCTCTGAAATTTCCCCTTTCATCCCCACAAAACTCTTTCGTATGATTTCAGCCTCACAGACATCTTTCAAAAAGAGTAGGCAGCGGTGCAGTATTGCTCAAGCCCTATAAAACGCATGAAACACGTTATTTCTCGGGTCTCTAAATCCACAGGCTACGTATGAGAGAAATGAGACTCGTGACAACCAAGAAGTCAGATCTTTGACTGGCAGGGTCGGCCTTGGCCATGGGCCATCTTCACTTTGGGCTTCAACTACAACCACTTGGCCCTGGTACAGCCTGCTCACAGCTGTTGCGCATATACTTATTCCAGAGACAAGTCTTGTGCCCAGCAGGAATGCTAAACAGCTGCCCCATCTCTATCTCAACAGTCACATGGTAACTGCTTTGCTGAAATGGCAGCTTAACATAATGGTAGAATCACTGTTCTCACAGCACTTCTTCAGTTAAGATACATATCCACTCTGTAGGGCTTGAAAAACAGGCCATGCTCTACTACTATTGTGATTAAGGCTTTACTTCCACACAGCTGTACCAAATTAGTAACTTAGTCCAAACCTCAGTGGAGAGAGATACATAGTCCAGTTCAACAATTAATTGTTATATTAAGATTTGACTAACAGGATTTGAAGAGTCTGGAGCTACCTAACAGGTCAGAAACAGGCTATACACACTGAGAGAGTGTGTGTGTGTGTATCTCCCAGGTGCTGAAGCCCATACGCTACTTCACCGCTTAAACAACAGGCTGTCAATCAAATACCACTGCATCCATCCCCCAAGTGTGTGCACCATCAAGGCTCAAGCTCAGAATCCTTAATCTCCACATCCAGTCGCTCTCAGCAGCCTCTAACTTTCATCATCTCATACATGGCTGAGGCCCAGCTCATTCAGACATCCACTACAACACGCTGCCCTACATATGCAGGTCCTGCCCTGCCACTATGCCATTTGATATGATCTTAAGAGTCTTTCACAGCTTCCTCGCTTCCTGGCACAAGATGCTTCAAGCTCATCTTTTCCGTCTCCCCCAAACCTGGAATCAGCCACTTCCCCAAGGAGCCATGAATCTCTCTAGTGGAAAACTGTATTTAATGCTGGGACTGTTCATTGGTCCTAAGTGATCACTATTTCTAGGCCTTGTTAGTATTTATAATAAACTTACATACAAAAGCCTTGTGAATAAAAAGCAACTTACAGGCAAAGGAAACAGCTTCCCATTTACTTTTATACAGAGACTATTGGGATAGTTATCTTCTTGAGGGCAACTCGTCTCTGCCAGGCAAAGTCTGCATTAAAGAAAAAAAAGAAACACTCTTAAATAATGTACTCAAACATGTTTATGTATTTACAAATTCAGGACTATATACATACAGTTACAAGTATAAAATTAAAGTAACAAGAAAATTTCAAACTCACCTCAACTGAACTTGGACTGTATAATCTCTCCTACCACCTGGCAAAAAATCCCTGTTGGAAAGAGAAAAAAATTGGGTTAAGAAAACACAACTAGAATTCACAGAAACATTCTCAACAGAAAAAAGCATTATTGGTATTTTTACTCTTAGTCCTTAAAAAATGAACACTACCTTACCAATAGCACAAGGCTTAATTAAAACACTGTAGTGATGACAGCCCTCATTTGCTTAACATTTAGTCTTGTCTTTATGGCAATTTTAAAGTATTTTCAATTCATGGGAACTTTCGCAATACAAGTTTTATTTCAACGGACAACAGACTTGGTTAACAGGAAAAGGAGCATGGTTCTAAGAGTTTAATAAATTAATTTGTTTACTTACAGTGGTTCTGAAGCCTTGGCTGAGCATTCTAATCACTTGCAAATTTTGTTTTAATATACAGGCCCACACATCAGATATTCTTATTGGTTCTGAAGCACAGTCTGAGCATTAGTAGTTTTTACAACTACTCAGGTGATTCTAATAAAGAACTAGGATAGAGAACTGGTGTCTAGAGTCTCAGAACCTCTATACCACAGCAACTTCATAACTATGTACCCGAATAAGGAAAGACAATCTCTTAGAATTTCTAGATGAGAACCTAACAGAGTCTCATATGAAATATCTCTGGGATGGAACCTCCTAAACCCTTGCCACTCAAAATGGAGTCCACAATGAGGCAGCATTGTAACTGCTTGGGAGCTTCTTAGTTAGAAATGCAGAACCTCAGGCCCCACCCCAAAACTACAGAATTAGAATCTGAATTTTAGTAAGATTCCCAAAGTGACATGTATTCACTTTACAGTTTAAGAAATCTTCTCCTTAGCCATTATCATAAATCTTGGACTGTGTCAGAGAGAAGATCATTAGAGATTAGTCCTGTCTTGAGAGTACATAGAGCCCTCCATCTTCTTCCAACTTGCTTCTTACTGCTTTCAATTCTCTATGTTCACAGGAAGGCAGTAAAGCACAGTAGTGCCCAGCCTGAGTTCTATAGTCCCAAACTGTATGACCTTGGGCAAATTACCTAACCTTTCTGTGCCTCAGTTACATCTGTTAAAGATGAAAAATTACTGCATCTACTTCATGAAGTTGCTGTGACAAACGTGTTAATACACTACATGTGAAGTGCCTGGATATAAGAAGTGCTCAACAAGTGTGAGCAGCTGGCTGCTATTATTGTTAACTGTTTCTCTTGCCAGTAGTAGCTTCCACATTTCTCAAATGCCTATTCAAAATATCCTAGACAACACTGACCTCTTGAGAGTAACTCATATCATTCTGCTCATTAAAATCAAGAAACACTGCAAAGTCCGGGTGCTGAAGCATCAAAGATAAATAAGACATAATATTTGCTCTCAAAGGTCTCATATGCTAGTAAGTAACAAAATTATACAACTAAAATAATATGTGGTGTTACAGTACATTATGAAAAATAAGTGTTACAGAAAAGAGGGAAATTCAATTTTGTCTTGAAAGTTCAAGGCAATTACCACAATCAGTCCAAACAAATTAGAAAACAGGGTTTGTACAGCAGTGGTTCTATTTCCACATAGAGAGACACACTTCCATCAGTAACAGTGGCTTCACTAGCAGGGTGATTCTCAACAGAAGGAAAGGTGAGTATCAACCAGAGATACATGGGAGAAACTTGTTAGGTTGGGAACATAATTTTTAAAAAGAGAAAAGACAAAAGACGAACCTAGAAAGATAAATGGGAGAATGTTATAAAGGGTTTTCAATGGTTCACTAAGGATTTCTATTTATTCCAGTAAGGGAAATTAACATAAACTGGGAAATGCAATGTGTTACAGATCTTCACAAACGTGACGAGTAATGACTACGCATCTTCTGACATTCATTTTCTGCCAGTCACTGCTCTAGGAACTTTCACATGTTGAACTCATTTATCAGATATAAAGGCATTTACTATATGCCAGGCACTGTGACAGGCTCTGAGAATATAAAAATGAGTAAGAGATGTTGGTTTCATTAAGAAGTTTGTAAATTCAAGTAGTCAAATAAATGCTTTAATAGAAAATAAGTACATGAGAGTAGTGCAGAGGGAGACAAATGATGAAATTGGGGAAATGTGAAAAGGCATCACAGAAAAGGGAAGACTTGAACTGGCCCTTAAAACATGACTCAGGTTTGCCAAGCAGAGTAAGGAGGAAGAGGATATGCAAAGATGCACAGCTATCAAAGTCTAGCTAGAGTATAGGCTGCTAAAGAGTGACAGGAGATGAGATGATTAAAAAAAGTTTCGTAGATCCTACAGAGGCCACTTCTCCAAAGTCGAGAAACAAAACTCACCTACCACATACATAAAAATACAAATAGCAACTCAGACAAAATGAGGTGGCAGAGGAACATTTTCCAGATGAAGGAACGAGATAAAACTCCAGAAGAAAAACTAAGTGAAGCAGAGACAGGCAATCTACCCGAGAAAGAGTAATGATCGTAGGATGATCAAAGAATTTGGGAGAAGAATGGATGCACAGGGTGAGAAGTTAGAAGTTTTTAACAGAGTTAGAAAATATAATGAACAACCAGAGATGAAGAATGTAATAACTGAAATGAAAAATACACTAGAAGGAATCAACAACAGACTAAACGATACAGAGGAATGGATCAGTGAACTGGAAGACAGTAGCGGAAATCACTGCCACTGAACAGAAAAAAGAAAAAAGAATGAAAAGAAATGAGGATAGTTTAAGAGACATCTGGGACATCAAAAATCACTAATAATTCACATTATAGGGGCCCCCAAAAGGAGAAGAGAAAGAGAAAGGGCCTGAGAACATATTTGAAGACATAACAGCTGAAAACTTCCTTAACGTGGAAAAGGAAGGAAAAATAAACAAATGGGACCTAATCAAATGTAAAAGCTTTTACAAAGCAAAGTAAACCATCCACAAAACAAAAAGACAATGTACGGAATGGCAGAAAATATTTGCAGATGATATGACTGATAAGGAATCAATATCCAACATTTATAAACAGCTCATACAACTCAACATCAAAAAAAAACCCGATTAAAAAATGAACAGAACTGAACAGACGTTTTTCCAAAAAGGAAATGCAGATGGCCAACAACATTGTTAATCATCAGAGAAATGTAAATCAAAACTACAATGAGGTATCACCTCACATGAGTCAGAAGGGCTATCATCAAAAAATCTACAAATAATAAATGCTGGAGAAGGTGTGGAGGAAAAGGAACCCTCCTACACTGTTGGTGGGAATGCAAATTGGTGCAGCCCCTATGGAGTACAGTGTGGAGGTTCCCTAAAAAACTAGAGTTACCATATAACCCAGCAATCCCACTCCCAGGCATATATCCAGAAAAGACAAACACTCTTAATTCAAAAAAAATACATGCACCCCAACGTTCACAGCAGCACTACAATAGTCAAGACATGGAAGCAACCTAAGTGTCCATCAACAGATGAATGGATAAAGAAGATACACATACACAGAGACACACACACTCAAACACAATGGAATATTACTCAGCCATAAAAAGAATAAAATATTGTCATTTGCAGCAACATGGGTGGACCAAGAGATTATCATACTAAGTGAAGTAAATCAGACAGAGAAAGACAAATATTATATACCACTTATATGTGGAATCTAAAAAAAATAACACAAATGAACTTATTTACAAAACAGAAAACAAACTCAGACATAGAAAACAGACTTATGGTTACCAAAAGGGAAAGGGGGCTAGGGGTAGGGATAAATTAAGAGTATGGGATTAAAAGATACTACCATATATATAGAATAGATAACAGGATTTACAGTATAGCACATGGATCTATATTCAATATCTCGTAACAACCTATAATGGAAAAGAATCTAAAAAAGATACATATATATCTGAATAACTTAGCTGCACCCCCCCCCGAAACTGATGCAATACTGTAAATCAACTATACTTCAATTTAAAAAATTAAATTTTAAAAAAAGAAGATGAAGAGGATTAACCAAGATGGCAGAGTAGAAGGACGTGCTCTCACTCCCTCTTGCGAGAGCACCAGAATCACAACTGGCTGCTGGACAATCATCGACAGGAAGACACTGGACTTCACCAAGGAGGATACCCCACGTCCAAGGACAGAGAAGCCACAGTGAGACGGTAGGAGGGGCGCAATCAGAGTAAAATCAGATCCCATAACTGCTGGGTGGGTGACTCACAGACTGGCGAGCACTTATACCACAGAAGTCCACCCACTTGAGTGAAGGTTCTGAGCCCCACGTCAGGCTTCCCAACCTGGGGGTCCGGCAACGGGAGGAGGAATTCATAGAGAATCAGACTTTGAAGCCTAGTGGGAACTGATTGCAGGACTTCGACAGGACTGGGGGAAACAGAGACCCCACTCTTGGAGGGTGCACACAAAACAGTGTGTGCATCGGGACCCAGGGGAAGGAGCAGTGACCCTGGGGGAGACTGAACCAGACATACCTGCTGGTGTTGGGGGGTCTCCTGCAGAGGCGGGGGCTGGCTCTGTTTCACCGTGGGGACAAGGACACTGGCAGCAGAGGTTCTGGGAAGTACTCCTTGGCGTGAGCCCTCCCAGAGTCTGCCATTAGCCCCACCAAAGAGCCCGGGTACGCTCCAGTGTTGGGTTGCCTCGGGCAAAACAACCAACAGGGAGGGAACCCAGCCCCACCCATCAACAGTCAAGTGGATTAAAGTTTTACAGAGCTCTGACCCGCCACAGCAACAGTCAGATCTACCCACCTCCAGAGCCTCCCATCAAGCCTCTTAGATAGCCTCAACCACCAGAGGGCAGACAGCAGAAGCAAAAAAACTACAATCCTGCAGCCTGTGGAACAAAAACCACATTCACAGAAAGATAGACAAGATGAAAAGGCAGAGGGCTATATACCAGATGAAGGAACAAGAAAAAACCCCAGAAAAACAACTAAATGAAGTGGAGATAGGCAACCTTCCAGAAAAAGAATTCAGAATAATGATAGTGAAGATGATCCAGGACCTCGGAATAAGAATGGAGGCAAAGATTGAGAAGATGCAAGAAATGATTAACAAAGACCTAGAAGAACTAAAGAACAAACAGAGATGACCAATACAAAAACTGAAATGAAAACTACACTAGAAGGAATCAATAGCAGAATAACTGAGGCAGAAGAATGGATAAGTGACCTGGAAGACAGAATGGTGGAATTCACTGCTGTGGAACAGACTAAAGAAGAAAGAATGAAAAGAAATGAAGACAGCCTAAGAGACCTCTGGGACAACATTAAATGCAACAACATTCACATTATAGGGGTCCCACAAGGAGGAGAGAGAGAGAAAGGACCCGAGAAAATATTTGAAGAGATTAGAGTCGAAAACTTCCCTAACATGGGAAAGGAAATAGCCACCCAAGTCCAGGAAGCGCAGAGTCCCATACAGGATAAACCCAAGGAGAAACACGCCGAGACACATAGTAATCAAAGTGGCAAAAATTAAAGACAAAGAAAAATTATTGAAAGCAGCAAGGGAAAAACGACAAATAACATACAATGGAACTCCCATAAGGTTAACAGCTGATTTCTCAGCAGAAACTCTACGAGCCAGAAGGCAGCGGCATGATATACTTAAAGTGATGAAAGGGAAGAACCTACAACCAAGATTACTCTACCCAGCAAGGATCTCATTTAGATTTGATGGAGAAATCAAAAGCTTTACAAACAAGCAAAAGCTAAGAGAATTCAGCACCACCAAACCAGCTCTACAACAAATGCTAAAGGAACTCCTCTAAGTGGGAAACACAAGAGAAGAAAAGGACCTACAAAAACAAACCCAAAACAATTAAGAAAATGGTAATAGGAACATACATATCAATAATTACCTTCACCGTGAATGGATTAAATGCTCCAACCAAAAGACACAGGTTCACTGAATGGATACAGAAACAAGACCCATATATACGCTGTCTACAAGAGACCCACTTTAGACCTAGGGACACATACAGACTGAAAGTGAGGGGATGGAAAAGATATTCCATGCAAATGGAAAACAAAAGAAAGCTGGAGTATCAATACTCATATCAGACAAAATAGACTTTAAAATAAAGAATGTTACAAGAGACAAGGAAGGACACTACATAATGATCAAGGGATCAATCCAAGAAGAAGATATAACAATTATAAATATATATGCACCCAACATAGGAGCACCTCAATACATAAGGCAACTGCTAACAGCTATAAAAGAGGAAATTGACAGTAACACAATAAGAGTGGGGGACTTTAACACCTCACTTACACCAATGGACAGATCATCCAAAATGAAAATAAATAAGGAAACAGAAGCTTTAAATGACACAGTAGACCAGATAGATTTAATTGATATTTATAGGACATTTCATCCAAAAACAGCAGATTACACATTCTTCTCAAGTGCGCACGGAACATTCTCCAGGATAGATCACATCTTGGGTCACAAATCAAGCCTCAGTAAATTTAAGAAAATTGAAATCATATCAAGCATCTTTTCTGACCACAACGCTATGAGATTAGAAATGAATTACAGGGAAAAAAACGTAAAAAAGACAAACACATGGAGGCTAAACAATACGTTACTAAATAACCAAGAGATCACTGAAGAAATCAAAGAGGAAATCAAAAAATACCTAGAGACAAATGACAATGAAAACACAACAACCCAAAACCTATGGGATGCAGCAAAGGCAGTTCTAAGAGGGAAGTTTATAGCTATACAAGCCTACCTTAAGAAACAAGAAACATCTCAAATAAACAATCTAACCTTACACCTAATGAAACTAGAGAAAGAAGAACAACAAAACCCAAAGTTAGCAGAAGGAAAGAAATCATAAAGATCAGAGCAGAAATAAATGAAATAGAAACAAAGAAAACAATAGCAAAGATCAATAAAACTAAAAGCTGGTTCTTTGAGAAGATAAACAAAATTGATAAGCCATTAGCCAGACTCATCAAGATAAAGAGGGAGAGGACTCAAATCAATAAAATCAAAAATGAAAAAGGATAAGTTACAACAGACACCGCAGAAATACAAAGCATCCTAAGAGACTACTACAAGCAACTCTATGCCAATAAAATGGACAACCTGGAAGAAATGGACATATTCTTAGAAAGGTATAACCTTCCATGACTGAACCAGGAAGAAGCAAAAAATATGAACAGACCAATCACAAGTAATGAAGTTGAAACTGTGATTAAAAACCTTCCAACAAACAAAAGTCCAGGACCAGATGGTTTCACAGGTGAATTCTATCAAACATTTAGAGAAGAGATAACACCTATCCTTCTCAAACTCTTCCAAAAAATTGCAGAGGAAGGAACACTCCCAAAATCATTCTATGAGGCCACCATCACCCTGATACCAAAACCAAACAAAAACACTACAAAAAAAGAAAATTACAGACCAATATCACTGATCAATATAGATGCAAAAATCCTCAACAAAATACTAGCAAACAGAATCCAACAACTCATTAAAAGGATCACACACCACGATCAAGTGGGATTTATCCCAGGGATGCAAGGATTCTTCAATGTACGCAATGTGATACACCATATTAACAAACTGAAGAATAAAAACCATATGATCATCTCAATAGATGCAGAAAAAGCTTTTGACAAAATTCAACACCCATTTATGATAAAAACTCTCCAGAAAGTGGGCATAGAGGGAACCTACCTCAACATAATAAAGGCCATATATGACAAACCCACAGCAAACATCATTCTCAACAGTGAAAAACTGAAAGCATTTCCTCTAAGATCAGGAACGAGACAAGGATGTAGCACTCTCACCACTATTATTCAACATAGCTCTGGAAGTCCTAGCCACGGCAATCAGAGAAGAAAAAGAAATAAAAGGAATACAAATTGGAAAAGAAGAAGTAAAACTGTCACTGTTTGCAGATGACATGATACTATACATAGAGAATCCTAAAACTGCCACTAGAAAACTGCTAGAGCTAATTAATGAATTTGGTAAAGTTGCAGGATACAAAATTAATGCACAGAAATCTCTTGCATTCCTATACACTAATGATGAAAAATCTGAAAGAGAAATTATGGAAACACTCTCATTTACCATTGCAGCAAAAAGAATAAAATACCTAGGAATAAACCTACCTAGGAGACAAAAGACCTATGACCTATATGCAGAAAACTATAAGACACTATTGAAAGAAATTAAAGATGATACCAACAGATGGAGAGATATACCATGTTCTTGGATTGGAAGAATCAACATTGTGAAAATGACTATACTACCCAAAGCAATCTACAGATTCAATGCAATCCCTATCAAATTACCAATGGCATTTTTTACGGAGCGCGAACAAATCATCTTAAAATTTGTATGGAGACACAAAAGACCCTGAATAGCCAAAGCAGTCCTGAGGGAAAAAAACAGAGCTGGAGGAATCAGACTCCCTGACTTCAGACTATACTACAAAGCTACAGTAATCAAGGCAATATGGTACTGGCACAAAAACAGAAACACAGATCAATGGAACAAGATAGAAAGCCCAGAGATAAACCCATGCACCTATGGTCAACTAATCTATGACAAAGGAGGCAAAGATATACAATGGAGAAAAGACAGTCTCTTCAATAAGTGGTGCTGGGAAAACTGGACAGCTACATGTAAAAGAATGAAATTAGAATACTCCTTAACACCATACACAAAAATAAACTCAAAATGGATTCGAGACCTAAATGTAAGACTGGACACTATAAAACTCTTAGAGGAAAACATAGGAAGAACACTCTTTGACATAAATCACAGCAAGATCTTTTTTGATCCACCTCCTAGAGAAATGGAAATAAAAACAAAAATAAACAAATGGGACCTAATGAAACTTAAAAGCTTTCGCACAGCAAAGGAAACCATAAACAAGATGAAAAGACAGCCCTCAGAATGGGAGAAAATATTTGCACATGAATCAGCAGACAAAGGATTAATCTCCAAAATATATAAACAGCTCATGCAGCTCAATATTAAAAAAACAAACAACCCAATCCAAAAATGGGCAGAAGACCTAAATAGACATTTCTCCAAAGAAGACATACAGATGGCCAAGAAACACATGAAAAGCTGCTCAACATCACTAATTATTAGAGAAATGCAAATCAAAATTATAATGAGGTATCACCTCACACCAGTTAGAACGGGCATCATCAGAAAATCTACAAACAACAAATGCTGGAGAGGGTGTGGAGAAAAGGGAACCCTCTTGCACTGTTGGTGGCAATGTAAATTGATACAGCCACTATGGAGAACAATATGGAGGTTCCTTAAAAAAATAAAAATAGAATTACCATATGACCCAGCAATCCCACTACTGGGCATATACCCAGAGAAAACCGTAATTCAAAAAGACACATGCACCCGAATGTTCATTGCAGCACTATTTACAATAGCCAGGTCATGGAAGCAACCTAAATGCCCATCAACAGACGAATGGATAAAGAAGTTGTGGTACATATATACAATGGAATATTACTCAGCCATACAAAGGAACGAAATTGAGTCATTTGTTGAGACGTGGATGGATCTAGAGACTGTCATACAGAGTGAAGTAAGTCAGAAAGAGAAAAACAAATATCGTATATTAACGCATGTATGTGGAACCTAGAAAAATGGTACAGATGAGCCGGTTTGCAGGGCAGAAGTTGAGACACAGATGTAGAGAACAGACATATGGACACCAAGGGGGGAAAACTGCGGTGGGGTGGGGATGGCGGTGTGCTGAATTGGGTGATTGGGATTGACATGTATACACTGATGTGTATAAAATTGATGCCTAATAAGAACCTGCAGTATAAAAAAACAAACAAAATAACTAATACTAAACTTTCATTGGGTTATTTGTATGGAAATATGTTAATATAAATGTTTCAGACATTACATGAAATTTCTAAAAATCTTTTATTTTCTGGTATAATGTTATAAGTCATAATCCTAGTTATTACTTTAAAATGTATATCTCAGAAATAACTAATTTTCTTGTCAACTGCATTATTATGAACTTTCATCAAATCTTTAACCGTGGTCATTTTTAAGTCTTTTGTCATTTACAGACAGTTCTGGGTGTACTCTGATGCTTTTGCAAATATGTTCCTATAAAAGGGTTTCATCTTCAAGAAATTCATGGAAAAGACTCTGACAAGTACAGGTTTCTGGTAACTGACTGTACTGCTGAACTGAATGAATAAGCATTTTCAGAACTCTAATGAGAAACTGATGAACTCATAAAAGTGCTAACAAAAGATCAAGATGAAAAAAAAATTAATTACATGGGACTGAGTGAACTGATGAGGATGAGTATAATTTTTGTGACTTTCTGTTTGAATTTAAACAAAAAAAAATCCCACAAGGACTCAGAGGCAAAGAATATACAAATCAATTTTCACTGCAAAGTAAAGGAGCTGTTACAGTGGAGGATTACTGGACTGAATGTCAATATTATGACATAGTATGAGTGTGTTTCATGTTTGGTAATTGCAATCATTGTTGCTTTTGTTGTGGTCATCCATGTACAATGCTTGGTGTCAGTCTATTTATCTCTTGTAAAAATAAAATACAGTGTGTGTGTGTGTGTGTGTGTGTGTGTGTGGAAAAAAAAAAAAAGAAGATGAGTAGAGTAGGATGTTGAAGAGAACTGTCAAGCAATGGAGTATGGACTTCATAAGGTTTTTAAGCACAAGAAAGAAAAAACTGTATGGGCTTTAGAAAGATCACTTGGTCAGCTGGGAGAGTTAGGAGGTCATTACAATTGTATAGGCAAAAGATGAGGGCTTGAAAGTTATTTAAACATGAATATCACTGAATGATATTTAGGGATAAAACCTGATAGGACTCAATGACTGACTAGATACAGGAAGGTAGGATAAGGGGACCTAGGATGGTACCCAGGTTTCGGAATGGTGCAACTGGATAGATGGTGATGCTACTCACCAGGATAAGCAGAGGTAGAGCCAGTTATGGCATTCAACCCCCAACCACTGAGTGAGGTGGTGATTATTTTTCTAATTTTACACACTGGGTAAATAAGATTCCATAGGCTTTAGGAACTTACCTAGGGGCATACAGACTTAAGTGATTGAGCCAGAATTCACATTCCAATTGATACTACTCTGAAGACCATGCTAACTCCCTCAAAGGTAGAGTTAATTCAAGTTTTAAATATTGAAAGAGACATAAAAGAAGGATCAACACAGTGTAGCAAACTGAGGGGATGTGGTAGATGAAGTATGGGATAATACAAAGAGGCCTCTGTCCAGGCAGATCCCATGCCATTAATGAAATAGACAACAGACTGAAATATATACTAAGCAAAAATCTCTTTGAAGCCAGTTAATAAAAAAAAAAAACCACATTCACGGATACTGTCACAGAGCAGAGAGAAGAGAATCACACACTGATTTCGGGAACATGCAAGAGATGTCAGTGTAAGAAACTGAGAGAGCATGATTACAGAGGCATTGGTAGCCAATGGAAGGAGTGGTGCTATAGACAAGAACAGAGCTGAACTCACTGATCAATCGTTATAAGATGCAATAGAAAAAAAAAAAAAAAAACAAACCCAAACCTGAATGCATTCACGCCTCTGGTTTAGACGGTATCAGCACCACAGGAAAAGGGGAGGAGCTGGCCGCACAGCAGCAGTTTCCAAATCCGCGCACTGGACGCCCCTGGGGAGCTGTAAAAACGGCTGCTGTTTGGGTTCTGTCCTCAGAGATTCTAATTTAATTGGTACGAATGAAATCTGGGTATTTGGAGTCTTAAAGCCTCCCCAGTTGATTCGAATATGCAGCAAAATTTGAGAACCATAGGGATAGAAGTCAAATGACACCACAAGAAGCACAATTATCCAAATCCAGAATGTGTAATATGCTAACAGAGTCAAATGAACCACTTTTTTCCAGAGAAAGTGGTAGGAAGTACTGTAAGAGCAGAACCAGAGCTCCTTGGAGAAGTTATCTTTCCAGAACTGGGGCAGAGAAAATAAAAGATGAGCCTGGACCAGTAAAGTAGTCCTCAGAAATGGGTGGAGACATATCAAAAGGGCATAGGAGCCAACCTGAAAGAATGGCCAATAGCCAAAGGTGGAACAGTTTGAGCAACAATATGAATTATATAGCACTGGATTATAACCCAGAGTACCCCAGGGCCCACACAGATACAAGCAAGTAATTGAATAAATAAATGGGGGGCAAGGGGCAGCTCTTCCTTACAAAAGAATAACTCCAGTGTGAAAAAGAATAATAACAACAGAAAAATCACATCACTGGAGCACAAGAGAGTTTATGATGAAGTAATTACTGAAGGCAAGATCCATGAGTGAACGCTAAATTGGTGGGAAAAATTTGAAGATAAACAGAATATGTGCCTAGTCTCAAAATATCTCCCCCAAGATATTTATTAATAACAAAGGAAAAAAACAGCAACTTTACAGTGTAGAAGTCTGGTGAACAGTACCTTACCCAAGTGATCAAAATTAACATCACCAAATATAAGATGTATCAATATTATGGAGCACTGTTATGATACACTGAGAAGGGCATAGAACTTGAGGTACTCTTGCTAAAAATGCATAATCTCAATCTAATCATGACAAAACATCAGACAAACCCAAACTGAGGAACGTTCTACAAAATACCTGATCAGTACTCCATAAAAATATCAAAAGTTAAGAAAGAGAAGAAAACACTAAGAAACCATCACAGACTGAAAGAGACTAATAACACAACTATTAAATGTGATTTGGGATCTTGGATTGGATCAAGGAACAGAAATTAATTAGCAGAAAATCTGATGAAACCTGAATAAAGACTGTAGTTTATTTAATAGTATTACACCAAGGTTAATTTCTTGGTTTTGATAATTGCACTTATAATTATGCAACATGGTAATATTAAAGGAACTGGCTGAAGAGTATTATCTACTACATTCACATCTTTTCTATAAACCTAAGATTACTTCAAAGTAAAAAGTTTTTTTTAAATCTTGGGAGACATAAAAGTCAAAATAATACATGTCTGAATACTGAAGAACAACTGAGAAAATTTGAATATAGGGTAGACACTGTTTTACATTAAAGAATTATTAATTTTTTAGTGTGATTACGTTAAAAATTAGAGATGTATCTTGAGGTATTTCTGGGTGAAATTATATGATGTCTGCAATTTCCTTTAAAATATTTCAGGAAAAAAAGTTGGAGTGGTCACATACAGATTCCAAAATGTTGATAATTATTAAACCTAGGTAATGAGTACCAAACTGCTACTTCCGCTTCTTAGGAAGGAGATTTTTTACTATTTGATTACCCAACTCTGAAAAGGTTGGAGTTTGCATGCACATGTGTATGTGTGTTTTGTCTTCTTTGCTGGTAGGATCACAAGTAGCCTTACTTTTATGGTTAATTGTTTTTTAATTTTTATTGTGGTTAAATATTCGTAAGATAAAATTTATCATGTTAACCATCTTAAAAGTGTATAGTTCTATGGCTTTAAGTACATTCACATTATATCATCACCACCATCCATCTCCAGAACATAATTAAAATTTTTAATTGAAAATAATTATTTAAATTTTAGTCATTCATTTTTTTTGACTAATTAATACATTCACATAGTTCAAACGTCAAAAGATACAAAAAAGGATATAAAGTGAAGAGACTCCCCCAGTTCCGACCCCGACCACCTGATTCCCTCCTCCAGAGGCAGCTTATCATATTTGTCCAGACATATTTTATGCACTTACGCAAATTACACACACACACCTTTTTAAGGCAAATGGTACATATTATCACAATTCCATGCTGAGTAAATAATCTCCTTCCTTCAAAGGCCCACCCAACACCCTAAAGAAGCTTTCCCAGACCACCAACGTTAAGAGTAATCTTCTCCTATAAATCAGCTCTTATTTGTCATTACTGAATTGGCTCTTTTCATATTGGCTCTCGCAATGCCAACAATCATTTTAGGTATATGAGCTAGTTCACTAACGAGACTGCAAGCAACTTGTAGAAAAGAGGCATGTCATATAATACAGTGTTTTGTACCTAATAAACACTTAGTAAATGTTCTCAAGCAAGGAATCATCAATGAATAACAAACAAAACTTTATAATAATGATATGGCTTGGATATAAAATACAATTTTTCATTTATCCTATTAATTTTTTAGTTGGTTTATTACTATCCCCAACATTGAAAGTACTTCCAATTTATAAAAACTGCCTGCAATGTCTTGCCCCTGGTGGACATGAACTGCATCAAGCTACATTCATTTTACTTCTTTGATAATTTCCTCCTCTAAATTTTCTCTACTTTTCCTAAAACCCCTATTATTTGGATATTTGGATACTGGGTCTTTTGGACTAATCCTTAGTACTGTCTTTTTTTTTTTTTCTTTTAATCTTATTTTTCAACACTTTGTCTTTTTCCCTTTTGTGGGAGAGAGCCAGACTATCTAAGCACTACTTTTTGGGAGCTCAAATTTTACCAGGTCAAGTTATAAAATCATTCTGAGACTGTGTTGAGAGCAGTGATGTGATTGACGAAAGAATCGAAAGCTGTGTGTGTCCCATACTCTTCTACATAACGACAGTGCATCTTCAAGATGTCAGGAGGTTTAAAAGAGAGAGAGGCCCATAAATTTGGATCCACCATCCTGGGAGATTGACAATACACATTAACGTATTAAAGACTCTGAAAAGTCTGGTTTTAAGAACTTATGTACCTACGTTGAATACAGAATTTCCAAAACTTAACTGCAGAATCTTTACTTTTTAAAAACTCCTATTAACATCTCAGAGAAGGTGAGTGTCTAACGAAGAGCTGAAAGGATGCAAAAAACCTCTAATTTGCTCAACTCTTTGTTCTAACTTTTAACTCTACAATCCCAGAAAATCATTTAACCTCCAGGAGTCTCAGTTTTCTTATGCTAAATCTTTCTAAAGTCTTATAAATAATATATTATTAACACCAAGGATGACTATATTTTTAACTGGGAAAGTATATACTACAGATTTCCTTTTCTTTCTTCCTATCTCTCTTAGTTCATTTGCTCTTTATAAATGTGTTTAAGTTTACCCTATTTTTGAAATGGAAAAGCTAAGAGTATTTTTCATAATTGTTTTCAGATTTCTGCTAATTTTTTGGTCTAGGTAACCATATAGCTCAGAAAGGTCCCAGTTTATGTTCTTATCCCAGAAAAAATTATTAATAATATCCACTTTCACTCTAAAAATGCCTCTGTTTGGATGATGAAGTTTATGGTCACTCGATCTTTGTTCTGTTATCACAAATTCTTTATGTTGCTATATTTAGAATAAAAGTTTCATTAAAAAAAAGTTACTGCCAAATGTGACAAAAAGTAATTCAAAGGGGTTTTATTCAAAAGTTAAAATTTTTTTCTAACAGAGTATTTATTAAATATTTGGCTAACCTTAGTCAAAATATACTATGCTTACTTAAGGAGAAATGGCCCAACTGTTATGGACTGAACTGTGTTCCCCCAAAATTCATATGCTGAAGCCCTAACCCCCAATGTGACTGTCTGTGGAGTTGGGGACTTTAAAGAGGTCATTAAGATCAAATGAGGTCATAAGGGTGGGGCCTTAATCCACTAGGACTGGTGTCCTTATAAGAAGAAGAAGAGACACCAGGAATACACAGGCACACAGAGGAAAGGCCATGTGAGAACACACAGCAAGAAGGCAGCCATCTGCGAGCCAAGGAGGGAGGCCTCAGAAGAAACCAAATCTGTCAACACCTTAGTCTTGGACTTCAAGCCTCCTGAAATGTGAGAAGACAAATTTCTGTTGTTTAAGCCACCCAGTCTGTGGTACTTTGTTACGGCAGGCCTAGCAGACTAATACACCAACATCCTTGAGAATATATTCCAAACTCCTCTTACCTGGATATGCATATCTCTCTAACTTGTTGAGGTGTCAGAGCAAAAATAAAAAACTTCTCTTGAAACCGTTGAATACTGCTTTGAACTGGGGAAGAAAAAAAAAGAAAGATAATATTCCAATAACAAATCCAATAACAGAAGAACCTGCAATAACCAGGCACTTCTGATAGAGTCTGCCCAATTCTGAAACTTTCATGGTTAAAATACACCAATCTGAAGTACTAAGCTACATTCATCTTGGACTCATGAAAGTAAAGTCACTCTAAAGCAGGTTCAATGTTAAATATTTACCATTCTTTATTCTAACATACTAATTTTAATCAAAATATAACACAACCTTCAAAATTACATTTCATCCTTGACTACAGTATCATCTAATGAAAGTCTGAGGAAGTCAAAAACACCACCCAGGAGAATTCTATCCAAGATTCAGGTCTCTTTTGTTCTTGTTTGTTTTGTTTCTTTTGTTGTTGTGTTTTGTTTTCAATACTTTATATTCAATTATGCAGAGCATTCATATAAGAGAAAATTTAAAATTTTAAAACTTCTAAGTTGGGAGACTTATTAAGACACAAAATAAATATCGGCATACAGATGATTAGCTAGTTAAAAAAGATTATCTAATGAAGTCATCCTTCAGAAGTGTATTATTAAAAACTGAAGTGTATTTTCTTCTCAAAGAACTTTAACAGATTCAATGATGTTGTAGTATTCATGAAAACAATGAATGCTTTCAATGAACACTTGACTGAATATGCATCTATATTCCGATAATCAATTGTTTACAATTATCATTAAACACTGCTTTATGAGAACATTTTAAAATGATAATCCTCCTATACACACAGCAAAACTTTTCTAATTTTATGAGCTTTAAACAGAATATAGAAAACTTGAATCACCCGAAAGAATTTTATCTATACAGAAACAATCACTATATTAATAATCATCAGTGATGTTTAATACCAAAATACTTTTCTCCCTATACAACAGCTGCAAAGATCATTTGGGGAGGGCAGAGTACTGAGGTTTCAAGCTTCTTGTAAAACAGTGGCTTTATTAATTCAGAATTATGAAAGAGGAGAATTGTTACCAATTGTTCAATCACAGAAATCATTCATTTCCTTTATCTCAGTTCTCCATCTTCATCCCCTATATCCAGTTAGTCATTAAGTCCTGTTTTGTTTTGTTTTTTAATTTTCTTATTGGCTGCCTCCTCTCTATTTTCACTACCACCATCCTACTCAAAACCTATTATTACTTTGTACAAATGAAGGAGCAACCCTGCCTCTCTGCCAGTCCCTCATCAGAACACAAGTGCAGAGCTAGTGATCCTTAGCACCACTTTTTCATCACCATTCCTCTGCTGAAAAATGCTAAGCAGAACTTATCTGAGAATGAACCACGTCTAAACTCCTTTATCTATGAGAACCTCGATAACAATGGCCTCAACTCTTTCCTAACAAATCTACATTTCCAGTGTCTCCCCAAGTCCTGCTCTATTCACTGTCAGGTCTCACAACTGTGCCATTTTTATTTCTACTCCTGTGACTGCTCACACTTCTCACCTTTCCTGATGCCTACTCTCCTATACACTCCATCAGTTCAAAGCAGGCATATTCATCCTTCAAAGCTCCCTCAAGTGTCACTCCTACTCCAAAAAGTCTTGATTAACTTCTTCATTCATTAGGCCAACACAATATTTGAGCTTTATGTTCACAAGTTATAGGGCTTCGTCATACAAGCATATAACTGCTTGCTACTTTTCTCTCATGTTAATATTCTCTCTCCAACTAAACAGCAAAATTCCTAAAGCCCACTCCATACTTCTGACTTCTCCACAATTACGCTACATGACCATATCCATATTAAATCCTCATTATATACTTGTTAACTGAGTTAACAGAAATGAATTTATCCAAATTCTTTAGAAGTGAGATTGTATTTTAATGGCTTTACATTAATGTGCATATCACTTTAAACCTGTTTAACTGCACCCAGAGGCTTAATGAGTATTTCCTAATATTCAGAAATTTAAGAATAAGAAAAGATGTTGATGCTCATTAATTTGTCACCTATCAGATTATAAAGATGAAAAGACCAACAATACAATGCTGATGAGGTGTAGGGAAAATAATACATTCATACATTATTGGGAGTATAAATTGCTGCGATGCTTCTGAAGCAAGCAAAATTTCTCTACAAAAGTTGAATATCAAAATATTAAATAATCATACTCCTTGACCCAAAATATCCACATCTAGGCATTTACACTTCATGAATATGCAACGCAAGTATTCAGAAACACATATGCAAAAATGCTCACAGCAGCAATGTTTCTAAGACTGCAAGAATAGTGCCCAAGACATGTTATACACTAAAATACTTCTGAATAAATAATAAAAACTGAAAACAACTGAAAATGTACATCAACAGACTACTGGTTCAGTTATGGTACATCTACAAGATAACAGACCTACTATAATCTACAGATGTACAATATATTTCTAAGAAATACAGTTAAGAAAGATTGTCAAGGCGCAGAACTCCAGAGGGCACTTTTCACAGTGGTACAAGTAGAATAATGCCTTCTACCTCTACCAGAAAAGTGGCACAGTGGCTCTGTGGTTAGAAGAGCCTTGTTTAATGAAGGGGAAGAGAAAAAAGATGACATAACACGCAGAGAAACAGTTAATTATTGATATGACTCAAGCTGAGTAATAAATGAGGTTATGAGGGACTTTCCCTTTTTGTTATACTTCTATGTTTGAATTTTCAATTACTAGCATAAATTACTTTTGTAATCTGAAAAGCACAATGAAGACATTTTAAGGAATCAAAGACTCATAATACTTTGAAGGTATTTCACAAAATACCAAACAGCTAGACATATCAACATGTAGATGTTTATAAACAGAGTGAACAAAAAGAGCTAGTCACAGAAGAATATATACACAGTATACCATCATATAAATTTCAAAAGCAAGCCAATTAAACATTATATTTTTTTATACATATATGGTAAAAACAAGCAAAAGAGAGAAACACAAAATCCAAAATAGTGATTTAACTCAAAAAGGAAAAGGCAAGGAAATGGCTTCAAAGATACTGGCAATGTTCCTTTCTTAAAAACTGTAGGGCTTCCCTGGTGGCGCAGTGGTTGAGAATCTGCCTGCCAATGCAGGGGATGCGGGTTCGAGCCCTGGTCTGGGAAGATCCCACATGCCGCGGAGCAACTAGGCCCGTGAGCCACAACTACTGAGCCTGCGCATCTGGAGCCTGTGCTCTGCAACAGGAGAGGCCACAACAGTGAGAGGCCCGCGCACCGCAATGAAGAGTGGTCCCCACTTGCCGCAACTAGAGAAAGCCCTCGCACAGAAACGAAGACCCAACACAGCCAAAAATAAATAAATTAAAAACAAAAAACAAAAAACAAAAAAACTGTACAGTAGTTTCACAGGTGTTCATTCATGGATATTCTTTATAACAATGTTTTTTATGTATTCTTTTGTACAGACTGAATATGGACAAATTTTTTAAAGACAAAGGATTTCATCACCAAAAGAAATTATCTTAAAAAAAGAAGAAAGAAAACAGAAAATTGAAAAAAAAGACAAAAATACTGCCTATGAGAGTAAATTAGAATAGCTATTTAAGGGAAGAGAAGAGAGATTTTGTTAGCCTGTTTTCAGATTAGGGGATTATGCATCTGTTACAGTAAAACCTCAGCTATAGAGAACCTCACTTAGTATTATTGTGTACACTCATGCTTTCTAGATGCCACAGTTTGTCATTTTAAATGCTAAAATAATTTTATTTAAACAATTTTAATAAAACCAAACTGCAAAACTATGTAATAATGTATCTTCTTAAATAGAATATACTCATCGTGGTTGTTTGGGGGTTTTATTTGGCATCAATACATGCACCTTGCTGTAACAGCGAGTCCCTCAATACTAAAGGACTATTGGTTTCAATATTCCCAAGAGGTTTTGGAACGACATTTTTTGACTTTTTGTTTGGTTTTTTCTACCAGAGCTCTTCCAATCTTTCCCATGTTGTTAATTAATTCCTGCTCAACACTATGCTGATGGCTTAGAAATCATCTAATCAACTATATATTAAATCGAGAATACATAGACCGACCCACGGATGTCAAGAATATGTGCTTTGAAATACGGATTTGGTATCTCTTTCAATTCCTGAGGCTAATTCTCAGTTCCCAAATGTAAATAGGTTTCTCCATAACAGTGTTCCAAATAAATGGATTTACCCCAAATTTTTATTTTTACAAGTATTTTCAACATTATATAACCAAATCGTTAAAACTTAAGGCAATTTCTAAATGTCACTGCATTGCTTTAGACATCATGATACTAAAAATTTTCATATGAAGAACGTTACTGGAAATGATTAAATTTTTCCACTTTTATTTGGCAGACTATATGATATTATGCCGATTTTTTAACTTTCTACTTCAAAGTCTAAAACAGCCTTTTTTAGATCACTGTTTTATCAATCTGAAATAATAAGACTATATACATTAAGAAAATTCTTTTTTCTTTTTCTTTTTAGGGAAGGCAGGATAAGGAAATGTTTAAGCCTTGTTTTAAAACAAAAATCTGTTTATAAAGTTTATAAAAACAGTGATAGGCAGAACTCCTGAAAAATACATGAGTCAACAATTTTTTAGCTCAGGAGCAAAAAGTTATTTTATAAGCTCTGAGGTTTCATGTATTTCTTACATTCTAATGCAAGCTATGAGCAAAAGGCAGGTTTTCTTCTTACCCACTCTTCAACAAAAAATGTCTCTGGCATTATTTTATCTAAGCCACATGAGATACAAAAATTTTATTTTAGTAAATTTATAAAAAGCCTATTACCTTCAATTGAGGTTAATGAAAGAGAAACTCTATGAAGAATACAGAAAAGTAAGAAAATTCTTATTTCTGTTTTTGAACAAAGGAAAGTATGGAAAGCAAGGCACAAAGCCTCTTCAGAGCTCGCTGCTTGGCACACCGCTGACGCTAGAAGCAGAGAAGACATGCTGCTGCATCTTCTCTCCATCTCCAGTCATCTTCCTTCCAGGCATTCGATCCGGTTCTGAAACACCTTCCCCTGTAACCAGGACCCCACATGGCCTCTTATGCTCAGTCCTGCCTTAGCCATATTCCTGAGTTCCATGAGGTAGGGTCACCTAAGCACATTACTCGTCTGAATCTTTCTCAAAACACAAAGAAATAAATTTGCAATAATTCCTAAGAAACATGTGAATGAGCCATGACACTGTATGAACCAAAAACCATGAAAAAAGGAGAAATTAAAAAATAAATTATGGAAACATTTTAAGCAGATAAATGAACCTGGTTAAAAAAAAAAAGTTAAAAATGAAGTAAAATCATAAAAGAAACACAGCTGGGTAATAAACTTTTTAAATGTTTGTTCCTGTTATTAATTTTAAAAATGAAAAATCTAAACAAGATACAAGTTTTCACCTACCGAAATTGCAAAGATCAATAAAGGCAGGAAGTAAAAAGTGCAACGAGAGACATTCTCTCACTTTATGGAATTTAAACTGGCACAGCTATTCTGGAAACTAATTTAGTAATATGTTATCAAGAGTCCTTATTCTTTGATGCAATAATTCTACTCAAAGGACTTCGCACAAATGCGAACAAATACAGAATCCTTATTTCAGAATGAATGTAATGAAGGGATAAAATGCATTACTCTACCTCCCTGGCTCAGTTTTGTTAAACAAAAACAAAGCAAGGAGAGAGGACCTGGGAAAAGCATAGCCACCCTGGCCTGCCACCATCAGGCATACTGACCCCATTAACCAGCCCTGCCCCTCAAAATTTCCTTCTAGTTCAACCAAGATATACAAGTATAGTCCTATACAAAACTAAAAAAGCACATTGATATATTTAAGAGAGTTTTCAAATGACTTGACACAAAAAGCGTTCTTCTTAGGATGGAAAGGAAAATGACCTCCCGGACTAACTATGAAATGCTATTTCCCAAACAATTTATTTTATCAATAAATTCAAATACCTCTGTAAATAATTTCATTAGCCAGTAAGAAATAATGCCATTACAGCATAGAAGTCATGAACCTAGGTATAAATTTGTTAAAGTCACATGTATCAACGTTTATTAATATAAAATTTATTACATTTTCTGAGCAGTCAATGGTTATTAACAAAAAGCTAAATAACGTGTGTCAAACTCTGCCACGTTAGGAAAAAATTAAGTATAAAAGATTTATTCCTTAGGAAAACAGTTTAAAAAGCTATGTTAAACAAAAACTAAGTCTCTTTGTAAAAATACCAAAAGCATCAAAAGGTGGAACCACAGCAACAAATAAGATTTGTGTCTTTTCGTATACACACAGAAGCAATTTGAGTTCTAAGCTATAAGAAGAAAGTCTGATTGACTAATGAAGAGTTTTATACTAGATTTCTGTCATGGTTGCCAATATTTCTTTTTATTTGTACATTTAAACATTTGGTATTTTAATGCCTCAGTTTTATAATATTAACAGCAAATCATTAACAGTTGAAGGCCTCTTGCTTTACTTACTCTCTTGTCCAGAAGAAACAGATTTCTCTAACACTTACCTAAACTCGTGGGCTTGATGAGAACATCAAGGACATCATAAAAGGGTAAGTTTTTTAACTGCACATCAGGATGAACAGGAGGGATTGGGGGAGATGGCTGCTGCATCTCAAACGTGGGTTTAGTGTCTTGAAGCAGCACAGAACCAACAGGAGAGGACGGCGAGTGAGGTGCAACTGAAGTGGAAGGCAACGAGTGGATTCCAGCCACAGCCAAGTCAGGTTCTACAGGTGAGGAGCTACCATCCAAACTGAAAACCGATGATTTGATTGTGGATAAATCAGAAAGGCCTTCAAGAGTCCGTGGGTATCGGCGTCTATACAATTCTCGGATTTTAATCTGAACCGCAGGGCTGCAGCCGCTCTTCAGTAAATGCAGCGCCCTCATCAGGAGGTCATGCTTGCGTCCACTTTTATTCCTTCCGGCAAAGCCTAGTAACACTTGTAGTTCAGAAACCCTAAAACTAGAAACCATATTCTAAAAGGAAAGGAAAAAAAAGGGATATAAGCCAACAGTCACCCTCAAGCATATAAAAATCCTATCTAAAATATACTGTAAAACCTGATTTTTCCAGCATTCTATCAACTGGCATGTGCTAGTAACCAGCATTTTCACATATCACTTAGAATTGTTACTGTTTCTATAGCCACCACCCCTCCCCCACCAATTACAGTCAAGTTATAGTGTTAATTATGCTTTGTTGTACTCAATTTTGGTAATCTATAGTCTATTGGTTTCTGCTAACCACTTCATTATCTGATTATGCCCAAGTGTAAACCCATATTTGCTTTATCACTACGAAATCTAAACCAATGAAAATGTTCCTCTTCAAAACTAAGCCCTACCAATACACAATGGAATGTCTGTTACAGTATTATCAGCAATTAACCAAAAAAATTTAGGTTTCTGCAACAACGTACCTGTAAAATTTCTGAGGTTAAGCAAGAAATCTACAAAATCAAGACAGAACTGTAATA
This sequence comes from Balaenoptera ricei, assembly GCF_028023285.1. Taxonomy (NCBI): domain Eukaryota; kingdom Metazoa; phylum Chordata; class Mammalia; order Artiodactyla; family Balaenopteridae; genus Balaenoptera; species Balaenoptera ricei. The sequence goes on from NC_082652.1 coordinate 67,261,925, forward strand.
CAAAATCCAATGAATTTTTTCACCCCAGCTCAAATATTAAGGAACACACAACATAAGAAAATAAGAATATTTTTAAATATTAAAGCTAAAAACCACATACATCTTATTTAGCAGTCAAACTTCTAAAATGACTGAAATTCCCAGCTAAGTATCCAATGTGAAAAATAGCTTTGAAGAGGAAGGATATGAGTGGTCATAAATCTTAAAAGGCAAGATACCCTCCTTGCCACTCTACCTACTTGTTCTTGGGTGTAAAATGAAAATTATAAGTAGTTCCCGTTTCACAGGAACCTTCTATTTAATTCAACAAAACCTAGTAAATTCTAACCACTTACTGCCTCATAAACCCACCTACGTAAGTCATTTTCAGCCAATTCTGAACTCAGAGGTAAACCACACTTGGGTCAGATTTATCCGTACCACACATGCACCATCTGGCCAGAAAGAGGGGTAAGACCTGGAGCTGAGCAAAAGCCCTTTCAGAAACCGACCTTAAGGAAACTCTCCCCAGCCCTCCTCCTCAGTGCTGCACACTCTACAGCCGCCTGGGATTCCTTCTCAACCTGGTGAGTATGCAGTGGCCATACCAACAGTTGGCAGTGATTCATAATTCCTCCGTTCTGCACTTCTCAGTCTCATTGACAGCCCAGGAGCAATTGCTATAACTCTGGTTTTTAAAATAATTGTTGGCAATACTTGCTAGTTTTCCAAAATGCAAACAAATTTAAATATATCAAAGTAATCTGCATGTACATGCTGCATCATAATTCTACTTCATATACTATGTCTCCAAATTTCATATTGTACAAGTCAGAGAATGCTAAGTTATAATCCTAGCAACCATTTTATACTCTTGATCAGTGCTGTCCAATAGAAATAGGAACCACATATATAATTCTAAATTTTCTAGTAGCCACATTAAAATAAATTTTAAATTAATTTTGATAATATGCTTTATTTAACCCAATATATCAAAAGTATTATTTCAAGATGAAATCAGTTTTTGTGATTTAAAAATAGTCATTTTTTAAGTGTCAATGAGATCTTTTTCATACTAGGTCTTCAATATCCAGTGTGTATTTCACACTTGGAGCACATCTCAATTTGGACTAACACCACTTCAAGTGCTTAGGGAGCCACATGTGGCTAGTAGCTACCACACTGGACAGTATGGCTCTAAATCATACTCTAATAGCAACATATATCACAAATACCATGATCATTATACTTTAACTCGCTTCATTTCCCCCATGTGTAAAAGGAAGATTTTATTTATCTTACCCCTTATGCTATGAACAACAAAGATGGAAAACAAGAAAATTTTTGGCCCGTCTCATGGCACACCAGTAACAGTCAAGGTTTCATGCATAATAAGGACTATGATAGCTTTTGGAAGTTTCCTCCCAAGCAAGAAACGCAATGCATCTTTCCCAAAGTCCTCAATTCTAAAAAAATACTTCAACTGAAATCTGCCTATATTACAGTAGCATAAATAACATTAAATCATGGAGAACGCTAACAACAATCAGGCTGTGATTCTTTCTAAAGAAATCAAACTAACTCAGAATACACTGATTCTCTCCTTACACTTATTTTCAGGTGTTCTTCACTTTAAGGAAACTTGTTTTACAGAAATGACAAAATAGAGTACAAGGCACCCTAAAGCTTGACTCTCAAAAAGGAATTTCTGGGAGGTCTCATAATACTTATTTCCAATGGTAACTTTATTTGGCAAAGAATGCTAAAGTAATTGGTCTAATAGCTATTGTAAACATACAAATGAAAAGGAAGAAAGAGAGAAAGGCTTACAACTATGAATGCAGAATCACAGGATTCTGAAGCAAAACAGAAATCCCCTGGTTTGGGGAAGGGCAAAGGAAACAACAGGAGACAGGACAGTCTTTGCACTGCAAAATGTTGCCAAAATAAAGTATTGCCAGGCACTTGCTCAAAGAGGATGGTGCTGAGAGTCGATGGTGTGGAGAGTCAATGGTATCCTGTGGAAAACTTCACACCAGCAATCACTAGTTCAAGGTCAAGTCCTGGCATCAAGACTTAGGACCTTGGCAAAGTCACATTATCTTTCTGGTCATCAATTTCTATTTTAAAACAACAACAACAACAAAAAACCTCTCCTTTATTTAGCATTCACTATTAAAGATATTCTCTAAGGAGATTACTAAGTCAAATTCTATGAATATGTTTTTCTTGGCAAACTCTGCTGGAACCCACTTCTTAAAGTGATGCCTTTTTTTTTTTTTTTTTTTTTAAACTCTGTCTTCAACCAATTTCAGCAGCCACCAGGTAAGGTGAGCCTGCTATGAATACTACCAAGAATGGATTTCTGCTGTTACTTTCCACCAATCTCTGATGTCTACATTTCTAGTCTAATTTTTTTCAAGTGGATTTTATCCAATTCATCCTGCTGCCTCCCAAAGTCTGCCCTCTAATACTTCAGTTACAATTGCTATGTGCTCTATACAGAGAAATTTCTCAGTAAATGTTTGCTGACTGACTTTAAGGAAATTCATGAACTACAGAGAACTATGTTGGCATGACTGATTTTTAAAAAGATACATAAGCAATCTGATTTCTAACGAAAAGCTAAATAAATTAAGACTAGAAATTTAAATCAATCTTTTTCTTTGTCAAATTTAAATAACACAAAATTATTAAAAAATTTTAAAGCTGGGACTATATATAACTGAAACATTACATATAGGAGTGAAGGCCACTTGAAGATGCTATAAAATTGTCAAAAATAGCACAGAATTCGGGGAAGCTCTAGTGGGTCAGCTAACGCATATATATGGAATCTTAAAAAAAAAAAAAAAAAGGTACTGATGAACCTAGTTGCAGGGCAGGAAGAAAGATGTAAACATAGAGAATGGACTTGAAGACACAGGGTGGAGGGGGAAGCTGGGGCGAAGTGAGAGTAGCATCGACATATATACACTACTGAATGCAAAGTAATTAGCTAGTGGGAAGCAGCAGCATAGCACAGGGAGATCAGCTTGATGCTTTGTGATAACCTAGAGGGGTGGGATAGGGAGGGTGGGAGGGAGGCTCAAGAGGGAGGGGATATGGAGACATATGTATGCATGTGGCTGATTCACTTTGGTGCACAACAGAAACTAACACAGTATTTATACTGTGAAGCAATTATACTCCAATAAAGATCTATTAAAAAAAAAAGTCATGGTAAAGAACAATACAGCTTTGTAAATCCTCCATCTGCTATGATGTATAATATGGGGAAGGGAGAGGAGCTGCTGACAGAAACTGACAAATCACATTATTAATATCGCCTATCCCAACTACAATATTAAAACAATCTACACCTTCACTTATAAGAATGGATTAAAAAAAAAATCAGGTACATATTCAATACATCAAAGGCATGTTTGAGCTGATGCCATAAGAAAAACTATGTGGCCAGTTAGAAAGATACTGCGATTCCAGAAGTCACAGGAGGCCCCAGTTCCTGGCCCTGTACTCCTGTGAAATCATGTAGTCCCTGTAATTAAATCCCTTTTTACTTGAGATACTTGACGTGGATCTCTTCCTCACAACGCACTGATAAAAATAACTACTCAGCTAAAAAAATCAAAATTGAAAATCATCTATTAAAAGAAACAATTAAAAAAACACATTTTAAAAACCTATAAAATAAGCCAAAGCTTGGGAGACCATCTCCCTAAATGCTTCCATTTTATACAAGATTTAAAATAAATTGAGTAGTCAATTTGAGAAGCAAAAAAGTAACAACAAACACACACCCTCAAAAAGAGTGAAGAATTAAAAGATAAAAGCAAGAAAACATAACTTAGAAAGCAAAATGCAAGAAGCCTGTAAAGTCAGGCCAAAAAAAGGGGAAGAAAATGAATATGGTCCTGAGAATGAGAAAAGAAACATAAAGACCACAAATACTAAGCAAATTTCTTTAAACAAAGAGAACAGCACATGCTGTTATATTCTAATAACTTAAAGATATAGACGTAAGTTATTTCCTAGAAAAATATAAATTACTCAATCTGATTCAAGAAGAGGTATATTATCTTTGTCCTCCTCCACTTCCAAAAGTATCTGTCCAGACAAGATAGCTTAGTAAATAAATTCTACTAACTCTTCAAGGAAAAGATGGAATTCTGTTCCTTAAACTGTTCAAGAGCATAAGAGTCAGAAAAATCAAATATAGGATAGAAGACAAACATGGAAAAAATGGTTGAACACAAAACACAAGTTTTTAAAATATGCAAATTATTGTTTTTCAAACTTCAGCAGGGGAATCCACTCATCCAACCAAAAGTTTAGGCAAAAGCCTGATGAAACGCCTAGTATACCACCTATTCTTTCTCATTTCCCAAGATAGATGATAATGAGTCTTTCTGTAACACATCAATGTTTCCTATGAGTACAGACACATAAGCCCTCAAAGTACCCAAATAAAGTTTAATCTACGAAAATAAAAATGGTTTAACATAAATTTAGTAAATTACTTGGTTAAGATGATGTCTGTCCTTATAGTCACATACTGAAATATTTATGAATAAAACTTATATAAAATATATGGAATTTCCTCTAAAATCATTTGTGGGGAGTAGGTGAGGACATACATGAAAAAAGACCAGAGGTGATAACTGTTGGGTATTGGGTACACAGGGAATTCTCTACTTTTGTTAAGTTAGAATGTTTCCATAGTAAAAAGTTTGCTTGAATGGGAAACTGGCTGTGGGGTATATGGCACTGTACTATCTTCCCAACTTTACTATTAATCTGAAAGTATTTTAGATTTAATTAAACAAAAAAATGTCAGTTTGTTTAAAGCTAGGATAAAAAGACTGTAGTCTAAATACCATTTCCCACAAAAAGAACCCAGGCTCCTTGAGGAAACTGGCAAGTCTGGGGTAGAAAATGCACAAGATAAGCCTACAACATCCTATTCAGAGAGCAAAGAAATTATCAAAGACTACTGGAATCTTGTCAGAAGGACACAGAAAACAACCCAGTAGCCCAAGACAAGCCAATTTGAGCAGCAAAAAGACTAATAACTGCATCAGATTCAAACACATCAAATATATTAAATATCATTTGCACATAATGATACTTAACAAAACAACTCACTGATCTTCTTTGAAAATATTGGGAAACCAACTCATTAGTATTCTGAAAATTGATAAAGAATGAAAACAATACAAAAAGATTTATTGGTTCACAAAAAAGCCATATGATTATGTGGATAAATGCTAGAAAAGCATTTGATAATATCCATTCCTGACAAAGCCTCTCAATAAACAGGAATAGAAAGAAACTCTTAACATGATAAAGGATACCTATCAGAAATCAATAACAAATATACTTAAAGATGAAATACTGGATCATAAAGACCTATAAAATACACATTATATTTTGTCATTTAAGAGAATTCCAAAGAACCTAGACAGTAAAAAACTTAAAAGTAACATTAACAATTTACAAATGATAGAACTTTTTATATTGGAAATGAAAGAAAATCCACTGAAAAATCAGACCCAATAATAATCAGTCAACAAAATTTTTTGAATTCTCTGTACATCAAATAGGTTTTCAAATGACTTATCAGGGAAAACAGTATTTTTTAAAATGAATCTAGGTAACATAAGGGTATGAAATGCAAAGGTATAAATTTTTAAAATTTGCAAAACCTACATTAAAAAAAACCTGATAGTACATTTTTTTAAAGACCTTGAATAAATTAAGGAATATGTTACTAGACAAAAGTAGTAAATGCTGAAAAGATGTCAATTCTCCCCAACTTAAGTTATAAATATAATAAAATTCCAGTAAATTTTCACAGATCAAACTTACAACAAAGAATTAAATAAAATACATAATATGACATGTGGTGATGAACACAATGGACAAAAATAAAGGAGGAAAAGGAAATGAAATGAAGAGGTAGAGGATTTGCAATTTTAAAGAAAGTAGAGCTCCCTGAGAAGGTAACTGAGTAAGTAACTGAAAAAGTAATAAAGCACCCAATGGATATCAGAGGAAGAGCATTCCAAGGCACAGGACACAGCAAGTGCAAAAATCCTGAGGAGGAAAGCATACCTAACACATTGAAGGGAAAGTAAAAGCCCATCACTGCTGAACCAGAGTAATCTAAAGGAATAAGTATTAAGATAGCAGAATGATAAGCAGAGAAAATGACAAACCTGGGGAGGGAGATAATTAACTGGATAAAATTATAATATCAAATTTGTGAGGCTAAGAAAAGATAGAACAAAAGTGCTGGGCAAAATGGCATGCATGAAGAGTGGTAAGCAGTTTAAAGTATTCTACAGGCAACAAAGGAAAAGAAAGTAATTTTAGATTTACATACATATGATAAAGTTTCAAGAGAAAATTCAAGAAAACTTCAAGAGTCTGTGAGAAAGCAAAAAAAAAAAGCACTAATTTCACAACTAGTAAAATGGGGAAAACATGAAAAAGAGGGAAGGAAAATGAACAACCCAAAAGACAGCAAGAAAACAGATAGGGAGACAAAACCCAGCAAAAGCAAGATGCTCAAAATGAAGGGGTACAAATAAATGCAAATATATCAATAATCCCAACAAAAAATAATGAAATAAACTTCCCAATTAAAATAGCAAGATTAGGGGATATCATTACAGAAACCACAGCATCAAAAAGATAATATGGGGTGGGCTTCCCTGGTGGCACAGTGGTTAAGAATCCGCCTGCCAGTGCAGGGGACACGGGTTTGAGCCCTGGTCCGGGAAGATCCCACATGCCACGGAGCAACTAAGCCCGTGGGCCACAACTGCTGAGCCTGTGCTCTAGAGCCCGTGAACCACAACTACTGAAGCCCACACACCTAGAGCCCGTGCTCAGCAACAAAGAGAAGCCACCGCAATGAGAAGCCCGCGCACCGCAACAAAGAGTAGCCCCGGCTCGCCACAACTAGAGAAAGCCCACGCGCAGCAACGAAGAGCCAACGCAGCCAAAAATAAATAAATAAATCTATTTAAAAAAAAAAAAGATAATAATGGGAATACTAAGAACAACTCTCCACACATGAATTTGGCAACTTGGTTGAAATGGATCGATTCCTTGAAAGACACAAACCACCAAAACTTACTCAATATGAAACTGACAATTTGAATACCCCCTCTAGCTATTCAGGAAATTTAATTCTTAATTTTAAAACTCCAAAAAAAAAATAAATTACCACACACCCAGATCATTTTATTGGAGAATTCTACCCAACATTTAAATAAGAATTAACACCAATTCTACATAATTTCTTCTGGAAAATAGAATATGAGAGAAGACTTCCAAATTCATTTTATGACACTAGTATTATCCTGATACCAAAACCAAACAAAGACAGTTCAAAAAATAAAACTACAAACCAACATGCTTCACGAATACAGATGCTAAAATACTTAAAGTATTAGCAAATAGAATTCAGCAATATATAAAAAGAATTAACACCAAGACCAAGTGAAGTGTTTATTCCAGGGATACAAGGTTGGGTCAATGTTTGAAATCAATGAAGTACACCATATTAACAACTAAAAAAGAAAATCACATGATTATATATACATAATCTTTTATATACACAGCAATGAAGAAAAAAGCATTTGACAAATTCAATGCCCAGTCATGATAAAAATTCTCAGAAAAACAGGAATAGAGGAGAACCTCCTGAACTTGACAGAAAGCACCTACAAAAAAATCTAGAGTTAACATACTTAATGGTGAAAGAATGAATACTTCCCCCTAAGATTGGGAATGAGGCAAGGATGTGCTGGAAGTTCTAGCTAGTGGAATAAGACAACAAAAAGAAAAGACATAGGTGTTGAAAAGAAAAAAATAAAACCGCCTGTATTTGCAGATCCCAAGGAATCTGCAAAACAACTACTAGAACAAATAACTGAGTTCAGCAAGGTAGCAGGATAAAAAACCAACACACAAGTACCAATCACATCTCTATATACTAAAAAGAACATGTGAAAACAAGTTAAAAACACAATACTAATATATACAATGGAATATTACTCAGCCATAAAAAGAAATGAAATGGAGGTATTTGTAATGAGGTGGATGGAGTTAGAGTCTGTCATACAGAGTGAAGTAAGTCAGAAAGAGAAAAACAAATACAGTATGCTAACACATATATATGGAATCTAAGGAAAAAAAAGGTCATGAAGAACCTAGTGGCAAGACGGGAATAAAGACACAGACCTACTAGAGAATGCACTTGAGGATATGGGGGGGGGGGAGGGGTGAGATGTGACAGGGTGAGAGAGTGTCATGGACATATATACACTACCAAATGTAAAATAGATAGCTAGTGGGAAGCAGCCGCATAGCACAGGGAGATCAGCTCGGTGCTTTGTGACCACCTAGAGGGGTGGGATGGGGAGGGGGGAGACGCAAGAGGGAAGAGATATGGGAGCATATGTATATGTATAACTGATTCACTTTGTTATAAAGCAGAAACTAACACACCATTGTAACGCAATTATACTTCAATAAAGATGTTTAAAAAAAAATACTATTTATAATCACTCCTAGGAAAATGAAAATACATATGTTTAAAAATGTAACAAAACATATACATGGGCTTCCCTGGTGGCGCAGTGGTTGAGAGTCTGCCTGCCAATGCAGGGGACACGGGTTCGAGCCCTGGTCTGGGAAGATCCCACATGCCGCGGAGCAACTGGGCCTGTGAGCCACAACTACTGAGCCTGCGCGTCTGGAGCCTGTGCTCCGCAACAAGAGAGGCCGCGACAGTGAGAGGCCCACGCACTGCGATGAAGAGTGGCCCCCACTCGCCGCAACTAGAGAAAGCCCTCGCACAGAAACGAAGACCCAACACAGCCAAAAATAAATAAATTAATTAATTAATTAATTAATTTAAAAAAAAACATATACAGGACTTGTTTGCTGAAAACTACAAACACTAATGAAAGAAGTCTAAAAAGATCTAAATAAATGGATTTTCTGTGGATTGGAAGACTCAACAAAGTAACAATATCAATTTTCCCTACATTGATACACAGATTTAACACAATTCCTACCCAAATCTCACCAAGACTTTTTATGGATATAGATGAGATTATTCTAAAATTTACATGGAAAGATAAAGGAACTAGAAGAGCTAAAACCATTTTGAAAAAGCATAGAGAGAGAGGAATCTGTCTATCCTATTTCACAACTTCGCTCAGTAATTAAGACTGTATGTAGTATTAGTAGAGGGATAGACATAAAGGTCAGTGGAACACAACAGAGAACCCAGAAATAGACCTACACAAATACACCCAAATAGTTTTTGGTGAAGGTGCAAAAGTAACTTAAGGAAGAAAAGACAGCCTTTCAACAAATGGTGCTGGAGCAACTGCGCATCCATAGACCAAAAAATGAATTTCCACCTAAGTCTCACATTTTATATAAAAAATAACTCCAGGACTTTCCTGGTGGCGCAGTGTTTGGGAGTCCGCCTGCCAATGCAGGGGACACGGGTTCGAGCCCTGATCCGGGAGGATCCCACATGCTGTGGAGCAACTGGGCCCGTGCGCCACAACTACTGAGCCTGCGCTCTAGAGCCCACAAGCCACAACTAATGAGCCCACGTGCCACAACTACTGAAGCCTGTGTGCCTGGAGCCCGTGCTCCACAACAAGTGAAACCACTGCAACGAGAGGCCCACGCACCACGACGAGGAGTGGCCCCCACTCGCTGCAACTGGAGAAAGCCCACGCACAGCAACGGGGACCCAACGCAGCCAAAAATAAATAAATAATAAAATAAATTTATTTAAAAAAATAATAATAACTCCAAATGGATCACACGCTTAAATCTTAGAATAAAGCTGTAAAACTTAAGGAAAAAAACACAGAAGAAAATATTCAAGATCTAGGGCTAAGCATAGAGTTTGTATACTTGACACTCAGAGCAAGATTCACAAAAGGCATAACAATAATATACTGAATTTCACCAAAATTAAAAACTGTGCCCTTGCAAGACTCTGCTAAAAGGATGAAAAGACAATCCAACAAAGGACTAGTATCTAGAATATATCTAGAACTCTCAAAACTCAACAGGAAAAAAACAATCCAATTAGAAAAAAGGACAAAAGACATGAAGCGACATTTCATCAATGGGGATACACAGATGAAAAATAAGCAAATGAAAATATGTTCAGTATCATTAGCCATTAGGGGAGTGCAAATTAAAACCTCACTAAGATATCACTAGGTACATACCAGAATGGCTAAAATCAAAAACAGTGGTAACACCAAATGCTGGCAAGGATGCAGAAAAACTGGATCACTCCATACATTGCTGGTAGGGGTGTAAAATGGTACAGCCACTCTGGAAAACAGTTTGGCAATTTCTTAAAAAACTATATGCACAATAATCATACAACTCAGCAACTGCACTCCTGGCATTTATCCCAGAGAAATGAAAACTTATGTCAAAAAAAAAAACAAAACCCTATGCACAAATCTTCACAGCACTTTTATTCATAATAGCCAAAAACTGTAAACAACTCAGATGTCTTTCAACAGGTATACGGTTAAACAAATCCATACCATGGACTACTACTCGCAGTAAAAAAGGATGACCTACCAATACATTTAACAACATGGATGAATTTCTAGAGAATTATGCTGAGTTAAAAAAACTGAACCCAAAAGGTGACAAACTATATGAGCCCATTTATGTAACATTCTTAAAAAGACAAAATCATAGAAATGAAGAACAAATGAGTGGGTCCCAGAGATTAAGGGGATGGAAAGGAAATGGGTGTGGCTATAAAAATAATAATATGAGGGATCCTTGTGGTGATGGAAATGGTCTGTATATTGTGTCAGTATCAATACCCAGGTTGTGATATTGTACTACAGTTTTGCAAGACATTACCAATGGGGGAAACTGGGTAAAGAGTACACAGATGTCTCTGTATTACTTCTTAAAACTGTCAGTGAATTGACAATTATTTTAATAAAAAGTTTAATTTAAAATTACAAAGACCAACACTATTACAGATTAATTTTTTAATTCAATAGCATGACAGTCACAAGAGATTAAAATAAAAGAACACAAAAATGTAGGGGAAGGGGGAATTTTAAAAATCAGGCAAAACTAGCTGACCAAAAAAATTAATAATAATAATAGATATGTTAATATCAAGCAGTAGTATGTAATACAAAAAGCATTACTAGACATAAGGAGTCACTACACAGAGTAAAAGTTTCAATTCAACAGCAATATATGATAAATTTAAATTTTCATGTACCAATAACAATTTTAAAATGTATTTTAAAAATTGAAAGAAACTACAAGGAAACTGAAAAAATAATTCTAGTAAAAGACTAACATACACCTGCTCTCTAAAAAAACAAAGATATAAGATTTGAACAACAGAATTAACAAGCTTAACTACTGGACATATATAAAACTATGCACCAACAAATAGAAAATACACATTCTCTTCAAATACAAAAAACTGACCACAGTCGCAACAGATTTCAAAGGACTGTATCATACAGATCATGCTGCCTAACCACAACACAATTACAAATCAATAACCAAATTAACTAAAGGATCACCCATATGTTTGGAAATAAAACTTTTAAGTAACTAATAAATTAAAGAATTCATCCCTTGTGTGATGCAGGGAAAGCAAATACATAGAAATTCATGATCATTTACGCCTGTCAAAGTGCTGAAAGTTAATAAGCAAGGTGTCCAACTTAAGAAATTAGAAAAGGAATAGAAATAAACCCAAAGGAAGTATAAAAGAAAGCAGAAATTAAGTAGGGGGAGGATACATTAAAGAGCATAAAAAGGACAAAAATTTGATTCTTTGAAAAGCTTTTTAAAATTGGCACTTGTAGCTTTTAAAACTCATCAAGAAAAGGGTAGCATTTTTAAAAAAAGATAAAAAGGACAGTAACTACAAAATAAGAGACTAACAATTTAATGCCATAAATTCAAGAACGTGAATGAAATGGATAACTTTCTATAAAAGTATAACCTACCAAAACCAGTTTGAAAATTGAAAATATGAGCAATCGTATAACCAAAGCAATTCAATCAGTGATTAAGATGTGTCCCACAAAGAAAACAGTAACAATTCTACAAGGGAGCTCTACCAAACACTCAAGAAACAAATTATTCTAATCTTACATAAACTCCTCCAGAAGAAAGAGGAAAAGTATATATATCTTTTAAATTATAGGTCAATATTACTCATTATTAGAAACAAAACTCCTACATTAACTATATTCAAACTGAGTCCAATAATGGAAAAAAGGGACAGACCAGGGCTGACTTTATACTTGGAACACAAGGTTGGTTTAAATTTTAGAAAATCAATCAATGTATTTCATCATGTTAACAGGTTACAGAAGAAAAACATATGATCCTTTCAAAATATGCAGAAAAAGCTTTTGATAAACTTCAACATCCATTCTTTTTCTTTTTAATTAAAAAGCTAATAAGAAAGGAACACCCTTAACCTGAAAAGATTATCTACAATAAACCTACAGCAAGCAGCATACTTAACTGTGAAACTCTGATAGCATTCCCTTTAAAATCAGGAACAAGATCAGGATGCCCCCATCACCGCTTCTATTCAACATTGTACTGGAGATCCTAGCCAGCACATTAAGACAAGAAAAAGAAAGAAAAAAAAAGCATAAGAATTGGAAAGGAGGAAACAAAGAGGTCATTATTCACAGATAGATCTGTCCACACAGAAAATCGTAAGAATTCTATACACAATTTATCACAATTAGAAGGATAGCAAGGTTGTTATATGAAGTCGAATTGTACTTCTATACACCAGCAAGGTAGAAAATATAATTTTAAAAGATACCATTAATGATTTGACACAAAAATAAGGTACCTAGAAATAAATCTAACAAAATACTTGTAAAAGTTTTGTTGAAGAAAATTATAAAACTTTATTGAAAGAGACTGTAAAAGACCTAAATAAACGGATACCACAATGTTCATGGTTAAGAAACTTAATAACAAAATGCTAGTAGTTCCCTTCAAATTGGTTTACAAATTCAATGCATTTCCCATCAAAATCCCAACAGGTTGCATGTGTGTATCTATATAACTTTAAAAAAAGATACTAACGTTTTATGGAGGAGCAAACCAGCAAGAAGTTCCTTGAAGAAGTACAAGGCAGGAGAACCTGGCCTACTTCTGTGTCCCTCAATGACTGACTAGACGGTTTCACACCAACCCTCCCTATGAAAACTTTAAAAACTGAACATAATATTAAAAACATCTGTTTGAAGACAAGAAGCACTACAAAAGGCAGCAAGAACCTGGGAGGCCAAGACTGTGGAAAGAAGGGAAGCCTAGAAAATGGAGTCTAACATTTGATGCCTCTTTTCCCCTGGAGACAACTGCCAATGGAAAAAGGGCAATTGATAAGTTAAGAAATCCAGCAGAACTTTGAATAGACTTATAGGGCTGGGAAAACCAGAAGATATTTGCAAAATATAACCTGCAAGTCCTGGTATCTGGGATATATAATAAACTCCTACAAATGAGTATGAAAAAGACCCAATATAAAAATGGACAAAAGACTTGACAAGCCACCTCACAAAAGACATCCAAATGGCCAGTAAGTATATTAAAAGGGGCTTAACATCATTTCTCATTAGGGGAATTCAAATTAAAACCACTAAACATTCACCAAAATGTCTAAAATTAAAAGGGTGGACGAGAAAGGACAAGGAGCAACTAGAACTCTATTATTTTGCTATTGGAAGGGAATGAACAAAAAACTACAATTACATACAACAATATGGATGAATCTCGCAAACAAAATTGAGAGGAAGAGGTGAGACACAAAAAGTATACACATAATATAGTTCCATTTATATAAGGTTCAAAAAATAGGCAAAACTAGTCTAAGATGTTAAAGTCTGGCCAGTAGGTATCTTTAAGAAGGAAGAGTTTAGTCACTGGGAGAGGACTCAAGGGAACTCTCTAGGGTGCCAGTAATGTTCTATTTCCTGACCTGCATATGGTTATATTGAGAAAATTCATCTAGCTGTACTCTCATGATCTGTGTACTTTCTTTCTATACTTATGTATGCCCTATAGCAATAAAAGTTTGTTTTTACAGAAGCTGTACAAAGTTACAGTAATTAAAACAATGTGATGGTGCGGTTAGACTAAGAGTCTAGAGTCCAGAAAGTATAGATAGATCCAACTGTATAATAAAATCAGTAAGAAATAAATTTTTTTTTAAAAAAACCTAGTACAAACATGGGCAAAAGAAATGAATAGAATCTCAGAAGAGGGAAGAACATGTTAATCAGCACAGTAAAAGATGCTCAAACTCATTAGTAAAAGGAAAAAATTGAAAACTAAAAGATGATACTTCATACTCACTGGCAAAAACTTTTAAAGCCTGATAAAAGTAAGTATTAGCAAGAAAGCTAAGGAATGAAAACCTCTGTATTCCTGGAGGGAGCAAATACTGATACAATCCTCTTTGGAAAATAATCTGGCATTATCCAGTACCGTTGAAGATGCGAATATCCTTAAGTCCCAGCAATGCAATGCTACTCCTAGAGTTTCTACAGTGAAACATACTGTATTAAATATTCACATTAAATGAGATCAATAAAGACTACAAATAACATGATATCAATGCAGATTAAGTTTGTTCACAGTTTTATTTATTTATTTTGCATTTCAGAGCTTTTTGGATTTCAGAAGTGTAGATACGGAAAAAAAAGGAAACTACACAAATTTCCAACGAGGATGGATAAATTTGTATTTATACAATGGAAACTCAAACACAATGATAAACCAAAACACCCCAAATACATACAGCTTTATTCAATTTGTATAAAATTTAAACAAACAAAAACAAAAAATTTGTATATATAAAATGTGTGATTTATATATATATAATTTTATATATCTATATAATGTGGATGTGATGAGGGAAGGGCACCCTGCTGACCTAATGAACTATTTCTTAACTTGGGTGGTGTGCACATGTATGTTTATTTACCTACATCTTACCTGTTATAAACAACCTTTTGTACCTATTAAACAATTTAAATATTTAAAAATTTTTAATTAGCATGATATACCCAAATACATAAACCACTATTAACCATTACCAATTCTGAGAAATGACTCAACAGAACTTTTTGAAGGAATTAGTATCCTAAGAGAGTTCAAGGACAGGTTGCTATTTTTAAAAAAAGGGAAGAAATAAAGAAAAAGAGGATAAAACTCTTGTAAATCAAAAATATAATTACTAAAATAAATTTTATGGAAGAGTTCTAAGTCAAGGAAACCTTCCAGAATGTAAACAAATAAAATGTCAACCTTGGAAATCCGATATTCACCTGTCAAGAGTCTCAGAGAAAATAGGAAAAAAATTATCAAAAAAATAGAAGATAATTCCTCAGACCTGAAGAGCCTTAAAACCGAAAAGGTTCCACCAGAAGGAATGAAAAAGGCCCACAACTAGACACATTTCACAACACCAAAGATAAGATCACCATAAAGACTGTAAACAAGGTTACCACAAAAGATAACGATCAGATTTGCAATGGATCTCTATCAGCAATATTGAGTGTTTTAAATTCCTAAAGCAAAGCTTTCAACATTCAAAACGAAAAACTGTATTACCAACTTATAATTCTGTATCTAAACTTTCAATCAGGAACAAATGCAAGCCATTTTCAAACATTCAAGAAATTAGAAAGTTTATCACCAGCATATCCTTTCTAAAACAACTACTCAAGAGTGGGTGGGGGGAGGAAAGGATTGGGAGGTCCGGATTAGCAGATACCAACTAGTATATATAGGATGGATAAACAAGGTCCTACTGCATAACTCAGGGAACTATACTCAATATCCTGTGACAAACCAGAATGGAAAAGAACATGAAAAAGAATATATACGTATAACTGAGTCACTTTGCTGTATAGCAGAAATTAACACAACGTTGTAAATCAACTATACTTCAATAAAATTAAAAAAAAAAAAACTACTCAAGATTATATTCCAGTAAAATCAAAAAGAAGTCTAAAAAAGAGAAAGACATGAGATCCAAATAACAGACTTAACCCAGGAGTGCAATGTAATCTCAGGATGACAGATGTATAGCAAGATCCAGAAAGCAAGCTGCCCAAATTACAAAAAAAGGTTGAGAGCTCCAGAAAGCCCATCTTCAAGAAAAGTTCAATGGCTACAAGATGAAACCACATTGTACTGGGTTGCCAAAAACTGCCTTCAGGTTTTAAGTAAAAATAAAAGACACATTTTTCATTTTCACCAGCACTTTTTTTTTTATTTATTTATTTTTGCCTGTGTTGGGTCTTCGCTGCCACACGCGGGCTTCCTCCAGTTGCGGCAAGGGGGGGGCTACTCTTAGTTGCAGTGTGTGGGCTCTAGGCACGTGGGCTTCAGTAGATGTGGCACCAGGGCTCAGTAGTTGTGGCTCACAGGCTCTAGAGCTCAGGCTCAGTAGTTGTGGCACACGGGGCTTAGCTGCTCTGTGGCATGTGGGATCATCCCAGACCAGGGCTCGAACCCGTGTCCCCTGTCTTGGCAGGTGGATTCTTAACTACTGTGCCACCAGGGAAGTCCCACCAAGCACTTTATTGAACAACGTATTCACCCTTTTGTTCCACTACCTTCTGCCATTCTTCAGGCAACTTCATAATTCCATCTTACCAAAACTTTTTATCTTTTTAAGCAAAGAAATGTTCCAGATGCCTTTTACAGTCTTCCAGGGAATTGAAATTTTTTCCGTTAAGAGAATTTCGTAAAGACCTAAATAAATGGAAATCTGAAGGTGCAATGTCTGGTGAATACAGCGGATGAATCAGAACTTCCCAGCCAAGCTGTAACAGTTTTTTTGCCTGGTCATCAAAGAAAAACATGCGGTCTTGCGTTATCCTGATGGAAGATCATGAGTTTTCTGTTGACTGATTCTGGATGCTTTTGGTGGAGTGCTGTTTTCAGTTGGTCTAACTGGGAGCAGTACTTGTTGGAATTAATCGTTTGGTTTTCCAGAAGGAGCTCATAATAGAGGACTCCCTTCCAATCCCACCGTATACACATCACCTTCTCTGGATGAAGACCAGCCTTTGGTGTGGTTGGTGGTGGTTCATCTCCCTTGTCCCAATATCTCTTCCATTCCATATTATTGTACAGTATCCACTTTTCATCGCCCGTCACAATTTGTTTTAAAAACGGAACATTTTCATTACGTTTAAGTAGAGAATTGCATGCAGAAATACAGTCAAGAAGGTTTTTGTCGCTTAACTTATGTGGAACACAAACATCCAAGTGATTAACATAATCAAGCTGGTGCAAATGATTTTCAGTGTTTGGTTTGGGTATTTTAAGTATGTTGGTTATCTCTCACGTGGTATAACATTGACTGTTCTCTATTAATGTCTCGATTTGATCACTATCAACTTCACCTGGTCTACCCGACCGTGAAGCATTGTCTAGTGAGACATCTCCAGCATGAAACTTCGCAAACCACTTCTGACATGTTCGATCAGCCACAGCACCTTCTCCATACACTGCACAAATCTTTTTTTGTGTTTCAGTGGCGTTTTTACCTTTCTTGAAATAATGAAGCATAATATGGTGAAAATGTTGCTTTTTTTCTTCCATCTTCAATATTAAAATGGCTATACAAAAATTCACCAATTTTGATATGTCTTTTTTTAAATGCACGCTGATATGACAGCTGTCACATACAAGCTAACAAAATTGTTTCGAATGAAGTTAAAGATAACTAAGTGCTACCAGAGCCATCTTACGGGAAAAAAAGAAAGAACCTTTTGGTGAACCCAATAATATTAAAGTTTAAAAATGATTTCCATGAGCTCTCCACAATCATGCAGGGCTTTATTATATTTCTCCTTTAAGGAGCCCAGGTTTAACAACACAGAGGTTCTCAACAGCTCCACACTACTTGGCTCTATAGTAACTAATACTTATATCAGCACACATATTACAAAGGCTGGTTATTAGTATTCAATTTCTAGAATCTTCCTGTAGAAGCACAGAGAAGTTTAGAAGAGTTATAAACCATAATATAAATGCTATAAATCTTGACAACGTAGTATCAATAGAAAATGAAGGCTAGAATGGGGAAGAAAGGTGGAGGCTGGGAGAAACAAAGGGAAGAAGATGGGTGCTAAATCCTCTTTAAGACTGGGAACTAAAGAGAGAGTGTCTAAAACTGATAGGTCAAGAAAGAGAAATTTAACTGCTACAAAAAGTTTAAAATAATCAACAGCAGAATTAGGAACAAAAATGTAACTGGTAGAAATCAAAGTGCTAGGGCAGGTGGAAAATGAAATGACCTAAATTTCTTATCTACTAGAGAGTCAAGCAACAGATACTGTTTATAGAGTTGAAAGAAAAATCAAGATATAGAAAGACACGCTTTATTTTTGAGTTTTGGAATTAACCTAAAAAACGAAAAACTAAGGAAAAAAATCCACATTAAAGGCAGTTATATAAAGATTTAAGACAGAACTTTTACTTTTCTTTTTGGATTTTTCTGCATTTTCATTAAAAAAAAGAATGAAAGAAAAAAAAAGATGAAGAAAAGAATAAGAAATTTTAAATATATTATTAAAGCCATTACTAGATTGGGGGGGAAAAGGTCAAATAATTTGTCTAAGGTCATACAGTTGAAAACCATGCATCTCCAATGCTAATATCAAAAAAAAAAAAACCAAAGAACAAACAAAAAAAACATACCTTCTGTGGCATAATCTAGATCTGCTTTTTTACTGACTTGTATGAATAACCAAATGGAGAACTCCGAATGTCTATGTTAAGTTTATATTGTTCTCTGCCAAGTCACAAAAAAAAAATCTTATTCATTTCACACCATTTTTCCAAAAAGTCTAGGAAAATGACCATGTTACTAGTGGGTTCAAAATGAACATTCATAGAGGATAGTTTGGACTATGATACCAATTGATTCCACACATCACTTTTACTTCAACTTCAATTCAACTGTGAATTTCTTAAATTCAGATTCCTGAATAAAAACAGACTAGCTGCCAAGACAACTCAACGGGGAAAGAACTGTCTTTTCAACAAATAGTTCTGCGAAAACTGGATATCCACATGCAAAGGAAGCTGTATCTCTACTTCACACCATAAACAAAAATTACCTCAAAATGGATAAACAATCTAAATATAAAAGTTAAAACTATAAATATAAGCTCTTAGATGAAAACAGGAATAAATCTTTGACATTGGATAAGGCAATGGTTTCTTAGATTTGACATCAAAGGCATAAGCAACAAAAGAAAAAAGATAAAATTAAAAACATCTGTGCTTCAAAGTACACGATCAAAAAAGTGAAAAGATAGTCCATAAAAAGGAAGAAAATATTTGAAACCATATATCTGACTGAGAACTTGTAACTGGAATATATAAAGAACATAAACAGTAATAAAAAAGCAAACAACCCGGGCTTCCCTGGTGGCACAGTGGTTGAGAGTCTGCCTGCCAATGCAGGGGACACGGGTTCGAGCCCTGGTCTGGGAAGATCCCACATGCCGCGGAGCAACTAGGCCCGTGAGCCACAACTACTGAGCCTGCGCGTCTGGAGCCTGTGCCCCGCAACAAGAGAGGCCGCGACGGTGAGAGGCCCGCGCACCGCGATGAGGAGTGGCCCCTGCTTGCCACAACTAGAGAAAGCCCTCGCACAGAAACGAAGACCCAACACAGCCAAAAAAATTAAATAAATAAATAAGTCAGGAGCTCTTTAAAAAAAAACCTAACCCATGAAGGAGTTTAAGTCCTTATTGTTTAAAAAAAAAAAAAAAAAAAGCAAACAACCCAATTAAAAAAATGGGCAAAAGGTCTGAATAGATATTTCTCCAAAGAAGATATACAAATGGCCAATAAGCACATGAAAAGATGCCCAACATCATTAGTCATCAGGAAAATGCAAACCAAGACCACAAGGAGATAGCACTTCACACCCATGAGGACAAGGATTCGGAGAAAGCAGAAACCTTATACACTACTGGTAGGAATGAAAAATGGTGTAGCAGTTGGAAAAGAGTTGGGCAGTTCCTCAAAAACTTAAACAGAGTTACCACATGACCCAGCAATTCCACTCCTAGTTATATATCCAAGACAATCGAAAACATATGTCCACACAATACTTATACACTTGTAGATAAATGTTCACACCAGTCAAAAAGTGGAAATCACCCAAATGTACATAAATTCATAAACGGATAAACAAAATGTGGTATATTCCATACAATGGAATATTATTCGGCCATAAAAAAGAATGAAGTACTGATACATCTACAAGAATGAACCTGAAAAGATTATGTTAAATGAGAGAAACCAGACACAAAAGGCCACATGTAAGATTTTATTTCTATGAAATGTCCAGAATAGGCAAATCCATAGAGACAAAGTAGATTAGCAGATGCTGAGAGCTGGGGGAAAGCGGGCATAGGGAGTGACTGCTAATGAGCATGGGTTTCTTTTGGGGTGATGAAAATGTTCTGAAATTCAATAGTGGTGATGGTTGTATAACTTTGTGAATAGACCAAAACCACTGAATTGCACACTTTACAAAGCTGAATTTTATGGTACGAGAATTATATCTCAAAAAAATATATTTTTTTAAATAGACTAGCTAAGATCCAATCCAGAAAAACAAAGGCAAAAATGCTGAGAAAAGAGAAACATTTGGAGAATTTGTTAGAAAAATGCCACCTTTATCAGAAAAGATATTCATGTTTACCAGAGGGAGGGTGCAGACCTAAGGAGCAAACAAACACAAAAATGTTTACCACAGCTAAGAATCTCTTGGTTTACTGACTATAAAAAAAATTATCTATTTCATTTTAAATTAAATATTTGGTTTTGAATGTGCTTTCATAGACATGATCTTAAATGAAGTCCTCCTGGAAATTTAGTTGTATCCACTAATAACAGCTTTGAATTATATGGTGAATTCTGTTAACATCTATCATATGTATTAGTCTATTTCTTTGCCCAATAGTTGGCAGCTTGGAGGGATGAGGACCTCTAACCTCAACACTCTCCTTCCCCATTAACTTCCCATTCTCCCTCTGTATCCCAACAGCACCCAAAGGTACCAGGATGGCAAGTAAGGAACCAAACCCTCAAGCCTTCTAGGCAGAAAGGCTTCTGTTATAGAATTATTTAAGCCTCTTATTAGATCTTCCGTGTCTGGCTTACCAGTATCTATCTTAATAGATACTGTTACTATCACTGGCTCTTCCACTAGATTCCTGCACACACATTCACTCTCATTCTCTGACACGCACAGAGATAATAAACTCTCAATGCACAAGAGAAAGAGGATGAGGAGTACAGGAGAGAGAGCCTTAAAAAAAAAAAAAAGTTAGTACAGTAGATCCCCCCTCCACTCCCACACTTGAGAGAAGAAGGAAGAGTGGATTATCCAGGTTAAATTGTAGCAGCGACCTTTTTAAGGACTGCACCAGTAGGAGTATTGAAATTATGCAACTGGAGGAGACAAGGGTAGAAAAGCCGCTCTGGTTGAAGAAGAGGTGAGGGACTTCAGACTCCAACTACTCTGCCTCTCTTCCACCACTGTGCTTGGCACTGCTAGAGAATGTTTTGGAGGAAGAAAGCAGGGCCACAGTGACAGAGGCCTAGGCCACCAGACTGCATGAGCTTGTCCCAGGTTAATTCAATAGTTAGTTAATTCACAAACTAGTTAATTCACAAATTCCTAACAACATAAATGTTTTAAACAAGCAACCACTGAACTGAATAATTTCTTCTCTAGCACCTTGAAAGCTTCTAATACCTAATGCACTATTATAATCATCTTTGACTATACAGCCCACAATTTCCCTTCACAGAGAACTTATCCCTTCCTTTCCCTCAACCCATCAGGATGATCTTGTGAGTCAGGTTTGTATGATGTGACTCTAACCTCCTGGCTATAGATTATTAGGACAGAAGTGGACCCTCACCGATCCACTCTCCCAGAAGAAATGAAGAGAGGTGTGCTGGTATTCTACTGGTCACTTGAACTGAAAGCAGCAAAGTGTAGGGATGCCATCCATATTCTGCTGTGACTGGACAAGATCTCTGGTACTGGCCCACAGGGCAGTCTCAAAAACTGAAATTGTCAGGCAGCCTCTTAAGGTTCTACAGGAGTTGCCTCGTCAAATAACTCCCCTCCCCCGAGCAAAGCAAAGGCACGGGAGTCACTGAAGCACAGTGAAGATGACCTTTCCCAAAATTCCAGACCTCCAGTACAGGAGACTCCAGCACTAGCCAGCAGTGACCTGCTCTGGTTATACGGGCTCCTAGGAAGTGGCCCTGAATGATAACGGACAAAGATAAAGGAAATCCTCTCAGCGGCATTATCAGCAGCCAAATATGTGGCATTCAGGTCGGCTGGCCATTTCTTCTACTGCCAAGAAGTTAGCCAACAAACCAATGCCCGTGATTTTTCCTGGTCCTTCAATTTACTTCAAAATATATTCTGTAGCAGAGACCATTTAGAAAACCCTCGATGTTTCTTCCCCTTTTCCTCCTTTCTAATTAGATTTTTATTCAGTTGTCCAGTTTTCCCTACGATATTATATATCATATAAGCAGGGTATTGTTTATCATTCAATTTAGTTCATAAAGTGCAGGATGGTAGCTGGGAGCACCACGTGGACCCAAAGGAAACTGAACAGAGCAGTACAGCTTAGACTCTAAGGAGCATTCACTCTAAAGCTAGACCTCTGAGGTTAAAAATCCCAGGTCTTCCAGTATTGAGCTGTGTGATCTAGGTCAGGTTATTCAACCTCTCTGTGCCTCGATTTTTCACAGAATTGTTGTGAGAACTAAATAAGTATGTATGTAAAGTGCTTAAACCAGGGCCAGGCATGTAATAAGCACTTTCTTATAATGGATATCTGCCATCATCATCATCATCACGATTTGCAATGGGGAGTGGGGAGAGCTACAGCACGTCTTTAAGTGTAGAGGATGCTACTGAGCAGGTAAGGCAAAAACGGGGGTGGAGCACTCTTTCAGCATTTGCACAGCCCAGACCCTTCCCTCCTCTGAAAACTCTCCCCAGTTAGTCTCCTAACGTGAACTATGGCAGAGGAGCCATCTTCTAGCAAGTGCAGGGAGAAGAAAAGACAGCTGATTTACAGAAAAATATGATGAAGCTGACCCACAAAACAAAATGGGAGGGAAGAGAGAGGGGTATGGGATGGAGGGAGTGGGGAGGGAAGGGGGAAGAAGGGGAGACAAAGAAAGAGAGAAAATCTTGGTTTCCAACCACTTTCCAGTTCCTGATTCCACTCCAACCTAAGCACTGACTGCCCTTTCTGCCCTATACCAATAAATAAACTCTTCACTTTTTATTAAGCTTTGACAAACAACAGAAAAGTCTAACACAAGCCTTGGAAAACTTTTTCATCAACAACAAAAAAAATCTTAGAAGAGGTAAAGTTATATAATCCGTTACTACACAAAAACCAAGACAACACTGCAGATAAAAATAACTACAAACTTCAGTATTCTCAACCCATCCTAAACCTAATGCATGAATTTACACAGGTGAGGCTCAGGCCTGGTTGTTTCAAAAGCTCTACAGGTGTTATAACCTCTACAGCTGAGGCTCAGACACTAACACTCTTACAGTTATCAATATGAACACCCTTTACC
This sequence comes from Balaenoptera ricei, assembly GCF_028023285.1. Classification (NCBI taxonomy): domain Eukaryota; kingdom Metazoa; phylum Chordata; class Mammalia; order Artiodactyla; family Balaenopteridae; genus Balaenoptera; species Balaenoptera ricei. The sequence goes on from NC_082652.1 coordinate 67,285,661, forward strand.
TACTATCACAGTTCTCTGTATAAACTAGCATAGAGCATAAAATGCATTAATATACTTTCCTCTTTACTGGGAATTAAATAATTTTTGAAACAGCATGAGAGAAAATGGCAGGCATTATTCGAACTGAAACAATTTACCTTTAGATCAGAACCATGAATACGTTCCTTTGCTGATGTTCACCAAACCAGCCAGGTAACCAGACAACATGCTTCCCCCGCATCCCACCCCTCTCCAAAAAGCAATAATAAACATACAAACTGAATCTTTCACCAGATTTCTCTTCCTTCTTATTCGGAAACAGTAATGCTAACAACACGTCTATGGTTGTGCAAACTGATTGCAGTTAACTTAATTTCAAGTTCCTATTCATCCCTTTTTTGAAAGACTTTTTTTTTTTTTAATCAGGGTTTCCGTCCTTAAGTATCCCATTTATGCCGCCAGTAATTCTGCGATCCATAAAAAAATCTGGCTCGTTTATCACAATTCTGTCTCAGTTGAGGGCTTTGAAGGTTATGACCCCACTGGAAAAACATCTTTTCCGTTCTAACCCCAACACAGCGCATTTCAAACCTCTACTATACAAAGGTTAACAACAATAAAGTTGTGATCTTGTTCGAAAGGCTAGGGAGAAAAAATTTTCAAGTGCAAAACGAGTTCACAAACCTCATGACAACACGGACTTTGCGGAGTTCTTACCATGGCACTAAGAAAATACCAAGGTTTAAGACCGATCATTGAAGGTAGGGTTCCCAAAAGACCACGCTTCTCCCCAAGATGTTGAGGAAGCACTGGTGGGAGGAAGGGGCCTTTCTCGTGACAGATCTGACTAAGCGGTAGCATCACCCACAGAAGAGAGAGAATTCCTAAAAGCAACTTCACGTTTCAGAAGACAGCCTCCCACCAAGTGAGTAGCCCGTAGACTTAGGAATCGACAGACACGTACACCCCTCGCGAAGGTTGAAAAGCAAATCCTGCTTCCCACCTCACCCCTTAAAATAAACGGGGAAGTTGGGTCCCCACGAGCCCCTCCCGAGAGCGGCCCCGAAGCCCCGCGCTAGGTGTGGGGACCCACCGACCGGCTCACCTGGTCCCCAGGCCCGCCACCACCGGGTGGCACGGGCTTCCTCCGCCGCTTCGCTCCCCTCCCCCGCCCGCCCGGGCGCCCGTTCGAACGCGGGCCGGGGCTCGGGGCTCCGCCAACCGGTCCGCGCGAAACAAGAAGGTGGCGGCCGGCGACGCTGCGGCTTCCCCGCCTCGCCTACCCTCCCCTCCCCCGCGGCCTCCGCTCTCCACTCCCACGCCCCCGCTTACCCTCAACTCCTCGAAATCCGCCATTTTATACCACCCGCGGGCGCCGCCGCCGCTGCCGCCACAGCACCCCCTCCCGCTGCCGCCAACGACACCGCCGCCACAACGGCCGCCGCCGCCGCCTCCAGCACCATCCTGCACTGGGAGCCGCTAAAGACGCCGCGGCCACCGCCGCCGCCGCCGCCGCTGCCTCCGGGCCCGTCACGTGACAGCCGCCGGAGCTCCGCCCCCGGCGAGCGCGGCCCCGCCCCCCCGGCGCCCCGCCCTCTCGGCCAGCCGCTTTCCGCCCGCGTCTTCCGCCAGCGCACGAGGCCTGCGGCTCTGGCCTCGCCTGAGTCCCCGCCCCCTCCCGCCGCCTGCCCGCCTCCCGCACGCCTTCCGGCGCCCGGCCCTGTCGCCGTGCAGCCCTCAGCCCGCGGGTGCTTCCTCTCCACGGCGCGGAGGCCCAGTCCCTGAAGCGCCCTCGCGACTGCAGCGTTACCCGCGGGACTGGAGGAGGGCCTGGGCTGGGGGAGGGACGGAGAGGAAGAAGAGATGGCCGGGACTCGTGACGGGAACATTTACAGTGCCCTTCCCGACGGTGGCTGTGGACGGAGGGAGCACCCACAAATAAAGGCATCCCCCGGAGTAGTTGTGGCGGAACAACCTAAATATGGGTGTTGGATAAGCTATTGTTCTGATCTAATGGGGCAAGGTTGGTGAGACCTCTTTGGGTTGCTAATATCCTCAGAGTACTAACCTGGCTGGCTCTTTCTGACTTTGAAGGGCGACTGAATGTCAAGGACTGCAGAGTTGAAAGGGTTGGGGGGGGGGGGGGGGAGTTGGAGAAGTGAAATAGGAGAGCGCCCAGAAGGGCCCTGATAGAAAGTCGAGGGGTCAGGGAAATAAGATAGCTGGGAAAGATGAAATGTCAGAGGAAGAGAAGATGGAAGGAAGTTTCACGGCACTCCTGACTTGCTGACAAAGGATGAGAAGATGCTGAGTTAAGCTGGTCAAAAAATTCGCTGGACCAAATCCAGGGTTTAAATTTCCTTGAAGAGGTGGATGGAATCCATTTAAGACACCTAATGTTGATCCCTGGGCCAAGAATAGTTTACCACTACACCTCTTCGCCTAACTCCTGTTCATCCTTCAGCTCTCAGTTTAAGTATCACTTCTTCAGAAAGACCTTCCCTAAACCCACATGCCATTTTAATTCAGATCCCTCTCTGACTGCTCATAGGATCTGAATATTTCCTTCCTGATATTTTTCCATGGTAATTACGTAGGTCTTTGTGTGATTATTATATAAATAATTATCGTTTAACTTTTTTTCTTAAAAATGTTTTTAAACCCGCTAGACTATAATGACTGACAAATGCCTGGAAAACTGTGGGCCTCTTATTGGTTTAATGAGTAAAAGAATGAACAGTATCTAGAGTAGGTTCTAATTCTGGCTTTCCACCATTAACTTTAGCTTGGCTTATTCTTGATCTTGGCTTATTCTCCTTAGACCTTGATTTCCACCTCAGTAGAGTTTAACATTGTTCAACAGACATTAAGTGAAGGCCAATGTGAGCTAGGATCTTCAGGGGAATAAAGATGAATAGAATACAATACAGCCCTTCCACCAAGGAGCTTACAACCCATAAGAAGCACCATGCGTGAAATACTGAATTTACTTCCTAAGCACCTGTCCTGTTAATCCTTTCTCTGCCTGTCTCTGAACCCATCAATCCTCTTGATCTCAACATCTCTCTTTTCCTTTCCACTGATTTCTTCCTCCTTCCCTATATCCGTGTTCAAGCCTCCCAGATAGTTTCAAGCCACCTTTCTTCTTTTGCCAAGCACACATCTATTTTAATCACATTTCTTTGCTCCTTTACACTTTACCTTAACCTTTACTGAAACTATACAGTATCAAAGAATATGAACAATGAATTTATCTTTTATATTCCCAATTTTTTAGTCTGGAATTTTTAAACACAAACAAAAGCTGAAAGCATAACACAATGAATATCTGTATACATTCCAACTAGATTCAACAGTAATTAGTATTTGAACAATTTTTATTAAGGTATAAATAACATATAGGTAAATCCTCCTATCTTAAGTAAACTCTTCAATTAGTTTTGAAAAATGCTTATCAAGATACAGAACATTTTCATCACCCCAGAAAATTCCCTCCTGCCCCTTCCCAGTCAAACCTCCCACCAGAAATAACCAATGATCTGATTTCTAATACTGTAGAGAGAATTTTAAAACGAGGGAAACTTATTTTAAAATGCTATTATAGCCTCGATGCCAAAACCAGACAAAAATTAATTTTCCTATCTAACTTACAAGCAGATTTTATGCCAGTAAGGCAAGGATGGTTTCACACTAGCATATATGTTAAAGAAATTGGTAATTTGATACAAGTCAACAACTAAGAACAACCAAAAAATCTGGATTTAGAAAATCAGAAGCAAGTGCCAAATGTAAGGAGTTAACCAGTCAAAATCTTCGAAGGCAGTATTCGAGGCAGTTAAACTGAACATTTATCCTGAGACATTTGACAATCCAAAAGTAAAATCTATAAACTGAGCTATGACTTTTGCAGGTTTGCTGGGCAAGAGAGACATAAATCTAAATCTAGTGCCACAGAAGAAGCAAAGTCCAATAAACACCCTCCATATTTAATACAAGATCCCATAGGGTAAAGATAAACCAGAAATAAATCAGCACTTCCACAAATTGCGTTCAGGTTTTAATAGCAATCAGGAAATCTCACTCCTTGAATACTGAATAAACAGATCCTAGAGTGGTACTCCACAGACACTGGGCAGAATCAAACAAAAATTCTCTCCAGATGAAGATATCATTAGCCCAAACCTCAAATTAACCTACATAAAATTTTACAAATTAAATGACCAAACATAATCAAAAATCAGAAAAAGACTGCAATAAAAGCAAGCTTACACAAATAAGTAAATAAACAAACCTTGAAAAAATAATCTAATAGAGACTCTAGAATTGAGATGTTTAAGAACTCAACGGATAACTTTATAGGTATATATGTATCTTACACATGGTTTAAGAGAGAATTAATAACCAGAACATGTTAGAAGACTATTTAGAATGAAGCTCAGGGAAACAAAAAGATGGAAAATGCATAAGAAAATATTAGAGACATAGATTTGAGACAGAAGATAATGCTGGAAAAGTCTAACAAATGTTTAATTGGAGTCCTCAAAGAACAAAAAACCAAAATGAGGCAGTAGCAATATGTGACGAGATAAAGTTTGAGATTTTTCAGACTGATAAAAAAATCACTGTAGGTAAAGGGTTAACAAAACCTTTTCCTTTCTACATAAGAACTTGACCTTCAGTTAATTTTCTAGCTCTGTTCACCTGGAAACATGATAGAGGTTTATGATAAAAATGACCTCTGATTAATAAATTGCCTCTGGACCAGGAGGAACTATAAATGGTCTACATTTATAGACCTGATGGGGATACCATACTTGGGACTTTTCTGAGTGAGTTAAGTTCACCAGTAAAATATAGCAATTTTAAATCTGTATGCACCTAATGACATGCACTTAATGCATCTTACAGAACTACGGTGAGAAAATCCACAAGTACAGTGAAGCATTTTACCATACCTATCTCAGTAATTGATACAAAAAGCAAACAGAAAATCATTAAAGATACAGATTTTTGGAACAGCATAATTAACAAATTTGACCCAGTGATTACAAATAATGTGCAGAAAATGCATTATTTTAAGTACATATGGAATATTTACCAAAATTGAGCATAATAGAGTAAGCCTCAACAATTTTAAAAATTGTGATAAAATATACACAACATAAAGTTTACCAACTTAACCACTTTTAAGTGTACGATACAGTGCCATTAAGTATAGTCATGTTACTGTACAGCCATCACCACCTTCCATCTCCTGAATTCTTTTCATCTTGCAAAACTGAAACTCCATACTCATTAAACAATAACTCCCTATTCTTTTCTTCCCACTGGACCCTGGCAATCACCATTCTGCTTTCTTCATGACTTTACTCTAGGTACCTGATATAAATGGAATTATACATTATGTGTCTTTTTGTGACTGGCTTATTTCCCTTAGCATGATGTCTTCAAAGTTCATCCATGATGTAGCATATGACAAAAAATGTTCTTCCTTTTTAAGGCTGAATAATATTCCATTGTATGTATATACCATATTTTGTTTATCCATTTATCTGTCCATGGACAGTTAGGTTGTGTCTTAATCAGGCTGGGGTACTAAAACAAAATACCACAGAATGTGTGACTTAAATAGCTAACATTTCTCACAGTTCTGGAGGCTGAGAAATCTAAGATCAAGGTGCCAGCCTTTAGTGTCTGATGAGGATCCACTTCCTGGTTTACAGATGACCACCTTCTTACTATATCCTTACATGATAGGGAGAGAGAGCTCTGGTTTCTTGATCTTCTTATAAGGGCATTAAGCCAATCCTAGGGCCTCCACCCTCATGACCTCAGCTAAATCTAATTACTGCCCAGAGGCCCCACCTCCAAATATCATCGCATTGGGGATTGAAGCATCAACATATGGGTTTTTGAGGGACACAGACATTCAGTCAATAGCAGGTTGCTTCCACCTTTTGATTATTGTGACTAATGTGAACAAATATCTCTCCTAGATCCTGCTTTCAATTCTTTTGGGTATATACCCAGAAGCGGAATTATTGGATCATATGGTAATTCTATTTTTATTTTTTGAGGAACTGCCATACTGTTTTCCAAAGCAGCTGTGCCATTTTACATTCCCACCAGCAGTGTGCAAGGGTTCCAACTTCTCCACATCCTCATCAACACTTGTTATTTTCTGGTTTTTAGTAGTAGCCATCATAATAGGTATCAGATGATATCTCCTTGTGGTTTTGATTTGCATTTCCCTAATGGTTAGTGATGTTGAACATCTTTTCATGTGCTTATTGGCCTTCAGAATAACTTATTTGGAGAAATGTCTATTCAGTCCTTTACTCATTTTTACATCAGGTCGTTTGTTTTTTTTTTGTTTTCGAATTTCAACAAATTTTAAAGGATTGGAAGCTGCTACAAGTCTATTTTCATTTGCTCTCTATGACAAAGATTGTCTTGAAACAGTGTTTTATCATCTCTCAGGTTCTGATGAGATATAATAAGCCATGATGATAGTATGTACCCTTGATATGATGTGATGAGAATGGCACTTTACCTCTGTGATCTTCCTCTCAAAAAACACACAACCCCAGTTTAATCATGGGAAAAAGTATCAAAGAAATCCCAATCAAGGAGCATTCTACAAACCACGTGACCAGTATTCCTTAAAAGTGTCAAGGTCATTAAAAACAAAGAAAGTCAGAGAAATCATCACAGCAAAGAAGAGCCTGAGGAGACACAACAACTAAATATGATATGGTATCCTGGCTAGATCCTGGTATAGAAGAAGGATGCTAGGCAAAAACTAAGGAAATCTGAATAAAATATGAATTGTAGTTACTAATAATGTCTCAATATTTGTTCATTAGTTGTGACATATATACCATATTAATACAAGATGTTAACTACTGCATAGCACAGGAAACTCTACTCAGTATTCTGTAACAACCTATATGGGAAAAGAATCTGAAAAAGAATGGATATATGTATATGTATAACTGAATCACTTTGCAGTATACCTGAAACTAACACAACGTTGTAAATCAACTATACTCCAATGTAAAATAAAAATTAAATTTAAAAAAAATGTTAATAATCAAGGAAACTGGGGTATATAGAAAGGAACTGTGCTATCTCCACAACTAGAATCTAAAACCTATTTTATTTATCAAAAAATTTCAAAATTATATTTGTCAATGATAGAAAAGGACTGGTTACTTGATTTTTAAAATATAATTTCAACTTTTGAATGATTGTAAAAATGCAAAGTATCTTGTCAATAAGAACTTGAAGACATTGTCATTAAAATGTCTTGATCAAGAAGTACAGACAATTCAAACATTAAACCTGCCCATAGAAGTGCTCTCAAGCTTTTCACTAAAACTTCTGAAATTTTTCATTTGGAAGTTTTATGCAAATTTAATATTTTATATTTTCCTTAATACTTTAGTATTCCACTCTTTCTTATATGAAAAAAATAATGAGCTTTTTCACCAAGCTCCATATAGATATTCTTAAATCCCCTCCAGTTTATTAACATGCCACAGAAATTTTATTGTTTTCTTTGTGTGCATGACCTGAAGTTAGGAAGTACTAACCTAGAGAAACTCTTATACAGGCACATGTGCACCAGGAGATATGTACAAGGATATTTATTCCATCACTGTTTGTAACAATGAAAAGTTAAAAACAACTTGTCCATCAAGGATAGGGTAGATATATGCATTGTGGTGTGTTCCTGCTAAAGAATGCTATGTATACAGGAAGAAAACAATGAATAGAGCCAGAGCTTCATATAAGAATATGGACAAATCCCCAAAACAATGCCAAATGAAACAATCAAGTTGGAAAAAGTTATATACCTTTCATGTAAATTTTGCAAAAAGGAAAAACAATGCTGTATATTTATGGATATGTACATATGTGATAGAAAACATACATGTGAATGATGAGTATCACAACCAGGACAGTGGGTACCTCTGAGAAGAAGGGAATAGGATCTGTAGGCTATTCTGGGGGATTCTACTGTATTTGTAAAGTTTTCTTTCTTAAAAAAAAGATCTGAAGCAAATATGACACAATGTTAAGATATGATAGAATTGGAAGGTAGGTATACCAATCTATTATCCTCTATATTTGTATGCTTGAAATATTTCATAGTGAAACAAAACCCAAAATGCATCCTAAATCTGATCATTCTTTACTTCACTGCTACTGCCACCCTTGTCCTGGATGACCACAGTAGCCCCCTGTCTTTCTATCTTGCTTTCTATCTTGTTCCACTACAATCATTCTCCATGTAACATCCAGAATGATTTTTTATAAATATAAATCTGATCTCACCACCCCCTATTCAAAATCTTTCAACAGGTTTACAGCACTCTAAAAATAAAAATTAAACTCCTTACCGCAGTCCACAGGCCCTGTTTTATCTCCCACGTTTAGCCTTTATTCTTCCTCCACTGTCATTACTTATTCCCTCAAACTGTGGCACTTCTCACTACCTCAAATTATATTAATTCATGGTTTATGGGTACAATTCTTCCCAGAGTCCCCGCCCCCACTGGAATATAAGTTCCAGGACGGCAGGGACTTTGTCCTCCACTGTATCCCCACTGCCAAGAACACCATTTGACTCATATTAAGCATGAAATAAATATTTTCTGGATGAATGAAAAAAATGAATGATTTCATTTTCATTCAAATAGAGGAGGAATAACATTTCAGTGGTTAAAAAAAATGATGTAATCAAATGTATGGAGCCTGAAAATGACAGGGTACACTCTCAACAATGACAACAATTGCTAAGACCCATTAAGCACTCATTATGTGCATTTCCAAGCACTAGAACCACTTACATTTTGGGGTGCGTGTCAGCCTTGCTCTCCTCAGAGGCCCTGCAAACCTGAGACATGGCAACCTCCTTCCTAGCCACAGCTGATTGGATTTGGAGGAGAGGGGACTAAGAAAAACCCATATGTTAGCCAGGGTGAAGCAATCAGGTTCTTTTTCTCGAAAATTTGTCCTGAGTGACGTGTGCGCTAAAGAAGTTTGAAGATGAGTCATGTTAATGGCAGGACATTTTTGAGTGAAAGGAACAGCTGCTGAGGTCCTGAAAGCTGCACTGGTATCTACCCTTTCTGAACCTTGTTTCTGAACCAATGTTTCATTGGCTAATGACAAAGGTTACCCGACTATTCTTCCAGAAAAATCCTCTCCCTTCATTTTTAAAACTAATACAGGTAGGTTACTTTCTTTGTTGATTATTCATTCTCTTAGAAACAAACCAACAACAGCAACAACAAAAATTAACAATCTCTTAATCAGGGAAACTTGACTAGGGCTGTCTTTCCCACACAAGGTCTCATTTCACTATGAGAAGGTATTACTGTTCCCATTTTACAGATGAGGATACAAGGCTTGAACAGGTCCAATACCTTTCCTAAAATCACAGAGCAGTAAGTGATGGGGCAAGATTCCAATCCTGGCCTGTGTGCCTCTGAATGTGGCTGCAGGAATGGCAGCAGGAGGACTGTTCAGAGATAAAGTTAGGAAGACAGGGCACAAATTCTGATACCATTTAGGGTAAATTAGAAAATGACACATAACAGTGAAGGGTAAAAACCAGACTTCATTCTATTTTTGGATAAGATCCAGTAAAAGCTCTCTATTCCTATGTTTCAACAACTGTTGGCAGAGAGAGATTTATACCAACACAGAATGTCTGTATGATTAAAACTTTTTCTCTATCCACTGACAGAGGTGACAGTTTTTAAAGAATGACAGGATACATTCTTTTTAGGTGACATAAAAAATGGAGTTTTAACAATATATATTCAGAGATGAGTTATAGTTGACTGTCAGAGGGTTTGCAGTTAGGCAGGTATCTTTCTTGTCATTCTTGAAAACTCTCCCTCATTCTTGCATGCCTAGAGAAGCTCTGTGGAAGGTGGTTTGACATAAGTGAGGCTGTGAATACAGAATTCCAAGGTGTTTGTATGGGAAGAGGCTAGTGAAGAGAAAGGGATAGGCATTGATGGATTCACACACAACTTGAAGAGCATAATCAATAAAACAAAAAAGTTTATGAATAAAAAACACTCAGAATTCACCCTATAAAACATCCTTGCTCTAAGAGAAAGAACAAGTGGAATAACTCGTTTTCTCCAACTGAAGTTGGACTGTGTTTTTAAACATTTTAGAAATAATATGCCTTAAAAAAAAAGAAATAATATCTCTTGAGAAACAAGAGGTAAGCTTTGGCTCTGTTTCATACACGTCAAATGAAACAACTTGGAAGCATCGATAACGTGGACACCGGACGCAATTTTGCTACTTTGGTGATTATTGAAACAATGTTTTAAAACTCAAGGATAAGAAATTTAACAAATGTTTTATACAAGGAGAGGAAAATAAAAATTTCCTTAGAAAGAGGGGAGTTCTTCTTTTGTCTGTAGGTATGAATAGTATAGGAAGCAATTAATGGACACATTTTTTGAAATGGTTCTGGCAGCGCGGGCGGGTCGTTCGCACACCTGTCCCTGGAGTCGCAAAAGAAAGGGAGGCAGGAGCAGCACACTCTTCCTCAGAGATGTCTATTGCTGTGCGTGTTCAAGTCCTACACGAGGCTGAGGACCACATTGTGAATGTGAGACAAACCCGGCGACGTGTATCGTGGGAAGTTCACGAGGCGGAGGACAACAGGAACTGCCCGATGGGCAAGATCTCAGTCCCCTACGTAGGTGATGGGCGGCTCACCTGGAGTGTACATCCGTGGCAGGAAGATCTGCTTTCTGATCTTGCCAGATTTGCTGAAAAACGCACCCACGTTAAAAAGCATGAAAAAGAAAAACCAAGGCTCGGGGCCAGCCGGTGAAAAACTGCTATTCTGAAGGCCCAAGTGGCCACAGGAGAAAGAGGATGTGGAATGGGATGTGGAAACATCTTCCAAAAGCAAAGATACATTGTTGAAGAGAACTTTGCCCTTATTCTTTCTTTTAGGTTATCTGGGTTGGGGAGTGGTGGTGGTGAAGTGCATGCTTATGTATATGCCCTAGGTTTTCTTTGACATCTTTCTCTTTAGATGAGGAGAAATGTTAAATTTAATAAACATGGCAGTGGGGTTTTTTTTCTTCTTGAGAAAAAGAGATAGGTCTAACCTGGGGCAATTTTGCCCTCCAGGGGACAATCAGCATTTGGCAATGTCTGGTGATATTTTTGGTTGTCACAATTTGGGGGTGCTGCTGGTATCTAGTGGGTAGAGGCGAGGGACCTGCTAGACATCCTGCGATGCTCAGGTTAGCCCCCCACAACAAAGAACTATCTGGCCCCGAATGTCAACAGTGCTGAGATAGAGAGACCCTGCTGTAGCCCAACAAATCTAGCTGGAGAATTTCAGTGAGAAAAAATGGGTTCCTCTCTTAAAGGAAAAAACACATGCTGCTGCCTTTGTGTTTTCTTTCTAAAGTGGTAGCTTTAATTAAAACTGATTTTACCAAAAAAAAAAAAAAAAAAAAAAAAAAAAAAACTGATTTTACCATACGACCCAGCAATCCCACTACTGGGCATATACCCTGAGAAAACCATAATTCAAAATCAGTCATGTACCAAAATGTTCATTGCAGCTCTATTTACAATAGCCAGGACATGGAAGCAACCTAAGTGTCCATCAACAGATGAATGGATAAAGAAGATGTGGCAAATATATACAATGGAATATTACTCAGCCATAAAAAGAAACAAAATTGAGTTATTTGTAGTGAGGTGGATGGACCTAGAGTCTGTCATACAGAGTGAAGTAAGTCAGAAAGAGAAAAACAAATACAGTATGCTAACACATATATATGGAATCTAAGGAAAAAAAAAAAAAGGTAATGAAGAACCGAGGGGCAAGACGGGAATAAAGACACAGACCTACTAGAGAATGGACTTGAGGATATGGGGAGGGGGGAGGGGAAGGGTAAGCTGTGACAAAGTGAGAGAGAGTGGAATGGACATATATACACTACCAAACGTATAATAGATAGCTAGTGGGAAGCAGCCGCATAGCACAGGGAGATCAGCTCGGTGCTTTGTGACCACCTAGAGGGGTGGGATAGGGAGGGTGGGAGGGAGGGAGACGCAAGAGGGAAGAGATATGGGAACATATGTATATGTATAACTGATTCACTTTGTTATAAAGCAGAAACTAACACACCATTGTAAAGCAATTATACTCCAATAAAGATGTTAAAAAAATATTTGAAGAAGAGAAAAAAAAACTAATTTTAAGACAGAGTGAGATGAGATTGGGGAGTGATGTACATGTCAAATTGAGGGATTTGAATGCTCTAGGTCACAGGATTTTGTAGGCAGTAGTGTGATAAGATCTCTATTCTAGAAAACTAACACTGGGAGTAACTCAGGGGTCAAGTGACCTCCAAAGAGGTCCTCTCATTCCTTATAGTCCCTGCCCCATTATCCCTCATCTAGACTACATAGCCTCCTTTGACCTCCCAGCTCCTAGCAGTCACCCTTTCAAAGTCACCTTAATTTCTGGAGAATATTTTCACTGGATATAGAACTCTTAACTTGACAGTATTTTGTTTTCTTTCAGCACTTTAAAGATGTTTTCTATAATCATCTGGACTCAGGTTGTTTCTATGTCTTGGCTACTGTAAATAATGCTGCAATGAATATGGGTGTGTAGATACCTCTTCAGGATAGTGGTTTCATTTCCTATGGATATGTATCCAGAAGTGGAATTGCTATACCGTATGATAGTTCTATTTTTAATTTTTTGAAAAAACCTCCATACCGTTTTCCATAGTGGTTGTACTAGTTTATGTTTTCACCGAGAGTGCAGTTCCCTTTTCTCCATATCCTTATCTCTTGTATTTTTAATAATAACCATTCCAACAGGTGTGAGATGATATACCATTCTGATTTTGATTTGCATTTCCCTTATGATTAATGAGGTTGAGCACCTTTCCACGTACTTGTTGGTCATTTGTATGTCTTCTTTGGAAAAACGTCTATTCAAGTCCTCTGACCATTTTAAAATTGGATTGTTTGGTTTTTTGCTATTGTATTGTGTGAGTTCCTTACACATTTTGTATATTAACCCCTTATCAGAAAGATGGCAAGTATTTTCTTACATTCCATAGGTTGCCTTTTCTTTTTATCAATCATTTCTTTTGTTGTGCAGAAGCCTTTAGTTTGATATAATCCCACCTGTTCATTTTTGCTTTGGTCATGTGTGCTTTTGGTGTTATATTGAAAAAAAATACATCATTGCCAAGACCAACGTTAAGGAGCTTTTTCCCTAGGTTTTCTACTGGGACTTTTATGGTTTCAGGTCTTACATTTAAGTCCTTAATCCATTTCAAGTTAGTGTTTGTGAGTGGTGTAAGATAAGGGTCCAATTTAATTTTTTTGCATGGGAATATCCAGTTTTCCCAACACTATTTATTGAAGAGACTATCCTTTACCCATTGAGTATTCTTGGCTTCCTTGTCAAACATTAGTTGACCAAAAATGTATTTCTTAATGTGTGCTCAGTTGGAAACATTTGAAAGCCAGTGGTTATGTGGAGAAAATTCTTTAGAAAAACTTATATTACATTTGGCAATAAGTCAAAAGATAGTACAGCATATCCTTTCAATGTCATACTAGAGCAGTGTTTAAGAGGCCCAACTGCTTTCCAAAGGGACTTTTTGCAATGATGGAAATGTTCTATATCTGTGTTGTCCAATATATTAGCCATTAGCTACATATGACAATTGAATACGTGAAATGTGGCTAGTGTGACTGAGGAACTGAATGTTTAACTTTATTTAATTTTAATTAGTTAAAATTTAAATGTAAATGGCCAAAACTAGAGGAATGTTTCTATGTCCTTTAGAAAAGAAAATGTCAAGATTTTACTGCCCTGTAGAACATTAACTAATTTTGTATCTAAGCTAGCAATCTTATCCTAACCTTTCTTCTCAAAATGCCTATAAATACCCAGTTCCTCAAAATGCTCTTTAAACCAGCTTTACCATCTTACTGGCTCCCTCAGTGAGTTAGATAAAACCTTTGACATAATGTCTGTTCATATCAAAGAGAGTCATATTTTTAACTTTTTTGAAAGTCATGTCAACAAAAGAATGTGCTAAGTGTAGCGTAAAAGGATATATAGTGGAATCAGGAATTAGTATTCTCTCCACCTAAACTCTGCCTGGAGTAAGTATTGTGATCTGATAAACACCACTGAATTGTCCTAGAAAGTGATTCCTGAGCTGACTCTTAGTAGGCAAAATAGGCTTCAGTTAGGCAAATGAGGTAGGAATGATCCTCCAAGCAAAAGGAACTGCTCAGGACTGGTTCACAAGCATTGTACGCAGTTCATTTATGCTGGAGTGAGAGATGAGGGGAGGTGTCTGGGTCAGGGTGGGAATGACAGGTGAAACTGGACAGAAAGAATAGCAAGAGAGTGTAGTGGAAAGGAACACTGGCTTCAGTCAGGAGACCTAGGTTTGCATCTTAACTCTATCTAGTTGGATAACCTAAAATGAGTTAACTCAGCTAGTTGAGCCTGTTTCCACAACTGTAAATTGGGAGTATTAATAACTTTCCATGGGGTGTTAGGAGTAAATTGGATCAACACATAAATCACATAGTACATTGCCTGGTGCCCTACTTTAAATGTTTAATAAATTATAGCTATTATTACTAATGAGAGAGCAGTGAACAACTTCAAATGGTGCCAAGTTTAAATATGGTAAAGTGTAAAATAATCTATAATTGGATTTCCTATTTAGGAAGTTATTGGCAACTTTGGCAAGAACAGCTTCAAAGGAGTAGGGGCAGAAAGTGTTGAGAAATGAATGGGAGGTGAGGAAGTGAAGAAGAGGATAGCCAGTCCTTCCAGAAAGCATGAAGTGAGTGCCAGAGAGGTGATTCAATTTAACAATTACAAGATGAGAACTTTTTTTTAGGTTGAGGAGACTTGAATATTTTTGTATCCTGAGGGGAGAATGGATGAAGGAAGCCAAAGATAATGAGTAGAGGATGGTTTAGAATAAGATTCATAGCAAAAGAGACTGAAGGGAAAGACATTGAAGACACAAGAGTAGTTAGTACATGAAGAAAATAAAGCGGAGGAAAAAGTAAAGTCCATGTTTGTCCACTTCTAATGAGTAGGTCTGATGTGGGGGAAATTGGAGGGGAAGGAAAAGTTTAATGCACAGTTTGCATCCAAGAAAGCCCCTGACAGCCATAGTCCACATCAGATTCTATCAGTCTAGATGGACCAAGTACAGACAATTTCAAAGTAAAGCAGGAAGGAATTTCCAAACCTTTACCTTAATCAGGAGGGGGAGGGGGGCCTAGAGAAGACCGGATGCCAAAATAGAGTCTTGGGAACAGAAGCATTGGGTCACGAAGGCCTGAACAACTGCCGAAATCAAGGACAAATACTATGGTGCATAAACTTTAGAGACAGAATTAAGGGAAACAAAACAATTGCAAATGACCCAAGACCTGCCAATCATCCCCTTTCTGTCTCTCGATTGGTCAGTGCCGTGCAAAAGCTCCGGATTGACAGACTTATTTTAACATTGATTGGCATGAGTAAAGAATCCATCTTTGCCCAGTGATTGGCTGACATGTCCAGACTCTGGCCAATCCTGAAGGGGGCGGGCTGGTTAAGCGTCAGGTTTCCCTGAGCCGCCATCGGTGGATGTACAGGTCAGCCGAGCAACTGGTTCCTTTTCTCCCTTCTCTCGGTCCCTAACACAGTGTCCTGATGGAGCTTTCTTACCAGACTCTCAAATTCACGCATCAGGCGCGGGAAGCGGTAAGGAAAGCATATACAAAAAAAGAATTGTACTACCAGGAGCTCCTCTCCCCTTGTTGCTGCGGGCCGATTCGAGTGTCTCCAGTTGCTATGGTGTCAGAGTCCGCTGCCCGAGTGGAGCAAGCGCAAAGTCTGGGGACTGGGTTTGAGGCAGGGGTGAGGGAAGGATGGGTCTGGGACGCAGGCGGGTTTGGGCTTGACAACGGGTTTGATGAGAGAGACGGCAGGGTTGGTTTGTGACTAGGAAATGAGGTGTCGAGGGGGAGGTATTATTAGGTAGGCCGAGTCTTGATGGGTGAGCGGGTTTGGGGTGTGTTCAAAATGGGATTGTTCAAAGACAGGACAACACTGACCTGGGAGTTGGAATACTGGGTTCTGGTCCTGATTCACTACTACCAAGGCTGACAGACCTTAGGAACTTAATTCCTCTCTCAGGTTCCTGTTCCCCATTTGAAAGTAGGTAATTGGATTATAATCCTTTTCACAGGAAGATCACATGAATTTTACAATACATACTGTTTCCTGTTGTCTGTATTATCCGCTGACTGGCTCAGCAATACTTTCCCCAACAAAAAACGTGAATTGAAGATGTACTATATGCCAGGCACTGGGGAAATAAAAACAATGCTTTAGTGGGAAAAATGATTTAAAAAAAATTAAATTAAAAAATACTGGTATCTAAGCTCCACCTCCAGAGATTCTGATTTACTGGTCTTGGTGTATCCTGTGCATTGATATTTTAGAAAATCTCAATAGGTGATTACAATGTGTAGCCAAGGTTATGAACCACCACTTTAGTGTCTCCCACCTTTAAAAAAAAGTAATAACACACAAAAAAGGTAACCCTTTGGCCTCACATCCCCTCTACCTAGCAACCTCTCTCCAACTTCTCCAGTTTCTCTCCAACTTCTGGAAAGGATTGGCTACACTTGCTGTTACTACTTCCTCACCTCTGTCCATTCCAACCTGAGCCTGAATTACCTGCATCAGAACATTTTGGACTGGCTTTTAATAAAGCAGATTCCTGGACCTCACTGAGAATTACTGAATCAGAAACTCTCTGGGATGGGGGTCTTGAAACTTGCATTGTAAATGCACACTCCAGGTTTGAAAACCACTATCCTAAGTGGTCTTCTACATTTTCATGACTTCCAATGCCATCTGTATGCCAACAACTCCCCCAAACTGACTCTAGACTGGACTTCTTTGCTGAGCCCCAAACCCATGTGATATCCTAGAATATGGAACACGGAGAGGACAATGAATCAATTGATTGTTTGACAAATCCAGTGGGGAATCTCAAGAATCTGCATGTTAACTTGTTCAACCCCTAACATTTAACCTTCTTCTCTAAAACCTGTTATCTTTCCCAGTCTTCCTCCCTCTGGGAATGTAAAACCACCATCCACCCAACTGCTCCAATCAGAATTCTGGGAATCATCCTTAGCTCCTTCTTCCTGCTAATTCCTCCCCCCGCCCCCCGTCCTCTACATAAGGAAGGCATCAGCAAATCTTACTGATTCTATTTCTATAATGGGTCTTTAATAATAGCCTTTATCTGGGTCCAAGCCACTATCATCTCTCACTTGAACCATTTCGATAGCCTCTTAACTATTCCCCCTGTTGGTTTTGCCTCCTTCTAGTCCATTCTTCATCTAATGATCAGAGTGATCTTAAAATTGTGTCACTCCCTGGCTGGGATCCTTTTGATGGCTTTCCATTACACTTGGGATAAAACCCCCAACCTCGACATGATCTATAGAGCCGGCAGTGATGTGGCCCAACTTCTACATCCAGCCTCTTTCTCACCACTTTCCATATTGCCTCGCACTGGTCCAGGCACATTCTCTCAGATCTGACATGTTTCTGAACTCCATATAGTTTGTACCACACAGGTTACCATTTAATTGTGATTAATTTATGTGATTACCTATTTCCTGCATGTGACATAGCCTCTCAAACAGAATTCATGTGACTTGGAAACAGAGACCCAGTCTTATTTTTTTGTTCTATTCCCTAGATGGGACTAAGAGCCATATTTAGGTATGCTCATTGATGTCTTGAACTCTTGGGGTCTGAGTGCAAGGAACTGTGTCTGTGGAGGGAATAAGGTTGAGGTGGGGGAGGTGATCAGTGAGTTGGATATAAAGAGGATTGCATGTCCACAAGGAATTTTGATCATCTATGTTGTCTACTGTATTAGGATTTCAAGAATACTTCCTGGGGCTTCCCCGGTGGCGCAGTGGTTGAGAGTCTGCCTGCTAATGCAGGGGACATGGGTTCGAGCCCTGGTCTGGGAAGATCCCACATGCCGCAGAGCGGCTGGGCCCGTGAGCCACAATTACTGAGCCTGCGCGTCTGGAGCCTGTGCTCCGCAACAAGAGAGGCCGCGATAGTGAGAGGCCCGCGCACCGCGATGAAGAGTGGCCCCCGCTTGCCACAACTAGAGAAAGCCCTCGCACAGAAACGAAGACTCAACACAGCCATAAAGAAATAAATAAATTAATTAATTAAAAAAAAAAAAGAATACTTCCTTTTTATTTGGTTAATTTTTAGTGTAGTTTCAAATTTTAAATATATATATATATATATTAAATATATATATATATATATATATATATATATATATATATTGGATTTCTGTTTTAAACAAAGTAATGCCAGCACTCAGCTTAAAAACATTTAATAGTTCTACAAAACTTAAGAAAAAAAAGTTTCCTGCTTCCCTTCACACTGCCTTCAAATATTGCTCCCCAGAAGCAACTGCTTTTGCCCTTCTTAGCAGCTTCTTCAAAATAACAAGTTAAAACTTCTGAATTCTGATTTTTCATTCTCAGATGTAAATTCTATTTACTTTGATGGAAAATGAGCATTTGGTTTTTTTTAACCTACCTCACTCCTTCCCCATCCTCTATCACTAGCCCATACTTCCGTTCCTCCATTTTCCCAAGATCATTTTATTACAATTTTTGGTTAAATACATATTCAGTACAGTTATGTATATTAATCTGACCATGAAAATGTTATTCACAGCTGATATGGTACCCTGTGGTTATATTTTATTTTTTATTTAACTTTGGGCGGGACTCAATCATAGCTTAAGTATGCCTTACGCTTTGGCTTAATTTTCTGTATATTTGATAACTACTTTCTTCCTAAATTTTCTGAAGGAATTGAAAACTCCTCTCCATATGGTGAAGCTCACCAGGAAATCTTGCAGTTTCTTTTTTTTTTCTTAGTGACATCCTTTCGGGACCTCTTGCATCTCCTGCTTCGTAGACTGGTTGCTCTCTGGGCTTGCTGTGCAGCATTCTTCCTGGGAAATCCCTTCCCCTCTTCCCTGTGTCAGAAACCCTGTTTCTTGGACCCCATGTCTTCTTCCTTCTTGTCCTATATCCCTGTTTTAGTGAAACATACTGACCAATGGCTGCCTGAGAAAAGGTACATGGGAGGCAAAGTTTTTGAAGTAAGGTACTATGTATGAAACTCTGTTCTTCTCTCACCTTGTTGATGGTTTGGCTGAGATTAATATTCTAGGCTGGAATTGATTTCATCTCATTTGAGAAGGCATTTCTCCATTATCTTGTAGCTTCCAATGTGACTGCAACAGGTCTGGTGCTATTCTTTCTCTGAAAGCTTTTAGAATCTTCTCCTTACCGTCCCTGGTTTCTGAATTTTCATGAAGATATCGCTTGTTGAGAATCCTTTTTCATTCACAGCGCTGGTATGCAGTTATGGGCCATTTAGATCAGGGAATTCATGCCCTCAGTTCTGGAAAATATTCTTGCATTATTTCTTTAGATAATTTTTTCCCTTTCTTTTTTTTCCCTCTCTTGCTCTTCCTTCCTTCCTTTCTTTTTCTTTCTTTCTCTCCCTCCCTCCTTCCTTCCTTCCTTTTGTATTTTTAATGTTTTTCTTTTCCCTGGAAGTCCTATTAATTGGATATTTGACTTCCAAATGGAACCTCTAATCATGCTGTTTTCTATTTTACATCGCTTACTTTTCTTGCTTTTCTTATCAAGAGACCTCTTCAACTTTTTATCCCATTTTGTTGAGTTTTAAATTTCTGCTATCATATTTTTATTTCCAGGTACTTTCTTATTGTCTCAATGTTCCTTTTTCATGGCATCTTGTTCTTACAAGATGCCATGGCTCCTTTTATCTCCCTGAGGTTTCCTCTCTCTCTCTCTCTCTCTCTCCCTCCCTCCCTCTTTGTCTTTTGCTCCTAGCATTATGTCTGTTTCCCCTCAGGTTTTTCTTTGCTTTTTTCCCTGGTGCTCTGTCTTTCATGTAGGAGGTTTTCCTCAGAAGTCTAGTGAACCTTGCCTGAGGTGACACACCTAAAAGCTAATTAGAATCTGTGTGTTTTAGAAGAGGCTCCTCAAATAAAGATGGGTTTCTCTGTAGGATGATCACGAAGCCAGGGGCCTTTTCACTGGGACATCCCCAAATGCCAGTCAGTGTCTGTAGGTCTTTGCTCTGGGGCCTTCAATTTCTCCAAGGAGAAGTCCTTCTCACCCTTCTACAGGGAATGAGGGCAAAACAAGCACGCTTGCCACCACTGTTGGAGTTGAACAGGGAAAGACAATTGAGTGGGGGTGGGGTGGGGGGCTTCTCCTCACTGTTCAGTGTATAAATTATACTTAATTACTCCTTTAAAAAAAATTCCTTTACCATCACTTTAATGTGATTTTGGGAGAGAGCAGAGATAAACAATCTCTAGAACAGTTTTTGTTTTACAGATATTTATTGAATGCCTACTGGGTACAAAGACTCGTACTAGTTGCTTTTGCAGGGGGTGGTTTCAGAGAGGTGAATGTAAAAAAACAAAAAGGATGAATATATGATTCATACCTAAAAGATAACTTTATTTTCTTATTGTTGGTTTCAAGTTAGGCATTTGTCATACATGTTTATATATTAAAATTTACTTTTAAATATGGTTATTTCTTTGCATATGATAGGGGTTGGTGGCTGAGCATAAGAATGGGAGTTAGATACTTTTGAATTCATACCCCGGTTTTTACTTAACACTGAGGTAAATATGCATTTATTCATCAACTCATACAATGAACACTTACTTAGTGACTACTATGTATAAAACATGGTGTTTTGAGATACCCATGATGTTTTGTGCATTGACACGGTTGATTATCCATAGGAAGTGCCTCTTCTCTTGGTCTTCATGATGCTACAGTCTCCTAGAGTTCTGTTTTCCTTCTTGGCCTCCTTAATGCGCTTATGTTTCTCTGCCCCTTACATTTTTGTTCTTTAGGATCTGAACTTGCCTTTCCTGGTCAGCCTGCTTCCCAAACTTGACAAAGTGCCCCTCCTTGATGCAATAAGTAGACATCACCATGCCACCTTTATCCCAGGAAATTATAATTGAATTTTTCTTTGTTGATTGCCTCCCCTGACCCCAGTAGACTATAAGCTCCTTGAGGGCAAGGACTCTGGCAAGTTTCTTTCCTGACTGGTAAACTGATCATGCTTCTGCAGGGCTTCTGAGTCTTTAATGTGCACACTAAACACCTGGGATGCTTTGAAAATACAGATTGTGATCCAGTAGTTCTGGATGGGGCGTGAATCATGAACTCCCTTGTGGTGCTGATGCTGTAGTGATTTGTGGGTAGCAAAATCTGTGAGTGGAGAATTTTCTCCTATTCCATTTTAAATTTAGTGTTTAATTAAAATAAGACTATATGCAATTTGTAAACCTCCGCCACTTTCTTTTTTTCAACTTGAAGGTAAGATCCTGGGGGCAAGGAAGCTCTGAGGAGCAATTGCTTCAGTGTTTTTAGTTTGACCATACAATTAAAACCAAACAAACAGTAATTGGTCTCAGTGCAGAAGAATGGTTTTTAGAAAGCCATAATTGATCCACACATTCATGTGTACACACAAAATAATCTGAAAAATAGTTACTTTTATTTATTCTCATGTGTCATTACATGTACTTTTCAAAAGTTGTGACTTTGCTTGTGTGAAATTTTTATATTAAAAATATCTGGTATAAGTGTTAGCTAATTAATAAGGTGTCAGATTCGGTTTTTAAATGAGCGTTGTTAAATGCCTTAGCTTTTATTAATTGCATGGGCCCCTAAAAAAAAAAAACTAGAGTAATTGAAAATTTAATTACATCACTGTTTTTCTTCAGAGAACTAAGGCCTATTAAGCTTTAAATGTTCAAACATTTAAGCATCTAATGAAATACCAATAGCTATAAACAATGTGCAGTTCTAAATACTAATTAAACAAACTCTACCTCACCATAAAGCTAAGCTGAATTTTAAGTAACTCACGTTTTAAGTTCTCAGCTCTGCTCTTACATAAGGAAGGTTAACCACTTCACTACCGAGCACTGCCGTAGCCTTGTGGGCATCTTTAAAAGTGCTGTGGCTGCTGTTGAACCCCATTCTTCCCGTACCTGGACCAAGAAAGGGAGGCTGATCAGACAACCTGGAACATTTTGCTAGTGTCACATTGCTACTCTTGGAGATTTGTTCTTTTTTCTATTTTTCTTTTTAACCACTAACTGAGAATATGAGAACATACAGATATGACTTTGTATATTTGATGTTTTGGGTTAAAAACATCCTTTCTTTCTTTTGTAAAAACAACGTTAATTTTATTAGGTTTTATTTTTAAGTATAAAAAGTATATATCTCTCCACCCAGGTCAATCTTGTAAACATTAAAAAAAATGATAAAGCTTTCTGCTCTCAAATGTGGTAGAGTAAATGGTACCAGACTAGCCTTCCTGCTATATGTAACTAGGAAACTGGACTAAATATATGAATAATCTGTTTTCAGACGTTGGGCAATGTGATCATGAGACAAGATCTTCTGCCTGGAAGCAGTAACTGGGCTCTAGCACACAAGGGAGTATCTAAGCAGAGCACAGCAGTTTTGCAGAGATGAGACAGGGAGTTGAGTTTGGGAAGACTTACCTGGTTAGAATTGGGAGGGAAGAGGACCAGAGAGGAGAGAGCTAGGCAAACAAATTGCTCCGTACATCTGAGTTTTTGGCTGAATACTAAGCTGTGCATACACAGAGTGGAAATGTATGAAGCTGGGGAAAAACCAATTATCAGGGAACTATAAGCTGAACAACTACTGGTGCTCACATAACATTGAGAGACATTTGAAGTCCAGCCAACCTGAGTGGAGACTTCTTGTGGAACAGCAGAGCATTTAGTAGAGATTCCAGGAAGGCAATGCATTAAGAGTAACCTAAACTAGGCTTAGAATAAAAGTGACTTTGGATAACCTCCTTCCTAACAAAGCTTGATAGAATCAGACTTACCTGCAAATAACTAAACTATCTGCCCCCTCAAAACCCTCAAAATACTTAAAAGAAGGCAATATAATCTAGGTATTCACAAGACTGGCATCCAAGGAAATAACTACTAGCGGTCATAAAAACCAGGAAAATGTGCCAAAACCAGGACAAAAATCAGTCAACAGAAGATCCAGTAATACAACAAAAGACAGAATTAGCAGACAGGGTCTTTAAAAATAGCTATTATAAATATGTTTAAACATTTAAGGAAAACATGATTATAAAAAGGAGAAAAACAGAAGATATAAGAAGAATAAAATGGAACTTACAGACTTGAAAAATATGCAGAATTGTTTCTGGGTCCTCAAGTCTGTTCCATGGGCCTTTTTGTCTATTTCCTGTGCTAATACCACACTGTCTTAATAAATATAGTTGTGTCCATTCTTGATATCCATTAGAGCAAAGACTTCTACTTGTTCTTTTTTTGTCAAATGGTCACACTATTATTTGTTCTTGTAGTTCCTTTAGGTGTAAGATTAGATTGTTTATTTGAGATTTTTCTTGTTTCTTGAGGTAGGATTGTATTGCTATAAACTTCCCTCTTAGAACTGCTTTTGCTGCATCCCATAGGTTATGGATTGTAATGTTTTTGTTGTCATTTGTCTCTAGGTATTTTTTGATTTCCTCATTGATTTTTTCAGTGATCTCTTGGTTATTTATTTACTTATTGTTTAGCCTCCATGTGTTTGTGTTTTTTACGTTTTTCCGACCACAGCGCTATGAGATTAGAAATCAATTACAAACCCTGTAATTGATTTCTAATCTCATAGCGTTGTGGTCGGAAAAGATGCTTAATATGATTTCAATTTTTTCAAATTTACTGAGGCTTGATTTGTGACCCAAGATGTGATCTATCCTGGAGAATGTCCGTATGCACTTGAGAAGAAAGTGTAATCTGCTGTTTTCAGATGGAATGTCCTATAAATATCAATTAAATCTATCTGGTCTGTTGTGTCATTTAAAGCTTGTGTTTCCTTATTAATTTTCTGTCTGGATGATCTGTCCATTGGTGTAAGTGAGGTGTTAAAGTCCCCTACTATTAATGTGTTACTGTCGATTTCCTTTTTTATAGCTGTTAGCGTTTGCCTTATGTGTTGAGGTGCTCCTATGTTGGGTGCATATATATTTATAATTGTTATATCTTCTTCTTGGATTGGTCCCTTGATCATTATGTAGTGTCCTTCCTTGTCTCTTGAAACATTCTTTATTTTAAAGTCTATTTTATCTGATATGAGTATTGATACTCCAGCTTTATTTGATTTCCATTTGCATGGAGTATCTTTTTCCATCCCCTCACTTCCAGTCTGTATGTGTCCCTAGGTCTGAAGTGGGTCTCTTGTAGACAGCATATATATGGGTCTTGTTTCTGTATCCATTCAGTGAACCTGTGTCTTTTGGTTGGAGCATTTAATCCAATCACGTTTAAGGTAATTATCAATATGTATGTTCCTATTACCATTTTCTTAATTGTTTTGGGTTTGTTTTTGTGGGTCCTTTTCTTCTTTTGTGTTTCCCACTTAGAGAAGTTCCTTTAGCATTTGTTGTAGAGCTGGTTTGGCGGTGCTGAATTCTATTAGCTTTTGCTTGTCTGTAAAGCTTTTGATTTCTCCGTCGAATCTGAATGAGATCCTTGCCAGGTAGAGTAATCTTGGTTGTAGGTTCTTCCCTTTCATCACTTTAAATATATCGTGCCACTCCCTTCTGGCTTGTAGAGTTTCTGCTGAGAAATCAGCTCTTAACCTTATGGGAGCTCCCTTGTATGTTATTTGTCACTTTTCCCTTGTTGCTTTTAATAATTTTTCTTTGTCTTTAGTTTCTGTCAATTTGATTAGTATGTGTCTTGGCGCGTTTCTCCTTGGGTTTATCCTGCCAGGGACTCTCTGTGCTTCCTGGACTTGGGTGGCTGTTTCCTTTTCCATGTTAGGGAAGTATTCACCTATAATCTCTTCAAATATTTTCTCCAGTCCTGTCTCTCTCTCTTCTCCATCTGGTACCCCTATAATGTGAATGTTGGTGCATTTAATGTTGTCCCAGAGGTCTCTTAGTCTGTCTTCTCATTTCTTTTCATTCTTTTTTCTTTATTCTGTTCCACGGCAGTGAATTCCACCATTCTGTCTTCCAGGTCACTTATCCGTTCTTCTGCCTCAGTTATTCTGCTATTGATTCCTTCTAGTGTATTTTTCATTTAGTTATTGTATTGTTCATCTCTGTTTGTTTGTTCTTTAATTCTTCTAGCTGTTTGTTCTTTAATTCTTCTAGGTCTTTGTTAAACATTGCTTGCATCTTCTCAGTCTTTGCCTCCATTCTTTTTCCGAGGTCCTGGATCATCTTCACTATCATTATTCAGAATTCTTTTTCTGGAAGGTTGCCTATCTCTACTTCACTTAGTTGTTTTTCTGGGGTTGTATCGTGTTCCTTCATCTGGTACACAGTCCTCTGCCTTTTCATTTTGTCTGTCTTTCTGTGAATGTGGTTTTTGTTCCACAGGCTGCAGGACTGTAGTTCTTCTTGCTTCTGCTGTCTGCCCTCTGGTGGATGAGGCTATCTAAGAGGCTTGTGCAAGCTTCCTGGTGGGAGGGACTGGTGGTGGGTAGAGCTGGGTGTTGCTCTGGTGGGCAGAGCTCATTAAAACTTTAATCTGCTTGTCTGCTGGTGGGTGGGGCTGAGTTCCCTCGCTGTTGGTTGTTTGGGCTGAAGCAACCCAGCACTGGAGCCTAGAGGCTCTTTGGTGGGGCTAATGGTGGACTCCGGGAGGCCTCACTCCGGGAGGGCTCACGCCAAGGAGTCCTTCCCAGAACTTCTGCTGCCAGTGTCCTTGTCCCCACGGTGAGCCACAACCACCCCCCGTCTCTGCAGGAGACCCTTCAACACTAGCAGGTAGGTCTGGTTCAGTCTCCTGTGGGGTCACTGCTCCTTCCCCCTGGGTCCTGATGCACACACTACTTTGTGTGTGCCCTCCAAGATTGGAGTCTCTGTTACCCCTAGTCCTGTCAAAGTCCTGCAATCAAATCCCGCTAGCCTTCAAAGACTGATTCTCTGGGAATTCCTCCTTCCGTTGCCAGACCCACAGGTTGGGAAGCCTGACGTGGTGCTCAGAACCATCACTCCAGTGGGTGGACTTCTGTGGTATAATTGTTCTCCAGTTTGTGAGTCACCCACCCAGCAGTTATGGGATTTGATCTTATTGTGATTGCACCCCTCCTACCATCTCATTGCGGCTTCTCCTTTGTCTTTGGGTGTGGGGTGTCTTTCTTGGTGAGTTCCAGTGTCTTCCTATCGATGATTGTTCAGCAGCTAGTTGTGATTCTGGTGCTTTCGCAAGAGGGACAGAGTGCACGTCCTTCTACTCTGCCATCTTGAACCAATCCTTGGTCACACTATTATTGACAACATGTATTTACATATTTTAGAATCAACTTGTGAAATTCCACAAAGGTTGCCGGATTTTGATTGAGATGGCATTGAATCTGAAGATAAATTTGAGAAGAATTGACAATTTAATTTTAATTTATTATTTTTTTAAATTATTTTTTTGGCTGTGTCAGGTCTTAGTTGTGGCACGCGGACTCTTCGTTGTGGCGTGTGGGCTCCAGAGTGCGTGGGCTCTGTAGCTGCAGCGCACAGGCTTCTCTAGTTGTGGCGCACAGGCTTAGTAGTTGTGGTGTGTGGGCTTAGTTGCCCTGCAGCATGTGGGATCTTAGTTCCCCAACCAGGGATCAAACCCACGTCCCCTGCATTGGAAGATGGATTCTTAACCACTGGACCACTAGGGAAGTCCCAAGAATTGACAATTTAAAAATAATGAGAATTATAAAGAATTCTACAATCGAAGAGTGTAGTATCTCTTTTTATTCTGGGTTTCTTAATTTTTTTTCAGTAGCAATTTAGAGTTTTCTTCATAGAGGTTTTGCTTGTTTTTGTTAGAAATAATTTTAGTTTCTTGATACTATTCTAAATGGTTTTTATGTCATTGTAAATGGTTTCTTGGTTTTTTAAATTTATTTTATATGTATGACTGATATGTAGAAATGCAATTGATTTTGTATATTGATTATTTTAGTGACATTGTTAAATTCATTTATTAATTCTAATAACTATCTGTGAATTATTTTGATTTCTTTACATACACAGTCAAATTATCCATGAATAAAAGACAGAGCTAAATCTTTTTTTAAAATTCTTATGCCATTTATTTATTTTTCTTGCCTAATCTTACTGATTAGGACCTCCAATATAATATAATGTTGAACAGAAGTGGAGTTAAGAGGCATTATTGTCTTTTCCCCAAGCTCAAAGGGAAAGCTTTTAACATTTCACCCTTTAGTATGATGTATACTATAGGTTTTATTGGTAGATATCTTTTTGTCAAGATAATGCAGCTTTCTTCTATTCCTAGTTTACCCACAGTTGTTTGGGTTTTTTTTAATCAAGGAAAGTGGGTTGATTTTTATCAAACACTTTTCTACATTTGTTGAAGTGATCATATGATTTCTCTTTATTTTGTAATGTGGTGCATTAACTATACTGCTTGATTCTCTAATATTAAAACAACCTTACGTCATTCCTGGGATACACTGAAGTTTTATATTATATAATGCTGATTCAATTTGCTAATATTTTGCTTAGGATTTTTGCATCTATTTTTTTTTAAACATCTTTATTGGAATATAATTGCATTACAATGGTGTGTTAGTTTCCGCTTTATAACAAACTGAATCAGTTACACATATACATATGTCCCCATATCTATCTCTTCCTTCTTGCATCTCCCTCCCTCCCACCCTCCCTATCCCACCCCTCTAGGTGGTCACAAAGCACAGAGCTGACCTCCCTGTGCTATGTGGCTGCTTCCGACTAGCTATCTATTTTCCGTTTGGTAGTGTATATATGTCCATGCCACTCTCTCACTTTGTCCCAGCTTACCCTTCCCGCTCCCTGTATCCTCAAGTCCACTCTCTAGTAGGTCTGTGTCTTTATTCCCATCTTGCCCCTAGGTTCTTCATGACCATTTCTTTTTTTTTTTTAGATTCCATATATATGTGTTAGCATACTGTATTTGTTTTTCTCTTTCTGACTTACTTCACTCTGTATGACAGACTCTAGGTCCATCCACCTCACTACAAATAACTCAATTTTGTTTCTTTTTATGGCTGAGTAATATTCCATTGTATATATGTGCCACATCTTCTTTATCCATTCATCCGATGATGGACATTTAGGTTGCTTCCATGTCCTGGCTATTGTAGATAGAGCTGCAATGAACATTTTGATACATGACTCTTTTTGAATTATGGGTTTCTCAGGGTATATGCCCAGCAGTGGGATTGCTGGGTCGTATGGTAGTTCTATTTTTAGTTTTTTAAGGAACCTCCATACTGTTTTCCATAGTGGCTGTATCAATTTACATTCCCACCAACAATGCAAGAGGGTTCCCTTTTCTCCACAGCCTCTCCAGCATTTATTGTTTGTAGATTTTTTGATGATGGCCATTCTGACCGGTGTGAGATGATATCTCATTGTAGTTTTGATTTGCATTTCTCTAATGATTAATGATGTTGAGCATTCTTTCATGTGTTTGTTGGCAATCTGTATATCTTCTTTGGAGAAATGTCTATTTAGCTCTTCTGCCCATTTTTGGATTGGGTTGTTTGTTTTTTTGTTATTGAGCTGCATGAGCTGCTTGTAAATCTTGGAGATTAATCCTTTGTCAGTTGCTTCATTTGCAAATATTTTCTCCCATTCTGAGGGTTGTCTTTTCATCTTGTTTATGGTTTCCTTTGCTGTGCAAAAGCTTTTAAGTTTCATTAGGTCCCATTTGTTTATTTTTGTTTTTATTTCCATTTCTCTAGGAGCTGGGTCAAAAAGGATCTTGCTGTGATTTATGTCATACAGTGTTCTGCCTATGTTTTCCTCTAAGAGGTTGATAGTGTCTGGCCTTACATTTAGGTCTTTAATCCATTTTGAGTTCATTTTTGTATATGGTGTTAGGGAGTGTTCTAATTTCATTCTTTTACATGTACCTGTCCAGTTTTCCCAGCACCACTTATTGAAGAGGCTGTCCTTTCTCCATGTATATGCTTGCCTCCTTTATCAAAGATAAGGTGACCATATGTGCGTGGGTTTATCTCTGGGCTTTCTATCCTGTTCCATTGATCTATATTTCTGTTTTTGTGCCAGTACCATACTGTCTCGATTACTGTAGCTTTGTAGTATAGTCTGAAGTCAGGGAGCCTGATTCCTCCAGCTCCGTTTTTCTTTCTCAAGATTACTTTGGCTATTCGGGGTCTTTTGTGTTTCCATACCAATTGTGAAATTTTTTGTTCTAGTTCTGTGAAAAATGCTAGTGGTAGTTTGATAGGGATTGCATTGAATCTGTAGATTGCTTTGGGTAGTAGAGTCATTTTCACCATGCTGATTCTTCCAATCCGAGAACATGGTATATCTCTCCATCTAGTTGTATCATCTTTAATTTCTTTCATCAGTGTCTTATAATTTTCTTCATACAGGTCTTTTGTATCCTTAGGTAGGTTTATGCCTAGGTATTTTACTCTTTTTGTTGCGGTGGTAAATGGGAGTGGTTTCTTAATTTCACTTTCAGATTTTTCATCATTAGTGTATAGGAATGCAGGAGATTTCTGTGCATTAATTTTGTATACTGCTACTTTACCAAATTCGTTGATTAGTTCTAGTAGTTTTCTGGTAGCATCTTTCGGATTCTTTATCTATAGTAT
Organism: Balaenoptera ricei; assembly: GCF_028023285.1. NCBI lineage: Eukaryota > Metazoa > Chordata > Mammalia > Artiodactyla > Balaenopteridae > Balaenoptera > Balaenoptera ricei. The sequence goes on from NC_082652.1 coordinate 67,315,529, forward strand.
TATGTCACCTGCAAACAGTGACAACTTTAATCCTTCTTTTCCGATTTGGATTCGTTTTATTTCTTTTTCTTCTGTGATTGCTGTGGCTAAAAGTTCCAAAACTATGTTGAATAGTAGTGGTGAGAGTGGGCAACCTTGCTTTGTTCCTGATCTTAGTGGAAATGGTTTCAGTTTTTCACCATTGAGGACTATGTTGGCTGTGGGTTTGTCATATATGGCCTTTATTATGTTGAGGAAAGTTCCCTCTATGCCTACTTTCTGGAGGGTTTTTATCATAAATGGGTGTTGAATTTTGTTGAAAGCTTTCTCTGCATCTATTGAGATGATCATATGGTTTTTCTCCTTCAATTTGTTAATATGGTGTATCACATTGATTGATTTGCATATATTGAAGAATCCTTGCATTCCTGGGATAAACCCCACTTGATCATGGTGTATGATCCTTTTAATGTGCTGTTGGATTCTATTTGCTAGTATTTTGTTGAGGATTTTTGCATCTATGTTCATCAGAGATATTGGCCTGTAGTTTTCTTTCTTTGTGACATCTTTGCCTGGTTTTGGTATCAGGGTGATGGTGGCCTCGTAGAATGAGTGTGGTAGTGTTCCTCCCTCTGCTATATTTTGGAAGAGTTTGAGAAGGATAGGTGTTAGCTCTTCTCTAAATGTTTGATAGAATTCGCCTGTGAAGCCATCTGGTCCTGGGCTTTTGTTTGTTGGAAGATTTTTAATCACAGTTTCAATTTTGGTGCTTGTGATTGGTCTGTTTATATTTTCTATTTCTTCCTGGTTCAGTCTCGGAAGGTTGTGCATTTCTAAGAATTTGTCCATTTCTTCCAGGTTGTCCATTTTATTGGCATATAGTTGCTTGTAGTAATCTCTCCTGATCCTTTGTATTTCTACAGTGTCACTTGTTACTTCTACTATTTCATTTCTAATTCTATTGATTTCAGTCTTCTCCCTTTTTTTCTTGATGAGTCTGGCTAATGGTTTATCAATTTTGTTTATCTTCTCAAAGAACCAGGTTTTAGTTTTGTTGATCTTTGTTATCGTTTTCTTCATTTCTTTTTCATTTATTTCTGATCTGATCTTTATGATTTCTTTCCTTCTGCTAACTTTGGGGTTTATTTGTTCTTCTTTCTCTAATTGCTTTAGGTGTAAGGTTAGGTTGTTTATTTGAGATGTTTCTCTTTTCTTAAGGTAGGATTGTATTGCTATAAACTTCCCTCTTAGAACTGCTTTTGCTGCATCCCATTGGTTTTGGGTCGTTGTGTTTTCATTGTCATTTGTTTCTAGGTATTTTTTGATTTCCTCTTTTATTTCTTCAGTGATCTCTTGGTTATTAAGTAGTGTATTGCTTAGCCTCCATGTGTTTGTACTTTTTACAGATTTTTTCCTCTAATTGATATCTAGTCTCATAGCGTTGTAGTCGGAAAAGATACTTGATACAATTTCAATTTTCTTAAATTTACCAAGGCTTGATTTATGACCCAAGATATGATCTATCCTGGAGAGTGTTCCATGAGCACCTGAGAAGAATGTGTATTCCGTTGTTTTTGGACGGAATATCCTATAAATATCAATTAAGTCCATCTTGTTTAATGTATCATTTAAAGCTTGTGTTTCCTTATATATTTGCATTTTGGATGATCTGTCCATTGGTGAAAGTGGGGTGTTAAAGTCCTCTACTGTGATTGTGTTACTGTCGATTTCCCCTTTTATGGCTGTTAGTATTTGCCTTATGTACTGATGTGCTCCTATGTTGGGTGCATAAATATTTACAATTGTTGTATCTACTTCTTGGATTGATCCCTTGATCATTATGTAGTGTCCTTCTTTGTCTCTTGTAATAGTCTTTGTTTTAAAGTCTATTTTGTCTGATATGGGAATTGCCACTCCAGCTTTCTTTTGATTTCCATTTGCATGGAATATCTTTTTCCATCCGGTCACTTTCAGTCTGTATGTGTCCCTAGGTCTGAACTGGGTCTCTTGTAGACAGCATACATACAGGTCTTGTTTTTGTATCCATTCAGCCAGTCTCTGTCTTTTGGTTGGAGCATTTAATCCATTTACATTTAAGGTAATTATTGGTATGTATGTTCCTAATACCATTTTCTTAATTGTTTTGGGTTTGTTATGATAGGTCTTTTCCTTCTCTTGTGTTTCCTGCCTAGAGAAGCTCCTTTAGCATTTGTTGTAAAGCTGGTTTGGTGGTGCTGAATTCCCTTAGCTTTTGCTTGTCTGTAAAGGTTTTAATTTTTCTGTCAAATCTGAATGAGATCCTTACTGGGTAGAGTAATCTTGGCTGTATGTTTTTCCCTTTCATCACTTTACATATGTCCTGCCACTCCCTTCTGGCTTGCAGAGTTTCTGCTGAAAGATCAGCTCTTAACCTTATGGGGATTCCCTTGTGTGTTATTTGTTGTTTTTCCCTTGCTGCTTTTAGTATTTTTTCTGTGTATTTAATTTTTGATAGTTTGATTAATATGTGTCTTGGTGTGCTTCTCCTTGGATTTATCCTGTATGGGAATCTCTGTGCTTCCTGGACTTGATTAACTATTTCCTTTCCCATTTTAGGGAAGTTTTCAACTATAATCTCTTCAAATATTTTGTCAGTCCCTTTCTTTTTCTCTTCTTCTTCTGGGACACCTATAATTCAAATGTTGGTGGGTTTAATGTTGTCCCAGAGGTCTCTGAGACTGTCCTCAATTCTTTTCATTCTTTTTTCTTTATTCTGCTCTCTAGTAGTTATTTCCACTATTTTATCTTCCAGGTCACTTATCCATTCTTCTACCTCAGTTATTCTGCTATTTATCCCTTCTAGAGAATTTTTAATTTCATTGATTGTGTTGTTCATCACTGTTTGTTTGCTCTTTAGTTCTTCTAGGTCCTTGTTAAACGTTTCTTGTATTTTCTCCATTCTGTTTCCAAGATTTTGGATTACCGTTACTATCATTATTCTGAATTGTTTTTCAGGTAGACTGCCTATTTCCTCTTCATTTGTTAGGTCTGGTGGGTTTTTGCCTTGCTCCTTCATCTGCTGTGTGTTTCTCTGTCTTCTCATTTTGCTTCACTTACTGTGTTTGGGGTCTCCTTTTCACAGGCTGCAGGTTCGTAATTCCTGTTGTTTTTGGTGTCTGTCTGTAGTGGCTAAGGTTGGTTCAGTGTGTTGTGTCGACTTCCTGGTGGAGGGGACTAGTGCCTGTATTCTGGTGGATGAGGCTGGATCTTGTCTTTCTGGTGGGCAGGTCCATGTCTGGTGGTGTTTTTTGGGGTGTCTGTGGCTTTATTATGATTTTAGGCAGCCTCTCTGCTAATGGATGGCGTTGTGTTCCTGTCTTGCTAGTTGTTTGGCATAGGGTGTCCAGCACTGTAGCTTGCTGGTCGTTGAGTGGAGCTGGGTCTTGGTGTTGAGATGGAGATCTCTGGGAGATTTTTGCATTTGATATTACATGGAGCTGGGAGGTCTCTTGTGGACCAGTGTCTTGAACTTGGTTCTCCCACCTCAGAGGCACAGCCCTGATGCCTGGCTGGAGCAACAACAGCCTGTCATCCACATGGCTCAGAATAAAAGGGAGAAAAAGAAAGAAAGAAAGAAAGAAGAAGATAAAATAAAATAAAATAAAGTAAAATAAAATAAAGTTATTAAAGTAAAAAATAAAAAACAATTATTAAAAAATTTTTAAAGTAATTAAAAAAAAAAGAAAGAAAGAAAGAAGAGAGCAATGAAACCAAAAAACAAATCCACCAATGATAACAAGTGCTAAAAACTCTACTAAAAAAAAAAAAAAAAAAAATGGAGAGACAGAACCCTAGGACAAATGGTAAAAGGAAAGCTATACAGACAAAATCACACACAGAAGCATACACATACACACTCAGAAAAAGAGAAAAAAGGAAAAAAATATGTATATCGTTGTTCCCAAGGTCCACCTCCTCAATTTGGGATGATTCGTTGTCTATTCAGGTATTCCACAGATGCAGGGTACATCAAGTTGATTGTGGAGATTTAATCCACTGCTCCTGAGGCTGCTGGGAGAAATTTCCCTTTCTCTTCTTTGTTCGCACAGCTCCCAGGGTTCAGCTTTGGATTTGGACCCCCCTCTGCGTGTAGGTCGCCTGAGGGCATCTGTTCTTCGCTCAGACAGGACAGGGTTAAAGGAGCAGCTGATTCGGGGGCTCTGGCTCACTCAGGCTGGGGGGATGGAGGGGTACGGAATGCGGGGTGAGCCTGCGGCGGCAGAGGCCGGTGTGACGTTGCACCAGCCTGAGGCGCACCGTGTGTTCTCCCTGGGAAGTTGTCCCTGGATCACGGGACCCTGGCAGTGGCGGGCTGCACAGGCTCCCAGTAGGGGAGGTGTGGATAGTGACCTGGACTTGCACACAGGCTTCTTGGTGCCTGCAGCAGCAGCCTTAGCGTCTCATGCCCGTCTCGGGGGTCTGCGCTGATAGCCGTGGCTCACGCCCGTCTCTGGTGCTCCTTTAATCGGCGCTCTTAATCCCCTCTCCTTGCGCACCAGGAAAGAAAGAGGCAAGAAAAAGTGTCTTGCCTCTTCGGCAGCTCCAGACTTTTTCATGGACTCCCTCCCAGCTAGCTGTGGCGCACTAGCCCCCTTCAGGATGTGTTCACGCAGCCAACCCCAGTCCTCTCCTTGGGATCCGACCTCTGAAGCTCGAGCCTCAGCTCCCAGCCCCCGCCTGCCCCGGCGGGTGAGCAGACAAGCCTCTCGGGCTGGTTAGTGGTGGTCGGCACCGATCCTCTGTGCGGGAATCTCTGTGCTTTGCCCTCCTCACCCCTGTTGCTGCGCTCTCCTCCATGGCTCCGAAGCTTCCCCCCTCCACCACCCACAGTCTCCGCCCGCAAAGGGGCTTCCTAGTGTGTGGAAACCTTTCACACACTAGGAAGAAAAAGAAAAAGAAAAAACAGAGACAAAAGAATAGGGACGGGACCTTCACAGCTCCCTCCCACTGGTGCAGGTCCCGTCCCTATTCTTTTGTCTCTGTTTTTTCTTTTTTCTTTTGCCCTACCCAGGTATGTGGGGAGTTTCTTGCCTTTTGGGAGGTCTGAGGTCTTCTGCCAGCATTCAGTAGGTGTTCTGTAGGAGTTGTTCCACATGAAGATGTATTTCTGATGTATTTGTGGGGAGGAAGGTGATCTCCACGTCTTACTCTTCTGCCATCTTGAAGCTCCTCTCTCCATCTATGTTAATGAGTGAGACTGGCCTATTATTTTCCTCTTCTGAGTGTCTTTGTCAGGTTTTTGTATGAGGGATACATTGTCCTCATAAAAATTGAGAAATGTTCACTCTTTTTCCATTCAGTAGAAGAAATTATGAAGATTAGCATTGTTTTTGTCATTGAATGTTTGGTAGAATTTGCCTTAACAGAATTCTGGGTATGGATTTCCCACAGAAAGTGTTTTGTTTTGTTTTTTGTTTGTTGGTTGGTTGGTTTTTAACGGATTCAAGTTCTTTTCAACAGGACTGTTGATACTTGTAAATTTCTTTTTGGTTTCAGTTTGGTATATTGTATTTTCTTGGAATTTATTTATCTCATCTAAATTTTCAAATTTATTGGCATAATTGTTCATGATACATCCTTTTTTAAAAAATAAATATGTACAGGATCTGTAACCGTCTTCCCTTTTTATTCTTGACATTGGTTATTTGTGCGTTCTCTCTCTTATTTTTCTTCCCCAGTCTTACCAAAGGTTTATCAATTTTGTTAGTCTTTTCAAAGAACCAACTTTTGTTGATCCTGTCTGTTGTACATTTGATTTCTATTTCTCTATGTTTACATTCTTAAAATTATTATTTCCTTTCTTATACTTTCTTTGAGTTTATTTTATTATTTTTTCCTAATTTCTTAATATAGTTGCTTAACTTATTAATATTTACCTTTTTTTCTCTTTTAAGAGATGCATTTAAAGATTTAAATTTCCCTCCAATGACTACTTTGCCTGCTTCCACATGTTTTAATATGTAGCATTTTAATTTTTTCCTTTTCATTCAATTTCAAATATTTTCTAACATCTATTATGATTTTTCTCTGACCCGTAAGTATTTAGAAGTGTATTATTTGCATATGGGAAGTCTATTGATACCTTTTGGACATTGTTTTCTAGATTAACTGCATTGTGTTTACATAGCAATATTCTGCATAACAATCTACATGATTTCAGTCCTCTAACATTTGTCAAGAATTGTTTTATGGCTCAGTGTATGGTTAAGTTTCTTAATTGTGTTGTTCAAATCTTTTATTTCTTACAGATTTTTTCCTTCTTGTTCTGTTAATTATTGAGGAAGGCATATAAATATCTCTCACTGTGATTGTATTTTTTTGCCTATTTCTCGTTTTGATTTTGTCAATTTTTGCTTTATTTATTTTGATGCCATGTTATTATGTACATAAAAATTTAGGATTGTTATCTTCAATTAATTTGTGTGTTTTATGTGAGATAGGGGTTAAGCTTTATTTTTTTCTTATTTGGTTATCCAGTTGCTCCAGTACCTTTAAAAATTTTTTTGAATTACAGTGTCAATTTTGTAAAAAATCACATTACCATATATTTGTGGGTCTATTTCTGAACTCTCTGTTCTGTTCCATTGATAGATTTATCTATCTCTGTGCCAATATCAAACTATGTTAATTATTGTGGCTTAGTATTAAGCCTTGAAAACTGGTAGTGTAAATCCTCTGACTTAACTCTTTTTCAGTGCTCTCTTGGTTATTCTAAATTTCCACATAAATTTTACAATCAGATTTTCAATTTATACAAAAAAGTCTGCTGAGCTTTTCATGAGATTTCATTCAATCTATAGATCAATTTTCAGGAGAATTAACATCTTAACAAAATTCATTTTCCCAATTCATAAACATTGTATCTTCTTTAGTACCTCTTATCCCTATTTTGTCATTTTCAGCATAGAGGCTGTATTAGTTTGCTAGGGCTGCCATAACAAAATGTCACAGACTGGGTGGCTTGAACAACAAAAATTTATTTTCTCACAGTTCTGAAGGCTAGAAGTTCAAGATCAAGATGTTGGCAGGTTTGGTTTATCTGTGGCCTTTCTCCTTGTCTTGCAGATGGCCACCTTCTTGCTGTGGCCTCAATATGATCTTTCCTACATTGGAGAACATCCCTGGTGTCACTTTGTGTGTCCAAATTTCCTCTTCTTCTAAGGACACCAGTCAGATTGGATTAGGGACCACCCTAATGACCTCATTTTAACTTAATCACCCCCTAAAGGCTCTATCTCCAAATACAGTCACATTCTTAATTATTCAGGGTTAGGGCTTCAATGTATGAATTTGGGGAGGAGAGGACACAGTTCAGCCCCCAAAAGAAATCTGAAACATCTTTTGTTAGATTTGTTCCTATTTGATTTTTATATACTATTGTAAATGATATTGGTTGAAATAGTTTTTCTCAAGTCTGTGTCTGAGAGTTCCAGTATCTTGAGGCCCATGTGAATCTGTTTCAATTGTCTGTTATTCCTAATGTTTTTCATTTATGTTGTTCTTTTCTTAGACTGTATATGGCAGTGTAGTTGATGGTTTGGTTTTAGAAATAATTTGAGATGAAGGATGATGATATCTTCCTGTAGAGGTAATTTAGGCTTGTTTGTCTTGTGCCTGGGGAGAGGAGCTAGTAATCTAGGAATATCTCAGTCCAAATTCAGGGACTGAGATTTTTCTGGGCCATACAGAGCTTAGGCAGCCTAACTTATCCTTTGTCCTTATTCCTTGGACTGAATAAGGACTGAGTATTCATTGGTTTTACCAGGGTCCCCTATCTTGGTGGGTCTTGGATTAGAACTTTTGCACCTGTAGCACCTTGAGGTTGTCAAACACACTACTCAGCATCTTAGCCTCTTAGAGGCAGGCAAATGTCCTGGAAAAAAATTCGATTCAAATGCCATGGTCATGTCTTTGTATTAATTGAGTACACACACACACACACACACACACAAACACACGCAATTGTGTCTGGAGAATAAAATCCTATAAGTGAAATTGCTATATCAGAGTTTGTATATGTGTATGTTTGATATATGTGCATCTGTAGAATACAGTTCTTGTGGAAATAAATAAAAACCACCCAAACTGAACAAACAGAGGCTATTTATTGAGAGCTTGCTATAGCAAGGGAGTCAGCTACCATCACTTGCATTTGGCAGGCAGGGGAGTGGGAAAGCTTTACAGTGAAAAAAAAAAAGGAAAGGCTTTAGTATTTTCTGATTGGAGGTTGCTGACTTGGGAAATCCGGAGTTGGGCTAACTAGAAGTGGGGCATCTTATGTGATTGATTTGGAGATCATATTTGGCTTTCTCTGGTTGGTCCTGACTTGGAGACTGAGGGCAAAAATAGGGAGGCTGGCAGTTGTTGACCAAATCCTCACCATTCTGGGCCAATTGCTAAGGAGGTTGTGATTTAGTTTCTTGGACTGATTGCTGGAGAGTCTGTGATTTGGTTTTCTGGAATGGTTGCTGCAGAGGTTGTGGTTTGGCTTCCTGAGCTTATGTGGTTCTGGCCATTAGTCACTTATATATTCAGTTTCTCATCCTAAAAGTGATATTGTAGTACCAAAGAATATATATTTAACATTTGCCTATTAACTTCAATAGAAGTTGTATCAATTTATCATCTACTAGTAGTATATGATCATCTGCTCCAACACAGCAGGCTATTAATCTTTTGAATTCTACTTAACTGATAGGTGAAAATTTGTATCATATTATGTTTTTTTTCTTTTTTTTTTGAATTTAATTGAATTGAATTTTTTTATACAGAAGGTTCTTGTTAGTTATCTATTTTATACATATTAGCGTATATATGTCAATCCCAATCTCCCAATTCATCCCACCACCACCACCCCCCTCATATTATGTTTATTTGCATTTTAGTAAGATTGAGCATCTTGTCATATATTTAAGTCATTTGTGTTTCCTTTTGTGTGAACCATCTTTTCCTATGTTTGCCCATTTTTATAGTAAATTATTGGTCTTTTTTTTCTCATTAGTTTGTGGGCCCTTATTATATATAAAGGAAATTGGCCTTCTGAATGTTAACTGAGTTATAAATATCTTTCCCAGTTTGTTGTTTATCTTTCGACCTTTTTTTTTTATATATTTCTAAATTTTTATGTGGTCAGATATATCAGTCTTTTTAATTAATGGCTTCTGGGTTTGTGTCCAAGAAGACCTCATCTACTCTGAGAGTAAAAAAAAAAAAATCTCATGTTAAGTACTTTTGTTTATTGATATAAACACAATCTGGGGATAATATTTGTTAAGACTATGTCATATTGTTTACAAAGAGGCTAGTTAACAACAAAAGTATAATGGGTCTTAAAATCGTCAGTGGGACTGAGGTGTCTCATCTTAAGAATTCTGAAGTGTTCTCCAGGCAGGAGGCAGTGGCTATGGCAGCACACAGGTGCAGCACTTGAAAACTACAAGAGTCAGAGTCCAGAAGTTTCCACAAAGCAAAACATTCCAGTCTCCTTTGGAAGTCCCATTCCCTAACACCCACTGCCCTTGTATTCCTCCTCTGGAATTCCAGCTCCAAGGCAAGGCCTCAATTTACCATCAGGAGAACCTGTTCTTGAAATCTTTAATTGTCTTGGCCATCACGGGGGTGATTTTCTTTACAGATTTCCTGCCGCTGACTACCCGCGGCAAGTGGGTACTGGTGGTGCTTGAGCAGGCTCCGGCTGGCTTCTCATGGGTGAGGTTAAGGCTGTTTCTGCTGGAGGGAGTATGGATGGTTCCTGTAGGGTACAGGGCTGGCTTGATCTTGACTTTTTCAGGGGCAGCTGCTTCTCCTATTTCAAACTTCCCCTGCCTCCTTCGAACGTCAGAAGGTGGCCTGGCCAGAGAGTTGAGAAGGATCATCTTTGCTTGTCGGCCTTTGGGCTTATTGGCTTGTGCAGATTGGATATTCACTGTCAGTGCTTGAAGCCGCTGCTCTCGGGCATCCTGAAGCCGCATGTACATCTCTCGCCATGTCTCGTGCTCTTTTGGCCTTTCTTTCCTAAAGTGTTGGTGAGAGTGAATTTTCCATAATTTGTCTGTTTCTTGGACTAGTGCATGATTGTATTTCTCTATGCGATACAGCTGATCAGGTGCACAGCTCTCCAAGATGGGTTCAAGAACCGAATATGGGACTCCTCCCACTTTAAAGATTGAATTGATGTTGTTTCTAAGTACCCAGATGCACTGCTGGCGCAAGGTCATCATTTTGGCAAGATAGGCACACTTGGAGCCAGAAAACACTTGCATCTTAGAATTCATTCTGCATCCAGTAAATCCAACTTCTTCCTCTTCCTGGGGTGAAGACAGTGCTTTTTGCTTTGGTCCTAAGGAGGACATCAATCCAGAGGCAAGAAGTGGACGGTCATTGGCCTGGACCCTGGGTAATGGGAGGTCCGGCCACACTGGTGCATCAGTGGGGACCTTTTCCAGCTTGGCCCAGACGTTTCCAGAGGGCTGCAGCTTCTCTGATCTGTTTTCATTCACCTTAGGTAGTTCCTGAACCAAGTCCAAGTTTTCACTTGAATCATTTTTTTTAGGTCCTTTTTCTTCAAGAGCAGTGGCTGAAGTTTTCATAATCTTTTTCTTTTTCTCCCTAGGCTGGTTGTGGTTGAAGTATGACTCAGAAGACATGGTGGGCGGCTTGAATTCATTATCCATATCTGCCTCCTCACCTTTAGGGAGGGAGCCCTCAGGCTTTCCATCCAAATGAGGAGGTCTTACTTTCCCTTCTTGAACCTTTTGGTTATTGGAAACCTTCTCTTTCACCTTGGGTAACAGGCCTCTTGCCCCCTCTGCTATGTCCAAGCGGTCGGGACTCTGCTTGTTTTTGTCCGGTTTGGTTTTCTCGGAGTCTTCGTGCTTTCGCTTTTTAAGGTCTGAAGCTTGTCTGAAGGGAGGTAAAAACTGGATGCCGCGGCCCTCTCTTTCCTTCTCTTTCTCGACACCACTAGAGAGCGGATTCTCATTTGCGCTGGCCCGGGGGAGAGACTGCGGCCTTTCCTCTCTGGAGAAGGCCAGGCCTGATTTTCGTCTGGTCAAAGCAGAGGACTTCTCGTGTCCCTTGGTACCGACCAGGCGTTTGTCCCTGTGGGGAGGCTGGTGTCCCCTGCTTAGACTCCCAGCCCCTCTCCCCTGGGGTGCACCCAGGCGGTGGTCTCGGCCGAGCTCCAGTCTGGCCCGAGGGGCATCTGAGGGGCCTTCTCCAGGCCTCTGCTGTGCAACACGGGCCTTCGCCAGGCGTCTGTGACAGTCCCTGTACATCAGACAAGGACGCATAGACTGTGGAGGGGACCGGCTGTAACCAGATGATCCCCGCTCCGAAGAATAAACTGGGGAGCGCCCGCGGCACCGCCTTCTGTCCTCGCCCCTCTCCCGGCCGTGGGACCCGTGGCAGGGCCTCACGAGCTCTGAGGGGTGTCTGTGCAGCTCCGGTCTGTGCTCGCGGCCGTGCGATCGTTCTTTGCGGGCTGCGCGGTGTGCGTGGCCGCGCCCCTCCATCGCCTCCTTCTCCCGGGGAGCGTCCTCTGGGCGCTGTTGGGAATCGCTCTTCCCCAGGTCCCTCTCGGCAGGCTCGGGGTTTCCATCCACTGGAACCAGCCTCCTCCACAGCGCCGCCAGGTCCCGGCCAGGCTTCCGATGCGCTGGCGTTTGTGCCCGCGACTGGCCGTCGGGCCGACCCTGCTCTCCGTGAAACGGCCGCCGGAACGGGCGAGGCCAGTGGCGCTTCTGGTCCCTTCACGGCCTCCTCCGCAACTTCGTGCCGGTACGCCGCCGCCCGGCCCTGCCTTGCCGCGAGCTCCTCCGGGTGCACACGGCGCGGCCCCGCCTCTGGCGTTAGGAGCGCGGAGCCCCCGCGGGAACGGCCACCAGCGCGCGTCCGGGACGCAAGGAAGCCCCAGTGCCCCCTTCCTGAGGGGCTGAGAGCTGTGCCCAAATTACATCACCACCAGTCGGGAGTCCCTGGGCCGCCCCGCCCCGCTTGGGTCCCGAGAGCAGCAGGACTCAATCAACAGTGACGACCACCCTAGCGCTGTGCGCTTGCCATCGACTAATTCCAGCCTCTACACAACCAAAGAAGAGTTATATTATCCCCATTGTACGGGTGAGTAAACTGAAAGTCTTAGAATTTATTAGATCTAAGAATTCCTGACGGTTATTTTTGTTCTCAATATTCTCAGTAGTATAAAGTGACAGTTCTAATGGTTACTTACGTAATAATAAGTCAAGCTTAAAGAAATAATAGGTAACAAACGGAATAAATAAGTAAAACCACCACATTCCCACAATCCAGATACACTAAGGTATTATTACCCAACAGTGAACCTTGGTGTATATCCACATATCTTTCCAGATCCTTTGCTATGTGTGTATATACACATACATGCACACACCCATATGTTTTATCAAAATGAAATTGTATTGTAAATATTGTTCTTTAACCAAGTAGTTCTCTAACCAGAGTGCAAAACAGGATCATGCATTGTATCTGGTTGTATCCCCTATGTCTCTTTGAATTTGCACAGCTCCCCCCATCCCCTACTTTCTCTATTTTTATTTATTTTATTTATTTTATCTTCTAGTTTTATTGAGATATAATTGACATACAGCACTATATAAGTTTAAGGTATACAGCATAATGATTTGACTTAATACATCAGGAAATGATTATCACAAGTTTAGTGAACATCTAGCATCTCATATAGATACAAAATTAAGGAAATAGAAAAAAAATTTTCCTTGTGATAAGAACTCTTGGGATTTGCTCTCTTAACTACTTTCATATATAAATACAGCAGTATTAATTATATTTACCATGTTGTACATTATATCCCTAGTACTTATTTATCTTATAACTGAAGTTTGTACCTTTTGACCACCTTCATCCAATTCCTCCTCCCTCCACCCACCACCTCTGGTAACCACAAATCTGATCTCTTTTTCTATGCGTTTGTTTGTTTGTTTTTGAAGTTTAATTCACTTACCATACTATGTTAGTTCCTGTTATATGACATAATGACTTGATATACATTCGATTTATATAATTTCAAAATGATCAACACAGTAAGTCAGTTTTGAGCTGTCATTATACAAAGATATTATATAGTTATTGACTATATTCCCCACATTGTACATTTCCTACCCGTGACTCATTTATTTTGCAGCCAGAAGTTTGTTCCTCTTAATCTCCCTCACCTATTTCTTTCCTCCTTCCCGCTCCCCTCTGGCAATCACCTGTTTGTTCTCTGTATCTATAACTCTTTTTCTGTTTTGTTATGTTTGTTCATTTGTTTTGTTTTTTAGATTCCACATATATGTGAAACCATATAGTATTTGTCCTTCTCAGTTGGATTTATTTCACTTAGCATAATACCCTATAGGTCCATCCATGTCATTGTAAATGGCAATATTTCATTCTTTTTTTATGGCTGAGTAATATTTAATTGTATATATATGCCACATCTTCTTTATCCATTCGCCTATTGGTGGGCAATTAGATTGCTTCCATGTCTTGGCTATTGTAAATAATGCTGCAATGAACATAGGGGTACATAGATCTTTTCTAATTAGTGTTTTCATTTTCTTTGGATAAATACCCAGGAGTGGAATTGCTGGATCATATGGTAGTTCTATTTTTAATTTTTTGAGGAATCTCCATACTGTTTTTCATAGTGGCTGCACCAATTTACATTCCCATCAGCAGTGCAAGAGGATTCCCTTTTCTGCACATCCTCACCAATACTTGTTATTTGTTGTCTTTTTGATAATAGCCATGTGACAGGTATGAGGTGATATCTCATTGTGGTTTTGATTTGCATTACCCTGATGATTAGTGATGTTGAAAATCTTTTCATCTGCCTGTTGGCCATCTGTATGTCTTCTTTGAAAAAATGTCTATTCAGATCCTCTGCCTGTTTTTTAATCCAGTTGTTTGTTTTTTGATGTTGAGTTGTATGAGGTCTTTGTATATTTTGGATATTAACCCTGTATTGGATATATTTTTTGCAATTATATTCTCCCATTCAGTATGTGGCTTTTCACTTTGTTGATGGTTTCCTTCGCTGCACAAAGCCTTTTACTTTGATGTAGTCCCATTTGTTAATTTTTGCTTTTGTTTCCCTTGTCTGAGGAGACATATTCAAAAAAGTATTACAAAGATCAATGTCAAAGAGCGTACTGCCTATGTTTTCTTCTAGAAGTTTTATGGTCTCAGGTCTTACATTTAAGTCTTTAATGCATCAAGTTTATTTTTGCACATGGTGTGAGAGAGTATTCCGGTTTGATACTTTTGCATGTAACTGTCCAGTTTTCCCAACACCATTTATTAAAGAGGCTGTCTTTTCCCCATTGTATATTCTAGCCTCCTTTGTTGTAGATTAACTGCCCATGTAAGTTTTGGTTCATTTCTGGGCTGTCTGTTCTGTTCCATTGATCCAGGTGTCTGTTTTTGTGCCAGTACTATACTGTTTTGATGACTGTAGCTTTGTAGTGCAGTTTGAAATCAGGGAGTGTGATACCACCAGCTTTGTTCTTATTTTCTGAAGATTGTTTTGCCTAATATTTTGTTGAGGGTTTTTACATCTATGTTCATCAGTGATATTGGCCTGTAATTTTCTGGGTTTTTTGTGATGTCGTTGTCTGCTTTTGGCATCAGGGTGTTGCTGGCCTCATGTTTGGAAGAATGTGTTTGGACGTGTTCCTTCCTCTGCAGTTTTTTCAAATAGTTTGAGGAGGATAGGTTTTAGCTCTTCTCTAAATGCTTGGTAGAAATCACCTGTGAGGCCATCTGGTCCTGGACTTTTGTTTGTCGGGAGTTTTTTTTTTTATTATTACTGTTTCAATTTCATTACTGGCAATTGGTTTATTCATATTTCCTATTTCTTCCTGATTCAGTCTTGAGGGATTGTACATTTCTAGGAATTTGTCCATTTCTTCTAAGTTGTTCATTTTATTGGCATATAATTGTTTGTAGTTACCTCTTATGATCCTTTGTATTTCTGTGGCATTGGTTATAACTTCTCCTATTTCATTTCTGACTCTGTTGATTTGGGCCCTCTCTATTTTTTTCTTGATGAGTCTGGCTAAAGGTTTATCAATTTTGTTTATCTTTTCAAACAACCAGCTCTTAGTTTCATTCATCTTTTCTATTTCTTTTTTTAGTCTTTATTTCAATTCTGCTCTGATCTTTATGATTTCTTTCCTTTTATTAATTTTGTGGTTTTTTTCTTTCTCTAGTTCCTTTAGGTGTAAGGTTAGGTTGTTTGAGATTTTTCTTGTCTCCTGAGGTAAACTTGTATTGCTATAAACTTCCCTGTTAGAATTGCTTTTGCTTTGTCCCATAGATTTTGGATAGTGTGTTTTTGTTTTAATTTTCTCCAGGTTTTTAAAATTTTGTCTTTGATTTCTTCAGTGATCCATTGGTTGTGTAGTAGCATATTGTTTAGCCTCCACATGTTTGTGTTTTTGCATTTTTTTCTTGTATTTGATTTCTAGTCTCATAGTGTTGTGATTGGAAAAGATGCTTGTTATGATTTCAGTTTTCTTAAGTTTACTGAGACTTGTTTTGTGGCCTAGCATGTGATCTATCCTGGAGAATGTTCCATGTGCACTTGAAGAGAATGTGCATTCTGCTGCTTTTGGATGGAATGTTTCATATATATGGATATGATCCATTTGGCCTAATGTGTCTTTTAAGGCCAGTATTTCCTTATTGATTTTCTGTCTGGATGATCTGTCCATTGATGTAAGTGGGGGTTGTTAAATTACCTTACTATTATTGTAATACTGTCAGTTTTCCCCTTTCTGTCTGTTAATATTTGCTTTATGTGCAATATTTGCTTTATTTAGGTGCTCTTATATGGGGTGCATATATATTTACAATTGTCTTCTTGGATTGATCCCTTGATCATTATGTAATGTCCCTCTTTGTTTCTTGTTACAGTCTTTGTTTTAAAGTCTTTTACCTGATATAAGTATTGCTACCCTGGCTGTCTTTTCATTTTAGTCTGCGTGGAATACCCTTTTCCATCCTTTCACTTTCAGTCCATGTGTGTCTTCAGATCTAAAGTGAGTCTCTTGTAGGCAGCATATATATGGATCTTGTTATTGTGTGCATTCAGCCACTCTATGTCTTTTGATTGGAACATTTAGTCCATTTACATTTAGAGTAACTATTGATAGATATGTACTTATTGCCATTTTATTAATTGTTTTGGGGTTGTTATTGTAGTTCTTTTTCTTCCTGTCTTCTTTTGCTCTCTTCCCTTGTGATTTGATGACTATCTTTAGTGTTATGGTTGGATTCCTTTCTCTCTTTGTGTGTGTGTATCTATTGTGTGGATTGTGGTTATCATGAGGTTTATATATGCCAATATATATTTTAAGATGCTGACCTTTTAAGTTCAAATACATTTTAACAGTCCTACATTTTTACTCCCCCATGTTTATTGTTTTTGACATCATATTTCCCATCTTTTTGTTTTTTGTATCCCTTAGATACTTAATATGGATATAGATGAGTTTAGTATGCTTGTCTTTTAACCTTCCTATTAGTTTTACATGTGGTTGATTTACTACCTTTATAGTATAGTTGCCTTTACCAATGAGATTTTTCCTTTCATAATTTTCCTATTTCTAGTAGTGGTCTTTTCTTTTTCACTTAAAGAAGTCTCTTTAACATTTCTTGTAAAGCTGGTTTGGTAGTACTGAACTCCTTTAGCTTTTGCTTGTCTGTAAACCTTTTGATCACTCTATCAAATCTAAATGAAAGCATTGCCAGGTAAAGCATTCTTGGTTGTAGGTTTTTCCGTTTCATCTCTTTAAATACATTGCCACTCCCTTCTGGCCTGCAGAGTTTTTGTTGAAAAGTCAGCTGATAGCCTTATGGGAGTTTCCTTGTACTTAACTTGTTGCTTTTCTCTTGCTATTTTTATCTCTCACTTTATCTTTAATTTTTGCTATTTTTATTACAGTATGTGTTGGTGTGGTCCTCTTTGGGTTGATCCTGTTTGGGAATCTCTGTGATTCTTGGACCTGGATGTCCATTTCTTTTAACAGGTTAGGGAAGTTTTCTACTATTACTTCTTCAGATAAGTTTTCTTCCACTTTCTCTCCTCATCTCCTTCTGGGACCCTATAATGTGAATGTTAGTACCTTGATGTTGTCCCAGAGGTCTCTTAAGCTATCCTCATTAAATTTTTTTTCCTTTTTTCTGTTCAGTTTGTGTGATTTCTACTACTCTGTTTTCCAGCTCACTGATCCATTCCTCTGTATCATCTAATCTATTGCTGATTAATTCTAGTGTATTTTAAAATTTCAGTTACTGTATTCTTTATCTTTGTTTGGTTCTTCTTTATGTTTTCTAACTCCTTATTAATAACTTCCAACTTCTCATTCTGCTCACCCAATCTTCTCCTGAGTTCTTTGAGCATGTTTACAGTTATTACCTTGAACTCTTCATTGGGTCGATTGATTATCTCCACTTCACTTAGTTCATCTTCTGGGGTTTTATCATGTTCCTTCATTTGGAACATATTCCTCTGTCACCTCATTTTGCCTAATTTGCTGTTTTCATTTCTATATATTTGGTAGGTTGGTTATGCTTCCTGACCTTGGAGAAGTGGACTTTTGTAGATGTCCTCTGTTTCCCAGCAATGCACTTCCCTCTGGTCACAAGAGCTATATGCTCTAGGGGTGCCCCCCATGTGGGCTGTGTGGGTCCTTCTGTTGTGACAGGCTGACTACTGTGGGTGGTCTGGTATGCCTGGCTGGTTTATATATAGCAATATATATATGTATTAAAAAAAACTGGTTTGTTGCCAGGCCCTGTCTTGCACTGAAGCTGCTAGTCACTGGTGGGTGAGGCGGGGTCACAAGGCAGCTGGGTACAAAGCCCTGGTGTGTTCTGGGGCTAGTGCTAGTCCGCTGATGGGTGGAGCCAGGTTCTAGGATGGTGGTTGCGGGGCTAGGTGTCCCGGATCCACTAGATGGCCTGCTGGTGTGGGGCCTGTTCCTGACACAGCTGTCTGTGGGGTCTGGGGTGTCCTAAAGCTGGTGTTGGCCTGCTGGTGAGTGGGGCTGGATCCTGGGGTTGGGGGGGTCCTGGGGCTAGTGTTGGCCTGCTGGTGGATGGGCCCAGGGCCAAGGGGTTCCCAGGACTAGTGGCAGCCTGCTGTGGGTGAGGCTGAGGCCCATGAGGTCCTGGGGCTAGTGCAGGTTCACTGGTGTGAGGGTTCTGGGGAACAGGACTGGGTCCCAGGGCAGCTGTGGGCTTGGGGGTATTAAGGCAGCTAGCCTACTGGTGGGTGAGGTTTTATCCCCACCCATCTAGCTACTTGGCCTGAGATGTCCCAGTACTGGTGCTTCCAGGCTGGTAGGTGGGGCCAGTCCCAGTGCTAATAAGCTAGAGGGAGGATTCCAGAATGGCACTGGCCAGCAA
Source organism: Balaenoptera ricei (assembly GCF_028023285.1). Classification (NCBI taxonomy): domain Eukaryota; kingdom Metazoa; phylum Chordata; class Mammalia; order Artiodactyla; family Balaenopteridae; genus Balaenoptera; species Balaenoptera ricei. The sequence goes on from NC_082652.1 coordinate 67,333,997, forward strand.
CAGTGTCCTTGTGGTAGAACAAGCTTCCAAAAATGGCTGCCACCAGTGTCTGTGTCCCCAGGGTGAGCTCCAGTTTCCTCCCGCCTCTCTAGGAGGCTCTCCAAGATCACCAGGTGCATCTGACCCAGGCTCCTTTCAAATTATTGCTTCAGCCCTAGGTCCCAGCACATGTGAGATTTTGTGTGCATTTTAAAGATGAAGTCTCTATTTCCCACAGCCCTCTGGCTCTCCTGAAAGTAAGCCCCACTGGCCTTCAAAGCCAAACATTCTAGGGGCTTATCTTCCTGGTGCAGGACCCCCAGGCTCAGGAGCCTGATGTGGGGCTTGAACCCCTCACTCCTTGTGGAGAACCACTGCAATTGTAATTATCTTCCCATTTGTGGGCTGCCCACCCACGGGTGTGGGTCTTGACTATACAGCATCTCTGCCCTTCCTACCTGTCTCATTGTGGTTCCTTCTTTATGTCTTTAGTTGTAGAAGAACTTTCCTACTAGTCTTCTGGTGTTTCTCATCACTAGTTGCTCTGTAAATAGTTGTAATTTTGGTGTGCCCATGGGAGGAGGTGAGCTCAGGGTCTTCCTACTCCACCATCTTGGCCATTCTCTCCTATTTTATTTTTAATGACACTAACCTGTTCAAGAAACCATGCCAATTGTTTTGTAGAACATCTCCCTTTCTACAGTTGTCTGATTGTTTCCTCAAGGTTTCACCTGCTGTTCTATCCCTGGTGAGACTGTGGTGTCACCTTACTGTGACGGCAGTCTGATCTCTCCATCATGCAGCTATGTTGCAACTAGAAAGTAGCCTGTCCATAATCTAGTTCCATGTTTAATAACAATGGCATGGCACAGCAAGTCCCCTGTGTTTCAGTAGGCTTTATACTTCCCTGAAATCCCCAATTCTATAACCAGTTCAATCTCAGGATTTACAACAAATGCCTCCCTTCATGGAACACTGTTCCTGAGAGTAGTTGACCTGTTCTGATTTTGTATTAAATACAATAAATACCTTCCCTGGATCTGTAGATACCCCTTCTGGTAGTTCTAGTGCTTTGTCAAGTTGTGCAGCATTTGGAACTTGGGATGTTTCTTGGTAGAAACAGGAGGTAATCAGGAAACAAATTAGAATCTATGGGTATATATATTCAAACTTTTAAGTGAATATTAGATGCAAGGACTGTAAAATAGAACTATAATAAAAACATTTGAAAGAAGAAATCTGTCCTTTTTAACTTTGTTTTTGAGATGGAAAGCTTAATGCAAAATTTGGATCTTATTACAGAAATTGAAACGAGCTCATGCAAATTAATCTCCATTGCACCCATAAAAAAGAAATTAAAAGCACTAATGCTGTTTGTGGTGTATATACAGTAACATTTCCTAAATATCTTCTGGGTCTAAAGCTAGGAATGATATTCAATGCTTTCTTTTCCTCAGGCTACAGTATCATAGGATTCAATTTTGAATCTGATAATGGAGACACTTTTGTTGTACAATAGCCCACAAAGGAAATGAAGGAAGTCGAAAACAGCCAGATTATTGAAGCAGAGACAAATGAGACACCCCAGTTAGATGCTCACTTCTGGGCCTCCTTTCTTTGGTAGACAGAAACTAATTGAGCATCTAATTGTGTCCATTTCAGGGGCACACCATCTTTTACAGTTTAAATTGACCATTGGTGGTGGCCTATTCTTAGGCTTTTAATTCAGAAGACAGTTTTCTATGATAATTTGAATGGCATGAATAGAAAGGTGTTATAGATCTGGCAAACTTTATACTTTTAATTAACAAATTTATAAGACCATATTCTGTGTTTCAAGTAACTGCACGCCTTAAATATTTAACACTAGGTATTTGAATAGAGTTTTCTTATCTCTCCTTAAATTCTGAATTTCCATCAAACTTAAAGAAGAAGTAGCATTATTATTTTAAGGCCTGGGCACCCCAACTATAAGCTGTTTCACAGTCTGCATGGTAAGAAAGCCATTTTTGAAGCAACCTCATTATCAAACAATTCTAAGTCACTGAACCAAAGAGTATCCTTCAATCCCCATCATCTGCTGTAGAGATCAGGACTGTTTGCCAAACTTTGTGATTCCAGCCATAAAACCCTAGAAATACTCTTGATTGGAGTTGGGACAGCTATCGTTTTCCAGGAATATAATAAAAACTTTGCACAAGTCCCTCTGATAGATTGTTTATAGTCTTTCAAGAATATGATCAACATTGCTCAGATCAGCTCAGGATCCGGAAGTCCATCCCAAGAATTAGAGCTTTGCCTTCCTATTCATCCTGATGTACCATGAGTTCACAAGGTCAGTGTTTCACTGTTTAAGCGACTCTCCAGGGATTCTAAAAGGAATTTGAGGGAGATTATTCTGACAAATCCTCCAGCTCAAGTTTGGTGAGGACAGCTGTGAAAGCCAAAGCTCTCCCTATGGATAGTGGACAATAAGACTCCTATGTTTCTCTCCCTCAGTGTATATGCACATGGAGGGAGGGAGGTAAGTTCAGGGGGACGTGGGAGTAGGAAGTGTAGTGTGGAGGAGGAGCTGCCTTTGGGTGACTTGGTCTGGATCTTTCCCTCCTAGTGAATGGAACACCCAAGGCCATCATCAGTATCAGGACATTTCTCACCCCACCTCCATATCTACTGATGGAGGGGAGGGGAGGGGAGGGAACCCAGATGTCAGAGTGGCTCTGCCAAGGTGATGATGGAATTCCTTAGCCTAAAGTGTTTTGATCTGTGAACATTTGAACCCAAGCTGACGTGTTTCTTTGCTCTTTACTTGCCAAAGTATTGAAGTTAAACAATTCAGAAGTCTGGGGATAAAAAATTGAGCCTCTGTGCCCCCATCCCTTTCCTCTACCCACATCTAGATTTTTATTCCTTTCTTTTTCTATGAATGAAAGAGTGTGGGTATGTATTTCTGTGATTTTTCACCTTACATATGTCTTAGAATTAGGTAGATTTGCATCTGCTCACATAGAAAGATGTTCAAGACATATTATTAAGTGGGGGAAAAAGCAAGATGCCCAAAAGTATATACAAAATGATAAAATTTTTTGCAAATTTAAAAGAGTTTGTGCATATATATGTTGATATATTCATAAACCCCTTTCAGAATGATTACATGAGAAATTAACAATGGTGGATAGGGTGAAGAGAGAAACGTTTCTTTTTAAACTTTTTGTAGTAATCGAAGTTTTTCTTTGTCAAATTTGAACATTACTTTTTTTTTATATGTTTATTGGAGTATAATTGCTTTACAATGTTGTGTTAGTTTCTGTTGTACAACAAAGTGAATCAGCTATAAGTATACATATATCCCCATATCCCCTCCCTCTTGAGCCTCCCTCCCATCCTCCCTACCCCACCCTTCTAGGTGGTCACAAAGCACCAAGCTGATCTCCCTGTGCTATGCAGCTGCTTCCCACTAGCCATCCATTTTACATTTGGTAGTCTATATATGTCAGTGTTACTCTCTCACTTCGTCCCAGCTTCCCCTTCACCCCTGTGTCCTCAAGTCCGTTCTCTACGTCTGTGTCTTTATTCCTGCCCTGCCAATAGGTTCATCAGTACCTTTTTTTTTAGATTTCATATATGTGCGTTAGCATACAGTATTTGTTTTTCTCTTCCTGACTTCACTCTGTATGACAGACTCTAGGTCCATCCACCTCATTACAAATAACTCAATTTCATTCCTTTTTATGGCTGAGTAATATTCCATTGTATATATGTGCCACATCTTCTTTATCCATTCATCTGTCGATGGACTTTTAGGTTGCTTCCATGTCCTGGCAATTGTATATAGTGCTGCAATGAACACTGTGGTACATGACTCTTTTTGAATTATGGTTTTCTCAGGGTATATGCTCAGTATTGGGATTGCTGGGTCATATGGTAGTTGTATTTTTAGTTTTTTAAGGAACCTCCATACTGTTCTCCATAGTGGCTGTATCAATTTACATTCCCACCAACAAAGCAGGAGGGTTCCCTTTTCTCCACACCCTCTCCAGCATTTATTGTTTGCAGATTTTTTGATGATGCCCATTCTGACCCATGTGAGGTGATACCTCATTGTGGTTTTGATTTGCATTTCTCTACTGATTAGTGATGTTGAGCATCTTTTCATGTGTTTGTTGGCAATCTGTATGTCTTCTTTGGAGAAATGTCTATTTAGGCCTTCCGCCCATTTTTGGATTGGGTTGTTTGTTTTTCTGATATTGAGCTGCATGAGCTGCTTGTATATTTTGGAGATTAATCCTTTGTCAGTTGCTTCATTTGCAAATATTATCTCCCATTCTGAGGGTTGTCTTTTGGTCTTGTTTATGGTTTCCTTTGCTGTGCAAAAGCTTTTAAGTTTCATTAGGTCCTATTTGTTTATTTTTTATTTTATTTCCATTACTCTAGGAGGTGGGTCAAAAAGGATCTTGCTGTGATTTATGTCAAAGAGTTAAACGTTACCTTTAATTCACACTTTCTTCCTATTTAGGAGTGGACAGCAAGTGGGTGGAGAGAAAACACAATGTCTTCAAAATCTCTCCTCGTCAGTGTATATAGATCTACCTCGTTCTTTTTATTGGGGCATAGTGATACATAGTAAGCCTGTATCATGATTTAGTTAACCACTAATGGACATTTTAGAGTATTTCTAATTTTGGAGCGGAATACACAAAATGCTGTATTAAACATCCTTGAACATTTATTATTTTGCACATGTGAAGTATTTCTATAATATAGTATAATTGATCTGGCATAAATGGTGATGTATGGAATTGCGGGGTCAGTGGGCATGTGCATGTTTCATTTTGCTGTATAAAAGTGTTGTACTAGTTTATATTTCCACCAGTTATATCTGAGTACATATTCTTTCACACCTTGCCAACTCTGAATATTATCTGGATAAAAATTTTTAAATTTCTGCATTAAAAAATTTTGAGATTCTTTTTGAAAGAAGTTTATTTTTTTCCAAATGAACTGAGGAAATATTAACAATACTTAAGGTGGTTTCTTCAACTTTTCTGTGTACTGCAAGTTGTGATAAAACCAGAAAGAAAACATATAGAGGAAATATCTGCCTAGATGATTTTGTGTTTTCTTTTCTGTCTGGGGAGTCTACCCTGTAGCCACATTGACTCAGCAAGCTTGTTACAGCCAATTCATCAGAGCAAGTAAAGAAGCACTATTGCCGCATCCCAAGACATGACCAGGCTCTGCCATCAGGGTGGTGAGGAGGCCCTCACAGCAGTGTGGGTGATAAGCAGCCCCCCCGTTTCCATTTTGAATAACTTCAAAATATTGCACGAAATCATTTCTATTTCCAGTCATATCATTTATTTTATATTACTCAAAACATTGCTCATATTATTTACATTCGTTTTAGCCTTTCTCTCCCTAACTCTCCCTGTTTTTATGCATTTTAAAACAGCTTTATTGAGATATAATTCATATACCATGCAGCTCACCCACTTATTTTTTTATTTTTTATTTTTCTAAGATGATTCCTTTTTTAGATTTTTTTTTTTTTTGGCTGTGTCGGGTCTTCATTGTGGCATGCAGGATCTTCGTTGTGGCGTGCGGGCGTCCCTGTAGTTGTGGTGTGCAGGCTCTCTAGCTGAGGCGCACTAGGGGCTCAGTTGCCCTGCAGCACGTGGGATCTTAGTTCCCTGACCACGGATCGAACCCGCGTCCCCTGCATTGGAAGGCGGATTCTTAACCACTGGACCACCAGGGAAGTCCACCTCACCCATTTAAAGTATGCAATTCTGTGGCTTTTAAGGACAGCGTGTGACGGTTAAAGGGTGCAGTTTCTTTTTGGGGTAATGAATATGTTTTTAAATTATCATGATGATAGTTGTATAAATCTGTGAATAAATCTGGGCTCTACCCAGGTGACCACCTTCAGGAAATTCAGGGCTGTCAGTCAAAGCCAGTGCAGTGTGTGTCGTACTGAGGAGCACAAGCAAAACACTCCTGGCTGTTTTTTCTCAGCATCTTAGTCATAAGGGACCATTTGCATGAGTGCATGTTTAGATTAGGAAGAAGCATGTGCTTTCAGAGTGAAGGATGGAGGGTCTCTGAACTATATGAACAAAGCAACTAACAGCTGTTAAGTACCCACCAGCAACTAACAGCTGTTAAGTACCCACCAAACACTGACCTGATGCTGGCAGAGCACTCCACAGTTTGCAAAACACCAGGTGGAAATGGACCTACCTAGTCAGTGTCAAGTGCAGTCCCTCTGGGGATATTCATGGCTTTCATGGCTCTTTAATTCAAATCCTTTTGTTCTCAAAGACCTTTGCGTACAAATGAGATGGATGGGCTTCACATACAACAGGACTGTGTTTTTCAGGAATTAAAGGCATAATCTCCTACAAGACGCACTACTCCTGGTGCAGCAGGGTGACTAACTAACTGAGGTCTAGCCAGTAGTTGCTTTGAAATGGTCACTAAAATTGTGAGATTATGTTTGAGGAATTGTAAGAGACACCATTTGTTGCTATGTGAGCTCAGCTAAGACTGGCAACCATGGTTGTTTGATTTTGGCAAATTTGGCACAATTTTTGGCAGATTAGAACAGCAGCTTCTCTCTGGTCAGATGTGAAATGTGCAGGGGCAGGAGTAGACACTGATGAGGAGGGGTTAATGCAGGGGAGGAGTTGATGGAGGGAAGGGCATGGGCCGGGAACCAGAGACCTCGGTTCTGAGTCTAACCCCCAAGCATGAGTTTGAGAATGTGGACATTTAGAAACATATCCCATCAATCTTATTACTGCTTGTTTAATATGCAGTTTTATTTTTATTTTGCAAACTTGATTTGGACTAAATTTTGTGATGATTGTCATCTTTTTTATTATGTAAGTAGTAATTTGGAACTACCTAAATTTCATGAAGTACTTCCCTTCCTCATACACTAGATGGCACTACAGGCGAGGCAAATCAACTTAGAAAAATAGAGACTTTGACTACCAAGGATAATTTTGGTAAATTAGAAAGGCTTCAGTCTTCACCAAGAGTTGTTGTGTCAGCATCTTCAGAAAGATGAGGGAAAACTGCCAGTGTTGGACATCTTAATAGGATGTCATTTTGTATAGTGGCTTTCAAGTTTTTTTTTACTGTGACCAACTGTGAGACGTCTTAGACTGGGATCCAGTGGACACACACATGCAAATGCAACAGAAGTTTCACGAAGCAATACTAAGCCTTCTTACCTGTTATGCATTCTGTGATAATTCTGTTGCGTTGAACTATGCTGCTTGTAGCCCACTGACTTCATGACCTGTAGTTTGACAAAAACAATTTTCTAGTGGACCTATCAAGAAATATCAGTCTCTGCTTAGCACTTGGCACCATGCCAGGTACTTGGGGGCGCCATGAAGAAATACTTAACTATACTTCTGTTTTCTGGGAAAGAGAAGAGTTACCTTGAGAAGCCTTAGAGAGCAACCCTGTAAGACACTGTAAAATTATGCCCACAGACTAAAAAAACTGTGGAAGCAGATAATTGAAGTGAAGATATTATGGAATAGCTGGATCATACCTAAGCTCTTACTCTGATATGAATTTTTTTGGGGGAAATTACATACTGTGAAACAAAAGTAGTCACAAGAAATAAATGTGTATTCCATTCATATAACATTCAAAAATGTAAAAACTAAACACTGTTTTTTTTAGGGATGTATAATTGGTAAAAACCATAAAGAAAAAGGGAATGATGAGTGTAAAAGTCAGGATGGAAGTTACCTCTGGTGGGAGGAGGGGAAACGTCTGAAAGGAACAGCACGAGGGAGTTTCTAAGACACTGAAGGTGCTCTGGGGCTTAACCAGGGTGATGCTTGTTATTACTATTATTTTAATTATTAAAAATGAATGGATGTTTTATACATTCTTCTATATGAATTACATATTTCATAATAACAATAAAAACATAGCAAAGAAGATTACTGTAATTGCCTTCTTGAGTCTTTAACTCGTCTTGGTAAGTTGCTTTCCGGTTTTTTTTAACTCACTCGGACAAAAGGGGTTTCTTCAAGGACAGAGGTAGAAATGTACCAAAGGTCATCTTTTAAGAATGACCTGTCATACAGTTTTAAAGCTCTCCAAATGTTATCAGATCTGTCCTTGAGGGCAAATTTGGATTTTAGAAAGAGTCAAAACTGCTAATAAAGTGCGTTCTTAAATTTGGTGAGGCACAACTTCAAATAAGAGGACTCTCCAACAGCTGAGGGGTGATTAAGTTACGGTGCATTCTCTGCGGTCATTAGAAGTCATGTTTTAGAAAAACTTTTAATAACTGGGAAAAATATTTACAAAGTATTGATATTTTTAAGAAGAAAAAGCACAGGTTATCAAAACACATGAGAAGCCTATTTTGTAAGAAGATGGAAAGAATGTGACCAAAATATCTAATTTTTTTCTTGTGCCTTTATGCATCGTCCCAGTTTTCTACAGGGCCACATATTATTTTTGTAAATGTGGGCTGGGGAAGACTGTGGTCATTAATCTACATTGAAGACAATTTCAAAAGAGGAGTTTCGGAAATGTTTTGAGCAATGGAATAAAAGCATGACCTGCTGAGGTAACTACGTTGAAGGGTGACTCCATTTAAATGTATTAGGTCTGATATATTTGTTTAAAAATCAGTTAATAGTTTAAAAAAATAGACATTTTTTAGAGCAGTTTTGGGTTCACAGCAAAATTGAGTGGAAAGTATGGAGAATTCCCATATACCCCCTGCCCCACACATGCACCGGCTTCCCCAGTATCAACCTCCTGTGTCAGATGAACCTACCTTGACACATCATTGTCACTCAAAGTCCGTAGTTTACATTAGAGTTCACTTCTGGTGCACATTCTATGGATTTTGACAAATCTTTAATGACATGTAGGCATGATGATAGTATCATATAGAATAATTTCACTGCCCTGAAATTCTCTGTGCTCTGCCTCCCTTCCGCTCCCCCAAACTGGCCACCAATATCTTTTTACTGTCATCATAGTTTTGCCTTTTCCAGAATGTCATATAGTTGGAAACATACAGTATAAAACTGTTGACACAAATAACCAATAAACAATCTATAAAAGGACTAAAAAGGAGTTTTATTTGAGCCAAATTGAGGACTATAGTCCAGGAGACACAGATTCAAGAAGCATTTGAATTGTGTTCTGCAGGACTACAAAATGGGGGAGGATTATCAAGGCAAAAATTGCAAGGTTACAACTAGTTACATGAATTGTTTATCACGAATTATGATTGGGGCTGGCAAGAAGTAAGGGTGCTTGTTAAGTAAGTATTGGTTGGGTCCAAAATGGTTGCAGCTGCTAGCAGATCTTGTTTTGAGAATGGCTGGTGGTGTCCTTGAGTCTGATACAGTTCAGAAATTCAAATTCTTAGTAATGCAGGAACGTGTCTGAAACCATATCCACAATGGCCACCAGGCTCCATTTTGGATGCCTGAACCACAGTTACTCCGTTTTGATTTTTAAACGCATCTTTTCCTTAATGGTTAAGGCAGACGTACAATTTGTCTGATAGGCTACAGAACAGGCTATTCTATTCAAGCCAAATCATGCATACGCCAGAGTGACTTCCCCATACCTCAATATGTGAAAATTTCTTGCATTGTAACCTTTTCAGATTGGCTTTTTTAACTTAGTAATATGCATCTAAGTTTCCTACATGTCTTTTCATGGCTTGGTAGTTTATTATTTTTTTTTTACTACTGATTAATATTCCATTGTGTGGATGTACCACACTTTATTTATCCATTCATCTACTGAAGGGCATTTTGGTTGATTTCGGCGATTATGAATAAAGCTGCATCAGCAGCTTCAGTGTGCAAGTTTGTGTGTAAACATGTTTTCAACTCTGGAGTAAATTCCAAGGAGCGTGACTGCTGGATCATATGGTAAGGGTATGTTTAATTTTGTAAGAAACCACCAAACTGTCTTCCAAAGTGGCTGTACTGTTTTGCATTCTCACCAGCAATAAATGAGAGTTCCCATTGCTCTACATCCTCACCGGCAGGTGGTGGTGTTAGTGTTTTGGATTTTCACCATTCTAAGAGGTGTGCAGTGCTATCTTGTTGTTGTTTTAATTTGTCATTCCCTGGTGACATGATGTTGAGCATCTTTTTATATATTTATCTACCATCCATATATCTCTTTTGGTGAGGTGTCTGTTCATCTCTTTTGCCCATTTTTAATTGGGTTGTTTATTTCCTTATTGTGGAGTTTTAAGAGCTCTTTGTATATTTTTAATAATAGTTCTTTATCAGATGTGTCATTTGTAAATATTTTATCCCAGTCTAAGTCGCTACTTTTTGTGTTATATATTTTATTACTTCAAGGCTTATAATTTTCCTTTAATCTCCTTTTCTCTTAGACTTCTGAGAACTTGATTTCATTTATTTTAGCCTGAATTCAAAGCAAAACATTAAACTAACAAAAACAACAACAAAATGAGTATAAAACTGTGATAAATAAAATGCAAATTAATTTTTTAAAAAAGCAATAACTACCTTTTGAGTGGCAGAAAACAGAATACCTTTTCGTTGAAAAAGTGGTACTATACTTCCTTCACAAGCTCTTTGAAACACAGGTTGCTTCATTTTCTTTATTTTCTGGCAGTCTGAATAAAAATTTATTACCTTAAGCAACAAAACTTTATTTGAATCATTTTGGATGGATATCTTTATAAAATAGTGTTTTACCTGCCTACATAAACAGCAAATATTGAACATAACTGACATTGAATCATAAGAGAATAGTGCATTCAAAAAACAAGAACAAGGGACTTCCCTGGCGGTCCAGTGGTTAAGACTCTGCACTTCCAATGCAGGGGGCGCAGGTTCTATCCCTGGTCTGGGAACCAAGATCCCACGTGACGCATGGTGTGGCAAAAACAAACAAACAAATAAATAAATATTGGGAAACTGCCAGATGTCTTAAAAAAAAAAAAAAGAACAAGATGTTGTGAAAGAGGAACAATCAGAGAATAAGAACAAGCTCTTGGAAGTTAAAAATATTATTGTCTAAATAAATTCTGTAGAGTGGTTCAAAGACAAGGCCAAGGAGTTTGCCCAGAAAATAGAAAAAAGAGACAAAGAAAAGGGACACTATAGGAGAAAAAATCTTAAAAGATCAATGCAGGTTATATCCCATTCAATTAATAGAGGTTCTTAAAAATAAACTGGAGAAAACAAAGGGGAGTAATTTATCACAGAAATAATAAAAGGCATTTTCTTTTAGAACGGAAGCATGAGAATGTCCAGCTTGACAACGGCCAGCACCGTGAATGGAAAAAGGCTGGCACCAACGAAGTTGTGTAATTTCAGAACACCAGAGTTAAAAATAAGATTCTAAAAGCTTCCTGGGAATAAGAGATCCTTTACCTGCAAAGGAATAAGAATGTTATGCCCTTTCAAACTATCAAATTTTTAAATAGAATAAAAACACTTTCAGGCATGCAAATTCTCAACCACATTTATCTCCGTGTACCTTTACTTTAGAGGATGTGTGCTTTACTAAACCAAACCAGTGACCAGTAAAGGAGAAGACTCCATTCCTAGGGGATCCAATGCAGGAAAGTTTCAAAGGGAGACCCCTGGATGAGCACCCATAGCAGGCCTAACAGTCAGCAAGCTAGAGTGGGGAGGGAGGGTGGAGGCTCCAGGGAGGCCATGGCTGGGGGGAGTGTAGCTGACACATTGTCTGACGTGTTTGATGGTGTGGAAAGTGATGCGAGGGGCCTTTAGAGGTATGTTGGGATTTGCAAATTAGCAATAGGTATATAGAAAAGTAACCAAAGTTTTAAAATGAGGCAATTCTTCATGCCAAGGAAAATAATGTTGTCCAGAAATGGTAAAGTAACCACAGTCCTTTTTGACTCAGCAGCACTATTTACACAGTCATAATAATGTAATCACTGCACACTGCTATAACTGTAAGGGGAGGAGAGGGTGAGAAGTCCGTAAGGCAGCTTACTGCTCATCTACCTTAACAAGAAGTGAATAGTTTAATGTCTAATATTCATATATCATGAAACAGTGATATGTTTAAAAACATGGAGGCAAATATCAGAAGAAACAGCTAAAGTAATTAAGGTTGTTGCCTCTCGGGAGTGGGGGGAGCGGGTAGTGGAGTGGGACAGAGTCTATTGTTTTTCCTTAAAGGTGTATAGTACTGTATTACCGAGCCACACACACGCTACAGCATGGATGAACCTTGATGACATTATGATAAGTGAAATAAGCCAGTCACAAAAGGACAAATGAGTTCCCCCTACACGAGGAACCTGGACTAGACAAATTCACTGAGATAGGAAGTAGAATGGTGATGGCAGGGGTTAGGGGGATGGAGTTATTGTCTAAAGAATATAGAGTTTTAGTTGGGGAAGATAAAAAGTCCTGAAGATGGATGGTAGTGATAGTTGTGCAATTTGCATATACTTAATGCCACTAAACTGTACACTTAAAAATGGTTAAAATGGTAAATTTTATGTTATGTATATTTTATCACAATGAAAAAGCAACTTAAAATGAAAGAGAATATAGTACTATTTGATTTTTAAGTAACTGTATGCATTTTAAATTTTATTACATTAATTTTTAGAAAGTGTGGATGAATGCCTGAAAATTTTTTATGTCATCAGTGTGTTTGTGCCTAGATTTTATGACATAATTTGGGCCACTCAGGGGCCTTTTTTGCTTTCGTCCAGTTCTTACCTGTGTTCTCCTTAGATAAAGGTAAGTTATTTTCAAATAAGGGAAGTATTAGTGAAAGTAAATATTTTATGAATACATTTCAGGGGAATTTGAGATACCAGATAACGTAATGTAGCACATTAATACTGTGAGTAAAAGTACAAATTCATCCAGTCTGAATAAGGACATTGTTATGCAGGAATGTCCCCTTTATGGCCTCTGCTACTCAGTGGATATTCTAAGTGCTCAGCTGCGGGGTCCCCCTGAATGGATTATTGGAACTCATCTCCACGTTTGTGCAGGGTCTGGGTGGGACTCCGAGTGAATTTAAGATGCAGTAGCAGGTCAGTACCTGTGGTGGTACAGCTTGATTGCTGGCTCATGAGTTTATCATCACTTTCCTTCACCTGGTCCAAATAAACGTGCATATATTTGTTTCTTTGCGGTGATAAGCGACAAAATGCCAATTAGCTTGGCAGTAAGAAGTTAACTAGTCAAGTGCAATCCCAATTGAAATCATTGTACCTTCAGTTTACAATTGAGAAGGCAGCTCTGAGAAGAAAATAACAATGGAAAACAACTTTATATATCCTTAGAGACGTCAAACTGCCTTCCAGCCTTTAAGTTATGCTTCTTGCTTTTGACAGGTTACATTTACCGTCAAGGGTTTATTGCTTTAAAAGGAGTGTTATATTTCATTGTCGCCTCACCTACATTTTCTTTTTTGTTCACAGTGCGAGATGAGGACAGAAGCACGACGAAAAAATCTTCTTATTTTGATTTTGCATTATTTAACACAAGAAGGGTATGTTACATTACAAATATTTACAGAGATGATTCCTCTCTTTCTCTGACCTCTGCTTTTCCAAATACTCACTTTTAAAAACAGTTAATAACTTTATTTTTTAGAGCAGTTTTCTATTTCCAGAAAAATAAAACAGAAAGTGCAGACAGCTCCCATACACCAACAATACCCCACCCTGCCCCGTCTCCCCTGTTACTAACATCTTACACTGGTGTGGTATGTTTGTTGTAATTGATGAGTCAATATCGATATATTATTATTAGCTAAAGTCCATAGTTTACATCAGGGTTCGCTCTTGTGTTGTACAGTTCTACGAGTTTTGACAAAGGCATAAAGTCACATATCCACCACTGTAGTATCGTACAGAATAGCTTCCCTGCCCTAAAATCTCTTGTGCCCTACCTATCCCTGCCCACCCACAGCAACCTAGACACATACTTTTATTGTCTCATTTACCTAGATATTTTTCACATTATGCATTTGAAAACTTCATTAACAAAGCTACCCAGTTCATGGGATACTTTCCGTTTCCCATTCAGGTTTGAAGATAGTGTAGGCCATTCAAAGAAGGTTTCCGGGGTCCCACTGCTTGCTGGCTAATGTACATAAAGATAACGTTCTTTCTCCCCAATTTTCCTTCTCTCAGAATAAAAGTATTGCATTTCCCTGGACGACCTGTGCTCAGGTCTCTTTCCTGTGCGGTGCCCATTCTGTAGCTGGCAGTGGGAGGAAATTTGGAATCATTTGAGTTTGGCACCTACCTCATGTGCGAGCACTTACATGAAGGCTGCTGATATGCTGGGAGTTGCGAGAGGGAGAGAGACCACCAAGTATCCGAAGGCTACCCTTTAGAGTTTCCTTTCGTTTCAGTTTTCAGCCAGGAAGAAAATATTCAGTTTTCAGGGTTCGGGCTCAAAACTTTCAAGTCAGAGCAGTGGTTCTCAACCTGGAGAACCCCTCAGAGGACATGTGGCAATGTCTGGAGACCTCTCGGGTGGCACACTGGCATCTAATGGGAGGAGACCAGGATCCTTCATACGCGCAGGACAGCCCCAAATGTCAATCACACCAAGATGGAGAAACCCTGCCTTAGAGCAGGAGGAACCAACCTGCTGCTGTATTTTCCCAAAAGGTTGAAAGAGCATCTTTTCCTCTGATAAACAGAGTAGCTATCAGTGAACCAGGAGAGCTACCGTAACTAAAAGCCACATTTGAGAATCCAGTAACCCTAGCGCTGAGGTAGGAAGGAAAGCTGATGAGGGCGGGAGGGCAGGAGGCAGCTGGGATGAGAGTGAGACTTGATCCTTGTTTCTTGAGCTGTGCCAGCAACAGCTGTTTTAAATGAATCTAGTGCCTTCTTGAGGGGAATGACCATTCTAGGGACCTTGAGGAATTTTTCTGTTAAATTTTAAGGGAAGTAGTATTAGGGTCCCCATTTGAAGAAATCGAGGCTCAGAGGAGTCTAGGAACTTGCCAGAAGTCTCCTGGCGCTAGGTGGGGGCACTTTTGAGGCCTGTCTCACCCCAAGAGTCTTCAGGGTCCAATTCCTTTGCTCCAGTGTGGAAGATTTAGTTTTGTTTGAGGGTCACCTCAGGAAAATCAGAATGTATGTGGGGCATATTTTATGAGTTTTTTAAAAAAATGATGGCTTTTTAAAGTCAGAAAATGAAATCACTGCAACTGTACTTAAGCATTCTTTTATTATCTAAGTCATTGAAGGATTTGAATTTTTTTGCCAAAATTTCAGAGGCACTGCATTTTGGTGACCAATTATAACACTGCACTTCTGAACAAACTTTGTTATTGAGTAATCTGATTTATTTTTTCCCCTGGACTGACCACGTAAGAGCTTCAATTACAAAATGTGGCCTTTTTCATAATACCTTAACATCACAATTTTGGAAATGGCCCTTTTCTCAGGGTAAATATGATGAATTGTATCATCTTTAACACAAAAACATTTCTCAGTCCACTTACTTTGAAACAGTTTTATCAGACAGTTCTCTTTTTGGTGCTGGGGATTTACATTTTATTGAGAAAATGGCTCATTCTTTCCACATCACCACCAGTCTCAGACCAGAGAAATGAGTCCCTCCCCACCCCCCATGGTTGGCAGGCAGGCCAATCAGGTGATGCTCAACTGCCAAATCTCTGTGTCCACACACAGCAAGGGGGTGGAAGGGAGAGCCCGAGCAGAGAAAGGCTGACTTTGGTCCTGTCTGTGCCTTTTTTTCCCCATCTGGAATATGAGAGTGTTCCTGAAGTTGCTCCACACTGTTCACCATCCATCCATGGAAAGCAATTCCAAGGGCAGCATGGAGCTGAGTGTCTGCTCTAAGACAAGGGCTGGCGGGTTGGTGTTGTAGGGGGCGCTTCCTGGGTAAAATCACAGACTCAGGAGCCAGCCTGCCTTGGTTCAAATGCCCACTCTACTCTTTGCTAACCAGCGACCTCGGGCAAGTTACTTATTCTCTTTGTTCCTCAGTTACCTTGCTTGTAAAATGGAGTAATGGAAGATAGTATTTAAGTGTCAGGCAGATGTTATTATTATGAGGATTAAATATGTGATATGCTTAGAATAGTGCCTGGCACAGAGTAAGCGTATATGAGTCCTTGCTATTTTCACTATGGAGGAGGTAGGAGTTGGATTTTATTCTTTTAATACCCAACCTGGTTCAGCAAAGGACTTGAAGCAGTGGGAATGTGGGTTTGGCCCATTTTACGTTATCTTTTGATAAAATCTCAGCTCCATTCAAAAAACCCTGAGCTAAATTACCTCAAGGCAGTGTGTTTTCTAAGTGCGTGGAACACTGAAACAATCGTTCTGCAGAATGTTAATTGATGTAACTTAATTTTATTTATTTATTTTTTTATAAATTTATTTATTTTATTTATTTTTGGCTGCTTTGGGTCTTTGTTGCTGCGCGCGGACCTTCTCTAGTTGCGGCGAGTGGAGGCTACTCTTCGTTGCGGTGCGTGGGCTTCTCATTGCGGTGGCTTCTCTTGTTGCAGAGCATGGGCTCTAGGTGTGCGGGCTCAGTAGTTGTGGCACACGGGCTCATTAGTTGTGTCTCACGGGCTCATTAGTTGTGTCTCACGGGCTCATTAGTTGTGTCTCACGGGCTCTAGAGTGCAGGTTCAGTAGTTGTGGTGCACAGGCTTAGTTGCTCCGCGGCATGTGGGATCTTCCCGGACCGAGGCTCAAACCCGTGTCCCTGCATTGGCAGGCGGATTCTTAACCACTGCACCACCAGGGAAGCCCAATTGATGTAACTTTAAAAGAGCTTTATGGTCAAGTAAGCTTGGCAAACATTGGGTTAAACCGGGTTAAACAGGTTCTCTTATTTCAGGACTTCTCAGATCCTCTGACTTATTAATGTGCAATGGGAATATCTGTGCTAAAGTCACAGTATTCAGGGCTTTGCAAACCAGTTTGGCCAAGGAACCCTTTTTTTCCTCAGGCCAACTTTAGGGACTAGTTTTCCATGGAACACTCTGAGAAATGCTGCCTTCATAGATTAATTGATCCTTTTAAAACCTGAACTCACCTTACAAGACCCCAACACTGTGAGCATTGTATTAATAGATGCTTGGTAAATGTTATTTGAACAGCCATTAAAGAACTTACTAGCAGGTAGATGGGTAGAATAATTAGAAAGCGACTCAGTCGTTTACACAGATAATTCTTGATTTTTATTGTAATGTATTCTGTATTTCAGAAACTGTATCAGAAAGGAG
The DNA here is from genome assembly GCF_028023285.1 of Balaenoptera ricei. NCBI lineage: Eukaryota > Metazoa > Chordata > Mammalia > Artiodactyla > Balaenopteridae > Balaenoptera > Balaenoptera ricei. The sequence goes on from NC_082652.1 coordinate 67,351,250, forward strand.
AACTGTAAAAACAAAAAGACAAAAGTCAGATAGCTTTCCCTTCTCCTGCAGGTGCTATTATGGCCTCAAGAGTTTCCTATTTACAAAGCATGCATTTCCCCTTTTTGCCACAAGATGGCCTCTTGAATCTAGAATCGATGAAAATTATACTAGAGTTGATCATTTTCCTGAGACCTGCTGGGAAAGGGACTCGCGAGTGGATTATCAAGATGAAAACTAAACTATAGGTATTTTTAAGGACATATCAGTATCAGAAAAGTAGACCTGCCTTTAATGAAAAACTGAGAATTCACAAAGAGGACAGATTATTGTGGATTGGAATAAACAATCAGAGAAAGCTTTGTAGGGAAGGCGATGTGAGCTGGTCTTGAAAAATGTGTAGAATATGGATAGACAGATGGGATGGACAAGGACATTCTAGGCAGGGGCACAGAGAAAGAAGGGGCAGGGTGTAAGTGGAACCACTAGGTAAACAGAAAGAGCAGAGTTCAAATGCATGAGGGAGAGTTAGTGAGATCAGACAGTGGAGGGTCATGGCTACAGGTTCTTCTATGTCTGCACATGCATCTCTTCTGGCCTAAGTCCCTGTTAACAGCCTCCTCGTCTCTCCTACTCTGTCTTTCTCTTTATTGCTCATGCCTCTTTTTGAAGTCTTGTCCTGTCACTCTGTTGGTTAAGAATTTCCAGTGGTTCCTCCTGCCAACCCTATTAAGTTCAGACATCGTTCAAGCCCAAACAGTGGAATAGGAACACAGAAGCAGTTCTGTTCCCCTGATCAGTTAGTTTAGGAAATATGGGGCCTGCCATCATCTATTCTTTTCTTTTTTAAACATCTTTATTGGAGTATAATTGCTTTACAATGTTGTGTTAGTTTCTGCTGTATAACAAAGTGAATCAGCCAAATGCATAGGTATATATCCCCATATCCCCTCCCTCTCGTGTCTTCCTCCCACCCTCCTTATCCCACCCCTCCAGGTGGTGGTAAAGCACCGAGCTGATCTCCCTGTGCTATGCAGCTGTTTCCCACTAGCTATCTATTTTACATGTAGTAATGCATATATGTCAGTGTTACTCTTTCATTTCGTCCCAGCTTACCCTTCCCCCTCCCCGTGTCCTCAAGTCCATTCTCTACGTCTGTGTCTTTATTCCTGTCCTGCCACTAGGTTCATCAGAACCCTTTTTTTTTTTTTTTTTTTTTTTTTTAGTTTCCATATATCTGTGTTACCATACAGTATTTGTTTTTCTCTTTCTGACTTACTTCACTCTGTATGACAGACTCTAGGTCCATCTACCTCACTACAAAGAACTCAATTTCGTTCCTTTTTATGGCTGAGTAATATTCCACTGTATATATGTGTCACATCTTCTTTATCCATTCATCTGTCAATGGACACTTAGCTTGCTTCCATGTTCTGGCTATTGTAAATAGTGTTGCAATGAACGTTGTGGTACATGACTCTTTTTGAACTATGGTTTTCTCAGGGCATATGCCCAGTAGTGTGATTGCTGGGTCATATGGTAGTTCTATTTTTAGTTTTCTAAGGAACCTCCATAGTGTTCTCCATAGTGGCTGTATCAATTTACATTCCCACCAACAGTGCAAGAGGGTTCCCTTTTCTCCACACCCTCTCCAGAATTTATTGTTTGTAGATTTTTTGATGATGGCCATTCTGACCGGTGTGAGGTGATACCTCATTGTAGATTTGATTTGCATTTCTCTAATGATTAGTGATGTTGAGCATCCTTTCATGTGTCTGTTGGCAATCTGTATGTCTTCTTTGGAGAAATGTCTGTTTAGGTCTTCTGCCCATTTTTGGATTGGGTTGTTTGTTTTTTTGATATTGAGCTGCATAAGCTGCTTGTATATTTTGGAGATTAATCCTTTCTGAGTTGCTTCATTTACAAATATCTTCTCCCATTCTGAGAGTTGTCTTTTCGTCTTGTTTATAGTCTCCTTTGCTGTGCAAAAGATTTTAAGTTTCATTAGGTCCCATTTGTTTATTTTTGTTTTTATTTCCATTTCTCTAGGAGGTGGGTCAAAAAGAATCTTGCTATGATTTATGTCATAGAGTGTTCCTCCTATGTTTTCCTCTAAGAGTTTTATAATGTCTGTCCTTATATTTAGGTCTTTAATCCATTTTGAGTTTATTTTTGTATATGGTGTTAAGGAGTGCTCTAATTTCATTCTTTTACATGTAGCTGTCCAATTTTCCCAGCACCACTTATTGAAGAGGCTGTCTTTTCTCCATTGTATATTCTTGCCTCCTTTATCAAAGATAAGGTGACCATATGCGCGTGGGTTTATCTCTGGGCTTTCTATCCTGTTCCACTGATCTATATTTCTGTTTTTGTGCCAGTACCATACTGTCTTGATTACTGTAGCTTTGTAGTATAGTTTGAAGTCAGGGAGCCTGAATCCTCCAGTTCCTTTTTTCTTTCTCAAGATTGCTTTGACTATTCGGGGTCTTTTGCATTTCCATACAAATTGTGAAATTTTTTGTTCTACTTCTGTGAAAAATGCCATTGGTAGTTTGATAGGGACTGCATTGAATCTGTAGATTGCTTTGGGTAGTAGAGTCATTTTCACAATGTTGATTCTTCCAATCCAAGAACATGGTATATCTCTCCATCTATTTGTATCATCTTTAACTTCTTTCATCAGTGTCTTATAGTTTTCTGCATAGAGGTCTTTTGTCTCCTTAGGTAGGTTTATTCCTAGGTATTTAATTGTTTTTGTTGCAATGGTAAATGGGAGTGTTTCCTTAATTTCTCTTTCATATTTTTCATCATTAGTGTATAGGAATGCAAGAGATTTCTGTGCATTAATTTTGTATCCTGCTACTTTACCAAATTCATTGATTAGCTCTAGTAGTTTTCTGATAGCATCTTTAGGATTCTCTGTGTATAGTACCATGTCATCTGCAAACAGTGACAGTTTTACTTCTTCTTTTCCATTTTGGATTCCTTTTATTTCTTTTTCTTCTCTGATTGCTGTGGTTAAAACTTCCAAAACTATGTTGAATAATAGTGGTGAGAGTGGGCAACCTTGTCTTGTTCCTGATCTTAGAGGAAATGGTTTCAGTTTTTCACCATTGAGAACGATGTTGGCTGTGGGTTTGTCATATATGGCCTTTAGTATGTTGAGGAAAGTTCCCTCTATGCCTACTCTCTGGAGGGTTTTTATCGTAAATGGGTGTTGATTTTTGTCAAAAGCTTTTTCTGCATCTATTGAGATGATCATATGGTTTTTATCCTTTAGTTTGTTAATATGGTGTATCACCTTGATTGATTTGCATATATTGAAGAATCCTTGCATTCCTGGGATAAACCCCACTTGATCATTGTGTATGATCCTTTCAATGTGCTGTTGGATTCTGTTTGCTAGTACTTTGTTGAGGATTTTTGCATCTATGTTCATCAGAGATATTGGCCTGTAGTTTTCTTTCTTTGTGACATCTTTGTCTGGTTTTGGTATCAGGGTGATGGTGGCCTCGTAGAATGAGTTTGGGAGTGTTTCTCCCTCTGCTATATTTTTGAAGGGTTTGAGAAGGATAGGTGTTAGCTCTTCTCTAAATGTTTGATAGAATTCACCTGTGAAGCCATCTGGTCCTGGGCTTTTGTTTGTTGGAAGATTTTAAATCACAGTTTCAATTTCAGTGCTTGTGATTGGTCTGTTCCTATTTTCTGTTTCTTCCTGGTTCAGTCTTGGAAGGTTGTGCTTTTCTAAGAATTTGTCCATTTCTTCCAGGTTGTCCATTTTATTGGCATATAGTTGCTTGTAGTAATCTCTCCTGATCCTTTGTATTTCTGCAGTGTCAGTTGTTACTTCTCCTTTTTCATTTCTAATTTTATTGATTTGAGTCTTCTCCCTTTTTATCTTGATGAGTCTGGCTAATGGTTTATCAATTTTGTTTATCTTCTCAAAGAACCAGCTTTAGTTTTATTGATCTTTGCTATCGTTTTTTCATTTCTTTTTCATTTAGTTCTGATCTGATCTTTATGATTTCTTTCCTTCTGCTAACTTTGGGGTTTTTTTGTTCTTTTTTCTCTGCTTTAGGTGTAAGGATAGGTTGTTTATTTGAGATTTTTCTTGTTTCTTGAGGTAGGATTGTATTGCTATAAACTTCCCTCTTAAAACTGCTTTTGCTGCATCCCATAGATTTTGGGTTGTCGTGTTTTCATTGCCATTTGTTTCTAGGTATTTTTTGATTTCCTCTTTGTTTTCTCCAATGATCTCTTGGTTATTTAGCAGCATGTTGTTTAGCCTCCATGTGTTGGTATTTTTTACAGATTTTTTCCTGTAATTGATATCTAGTCTCATAGAGTTGTGGTCAGAAAAGATACTTAATACGATTTCAGTTTTCTTAAATTTACAATGGCTTGATTTGTGACCCAAGATATGGTCTATCCTGGAGAATGTTCCATGAACACTTGAGAAGAAAGTGTATTCTGTTGTTTTTGGATGGAATGTCCTATAAATAGCAATTAAGTCCATTTTGTTTAATGTGTCATTTAAAGCTTGTGCTTCCTTATTTATTTTCCTTTTGGATGATCTGTCCATGGGTGAAAATGGGGTGTTAAAGTCCCCTACTATTACTCTGTTACTGTCAATTTCCTCTTTTATGGCTGTTAGCATTTGCCTTATGTATTGATGTGCTCCTATGTTGGGTGCATAAATATTTACAATTGTTATATCTTCTTCTTGGATTGATCCCTTGATCATTATGTGGTGTCCTTCTTTGTCTCTTGTAATAGTCTTTATTTTAAAGTCGATTTTGTCTGATATGAGAATTGCTACTCCAGTTTTCTTTTGATTTCCATTTGCATGGAATATCTTTTTCCACCCCCTCACTTTCAGTCTGTATGTGTCCCTAGGTCTGAAGTGGGTCTCTTGTATACAGCATATATATGGGTCTTGTTTTTGTATCCATTTAGCCAGTCTATGTCTTTTGGTTGGAGCATTTAATCCATTTACATTTAAGGTAATTATCGATATACATGTTCCTATTACCATTTTATTAATTGTTTTGGCTTTGTTTTTGTAGGTCTTTTCCTTCTCTTGTGTTTCCTGCCTAGAGAAGTTCCTTTAGCATTTGTTGTAAAGCTGGTTTGGTTGTGCTGAATTCTCTTAACTTTTGCTTGTATGTAAAGGTTTTAATTTCTCCGTCAAATCTGAATGAGATCCTTGCTGGGTAGAGTAATCTTGGTTGTAGGTTTTTCCCTTACATCACTTTAAATATGTCCTGGCACTCCCTTGTGGCTTGCAGAGTTTCTGCTGAAAGATCAGCTGTTCACCTTCTGGGGATTCCCTTGTATGTTTTTGTTGCTTTTCCCTTGCTGCTTTGAGTGTTTTTTCTTTGTATTTAATTTTTGATAGTTTGGTTAATATGTGTCTCAGTGTGTTTCTCTTTGGGTTTATCCCGTATGGGACTCTCTGTGCTTCCTAGACTTGATTGACTATTTACTTTCCCATGTTAGGGAATTTTTCGACTATAATCTCTTCAAATATTTTCTCAGATCCTTTCTTTTTCTCTTCTTCTGGGACCCCTATAATTCGAATGTTGGTGCTTTTAATGTTGTCTCAGAGGTCTCTGAGACTGTCCTCAATTCTTTTCATTCTTTTTTCTTTATTCTGCTCCCTGGCAGTTATTTCCACCATTTTATCTTCCAGCTCACTTATCCATTCTTCTGCCCCAGTTATTCTGCTGTTGATTCCTTCCAGAGTGTTTATTTTTATTTTTTAAATTTATTTATTTTTGGCTGCATTGGGTCTTCATTGCTGTGTGCGAGCTTTCTCTAGTTGCGGAGAGCCGGGGCTACTCTTCATTGCAGTGTGCGGGCTTCTTATTGCGGTGGCTCCTCTTGTTGCGGAGCACAGGCTCTAGAGTGCAGGCTCAGTAGTTGTGGCACACAGCCTCAGTAGTTTTGGCTCACGGGCTCTAGAACGCAGGCTCAGTAGTTGTGGCGCATGGGCTTAGTTGCTTTGCAGCATGTGGGATCTTCCCGGACCAGGGCCCGAACCCGTGTCCCCTGCATTGGCAGGCGGATTCTTAACCACTGCGCCACCAGGGAAGCCCTAGAGTATTTTTAATTTTAATAATTGTGTTGTTCCTCACTGTCTGTTTGCTCTTTAGTTCCTCTAGATCCTTGTTAAATGTTTCTTGTATTTTCTCCATTCTGTTTCCGAGATTTTGGATCATCTTTACTATCATTACTCTGAATTCTTTTTCAGGTAGGTTGTCTATTTCGTCTTCATTTCTTTGGTCTTGTAGGTTTTTAACTCGCTCCTCGTCTGTAACATATTTTTTTGTCATTTTAGTTTTTTGTTTTTGTTGTTGGGTAGTGCTGTATTCTTGTCTTACTGTTTGTTTGGCCTGAGATGTCCAGCACTGGAGTTTGCACTCAGTTGGATAGAGCTGGGTCTTGGTGCTGAGATGAGGACCTCTGGGAGGCCTCACTCCTATTCATATTCCCTGGGGTCTGAGGTTCTCTGTTAGTCCAGCAGTTTGGACTCAGAGCTCCCACCACAGGAGCTCGGGTCCAACCACCAGCCTGGGAACCAAGATCCTGCAAGCTTCGTGGCATGGAAAAAAAAAAAAAAGAAAAAAGAAAAAAAGAAAAAAAGGAGCAGTACAATATCAAAGAATAAAAAACAAAATAACATTACATACATAAAATATATATTAGGAAAAATAAAACTATAATTGAGAGAACTACAACAAGTAAAATAAAACCACAACAGAAAAAAGAAAATAAAAAGCGTGGTGGGGGGGGAGGGCGGGGAACAAGCCAGAAGGAGAGAACAATAACAAAGAATAAAGAATAAAAGAAAATTAGGAAAATAAAAGATTTATTAGGAAAAATAAAAATATAAAAGAATCAACAACAATGAATTAACAAGGTAAAACAGAAGACCAATCTAAAAGAAGAAAAAAGAAAAAAAAAAAAAAAAGCCTTGGCTATGGGGGTGGAGTTTAGGTGGGGTGGAATTTAGGCAGGGGTGGGGTTTAGGGTGGGGCGGGACCTAGGTAGGTGGGAGGTGACGTTTGAGTGTGGGGCGGGGCCTAGGCTCAGGATCCATGTAGCCAGAAAAGGCCTTGGGGGTGGGGCCTAGGCGGGGCGACATTCAAGCGTGGGGCGGGGCCTCTGCTTAGGACCTGCGCAGACGGGGAGAGGCAGCACGTGGAAAGAAGGGCCTCTGGAGTGTGGAGTTCTGGAGTTTGTAGTTAGGGCACTGGGTGAGGGTGTGTGGGTGGGGTTTAGGCCCAGCACGTTGGAGGGGGTCTCTGAGTGTAGAGGTGGGGCCCTGGGTGGGGGTGTAGGGGCGGGGCTTGGGTTTTGCGCAGCAGGAGGGAGGCTCTGAAGGCAGAGGATTAGGCCCAGGAGCCCAACAGGCTTCCCGGTGCCTAAGTGGCCAGGGAAAGCGCTGGCCCCGTTCCCTTCCGTTCCTTCATGCCCCTCCCCCACCATCTCCCCCAGGGTCTTCCCAGTCGCCGCTGGACCCCTAACCGTGGGTGGGTCCCGCTGGGTGTAGAACTCCTCCCCTCCCCCAGCCACCCCTCAGGGATGCCGGTCCTGGAGGTCTGGCCTTTCCTTTTGCTCCCCCTTCCCTCCCTCCCACTCCCTCAGCACCTGTGTGGCTGGAGGGGGCCTAGGTGGGCAGAGGATCAGGCCGGGGAGCTCAGCAGGTTCCTGGGGGCCCAAGTGGGCAGGGGAAACCTGGCCACGCTCCCTTTGGATCCTCTGCCCTCCTAGTGTTCCCCAGTTTCCCACTTTGGGCATGGGATCCCTTCCCCTCCCCCAGCCGCCCCTCGGGCGCCACTCCCGTCCCGCCTCCACTTCTCCTCCCCCTGCACTCCCCCCACACCCCACGTCCTACCCGGTCGCGGGGGGTTCCTCCCGTCCCCTTAGGTGTCCATGGTCCCCCTCCGGTGCCTGGTAGGCGCCCTAGTTGTGAGGAGACGCAAATTCCAGATCCTCCTAATATGCCATCTTGATTCCGCCCCCCATCATCTAGTCTTATAATTTTTGTTTAAGTCAAAACCCTCTGATGGGGAGGGAGACGCAAGAGGGAGGAGATATGGGGATATATGTATATGTATAACTGATTCACTTTGTTATGAAGCAGAAACTAACACACCATTGTAAAACAGTTATACTCCAATAAAGATGTTAAAAAAAAAAAAGACGCCCCCCCCCCCAAAAAAAAAACCCCTGTGATCCTGGAAAGAGTTCAGAATGTAATGTGATGTCAGCAATCTTTATATTGCTGACAATAAAAGCAATCTTTATATATACAAGCAATCTATAGTGTAGGGTCCCATCTTCCTTTTTTTTTTTTTTTGAACAAGTGCATATATGTAAGTATGTGTGTTTTTAGTTATTTAAAAAATGTTTGGAAAGAGGGAAAATGTTAACAGTCATTATTTCTGAGTAGTGGAATGTTCTTTTGACTCATCTTATATTCTAGTGTTTTCTTAAATGAACATATATTACATCATACTAAACAAAAATTATTAATAAAAAATGTATTTAGTTTTTCTGTCTGTAAAATGGGGATTAAGACATCGAGTAGAAGCGTGGTGAGCCATTAATAAGTATAGAAGCTGACTGACTACAGTCAATTGATGTTTGCAAATTCTTTAAAATTAGCAAGGTCATTGGAAAGAGCCACAGCAACCTCTTTCAAGGAAGTCCAATCTTCTAACTGATCTGAATCTGGGACAGGGAAGGAAGCATAATAAAAAAAAGTTTTCTCCTCTACCTTCCCAGATTTGAAATCAAAGAGAAAGAACTCTAATAACTGCAATGAAAATTCTTAATCTGAGGTCCTTGGATGAGCTCCTGGAATTGTATGCTAATTTGTGCATATTGCACATTTTTCAGGAGAGATTTTTTGGTTTTAAAAGAAGTTAGGGACTCAGATTAAAACCAGAGAGTTTTTCCACCTTCAGAGGATTGTGAGACAAGGAGCTTGCCTTCATTGCCGAGACCACTTAAGTCAGATGGCCTTACACCTGACCACGTTAAAAATGAGTGAGAAACCCATGGTGATGACACTACATGCATGCAGAGGCACCTGGTAGTATAATCTGTGACTGATGACGAAATTATCAGAAATGTAATACATCCAAGGAGATGACGTCTTCTTATACTACATTTCCTCGGTGGTGTTGATCAACATATTTTTGGAATTCCCTTTAGAGCACATGACATATTCTTTTGAGTTGCCTCAATGATGGCAAATCTTGCCTGTTGGGGTTGAATTGGGGTTTTATCAATTGTCAAATGTTACCTAAAATGAATACTGGTAAATAAAGAAGTAATAATGTTGGGCAAATAATCATCTTTGGCTAAAAATGAGTAAAAGTAAATTACAAGACATTTTCTTAGTTGGTTTACTTATTTGACTTTTAAGTACTTCCAAAATGTTTTGAAAGACAATATTTGGATATACTTAACCTATGTGGGGCTTCTTACTCTATAGGCAAACCTCATATATTCTAGTTTTCATTTGATGTACTCTTTAATATAAGCTTACTATTTGTATTGAGTCTCCTTGGACTCATGATGCCTGTTTGCCTTTATTCTTTTTACCTAGAGTTAATTTTTTCTTTCTTCTGTGAAATGGCCAGATATATTGATGCAGCCAATGCTTTGGAGCAAGAAACTAAACTGGGGTTACGACGCTTTGAAGTTTGTGACAACGTTGATCTTGAAACTATTTTGATGGAATATGAGAGCTATTATTTTGTAAAATTTCAGAAATACCCCAAAATTGTCAAAAAGGCATCCGACACAGGTATCTTTAAGTTTCGTGTTTCTTCCTCATTTTATTTCCAGATAGATGATGTCCCCCACCCTACAGTGAAGGAATAGACCAGAAGGATTGTGTAGCCTCTCTTAGATCCAGTGCAGACAATTTAAACATGACATCTGGACATTGACGTCCCTTTTGTCACGTTGGCATTTGTTTGAGGACTGTGTGATTTAGGGCAATGAAAGCAAAACCCCAGTGTGTCACAGGTACTTTTTAGAAGATCAACATTACTTTCATTTCTTTAGAGATGAAAAGAGCTGTTGGAAGACAGTAAATGACAGAAGACTTTTTTCTTGTTGGGAAGACCTATTATCTAGCTTGAAAATAACATGAAAATGAGTATTGGTGAGGCTAATAGCTCATGTATAGATAATGAAATGCTTTTGAAAGCCATCAATCCAGATAATGATCAATATAATGCAAAGACCCAGTATAGGTTAACAGTCAAGGAGGCTGGCTGGAGGAAAGATCTAAAGTTAGGGCCCTGTGTTTTGTAGTGACATTGACTTAGAAGTCTGTAAATGGGGGAAGTAATTATAAACCAAGGGAGATCATTGTCCTGTTTACAAGGCACTTGTTAAGCCACAGACTTTAACATTTCATGTGGGGACCAGGAAACCAAGAGGAATATCAATTAAAACTAGCCAGCACTGAATCTCAGAGCTGGAGGTGTTCCGAGAGGGTGGTGTTTTATCTGAGCTCCCTTCCAATGCAGGGTTCAAAGCTCCACATCCTTGGCTGGTTGTTGGATCTGGGTTTTGGCAGAAAATGCACTGACTCCTAACCACTGGGCCACCAGGACTGTTATTGACACGATCTGATATCTAGAATGCTAGTTCTAGCTTGGAACCACACTCTCCTGGGATATTGGACACAATGTCTTTTTTTTTAAGGTAAACAGGCAGAATAGACTGTTAAGTGTTCCCTGCCAGGCTCATGCAATCATCCTGGTGTCCCAGGGACCACAGCAAAATGGTGTCGAGTTCATGAAAACTTAATAAAATGGTAACTATAAAGCTAGCCCACATTGGCGGTGCCACTGAGTCTGTGGTCTCCAACATCTTTAATATCTGAGGTCTTTGGGGTCCTTGTGTGGAATTGCTTGGGAAGCATGGGCTTCTTTCTCTTCGCCGGTAGGTAATTCCACTCCTCTCTGGATGAGAATAGCTTAGAGTTTCTGGATGTAGCACACATTTTAAGAACAATGTAAAAGGACAAACATACCTGAAAAATCGCTTTCTCTTAAAAATTAAATCTTTCCTTTTCCTCCCAATATTTGTTTTGCCACAGCAGAAAATAATTTACCACAAAGAAGTGGAGGGAAGACCAGAAGGTAAAGTAAATGGTAATTCTTCTTGACCAACTCGACTCTAGGAGTTTGTGGGATCCATTTCCAGAAGGTTCTCTAGTGCAGCTCCGTGTCTGCCTACCAGCAATACCAGACTGTGGTCCTGTGACCTTGGTGGACCCAGCCATGGGTTCCCCTCATGTTACAGATGTTCAGGACATGTACCAATGTCTGTTGGTTCTCTGGTTTTACCACAAAGAATTGCATCCACTGATGCTCTGTCTTTCTAGGCTGGGTGGTATGAAAAATATGGACCTCAGAGATTAAAAGACCCATGTTTAGCTCCCAGCTCTGCCACTTACAAGCTTGGAGCAGGAGTCTGACACATATTGAGTTCCTGCCACATAGTAAGCACCCAAGAAATACTATTTTCCCTTTTCAAATCGTGCCTGTCATTTCTTTGTGCACTCCAGATCACATGTCCTGACTGTCTGAAGGGAATCAGGTCTATCTTTTCCTCTCCTTTTCTCATGCTCACCTTATATTTCTTTCTCCAGTTTCTCAAATCCAAGTCTCATCTGGCACTTGCGGTATCTGATTAGGGCCCCTCTGTCTCTTGACCATCCTGGGTTGACACAGGCCCCCAGTCTTGCCTCAGTGTCCATCCCATTCCTCTCTTCACTCCAGACCACACCCCTGTCGTCAGAGCCTGTTCAGAAATGCCCCGGACGGCACAGCTTTGGGGCATCAAGGCCTGTGGATTTTTGCTCTTACAATAAAGCCCAGACCTCAGGGGAAGGTGGAAGTGGGCTTCCGGTAGGGGCCACACAACCACTCAGGCAGTGAACAAAATTTTTTAAAATCTTAGAATGCAATTGAAAGGAGAAAACTTAGATTGTGATCATAAGCATCTCATTAGGCCGTCAAGAAGTGTTGTGAGTTCCACGAATCCCACTAGGCTCTCTGCTCTGTGACTCCAGTCCCTTGCCTGCAGCCTAAGAAGGAAGGCACTGAGACACCTCACCTTTTAGGAGCGAAGGTGTTTGACTTCGCTGACAGAAGAGCCGTGGAGCCCGCGCCTGCTTCATGATGACACTCACGGTGATGGTCAGCCTGAGGCTACCTTTGCTTTGTGCGATCCTTTAGGAACAGGTTTACTGTTTTGAGCAAAGTGTTCTTCTTTTATTTATAGTTTCCATAAAGCTAGTCAGACTCTGGTAATAAATGATAACTACTTGGGAACAGAAACAGTGACAAGCATTTTAAGAGGCAGCTTTGGAGCACATTTGGATTCTGATGGCTTTTCAGCCACACATTCATGTCTGGAACTTCCTCAGCCTTCCTTACCTGGCAGAACGTTCTGTGAGTGAATGTCCCTGGAGCCCTTTGCCTCCCTTTAGGGCTGGAGCGTGGTGGCATAGGACAGCTGGGGGCTTCTTCAGCCCCTCTCTGGGTAGCTGTTTGTACATGGCAACCATCGAGGTTGGATGGCAAATGGTTGGCGTCAGGAAGGATAACTAGAAAAGTGATGCATGGTGTTTGTGTATAATTTTCTACTCAAAATAGTTATTGAAATGAGAGGTTGTGCCATGAGACTGGTTGTTAACAAATGAAAGTGCTTTTTCCTAATTCCTGCATCTCACACCAGAGAGCAAGCTCTCACTTTACAGATTTGCAGGTGACCCAAAGGAGGAAAGGTTATCTTGTGTGACGAATGACAGAAATAGGATGCCAAAAGATCTTGACAAATTAGGAGATGGGTCCAAAATAGCAAGATGAACTGTAATGAAATAATGTTTAAGGTCTAATCAAAGATTCACAACAAATAGCTCCCTTATTACAAAATCTGAGACCTAGAAATCTGAGTGACAGAAGATGCAGTGTGAGTCAACAGTATGATGTGATTGCTAATGTGGTCTCGGGCCTCATCAGTAGAAACACAGCGTCCAAAAAGTAGGAAGTGACTCTATTCCAGTCAGATGACAGTGGACAAAGGCAAGATGACCAGGATGAGGATGACTCTGGGAGCCAGGTAACCTTAGGAGTGCTTGGAGCAACTGTAGGTGTTTAGCTTGAAGAACAGAAGACTTGGGGTGGGGGTGGGCGCCTAGAACAACACGGTGGCAGTCTTCACTTTCTAAAGAGGGATTGGGCCTTCTTTGCAGAATTCCATAGGGCACACCAAGGACTGGTGACTAAAGTTAAAGCAGGGTGAATTTGGTTTCATACTTGGAAGAATTTTACAATCCTCAGAGCTGATTGGAAATGAATTGCATTGCTTGTACATTAGTGCACTTGTCTTTTGTCGTGTCAAAGCAAATCTGTGAATCAGTTACCTCCAATGGGAAATCAAAGTGGGAAAATGACTCCCAGTTCCTCGCCAGCCTCACAAGGATATTTAGGCACGTTTTATATATATATATCACATATATATACATGTGTGTGTGTATATATATATATATATATATATATATCCTTCATTTAAATCAATGCTATTCAGAGGGTTTGTACTTGTACAATGCTTGACACTCATTTCATAGATATTTGATTTTTGTGCCAGCAAAATGCCTAAGGGACAGACATTCTTGTTCCTAGGTTACAGATGAAAGACAAATGCCCGGAGAAACAGCCAGTTGTCCACCTCTTATGACACTCACCCCAGTGGGCCCAACACTGGGATCACCACGAGCGGACATTGGTGGTGGAATTGGCGTGAGTGGTCTTGCTGGCCAAATAACTATGCATTTGTATTAGAAACCAGCAACTTTTTCTTTCCTACAAAAAAATGGGATTGAAATAGCAGCTCTGTGAGACCACTTAGAACATGGGGAGAAATACTTCTAGCGAACGTCCTGTAAATGATACTCACGTGAGGGACGAGAACCAAACAACTTCCCCAGGGGGAGCTCATGTTCTGCCCCCCCGAGCACACCCTGCCTCTCTCTGGATATCATCGCCTACCTGAAAATATTCCATGTCTACTTATGCAGACGTAGCGACAGGTTTATTTTACCATTGAATTGATGTATGACATAAACACAGTCAATTGCATGCATACTCTTTCAACCACCACAAGTCCCACCCCCGGGCGGGCCCCCTTCCAGGCAAGGCTCCCCGTCTCCACCAGAGTTAGCTACCACTGGGACTTCCTGCCCCATCAGTTCATTTTGCCTCAAGTGAACAATATTTGGTGAAAATTTGTTCTGCGAATATGAATGATCTGTGACAGCAGAGATGAGGGAACTTTTGCCTCCCTTCCACAAGCCACTTTTGATGCTGGCTGTGCGCGGCTTGAAAGGCAGTAGGCAGGGTGCACCCAGCACGATGGATTGAAACGACAGACAGATGCCCAAGACTTCCTAACGTTTCTTAATTTGAGCAGGAGGACTCCTTCCTCCCCCCACCTTTCCCGCACCTGGTCTGAGTGCTCTTCTTTAAGGAAGGTGGTAAGAAACATCGGAGGAATGCTTGTAGAACAGTGTGTTCTTAGGGATAGAAAGCTATCTGTAGAAGCCAGGTGGTGTGAAGGGGAAATGAAGAGAGGGTGTCGGGGACCTCCAGGAGGAAGTGAACCCTCTAGCCCAGTCTTGGAGGAACCGGATAGACTGAAGAGGGACAGGGCCGGGCTGGGCAGAGTGGGAGCACGGTGCAGACAGACTTGCATCTGCAGATCTTTCCAGAACTCTCTTTAAATGCACTATGCAAGGTGTTTAGCTACCTCAAATTCAGTTAAAAGGACTTCCACCATGGTCTTTGTTCCCTCCTCTAGAGCAATGAACGACAGTTGTCAAAATCTTCCCAAGATCAGCCAGCAGAGGCCACGGTCCAAAACCACAGTGGGGAAGCCAGGGGGCAGCAAGCCCCTCCACAGGGAGCATCCTAAACAGGTCGGCACGGCTTTACTTGATGTTGGTAAAATTGCAGGTGGCTGAGAAACAGCCCCAAGAAAGAAGTCTCATTTATTTGTTTATTGAGCACAATTTGATTTTGTTAAATTGTAGATTTTCTTCCAGCACACTGGGTTAAAAGGACGGGCAGATCCCCAGGCTTCCTAACGTTTCTTCATTTGGAAGGAGGACTCCTTCCTCCCCACAAGCTTTCCGCTGGTCTGAGTGCTGGGTGACAGGCCTTGAGGGGTGAGTCCTAGGCCCAGTCGGAGCAGGAGGGCCTGGTTCTCACAAAGCACAATACTCCTGCTTGAGGGAACTGTAGGTGTCAGCTCTACCTGTCCTGAAGCGTGTCCCTGGGATCCGATGTGTAGGCCGGTGTAGTCTCGGGTGTGGCTGGGCCTCACAGTCTCCTGTTGGGTTTCTCCAAGGCGCACACGGTGGGTCACCACCCCGGACCTGCACACTGGACTTTCTGGGGAAAGAGATGGGTAGCAAGAGGAGAGAGAGCCCAGCAGGCGGGTGAAATCCCTGCCAAGAACCTTCTGGTTTAGGACAAAACATACCAGGTTTCAAAGGAAAGAGAACTAATGGAAATGGTGAAGAGGAATGGAAGAATGCATGTCAAAGCGGACTGGCGGGATAGAAAGGCATCATCACAAAACTCAGTTGGTCAAAAGGAATCTCTCACCTGCAAGGAGGTTGTGTGGTCCTGGCCATTGCAAACCGGCTCAGGTGGAGGGGAGGTGAAGGGGGGCAGGATGAATCCCACAGGAGGCTGGCTAACTGTCGACTATGCCCACAAATACCTCTGGTCCGAGGAGAAAGGACAGGCCAGTGAGTGGGCATGGGTGAAGGCCCAGCCATTTCCTCCACTGCTTGTGCTGCTCAGAGCCCGTGGCTTCCTGGGACATCTCCTCCTGCCTGGCACAGGCAGAGTTTATTCATCTCGTTGGGTCTGCACAGCAGTGGTTGAATCACACATGGGAGGCCCCGTTTGCAGAATGGTGTGGGACGACGGGACAGGCAGCTGCAGCCAGCATCTCGAAGTTGCTTTCCGCAGCTGACTTCTCACTGTCTTCCTCTTTCTCCAGGAGCTTGTCAATCACACTCACAAGGAGAGTGCTGACTTTGGCTTAAGTATATCTGGAATCAACAAAGGCAGTGGAGAAGAAAACGTCCACCCACAAAAAGTAAGTGGGACTCATGAACTGAACACTAAATGAGGGAATTCCCTTTTCTTTTTGAAAATGAAAAATTTTAAGTGTTACATTTGTCAAAGAGGAAAGGTAATATGTGATGATCAAAGGTTGGCTGTGGGGTGAATTGGGAGGGGACTGGCTGAGGATGAGACCCTGAGGTGCTGGTCTGGATCTCCCTCCTGGGTGGATGGACTTGAACGAACGGCCCCGTCTCCAGGGGGCTCAGTTTCCCATTTGTAAATTGCTGGGTTTGGAAGAGATGGCTTCTAAGGTTCCTTTCAGCTTAAAAATTCTGTGATGACAGTAACAAAGTGCTCTGCATTACCTGAGGAGTTGTGGCCTTGCACTCATTCTTTTCTGCCCTGTCAGTAGGAGTTGACTAGCAGTGTTCCTTTCTCCTTGGAGATATGGTTCCAGGCTTGAATGTAATTTCATGTGAACCATGAAACCTCAGTTGATATAAGGTTGATCTTGTCCTCAATAGATATTTACCCCTTTCCAAATGAACCTCATGTCCTGATTCGTAAATAACAGTCTCTCAAACAGAGAAGACCCATATTGGGTAGTTGTAGGCCAAAGGTAGGTAAAAATGGGTCCCTCGGAAATAAAAAGCAGTATCGACACCAACGTGTTTCTCTTGATTATAACTTTTCGGGGTTGAATATCATTGAGTCATCTTTCTTTCTTCGATCGTACAGGACTGCTGACTTACCTCTGGCCAGCTCTTCTCAGGCAAACTAAACTCTGGGTGTGCGTGTTTGGAGGGGAACTGGGAGCATCTCCCTGAAATCAAGGGGAGCTGCTTCATGGGCCAGAACTGGCTCCTTTTAGGGCCTCGATTATATGGGTGATTCCTGGAGGTGACACATTCGAATCCCTGCTGCCCATGGAGAAGTACTTCCCTGCTCACCGTCACTACCTAGGTCACGTTTTTGGTCACTTGTGTGCCCAGCAATGCTGCTCTCATGAACATCTCATGTTAATATGAATGGATGTTTCTGATCAGGTCAAGGAAGGGGCTATTTAACCCAGCACTTAACCTTTGAAAGAATCTGGCTATAACTTCTCTTTGCAGCAGAAATGTCCTCAGGGTAAACTGTGAACGGTTTTCTCCCTAGCATTTCATAAGCTGAATGAGGGCATATGGTCAGGGGCCTATCTCCAACATGGGTCTTTCATCACCATCTCAGAGCCCCTAGCTTCATGATTCCCAGGCCCCTGTGCAAATTTTGTAGATGTGCTGTTTCCAAAGGCACTAGCTTTGGAGTCAGCCTGCCTAGGTTCAAACCCCAGGTCAGACCTTCCTGGCTGTGAATCTTGGGCAAGTTGTTTAATCTCTCCAAGCCTCATTTCTCTCATCTGAGAAATGGAAATAATCATAGTGTCCACTTCTAAGGTCATAATGAATGGAGTGCCTTAGTCTTACACCCAGCACATA
Organism: Balaenoptera ricei; assembly: GCF_028023285.1. NCBI lineage: Eukaryota > Metazoa > Chordata > Mammalia > Artiodactyla > Balaenopteridae > Balaenoptera > Balaenoptera ricei. The sequence goes on from NC_082652.1 coordinate 67,368,885, forward strand.
ATAAACACTCAGTAAATGTTGGCTACTGTTATTGTCTTGTATTTTTTACAGGCATCCTTGCTTTTTCATTCTGCCTCTAGGGGAGACAGGTGGCATCAGAAGGAGTATGGGTAGGGGAGACAGATATCTGGGTTTGAATCCTGGTCTTAAGTCACTTGTTAGCTGTGTGGCCCTGGGCAGATAATTTAATTTCTCTGGCCTTACCTCCACATCTGTAAAACTAGGATGCCACTCCCGACTAGCAGAAGTGTTAGAAGGATTGGAAATAATCCTCACAAGTACCTTGCACACCTGTTTTGTGCCAGGCAGTCTCCTGAGTGGTAAATGTACAGTGTAGTCCATAAGTAGGAGCTATCAATATTCTTGTGCCAATGAGGTCTTCCTGCGTGTGGAATGTTTAAAAAGGACGAGACAATACAGGGGAAGTAGACATGTAGGAAGCAGATGGTGTGTCAGGAACTGACAGATGCTTGCGAATTTTATCCAAACCAACTCCATTCTGAAGAATTTCTTTATAACTTGTTTCTTTTTCCTAGAGTGCCCCAACTTGAGGAAATCATCTTGTTCATTATTAGTGCAGTTTCTTTTTGAGGCTTTACTTTAAGTTTGTGCTACATAACAAGGTACATAAGTGTGTCTTAATTTAATGAAACTGAGCTATTAAGGTTAGTCTCCCCTCATGTTTTAATAGCTGTTTCAATAACTGTTACTCCCTTTCAGGGCCAAATCATTGACTTCCGAGGGCTGCTCACAGATGCCATAAAAGGAGCAACCAGCGAACTTGGCTTGAACAGCTTCGACTGTAACCCAGACCCTTCAGTAAGTGGCTAAGATGGGACATTCATCTTGCAAACTGCCAAAATCCAGATGAACTTTGGGAATATAATTTTGAGTCCAGAGAAACCTTGAGATCAAGTCAAAGTTCATAGCAACCTGCCACCATTTGTGTCCTGGAGATCCGTGCCCTGTTTTTCTTCCCAAGTGATGAAGTAATATTGTAACGTTAGGCTTTCTATTCCCATCGTCAGGAACGATTGTTGAAACCTCTGAGTGCATTTATTGGCATGAACAGTGAGATGCGAGAATTGGCAGCCGTGGTGAGCCGGGTAAGATCTGATATTCAATTCACAAATTTACGGAGGCGGATTGGGGCTCCTGGAGCATTGTGGGCTGCTGCTTTTATTAATAACAATAAATATAATCATTTATTTATAAAGTGCCCCCACTTGCAAAGGCACTCATATTGTTTAGAGGCACAATAATGCATGATGAATAAATTATAGAATCGTAAAATTACAATATAAAAAGCCCACCATCTCACTATAGAGGCCAAGAAAACCCAAAGAGAAAAAGACTTAGAGTGCAAGGGACAGGTGAAAGGGTTTAGAGCCGAGCCAAGACTTAAGGAAAGAAAGCCTCTCAGAGAAGGAAAGAGCACATCTGCGTCTTGTTTAAACAGCCGAAGCCTAGAAATAGAGATGTTGGGAGTCTGATTTCATAATTGGAAATTTTCATGAAGAAACAGATTAGTAGGAAAGATCTTACCATCCAAACTACTGATTTTTCAAGCTTGGCCCACAGGACCTAAAGACAGTGAAGTCTAATGGTTAACGACACAGGCTGTGGAATAGGTTGACCTGGATTTGATTCCTAGATCCTCCTCCTTCTAGCTGTGTGACTTTGGTCAAGTTCCTTGGGAATAGAATAGATTCCTGAGTTGTAGGAGGTTTTTCTAATTTCCAGTGATCTCGTATTTAATGAAAGACTGAAACCTAGACAGGCTCAGAGAGATGTTTAAAATGATGCAAGAACTTTACAGCTGCTCTGAGGTCATTAAGGTCCCCCAGGTCTCCTTTCAGCCCAGCATTTGTCCCCTGCACGCCTCTGATGTGTCAGGCATGTGCTGGTGGCTGGAAACACAAAGGTGAACGACTCAATACAGTCCTTGCCCATAAGGGTTTCTCGTCCCACGGGCAAGGTGCACTTTGAGAGCATAACGGATGGGTATTGTTGCGCCAAGGAGTGGGGAAAGTGTTAGGGAAGAAGATACGCAGGAAATAGCCACATGAAAAAAGAGTAGACGAGCGTGGGGGGGAGGTGTTCTGGGCAAAGGTACAGACCTGTGAAATTGTAGCGCTTGTGCAGTGCTTCTCAGGAGCCGACTGGCACGCAAGGAATGGTGGGAGATGGGCTGGAGAGAGAGGCCAGGGTTCCTGCGTGTAAGGGTGCTGCGAACAGGACCCAGGGCTGGAGTCAGTCTGTAGGAGACTGGGAATCTTCGAAAGTCATCCATCAGGAGAATGGGGCAATCAAATGTACTTTTAGACAGCTTGTTCTGATGACAGTGTGGAAGGCTATCAAAGACATGGAGATAGGAAGACCAGCTCTGAAGTTATTGCCAGTGAGAGGATGAGGGATTGATCCAGGCTGTGGTAATTAGGATGCGTAAGAGTGCAGAGAAAAATATTTTTATACCCCCAAATCAATAGTCTTGGTAGTGTTTTTGCAAAAGGATACCAGGACTAGTGATAATAAAGTTGTAGAGTAGAAGTGGCCTGAAAGGATTCCATTTGGAACCCTTGCCACAGTACAGTGGGAGGCAGTCATACAGACCCTGCTTGAATGCTGACAGGGATGGGAGCTCACCACCTCCTGAGGCAGTCCTGCTGAGTCTTGAGAACTTTTGATTGATATAAGGAGGGACTTCCTACTGGGAACTTAAACAGTACCACGTGGAATTCAATGTCAACTCTAGAAGAAGGCAAGAAATACTGCTATTACCTATGGATGCCGTGAACTCCAAGGTAGTTGAATCCCCACTGTGTGCCAAGCTTTTCCTAAGAAAGTGTAGTGATAAGAATGAGTGGGTGGTCCTTTAAAGACAGGGTGGTTCTCCCGAGATTTTGGAAGACTGAGACCTTTGTCATCTCACCCAGGAATGGATCATACATATTATACACCATGAAAATCACCTGCATAAATAGTTTCTCTAATAAAATTTGTCACTGCTGGTGGAGGGAACTGGGAGGATGGGGGACAGAAGGGGGGTATAACATCTTACCAGCATTTTAAAAATATGTTTGTATATTTTTGAACCATGTGCATGTATTACTTATTTAAAAATTAAATAAATATAAAAGTAGTTTCCAGATTGTTCTGTAGTCACTCAGAATGACTTTGGAAAAGAGGTGGGTTTTTTTGTTTTGTTTTGTTTTGTTTTTGGCTGTAACACTCTAGACATTCAGTTTGCCCAAAACAGCTCCGACTGAGAAAGGCCCCCCAGTGACTGTTCTGAGCATCTAGTGAAATTGAAGTTTGGAAACTGTAAATTAGTATCAGTAAAAGCTACCTTAATTGATTACCCACAGTGGTTGCTACAGAGCTCTGCTATGCTAGGGGAAAACTTTCGCTTGGTTGTTGGCTTCCTTGGATTTTGTAGAAGCAATTGCTCCTGATGGAAGTAGGGAGCGATCACTAGGGAAAAAGAGAAATTGGTTTCAGAGCAGCGTTATCTCTTTTAGGCAGCAAATTAAGAAAGTGTTTTCGAGATCAAGGAGCAAGAGAGAGGCCAGGCAACGGCTAGGAACTATGTTTCGGAGTAAAAGCTAATGTAATTTGTAGGGGCATATTCTGTAGCTTCTTTGATTACGGTTGTAAATCAGCATGGTTTGCTATTGACCGAAGACAGGTATAGTCCCTCATTAGAAGATTTTTTTTTTTTTTACCCTAAAAGTACCATATTATATCAGCAATGTCTTCTTCAGAGAAAATCACTGAATATTTTCATGACATCCCTTTGGTGAACTAGCCTCAAATTACAATGTGTATATACACATGTATCTAATAGGAGAAGTGTTTATCACAAGCCCTTTATGTCCTATTGTAAGTCAGGTATTCTGCTGCTCCAATGTTTATTACAGCTGTGGAGGAGAACATTAGTTTTAACAAAATGATCAAATGTGCATTGCAGGACATTTATCTCCATAATCCAAACATAAAGTGGAATGACATTATTGGACTCGATGAAGCCAAGCAGTTAGTCAAAGAAGCTGTTGTGTATCCTACAAGGGTAAGGATGGGAAGGAAGCCTCTTGGGAGATATTTCTGTTCATTATCCATTGGACAAGCTATATGTCATATACCCATCAGGAAGAGTACGACAGGGTGATTTTCTGTCCACAAGTTAACTTTTTGCCTGCGTCACAATATTTTGTCAACACTGGAGCACCAAGGCTCAGTCCATTCTAGGCAATTTGAAATCATGTTACATACTGATTGAAGGCAGGTGTCTGCTCTAAGAGGTAATTTAAGATCTAAAACTCTATAGTATATATGATTTGTCAGTTACTATAGGTTCAAATCAGCCTGCCTCCCTAAAAATATACTTATTATAGTAGAAATACCTGCCATAAGAGAGAGCATCTGACTTTGTTTGCATAGATCTTCCCCCTGCCCCCAACACCCCCATCATCGGGGGCTTTGCTTTCAGCTGGTTGTAAAGACTAGACAGCCCCTTCCAGGGCACTGGCCATAGAGCCATAGGGCTGTGCTCAGCTTATTCCTGACAGATTTTTGTGCAGAGTGGCTCACTAAATAGGAAGGAAAATAGAAAAACAAGACTCTTCATGTTTGGTTTACAACAGTGGTGATGAGAAGGTCAGTGTACCACATGGCTTTTGCTGTATAACAGGCCACCCCAACACTTAGTGCCTTAGAATGACAGTCATTTATTTGTTTGCAGTTCTGTGGGTGGGCTCTTTGGGCTGGGCTTAGCTGGGCTGGCTTGGCTCTTTTCCACGTGATGTTGGTTGGGCTCACTCACTCGTCTGGGGCATCAGCCAGGGTGGCTGGAAAATATGGAAAAGCTGTGAAAGCTGGGATCACCAGGGCAGCTGAGGCCTCTCTCTGCCTCTCGTCCTCTGGCAGGAGAGCCCAAGTCTTGCTCACATGGTGCAGAGAGTTCCCAGACAGAAGCAAGAAAGGGCAGGGCCCAATCCGTGAGCCTTTCCCGTGTCTCTTCTTATATTCCGTATATTTGCTCGTCTCTATTTTCAAGTCTCTTCTTCTATTTGCTAATGTCCCACTGGCCAAATTCACAAGGCCAAATCCAGATTCAAGTGATAGAGAAATATCCTCTGCCTCTTGGTGGAAGGAGCTGCAAATAATTTGTGGCCATTTTTTGTAATCTCCTGCAGTTAGGATTACAGATTTACTTTATTGAATAACCTATTTATTCTTACCACTGGGCCCTTGCAGCCCCTGATTTTTGGATGCTTCTATTCGAATGGGACAAAATCAGTAAATTTGGACTGTCTTCCCTTTCTTCCTTCCTGTGTTCAGACATGGGGGTAAGAAATATACTGGTGTTCAGAATTAGTAGAAATGTATTTATTCCCTATTTCCTCTGAGGGGCTCTATTGTACAAGACTTCTTTTCTACAAAAGAATAGAACTTCCCATTGAGACTCTCTGGTTGTGTTATCTCTATGGTATTAGAAGTTCCACATGATGTCAACATTTTGACATTAGCATCAGCAAGAAACTAAAAGCTAGTTATAATTTTACTATTATTTTTCCTTCTCCTTGATTCTCTACCAACTCCAGATGGCTTGAGTTTGAACTAATGGGAGAGACTCACTGAAAGTCCACGCATGTCCTGTTTGGAGTCAGTGTCTCATAATGTATTCTGCACTGAATGTTCTCAACTTCCAAATCAGGCTTCACCGTAGCTTTGAGCTTTATTCACATACGCTTTTGTATGTTGGTTCTAGTGTGTATCTTAAAGAGCATACCTGCTTCACAACATTCAAAAGATTGCCAGATGCTCTGCATATATATCGAACTCTGGGGGAAATGATGTTATGCATGTGAGAAATGACTATTGAAACAGAGAGGAAAGTACCTACATATGCCTTTCTTCTCCTTAAAATAACTGCTCTTTTAAAAAGTGACAAAAATTAAGTCATGCATCCTATCAAGTGTGAAAGTAAAATTGGGATAAGTAAGATATATATATATATATATATATATGGGGGGGGGGTGGGGAAGGAGAAAGCCAGCCTTCAAAAAAGGAGGGCCTGACGCAGAGTTGCGTGTGTTTCACCCTAGCTCCCCTAGCTTGCCTGAGCTCAGGGCGCGCAGGCTGATGTACAGGTACTAAATCTCATCCTTGTTCCTTGTTCCCATAGTACCCACAGCTGTTTACAGGAATTCTTTCCCCCTGGAAAGGACTGCTGCTCTACGGACCTCCAGGTAAAGGGCTTTCTGTTTTGGTCTTGGTATGAAGCATGTGTGCAGAGGATGAGTTGCCCCATCTGTCCTTACTTCAGGGCTGGGGCAGTGCCTGCTGAGTAACCACCGTTTTTGCTTGTGTGACTGCCTTCTGTCTGCAGGCAGAGGAATGGAGTTCGAGGGCCGCTCATATTTTACCCACATGTGATTCTAGGTACAGGAAAGACTTTGCTGGCCAAAGCTGTGGCTACAGAATGCAAGACAACCTTCTTTAATATTTCTGCCTCTACCATCGTAAGCAAATGGAGAGGGGATTCAGAAAAACTTGTTCGGGTAGGGATTCTTGATTTTGTTTTTTTAGAATAAGTTCCGGCAAAATACCGTGGTACAAAATGAGGTTATATCTTATTTGTTTTAAGTGATTTGTAGTTCAAATTTATCCTGGATCTTAATTACCAAAAACCTGGGAGGTAGATTGACTACTATATGTGGCTATCAGTCATGTCCCTATCAGCAAACATGATCTCCCTTCCTTTGGGAATTTGACCAACAGCCCTTTTTCGATTCATGCAACTTGGGAATAGAAGCTGGAAAAAATTGTCTCTGAAGTGGCCTATTTTTTCGTCATTCAAGAAGCATTTATTATTAAGCATGTGCAGTATATTTAGTTAACATTTATTGAGAGGCTACTATGGTATGCTAGTCCCTATACTAGATACTCTAAGGAAGACTCAAGAAACTTAAAACTTAATTATTCTTTCAGGTGCTATGAGCAACTTTCCTTTGCAGAGCCCATAGCCTGTAGGGATTTTTTCCTTCCCTTAAGAGATTGTTTCCATCTTTACAATATCTCATTCATAGTATATGGTATATTTTATATTATAAACTTTTACTGTATCTTCCAGTCACCTTATGAGAACACTTGTTTTTTGATTTATGCCTCAATGTAAGGTGGGTCCTGCTCAGAAATCCTGTTGAACTATTGCACTCTGTAGGGTGACTGATAAGTAATCAAAACAAAGTGGATATAAATATGATACATTTTCTAAAAAGAAATTACTCAAATATTATGCTTAAATTACATTACTTTGGATAGACTTATTTTCAAAATATTGTGGCTTATTTGGAAGTGATAATAAAATATTTTTAAAGGATTGATTTACCTAAAATAACCTATTACTTATTACTTTGTGATTGTTCTCAAGTTACTTCAAATGTGTAAGCTTTTATAAATTCTTATCACCCCTACCAGATAGTAATTCATGGAAATCTATGTTGACATCTTCTATTTCGTTGTTCTTCATCTTGAGTCTAGCTCAGTGCCAGACAGGGTTTAAATTTAGCTGCTCCTAAATTTATGGGTTCCATGTGATTCTAGTTAGCTAGATTTCAATTAGCTTAAATCCAACAAACTAGAATTCTTATCAGCCTGAAGAGTTTTTTCTTTAACATTCCATTTCTGCGTGATGAGGAACACAAAACTTACAAGGTGCCCCCAGAATCAGTTTAGATTAATCTCCTGTTATGAAAAGTGGTGTTTTGAACTATGAGCACAAAACACTGCAAGGTGCTCGGAGAAAGATTCCATCCGTTTCCCTGGGCAAGACTCACCCAGGCAAAGAAGAAATTCAGATGTTTAATGAATATTCTTAACAAAGATTTAAACTAAATGGACTTTCTTGTTTAATGTTGAATAGCCAGAAAAGTCATTTAACTAGAATGCTCCATTCTGTGTGAACATTTTATTTAACTCAAGTTTTCCTCTGCTTCAGTATTGTTTTGTTAGACTTCTAAGAGTTAGGAAATGATTCCGCCCCCAATTTTTTCCCCTTCCTTTACCATACATTTAAAAAGTAGCCTTTCAGGGACTTCCCTGGTGGTGCAGTAGTTAAGAATCCACCTGCCAATGCAGGGGACACAGGTTCAATCCCTGGCCCGGGAAGATCCCACATGCCGCGGAGCCACTAAGCCCGTGCACCACAACTACTGAGCCTGCGCTCTAGAGCTCATGAGCCACAACTACTGAGCCTGCGTGCTGCAACTACTGAAGCCCGTGAGTCTAGAGCCCGTGCTCCGCAACAAGAGAAGCCACTGCAGGGAGAAGCCCGCGCACCACAATGAAGAGTAGCCCCCGCTTGCCGTCAACCAGAGAAAGCCCGCGCGCAGCAACGAAGACCCGACACAGCCAAAAATAAAATAAATAAATAAAGTAATTAATTAATTTTAAAAAAAAGGAAAACAGATAACTCTGCTAATGCTAATCTGGAAGGATCTTATCTTCTGTCCTTTCAGAAATTACTCTATTTTCTGAGCTCCTGGAAAGAGCCTCACCTGGAAAACCTTGGTCATGCTGTCAAGATTCTTACCGTGAAGCTTTCAGATAAAGAAAGCCCTTCAAGGCCTTGCCCTAAATCAGAGACACTTTCCTACCATTTGCTTCTCTTTCTATTCCAATTAAAAAGTTATTTATAGGGAACCCTTCGGTTACGTTTCTCCCTCCCCTCCTAATGTTCATGTCTCTTAGGAGTGGATGCTATTGAGTAGCTGAGTGGTCTCTTTAGCAAATGCACACACCTGTTGTTGCTTACATCTTTCAACATTCCACCCTCCCCCAGTTGTGTGATTTAACTTCCTCCAAGAACTTTTGAAAATTTTAGACTAATGCTTCCCAAGCACTTACCCAGGATTCTATATATTCTCTGGCAGTGGAAGGGCAGTGGCGTGGTCCATGTGGAGACATAGGCTCCAGACGTGGTTCTCCTTCCAGCAGGATGTTTGGTCTTATCGAGGCTGTTGGTCTCTCTGCACTTTGGGGAGCTCCTTAAAAGCATATAAAAGTGTTCTAATATGCCATTTTTCATTGGGTAGATTGCTGCTGTTGTAATCATCCTTAATACCAGGTATATTTGAGCTTTTCTTTTTGTGACAAGAAGACAAATTACCTGCTGCTAATGAGTTGGTCTCTGTTGTGTCCAAAAAACATTTGTGATGAGTGTCCCCGCGTTGACACTGTTCTCTTAAGCTCACTGGGCTGAGCCAGTTGTCTTGGCTGAATGAAATAGGATTCTGTGAAAGGAAAACACTTCCGCCTGAGCATGGAGGGACCACACACACACAAGGAGCGGTGAAGGTGAGGAGTTTCCCATTCAGTGACAGGGAGGTCTGTAAGGGACGACCTGCTACTGCTATGAAAACAACAATCTGGCCTTTTCTAAGCCCTTCCCCTCTTATTTATTCTGTGATGCTTTGCTAGTGCTAAGTGACACAGAGAATAAATCTCCTATGCCTATTAAAGAACATCTATTCTTTTCTAAATCTCTAATGCTTTCTCTGATCAACCAGGGAAGAATTGTATATGGTGCTCAAGAGATTCGTTTCAGGGTTTTTTAAAAAAAGGTAGAGTTTTTTATACTCTTTTCATCACCACCACATCTCCCTTTAGAGCTCTCGATTTTGTTTTTATGGCTGTTCTTTTGCTGGTTGCTTTCCTGTTCTTATTCAGTCTATAATATTTTATTCTAGAATGGAACATTTTATTCAATTGGGAATTGCCTTCAAGTACCTGAGCCTACCAAACAGCAGTGTTGGGGACCCCGTGGAGTAATTTGGGGAGCAGAAAGGGCAAAATTCTTCAGCCTTGTTGCCCATGACTGGAACTCTGTCCTTTCTCTGCAATTCTTCCTTCTGAGAATAACCTTCTTATTGTCTCTAAGTGGTAAGGGAAAAAAACTATTAACTGATTTTATGTATTCCAAGGCTTTTGTGTCCATGTGGAACATGTTATTGGCAGGGGGTCTCAAGGGTTAACTAACAAATTAGCTAACAAACTAACTAACAAAGCTCAGGAACTGAGTTTTATCCTAAGCTCTCCCATTTATGATTAGTAACTTTTAAAAAATAAATTTATTTATTTTTATTTATTTATTTTTGGCTGCGTTGGGTCTTCGTTGCTGTGCGTGGGCTTTCTCTAGCTGTGGCGAGCGGAGGCTACTCTTCATTGCAGTGTGTGGGCTTCTCATTGCGGTAGCTTCGCTTGTGGCGGAGCACGGGCTCTAGGCGCGCAGGCTTCAGTAGTTGTGGCTCGCGGGCTCTAGAGTGCAGGCTCAGTAGTTGTGGCGCACGGGCTTAGTTGCTCCACGGCATGTGGGATCTTCCCGGACCAGGGATCGAACCCGTGTCCCCCTGCATTGGCAGGTGGATTCTTAAGCACTGCGCCACCAGGGAAATCCTATGATTAATAACCTTGAGCTAACCACTTATTCTCTCTGGCTCTAATTTTACCAAGTGATAAATGGAAATAATTGGACCATGGGGTAGTGCTAGGGAGAAGTAACTGTAACGATTATCAAGTTATTGTGAAATAACAAAGTGAAGCATAAATGCTTAATATTACAGCTATCCTAAGCTTTTAATCTCTGGGAGCATCTGAGAACTTTAAGTATATGAATTTGAACACGTGGTTGCTTTTCTCCCACCCAGGTGTTATTTGAACTTGCCCGCTATCACGCCCCTTCCACCATCTTCCTGGACGAGCTGGAGTCAGTGATGAGTCAGAGAGGCACGGCTCCTGGGTAACAGACAGGGTTTTTTTGGTCATCACTTCTCCCCTCTCGTAAGTGTGTTTGATGGTCGGAAGCCCATCGACATTTACCAGCAGAATGAGCCTATTAATAAGCCCACAGATTTTCTGCAGACACACGGAAAGGTCTTTAAATTAGATCCCGTTAACTCAATAGCTGATTTAAGTAGTTTTTATAACCGGAGGAAATGTCATCCTCCCTTCCCCCTTCCCCGCAGAGTGGATTTCAGGCCTGAAGATCACCCAGCCCCTGATCCCAGGCTGCCATAACCATCCTGCTGGCTCAAAATAGCCACCTGTGAACACCTCCCCTGGAGCCAGAGGGGCTGCCTGGGGGGAACGGGGCTGCCAAGGGCTAAGCCCTGAGAGGCAGCCCTGGACAAGGCGTGTGAGGCCAGGGAAGCCGCCACTTCTCTGTGACACCAGACTGTGGCTCAGCCAGACCGATTTAAAATATGTCACATATGTCACCTCTAAAGATTAAGTGTCCACTAATGTCCCCAGCAGGCAGAACACATCTCAGACTGTAATGAGGTTGTGTGTGTGTGTGTGTGTGTGTGTGTGTGTGTGTGTGTGTTTTAAGAACACCTTTCTGTCTTCATCAGAGGTGTTTTTCTTTGAAACTTTTTACTAAACTTGGTATCCCTGGCTTGAAAAAACAGCTCTCAGGGAAAACTCAACACAACTGCATTTATTGATGGCCTCTAATGGTCTATCATCAAGGCAGAACTAATATTAATAAAAAGTAAACAATTATCTTGTTGGAAGTATAACTAGAATATAATTTATGAAATTTTACTTATTAAAAACCATTTTCCCAGCAGAGAAAAACAACCATCAAGGTGCACCCAAGATGCATGGGATTCATGTCGTTGATTGAAATGCAACTGTTTCTATGGCTTCATGGGTGCTAGTCAGCCCCAGGCTGGGTGCTCTACCTCTCCAAAGGGGGCCTGGCGGGAACAGGCAACTGCACGGGGGCCTGGCTGGGAACCCACCAGGCCGCCCTAGTGGTCACTTCCTCTGCAAAGCCCTGTGCTCCTGGCCTGCCTCACTGCAGTGACACTCGCCCTTACGTGCACTCTGCCCATCTCCATCCCCAGGGCCCTCCACAGCTTTGATTGAGCTACTTTGGAAACTCTTCATCTACCAGCCTTGAGCGTGTCAGTTTCCTTGTCTGGTAGTGAAACACTAAAACGAGAGTCTTCAAAGGATAAGGGAATAAGGGCAGGTGCTCTGAAGACTTTGGGGGTCATATTACGTTAAAAGAATAGTAATTATGTGTAAATGCTAGATAAATATATAACGATATTTATATTTATATTTCCTCTTAGATAGAAAGGGGCACAGTTGCTAAAAAACCCATAAGCCTAATTTGGGCTGCCACCATATACAGGCAGAGATGAGAAGCTGAAGGTCCTGTTGTGCTAGAAAGGCACTTTTTTGTCCTTTTATCTTGATCCACATGAGAGCCTGCCGGAGCTGGTCAGGACTTTGAGCCAATTTCGATTGTGCACATCCTATGGTGTAGTGAGAGCTCTTTCTTGGCGAGAGGGTCTCAGCAGTGGGGGTGGTGGGAAAATCAGAGGATGAATTTGCACAGAAAACTGCCTCTAATCTGCCGTGCAAGGAAAGCCTAGTTTCCATGTCATTATCTTGTCTCTTATTAGAAGAGAATGAAACATTGTGTTGTAGTTCATCTCTTCTTGGACAGTTTATATCCATACATTATACTAAAAGAAAGTGTGTGTAAAATACTTTCATGCCTGCTATATAAATGAAAAGGATTATTCTCAATGAAGCCATTTTTTAAAAGGGTAAATGATACGGCAGGTCGACACAACCAGGCTGCCTTTTTTAATCTACTAGTGCCACTGTCTCCCCCTTGGTTATTTTCTGGTTCATTACCAACCTTTGGTTTTCTTTTCAATGTCATCATTATATTCATTTACTTCCTCTCTGTTACTGTTTGAAAGTAGTACCAATTGCTTGTTTTCTCCAACCCTGGGATGAGTAGCTTCTGAGAATGCGGCAGGGAAGGGGTTAGTTGTCAGAAGGGAACCCGGTCTGCCGTCACTGAGTCCTTGCTATGAGTGTCACTCTGGTCATGGAAGCAAAGACTCTGCCTCTTGGGAGCATCTCACCTCCTCGTCTTTCTCTAGGGGAGAGCACGAAGGAAGCCTGCGGATGAAGACAGAGTTACTGGTGCAGATGGATGGGCTGGCTCGCTCCGAGGATCTCGTGTTTGTCTTAGCAGCCTCCAACCTGCCGTGGTAAGAGATCTAGAGAGTACATTCTGAATACATTTTCATGAGCCACTGAGTACAGATGAAGATATTATACTGAGCACTTCAGGAAAAGTCCTCTTGTTTGGTTCCAGCCCCGGAAGATTAAGCTGAAGGCTTTCCTGGTCAAGTCCTCAATCCTTGCTACTTGTACCGTGAAAGAATCTGCCTGAACAGAAGGAACATAGGTCAGGGCTACCACTGACAATACTTAAAATGGACATTCTGAGTTTAAAGCCAAATTATTAACTGTGTTTAAGCAGGGGTTTGGCAGAGAACTGTAAAATGCTAAAATCTGCAGGACTCAAAGAATATTCCAGAAATAATATGTTTGGATTTTAACAGTGTTAAAATTAACCTTTAAGTTAGGAGGAGAATCTTTACCTTAATGTTGCGCAGTAAATAGGAAGCTAAATAATATCTAATTGAAAATATAATCTACTCTCGGAGTCTGTTTTTCAGACTGTATCCCAGAGTGGTTTATGACCAATTCTAGAAGCAGAATTGGGAAATAAGAGATGTTGGCTAGAGAAAAATAATATCTACTTGGAGAGAATATTTTAAAAAATAATTATAATCCCTTTATAGTTCCAAGAATATTTTCACATACCTTGTTTCTTTTGAGCTGCAGATGAGACAGGAGACAGATAAGGAAATGCTGCTCTTGCCATTCGCAGAGGGGGTACCAAGGTCAAGGGAGGTCAGTCCACCCAAAGTCAACATCCTGTTTGCAGCAGAGCTGGGACTCGTGACACTCTTCCCCTTCCCCCTACCTCATCCATTTCTGTGTCTACATTCCAAGGTGAAAAGAGACGCCCTTCTGCTCGGGCACGCTGCTCATCTAGGCTCCCGAAGAGGAAGTCACTGGCAAGGGATGATGACGTTCATGTGTAGTCTGTTATTTTAACTACATTCGTAATTTCAACCCAGCTTCAACTCTTCTCAAAGTTATGAGACTTTTCTAATGTGCTAAGGTGATCAGCATCTTACATTGTGAAGAGAGGGGTGTTTACACACAATGTTAAAGTTGAATCCAAACAGAGAACCATCATTTAAATGTGGCTGTGAAATCCTTTAGAGAAAGAACCTCCATTCCTTCACCTGTTTGAAACAGGGCTGATCATAACCTCTTTACTTATGACCCAGGGGGACTGTGAGAGTCAGCTGAGGAGGGTGGGTGAAAACTGGACAGCTTCGTGCACGGCTCTGGGAAGGGCTGTGCCCCCAGGGAGGAATAGAGAGCCCTTACCTCCCAGCGAAACCTAGGACTTGGCTGAGGAGGTTATAGTGCTGCCGCAGTTTCCCTAAGGTGATCAGTTTTTGGTAAACCTCACTAAAATGGTTCAGAGAGGAAAAACAAAAACTAGTAAGCAATCAAAAATAAAGAAGCCTAGAAGGGTTTTTCTGAAAGAATTGCCTCTCATCATGTCAAATGGCAAATGCATATGTGCTTCTGAGCTCGGATTCCTAGACATCACAGATTGCATCCTTTCAGCATATCTGGGAACCGGTAAGTCCTATCCATTCTTGAACATCGCTGGGTTTAAAATAAAACTTTTTATGATGAAAAATTCTAGACAAACACTAAAGAGAAAAGAGCACAATGAACCCACCATTTCCTAGTTTCCATAACTAGCATCTTGCCCAATTGATTTAATCTATTGCTGCCTCCTCTCTTGTTTTGCCACAATATTTTAAACTGTATCCTAGATTCTCATGTTATTTCTCACATATATATACTTCAGCATATATCTTTAAAAAAAAAAAGAACATTTTCTTACATTATCACAGTGTCATTGTCAACCCCAACAAAATTAACAGTAATTGCTCAGTATCCTCTAACACCCAGTTTATATTCAGATTTCCCATATTGTTCCAAAAATGTCTTTTTACAATTGGTTTACTGAACTGGTAACCAAACAAGATTTGCATTTTGTAATTGGTTGTTCTCTTAAGTATCTTTTAATCTAGAACAGACTCCCTCTTTTTTTTTCCCCCACTTGCTATTGACTTGATTGCTAGGGAGGTTGTCCTGCAGAGTCTAAACTTTCTGGATGTGGCTCATTGTACGCTCACGGTAATATTTAGCTAGTTCTTCTTACCCTTATAATTACTCTAGACTAAAAGTTAGATTGATTAGATTCAATTCAGGATCAATATAATTTTTTGGCGACATACTTCACACGTGATGCTGAGTACATCACATTGCATCGCATGCAGAAGTATGTAGTGCCCTGTTGTCCCGCCTGTGGTGGTACCAAGATTGATCAGTGGGTTCAGGTGTGTCAGCCAGGTTCCTCTGCTCTATAGTTCCCATCAATGGTTGCAGCATCCTCTGATGATCTCTGCCTGAATCACTTATTTCACTAGAGGTGTGATTCTATCATTCCTTCTGATTGATAGCTGGAATTATTCTCTACCATAGAACTTTCCCCCATCCAATAGGGTTATTTGGTTACCCTGAAATGTAGTTCATACTTGAAAAATCAGCATTCGTTCTCTTTGATTTTTAGAGTCATGAGTTGTGCCCTAGCAACCGCCAGTGGTAACCAGTGAGTCAGTCTCCCTCCCTCCCTCTCTCTCTCTCACTATGATCTCATGACTTGTTTGGTATAACATCATTAGTTTTTTTTTTTACAGCTTTATTGAGATATCGCTCACATACCATACAATTCACCATTTAATGTGTACAATTCAATGGTTTTAGCTATATTTATATTTATATGATTATACAGCCATCACCACAATCAATTTTAGAACATTTTTCTTTACCCTGAAAAGAAACCCTGTACCCATTAGCAGTCATCCCCATCTCCTACCCCCAGCACTAACCAACCACTAATCTATTTTCTGTTTCTATAGATTTGCCTACTTTTGTACCTATGAGTGGAATTATTATGGTAACTCTATGTTTAATTGAGGAATGACCAATCTGTTTTCCAAAGTGGCTGCACCATTTTACATTCTTACTAGCCATGGATGAAGGTTCCAATTTCGTCACATCCTCATCAACACTTGATATTCTCTGTCGTTTTGATTATAGTCGTCCTAGTGGATGAGCAGTGGTATCTCCTCTCTTTGATTTGCATTTCCATGATGACTAGTGATATTGAGCATCTTTTCATGTACTTATTGGCCAATTGCATATCTTCTTTGGTGAAATGTCTTTTCAAATCCTTTGTCCGTTTTTAAGTTATTGAGTTATAAGATTTGTTTCATCTTCTATCAGATTTGTAGATATTTTCTTCTGGTCTGTGGCCACTAATCTGTCTTCCCTCCCTCCCTCCCTCCCTCCCTCTCTGAATTTTTTGTTCCTCTTTCTCTCTTGCCTTTGCTAAACTTCCCATGTCTGTCCCATTTCCCAAGCCCCGAGCCTTTCAGAAGACCCTGTAACTGGTTTTTATAGAGCAGCGCTAATAGAAATATAATGTGAGGCACACATACTTAAAAAATTTCTAGTAGCCACATTAAAAATTATCAAAAGAAACAGATAAAATGCAATTTTGATAACATATTTTATTTAACCCAGTATATCTAAAATACTATCATTTACATATATAATCAATATAAAAATTATTGTGATATTTTACATTCTTTTTTTCATACTAAATCTTTGAAATCCAGTGTACACTTTATACTTAGGGCATGCTTCAGTTTGGACTAGCTTTGTTTCAAGTGCTCAGTAGCTACATGTGGTTGGTAGGTACTGTACTGGACAGCACAGATCCGGAGACTGATTGTCAGCCCCCATGCTGCTGTGGCAGAGATTGATAACTGCCTCCCAATATTTACTTCATCCTTCTACTTTCATAATAGAACCCCAACTTTTGGATTCTATTTCTTAGCCTCCCCTTCTGTTAGGTGTGGCAGGGCCAAGCTTCTTTGTCATTTGCACAAGATGACCCAGGCTCAATTTGAATATTCTGCTCCAGACCTGGAATCAGCCGTTGATTCACAGAGCCCTGGTTCCCTTTAATGGGAAATACTATTTAGAGATCACAGTCTCACAGTTATGGGTGTTCCTTGCTACTGGATTATCATAGCTTCTTGGCCCTTTGATTGGGCAGAGCTAGGAAATACACACCTAGTTTTAAAAAGAGGCAAAGGATGAGTTCATACTAATATTTACCACTCAAATTTAAGATTACAAGGTTTTTAGTTAAATTATTTGATTTTATATTTGTGTCTTTTCTCTAATTGTGAAAATTTTAGTTTTTCACAACATTAATATAATTGCTATTCACTTTATCCTAATATGTAGATATATTTTATATTTGTGTCTATAACAGAATTTTCAGTAATAATACCAAACCTATCATAACAGTAACATTTTGATGAAGAAAATGGTACAGACCTGGCGTAACTAAGATGGAAGAGCTAATTCTGGGTTTCTCATCGTCAGCACTCTTGACATTTGGGGCCAGAGAATTCTCTGCTGTGGGGCCTCCTGCGCGCTGTACCGTGCTGAGCGGCATCCTTGGTCTCTCCCCGCTAGACGCTGGTAGCATCGCCCCCAGTTGTGACCGCCAAAATAGGTCTCCAGACATTGCCAGATGTTCCCCAGGGAGGGGGGCAAAATCACCCCCGGCTGAGGCTCACTGGACTAATGGAAGGAATGACAGACATTATTTAGAGACAAACTGTCACATCCTCCACAAACTCTCAAGTTTTTTTTAAGAACTCCATAAAATAACTGAACTTGGTTTACTTACACAAAAGGTGGTGTATTATAGAAATTGTTCTGTATTTTTATTTTTTCCATAACAAAATGTTCTGGAGATCTTTCCAAATAAGTACAGAAAGTTCTCCCTCCTTCCCTTTGTAGCTGCGTGTATTCCATCTTGTTCATATGATAATCTACCCCAATCACCTACTGATGGCCATTTGGGCTATTGCTACTCTTTGGCTCTTATAAATAATGTTGCAATGAGTAATGGTGTGCATATATCACTTTGCGTGTTTGCCAGTGTATCTTTGTGGAAGGTTCCTGGAAGTAGAATTGCTGGGTCAAAGGGTTAATGTGCATGAAATTATAGTTGAGATTGCCAAATTTCCCTCCATAGAGGTTGTACATTTTGTATTCCCACCAGTGTCCTGCTTTCATTACTTAACATTATAGTAAGAACATTTCCAACGTCATTAAATAATCCTTGAAAATTGGATTTTGTAATGGCTGCCCAAAATTCCCACATGTGAATATACCACAATTTAATCATTCCTTTCCTGTTGAACATAAAGGATGCTCCCAACTTTCTCTATTATAAATAACACTGAAATGAACTTCCTTGAATAAAAATCTTTGACCAAAATCTAGTTATTTCTTGAGTACAGATTTCTGGAAGTAGGATTGCTGTATGAAAGGGCATAGATTTTTTTTTAAAGTATTTTGCTACACATTGTCCAAGTCCTTAAATTAGGAAATAGTATATTTTTATCAAGAATATTGGGACAGACCTTTATTTTGGCTTCAGGGTCTTAGATGAGGGAATAAACTTAGCTGATTCAAGCAATCTATGCTTGTTGGGGAAATAACTAAATTATACCAAACTATGTAAAAACCCAGTCATAAAATCCCCAAAGAAATTCTTTACGGTTGGTTAGTGGTATTTCTTATCTGCAGCATCTTCCAGGGCACTAGGCTATCATCTGCTGCTTGTTAACTTATCACTTTCCCTAGACAAATCCATTCTGTGTCAAAGGGCTAGTCATTTTCTCCCTTCTCAGCAGTGAGGTGGCGTGCAGCATCTTGGTTTATTCAGTGCTTCTCCTCCGAGGAGCGCCTTCCTTGATCTGTAGCATCACAAAGGACAAGAAGGAAGCAAGAAATAACAGCTCATCTGTGTCATTTGATGTGTAAATTAGCAACAAGAAGAATAACGAATGTTGCATATTTAATATTACCACTTAAAGTAATAGCCATGGAAGAAATGTTTAACGAGCACAGTTAGGGCTAATTTGACCCACCTCAATTGTTGAGTATTCACAAACTCAGGCCTAGGAGTCCAGAGGGAAACAAAATACTGAACAGGGCTATTAAGGCAAATGACATCTTTAGATGTCTATTAAACTTGATGATAGTTCGTACAAAGAAGGTATAAAAATTGTACGTGTGAAGCATGTTGAAACTCATCTTTTCCTTGTTATTTGCAAAAGGGCTAGACATTTCACTATCCCTTTTAAAAATCATCCACCTGGTATGACCACACTCTGGATTAAAAAAAAAAAAATCTTAATATGTAAAGAAAGCATAAGATCCTAGAGATTCTGGCACTGGGAATGTGCAAGAATGTACCCATGTAAACTGACTTCTTCCCATATGGGCTCTCTCCTGTCTGGCTTGAGATTCCTATAGACGTGTATACATGTGATTGAAGGGGTCAGCAGACATAACCCTGGGTTTTTCCGCAGTAGCTCCATGTGTCTCCTGGGCTCTAGGGAGAAGCTGTGCTCTCTGAGGTCCTACCTTTCGGCCTCGTGCCTTGACTGTCATTACCCTCTAGATCAACATTTCTCCAGGAATGGTTCCCCACAGGTCATTATCCAAAAAATAGGATCTAGTGGGATCTAATTTAATTCAGAGATACTGAGTTACAGTTCAACTGATTTCCACCCCGGCAGGACTTCTCAATGCCTTTAAGATGCTATTGTGTGTTGTGACTCTCCAAGAAAAGCTATGAGAAAGCAGTACATTCTATATTTATTTGACCCCAGAATCCCTTCCTTAAGGAGCGTCTCATAAGACCAATGTTCTATTTGGAAACCTTTTGGGAAACAGTGGTTTGCATTAACTCACTCTGATCTGATAATTGCATCTTTCATTGCAATAGCATTCAATCATGCTTTTAGGCTTTTAAAATCTTTTATCATTTTAAAACAGGGACAACTGGCCCCAAATGAAGTCACTTGTTCTAAGCCCACATCATCAAACCGAGACTCAATACTTAACCTAATAGCAGTTTCAATCTCTCCCAGGAATGTAATCTTAACCAGTCAGTCTGGAATTACCTGGTTAGTACTAGTGAGGTAATCCACTGGATAGACTCTGCTGTTCCCCAAAAGAAGGTGACCTTACCCAAAACAATCCACTCTTTGCTCATAACTTTCTTGTTGCATCTCCTTCTGCCTATAAAACATCTTCCATTTTGCACGTGTCTTCAGAGCTCCTTTCTGTTTGCTAGATGGGATGCTCCTGGTTTCCTGAATCATTGAACAAAGCCAGTTAGATCTTTAAATTTACTCATTTGAATTTTGTTTTTTAGCAATAGTATGTCCATGCCTACCAGTGGTCAAATTGCTTT
Organism: Balaenoptera ricei; assembly: GCF_028023285.1. NCBI lineage: Eukaryota > Metazoa > Chordata > Mammalia > Artiodactyla > Balaenopteridae > Balaenoptera > Balaenoptera ricei. The sequence continues at coordinate 67,389,277 of NC_082652.1, forward strand.
GCTTGAAATTTCTTCTCTCCATACAAAGCTTCATTAACCTGTGCAATGATATCAAGTTCATGATCCTCCATATGTGGTTGATGGGTGATTCTGACACAACCAGGAAAAAAGTGTGTGGTGCAGGATTTGGTAGGTGCAGCGGGGCAGACACAGGACTGCCTGGGCAGGAGGTTACTAGGAGTAACCTTGCCCTTGCCCCATTCACACCTTCTCAGTTTGTTTGGTTTCATCAGACATAAATTGATTTCAGCCTGGCCTACTGTGGCATTACTTTATCTTAACAGGGTGCAGGTTGACATGTGAACTGTAATTCTAAAACCAAATTTTAAAAAGTATAAAATTAACATAACCATTTTATAGAAAATTTGAGAATTAGGGAAAAACTACTCATAATTTCACCACTGTGACATAAGTATTATCATCTTTGTATATACCCTAATGGTGAAAATGGTTTGGTTATTTGCTATCATTTGTTGCCTTTGTATCCTTCTGTGGTAATTTTTTTCCCCAAGAGGGAAATCATTTTCACCATTTTGGCTATTTAGAAAAATAATACATGTTCATTATAAAAATCATATTTTATATGCTTTGGTGTTGCTTGAAAGTGCACAGTCCCCCATAACTACACACAGACACCACCCCACGCCCCACACACAGAAACACATGTGAACATTCATGGATATGTATTATTTTGTTCTATGGCCTGTTTTTTTCTTTCACTTAATACATTGTGGACAACTTTGAAAATCTACCTAATTCCATATAGAATCCCACGTATGAGTGGGCCATAATTTATTTGACTTTTCTTTTTCTTGAGGGTTTTAATATGGCACCAGCGCATTGGACCAAGCTCCTTCCACCATGACTCCCAGCACAGACACTCGGTGGGGGGCAGTTTTCCCTTTGACGTTTTAGCTGGAGCAGGGCAGGTATTATCAAAAAGGCTTTGTGTCCTGGTGGACCTCCTCTTCCCAGTCCTTTGTTAGAGAGAATGAGCTTTTCTTGAGGCTTCTGTCTGTGCCTGTTAGCAGTTTGTCAGTGGGCTTCTCCAGTGCCCCGTGTGGGAGGTCTGAGGGAGGCAAAAAAGAAACCTGAGAACACTGCTGTGTCGTTCCGCATGTCCCCCGCTCCCTAGCCCCTCGTCCTCCTCCTTTCCAGTGTCTTCCTATGTTTAGATGCTGTATTACATGCAGTAAATTTTAGTAGTAGTGGTTGGACTAGAGAAGGATGGGCTACTCCATCTTGGCCAGAAGCGAGTCTCTGTCATATTTTTGATTCCCTCTTTTATCATTTTATACATCTTAAACACAATTATTTTATCGTCTGTATCAGTGGAGTTTATTTCTGTTCTTAGTTTCTTCTGCAGACTCTCATTCTTGGTGGTTCGTTATATGTTTCAGAATTTTGGATGGTGAGCTTACATTTAGTGAGGGGAACTCTATCTGTGAGAGTCTTACACGTGTCCTTTCACAGAAAATTTATGTCTGACTGTGTCAGGCTTTGGACAACTGTAAGCTAATTTCTTAGCATAGGGTTTCTTCATCCATCCATGCCAGTGAGGGTAGGTTGGATTCTGAATTATCAGTGAAGACTTTTTCCCACCCCAAAGTATAAGACAAATTCCCTTGGTTCTTTCCGTTGCTAGTGGGGAGATTTTTCTAACCCATCCTTTCATAGAGGATGTGCCATCTGGTTTTTTGTTTTACGTGATGGGCCTTGTTTCTACCTACCATCTTGAATGGGCCCAAGGCCTTCTGTGCTCTGCCACAGGTAGACTTTAAAATCCAAACTTTTTTTGTAACTAAGAGGCAAACACTCAGCCACAGCTTCAATTTCAGCTGCCCAGTCTTGGTTTTTGGCTTCCTCTTCATTTTTAGGGCTTGAGAATTTTGCTGCTTCCTGTGGACTCATTTGTTGTGTATACCAAAAGTGTTTCCTATAATTCACCAAGCTTTTAAAGTGGCTTTATAACAAGAGATTTCTGAATATCTAGTTCATCATTTTGCTGGAAAAAGAAGATTCTCATTTCTTCTCTCAATTATTGGTCATAAATTTTCTGGCAAGAATAATAGGAATATATCTCCTTGTTGGTATTGTAGTAACTCGAAGTAATTGTCATTCTTTATTATAAATATATGATGCTCTTACCCTAACATCAGTAGGACACAGACTGAACTGATGGCTCTCCTGTTGGATCCCCTTGTCTCTTGCTTGTGAGCTCACTCTTCAGAATGAGAAGTGCAGTCTCTGGAGATTAGAGGCCCCCTATGGAGACTACATCTTTCACCTCATCTTCAAAAGCACTGCCCAGCCAAGTGAGTTGAATAAATCATCCCTTTAAATCATCATTTCCTTTTTTTTTTTTTTACTAAAGATGAAAATAGAATGCTTTATTCCCAAGTTGATGCTTGTTTTCTCTGTTAATTCGAACAAAGGACGCTTATAAAATGCTAATTTTCAACAAAGCAGATTTACCTTCATAAATAAAGACTGGGCTTTAAGGAAGCAGATCACTTACATGAAGCCAGTAGCCCTGAACTGAAAGTTTATTCATTCACTCAAGTAGTATCTATTGAGTACCTACTGTGAGTATTCTGCATGATGGAAGGAGGGTGAACCCAAGATACATGGTCCATGATCCTTGGCCTCCAGAGGCTGGCTATCTGATGGGACAATGGGTGAGATATAAACGCAAATAACTAAGAAGTGAGGATACAGCCAGCCATGTGGCTGGTACAGACAATAAGTAGAATAAAATTATATCGGGAAGAGGCCATTTCTGATTAAAGATATTTAAAAGAAAAGGGGGTAGAGAGCACTTGAACTGGACCTGTGAAAAGGACCTGGCTCTTGGTAGACAAACTGGAAGTTCCAAGTAAAGAAAATGACCTGAGTACATGCTCAACTAGGATGGCAAAATGTAGATTCAGATAACGGCCAACAGAGCAGTTTGGCCCAAGTGGGAAGTGTAGGTAGGAGTCAACTTACGCAGAGCTCAGTGCAGGAGACAAAGTAAACCTCAGTGCTTTATTCATTGACTCCCTGTCATCTACCAAAGAATACAGTTCCTGAATCTGCTTTTCAAGGATTGCCGCGATCTCTGACTTCACGTTGGTTATGGACATACTGCAAAGACTTTGCCTACAAAACTGAAGGTTGCTTTTCTCTTGTCACACTGAGATGGTTTGAACTTAATGTTTTCACTATGGAATGAACAAACTAGAATTATGTTTGATTTCCAAATTCTGTTAAATTTGGAATGATCATTATCCCAGGAACAACACAGTTTAACAGGGGAGACAGGCCAAGGGCTGAGGAAGGGCCCGGAAGATTTGGCGCGGGGAGCCCAGGTGCTCAGGTGCAAGGCCACCTGGCCCATGCAAGCTGTCTGGGTGACCAGTGGGCGCTGCCACCTTGTATATAGCAGTGGGCACCGGTCCAGTGGCCAGACTGTGAGGTCTGTGAGCCTCACTGTGTCACAGTCACTCTTGCTGGTTGCTTTTGACCTTCGAGGTGATGGAAGTACCAAATGACCAAGATAAAGGAGATGTGAGAACAGAATAACTTGGGTGTAAAAATCAAAATGTAGCAGCTAAAGGGAGTGTTTTCTGGTTGCTGCAGGTTAAATTTTTTCACATAAATATATTGGCATAAAGAATGATTCCTGGGTACATTCCATTTGTCCTTCGTTTCCTCCCTTGTATGATTATATTACTATTGATGTCATTAAAAGTGCATTAATCAGGCTTGGCTGTCAGAGAGTTGCACTTATTTTGTGCCCACAAGCAGTTTTGAGGTAAATCTCTTGCTTTAGGGCATTAGCTGATCAATACAATCATCTATAGTGAGGGATTGTTTTCCCACCTCCCTCTGCCTGCCTGCATTTTCCTAGGGCATTCGGGGATCTGGTCTTCCTTTCAATAAGAAGTCCCCCTGGCTGGGATGAAGAGGCCAGAGGTGCTCCCACCAAAGAGCCTTCCTTCTGCAGCCCCTGCCCTTTCAGGAGGGGCAGCTGGTCCAAGGAAAGGCCTTGGGGGAAATAGGGCAACTGCTCATCAACCCAGCACTGCCATTTCCCCAGCTTATTCTCTCTTCCTTCCTAGTTTTAGCTTCAGGTTCCCAAGTCTTATTTTACTGTTAAAGTTTACAGGACCAACATTCCTGCAGTCCAAGGCCCAAACCTCCCAGTTATTGCCTATTATTTACATTGAAGTAGGGAGTTTGTCATATTCATTTCTGTGTATCGGAGACTCAGCAGTGACAGTACACTTGGCGGGTGGGCAATGTTTCTGGACCGAATTCCTAAATGTGAGTCTAATGGTTTCTCTTCTCTGTATCTCCCTGACCCGCCCTCCTTTTGTCCCCCCTCACTCACCTCCTCCTGCCACTAATCGAGGCCCAGCTCTCTGCTAACTGTCTAAAACAGCTCTGAATTTACTCAGACATATCAGGTATTCAGTCAAGTTTATCTTCTTGGAGGCACATCTTCCGGAGCCTTCTCACCTTCTCCAAAATGAGCGGATTGTCCTCTGCACCCTAGGCGCCCCCCCACCCCCCGCGTCATCCTGGAGGTTTCCTTCTCTCTCTATGTCAGACCCTCCATTTCTTGGAGCCCATGTGGCCCTTTGGTTTGATTTCTCTCTCCCTTTGGTCCTCCAGTACTTTCCCAATAAAGGGTACATGGGAGGTAATATTTTTTAGGCTCTGCATATTGAAAATGTCTTTATTCTATCCTCCCACTTAATTGATGGTTTGATCAAGATACAGATTTCTACACTGGAAATTATTTTTCCTGGACTTCCCTGGTGGCGCAGTGCTTAAGAATACACCTGCCAGTGCAGGGGGCACGGGTTCGATCCCTGGTCCAGGAAGATCCCACGTGCTGTGGAGCAACTAAGCCCGTGCGCCACAACTACTGAACCTGCGCTCTAGAGCCGAGCCACAACTACTGAGCCCACGTGCCACAACTACTGAAGCCCGTGTGCCCTAGAGCCTGCGCGCCACAACTACTGAGCCCATGTGCCACAACTGCTGAAGCCCGTGTGCTCAGAGCCCGTGCTTTGCAACAAGAGAAGCCACTGCAATGAGAGCCTGCGCACCGCAACGAAGAGTAGCCCCTGCTCGCCGCAACTGGAGAAAGCCCGCGCGCAGCAACAAAGACCCAACGCAGCCAAAAATAAAAATAAATAAAATAGTTAATAAAAAATTATTTTTCCTCAGAATTTTGAAGGCATTGCTCTATTTTCTTTTAATATCTCACATTGATGATGAGAAATCTTATTCTCCATTCATTGGATGCAATCTGTTTTTCCTCTCTGGAAGCTTTTATGATCCTCTGTTCGTTCTCAGGGTTCTGAGATTTCACCGTGATGTGACTTGGGGTCTCCCTGCTGTTACTGTGCTAGTATCAGGCCAGTTACTGAGGCACAGTCTCCAGAGTCTCAGTGTTTGGGTTCAAGTCCAGGGCCGCCATTCACTAGCTTTGACCTCAGGCAAGCTACTCGACCTCTATGCCTCAGTTTCCTCATCTTAAATGAAGATATTACCTACCTCATAGGTAGGTTCTGAGAATTAATTAATATCTGGAAAATGCTTGAAACAGTACCTGCCACCTGGTGAGTGCTATTTAAGCACTAGCTTTTATTAATATTTCAAACGTAAAAAATAATTTCCTAGAGCTCTGCAAAGTTCCCTTGACCCTGTGTCTGGAATATAAATGTTGGCCCTGAGAGGGGGCGTGGTTGTGCACGTGGCTGTCTCTGATGAGATGAATTTCAACAGGGTGAAGCTGATAAAGAACAAAGCAAATGCAAAAAAGAAATAGGTAATTGTTATTGCCGGGAAAGCAGCCCTGGAGTGGATTCTCAGCTCAGGACGGGAGGAATAATAGGTAAAGAAAAGACACAATCTTTTAAGAAACCTGGTCGCTCCAGTTTAGGATTCAGATATGCTCCCTGGAAGGGTATTTTCATGTTTTCAATTTAAAAGGAAATATCATGACATAGATTCAGAGTAAGAAAAAAGGGAGGGTGCTTTGGAAATTCTCGGTGTCTTTATGAGTGAGAAAATCTGGTGGTGATGTTTTCATTGTTACTCTTTATTATCGGCTAAGCCAGACCAACACACAGGCATTTCCTAATTTCTGTGCTAGAAAATCAGAGAGATATTTCCCTCCCATCTAGGAGCTTGAAATTTTAACATAAAAAGAGTTCACAAACTCACACTCAAAAATGATCTGTTTTTAATAGGAATGGTAACTCAAGGTAACCAAAGAGCCCCAGTTAATGAGGGAAAGCTCTACTTTACATAATAATTCTAAATAATCATTTGGAATGGAAAAAAGTTTTAAATCACCATTTTGCACCACTCTCATGAAACAGTTGATTCAAAGATCATCAACAGATGTTAAAACCACTAGTTGAAAGGAATGGGGAAAGGGGTATTCACATGGTGCCAAAGTACTGTATGTAGAATATTTACTCCTTACAAAGAGATGCTTGAGAGACCGTCCAATGAAGAGAGCTGTGGTCACCAGATGATCTCAGTAATTAAACATCACATCACTAGCAGTGAGACACACCAACATTGGATTCCAATGTAATGAATGCGAAAACATATTATCTATGAAATATACTTGCCAAAAATGTTTATCCTGATTCTGATTAAGCTTTGAGGTCTAACTTCCGTCTTGGAGGACAGGGGATACAGGAACCAGTTACATGATACCATGAGGAAAACATCAGATGAATCCAGAATGTGGGACATTGTACAGCTAGCCTTACCTATTCAAAAAGGGGCCAAGGCAAGGAGACTGCTTTGGATTACAAGAGATTTAAGAGACATAATCATATGTAGTGCATAATCCTTGATTGAATGTTGGTTGGGAAAACTGTAAGAGATATTTTGGGGGTGATTGGAGAGATTTTAATATGGAATGGGCATTAGACATACTATTCAATCTGTGTTAATTCTGTTAGTGTCATAATGGTATTCTAGTTATATAAGGAAATGTCCCTTTTTTGGGAAATGCATACTGAAGCATTTGGGGGTGGGGTTTCATGATGTAATTTACATTGAAATAATTTAACAAGAATAGATAAATATATATGAAGCAGATACGGCAAAATGTTAACTGTTGTTGAATCAAGATGGTAGGTATGTGGATATTTGTTGTTTTATTCTACTTTTCTATTTGCTTGAAATTTTTATATTAAGAAATATAAGGAAATGGCCTGCAGATGCAAAATTGCATAAACCTGGCCTGATAGTGTTTTGGGAGGCCAGGAATGAGTGTTTCAAAGGGCCACATTTGCACTGGGCGCCCAGGAAGGAGCATTTGCACTTTACTTCACCAGAGCAATGGGGTGAGATAGTCATTCAGTCCAGAATATATGAGAGTTTTGGAAGAATTAGCATACTTCCCAGAGTGCCCAAGTTATGTCAGGAATAGTGTACTCATTGGCAGGATCAGGTTGAATAATTGATGTTACAACTGCAGTGGGAATGCTCGTTTGGTTGTTGTTAGCTGGATTTATTCCCCCTCAAATTAAGTCACCTAAAATTACCTCCTTCACATGAGGTATTTGGGGGATGTATTTTTTCTTTCTCTTTTTCTTCCTTCCTTCCTCCCTCCCTATCTCTTTCTTTTTTTCTTCTTTTTAACTATTTGTTTCTCCCAAACAACATGAAGTAATGGTCCTATCCACTCAGACACAGATGTAGAGTAACAGTTAAGATGCAGGATTGGTTCCTGCTAAATTTGTTCTTGAAATATAGTTGTTGCTTAAGAAGTGACTTACTGCCCCAACCAGTTCCTTTGTTTTGGACGTGACTCAGGGAGCTAGACTGTGCCATGTTGCGGCGCCTGGAGAAGAGGATTCTGGTGGACCTCCCGAGCCAGGAGGCCAGGCAGGCCATGATCCACCACTGGCTGCCCCCCGTGAGCAGGGGCAGCGCCCTGGAGCTGCGCGCGGAGCTGGAGTACAGCCTGCTGAGCCGGGTGAGCTGCCTGGGGAGGTGCCTCGGCCGAGGGGCCGCCCCGTGACCGTCTTCTCAGCAGGGTCTTCTCAGCTGTTCGGAGCCTTGAGTCACTTAGAAAAGATCCAAGCTGCCCCAACAATGCAACAGGCCTCTCCTTCATGAAAGACCGAGCTCTTTGTCCCTCGGAAACATTCAAGCAGAGAGAGAGATGTGATAAAGTGGAAATGGCATAGGGTTTAGACTCAGAGGACCTACGGTCAGATTCTGGCCCTGCCACTTATTAGCTGTGTGCCATCAAGGAAGTCACTCCCTCTCTGAGCCTCAGCTTCTTTATCTGTGAAATGGGTAACAGGCCACAGAGGATTACTGTGATGATTAAATGCAAGTCTTTCACAAAAGGAAAAGCATGTTACCCCCATGCCCACTGGTGTCATTGCCTCCTTGAGGACACCTGAATGTGATGTTCTCTGAGGTTCCTTAAAGGCAGGTTATAATCCTATTTACAAAAACAAAAGTGTCTACCAAATTTTGCCATCCTTGAATTTGGGCACAAGGGCCCCAGTAGGCTGGCTTGGGTGGGCCAGTCGTCACCAGCATCTCACCACCTACGTTTGGGTGGTGTTAGGAAGTTGTTTGTTGCCCAGATCCTTAGGTTATCCAAACACGTTAGCAGCCTCTCTCCCCCTAAACACTATTTATCTGGGAATCTTTATATAGTGTCCATGCCATGGGTGACAGATACAGAATCCAAACAGGGGCTCTGACACCCCATCCTGCCTGTAAGAATGTAACCACCACCAGCATTCTGCCTGCTGCCTAATGGCTGGGTTTGCGGCTGTTTCAGGAGATGGAGGGCTACTCGGGCTCGGACATCAAGCTAGTCTGCAGGGAAGCAGCCATGCGGCCTGTGAGGAAGATCTTCAATGCCCTTGAAACTCAGCAGTCAGGTATGGTGAGGATGACAGCCAAGGTGCTCTGGGAGAGAAATTTGTTTTTAAAAATGGAGCTTTCACCAGCAGGTGGCGCCTTGCCCCTGCTCTTTGTGGCTTGTTACACTGGCACTCGTTCTTTGGTCAAAAATCCTCCTTCAGCACCCAACTCCTTCCTCCTCTGCTGTTCTGTTTCGCATCAACTTTGCCCCCAGATAATAAACTCTTTAGGGCTCGGGGTTTTATTTCCCTGGCACACTATGTTGGGCTGGATCCATTTGTGGCACTATATAAATATTAAATAATACTTTATAATGACACATTTAAGTCACATTTTGTGTATGGGCTTCAGGGGCTGAGTTGCACATTAAAGACTTTTTTCCCCAGCCCTCTTTAGTCTTGCCTGTTGCTGCATTAACCATTAAGAATGCTGCATTATGCATTGTCTTGAAAGAAGGTCTATCAGTGTTTCAAGAGCATTGATCACCATTAGGTAGACTGTTGTGCTGTTCCTCTTGTGTTTTTATCTAGAGAGCAGCAGTTTACCTGGGATCCAGCTGGATACAGTGACCACTGCTGACTTTTTGGATGTGCTAGCCCACACCAAGCCTTCAGCAAAAAATCTGACTCAGAGATACTCAGCCTGGCAAAGCGAGTTCGAGTCTGTGTGAAATCACATTTACCCTGACTTGGCCACAAAGACAACTACAGAGGCCTCCTTGTTAATTAGTGTAAGTGGAAGAACATTATGCTTGGAATAGAAAACAGAAAATTATTCTTGAAGACTGGATTTGGACAACTGTACCATTTTGGAAATATATATTTTCATGGTCGACGTCAGCAAAATATTGAAGATTCCAATTACAGGTATGTGTGCTATGAGGTCTTGCAACGGAGACTTTTCTCACAATGAGATTCCATAAAATTTAGATGAATAATTTCTTGTAGTGTTCCTCATTTGTGAACTGGCATTTTCATTTTGAAAAACACGTGGTACGGAAAGTTGTGTTGGGATGCACAGGGTGGTTCTGAGTTGGGGAGCCAATCAGAAGCTAAGCTTGACAGACCATCTGACAGCTGACAGTTCAAGGGTGGATAAGGGTGGGAGCAAGGAAAAGAAACAGCGTCTGCTTCTCTTGACAATATTCTGAATCTCATCTCCTCTCCCTGATTCTGACTCCAGTCAGTTTTATCAGCAGAGCAAACCCCTACCAGACTAGCCCCACTCAGGAATATCACTGGCCCATCTCTGGAGATGAGCTAATAGCAGTGGTAACAAGCATCCCACTATCACTACCTACCAGTTGCAGTGTTTTGAGTTCTGGCCCCTAATAACATCTTCACATCTCACATCCTGTGTGTTCTGCCCTTCTCTTTCCATTGCCACAGCTCCTGATTGGATCCAAAACTTAGGATGGGGTACCTGAGCTTCTAGAACAGTCTTCCCTGCTCTTAGGCTCCTCCACGTCTCCTTATGGGGTTGGAAACAGCTAGAAACATCTCATTTAGAAACCCACAATCTGAGGCATCTACTTTCAACTCCTGGTAAATTGTGAAGGCTTCCACTAAGTAATGCCACCCCTTCCCCCGCTTAGAATTTTCCTGTGGTCACCTTCTGTTGTCTCCCTTGCCTTGTTTTCTTCATCCCTGCAAGGCCGACTCCTCCAGAGAAGAAAACACTTCCAGGAAAAGGGACATTTTGGCTAAATAGTCCAAAGTATTTCACCCTTTTAAACAAAAACATTTTGGGGTTTTGATTATTTTGAATAGAATATTCTCAAATGCCTCTTAAAATATTTTATGGAAAATGTAGTCAAATTGAATGAGTTTAAAAGAAAACAAAAAGACATTTCATCTTAGTCGAAGCTCAGCTGAAACTTCTTCATGGTCACTACGTAGGACCCTGTGAGCACTGCTGATATGCAGACATGGAGGTCTCTAATCTCAATGGCCTAGACTGCTGTGCTGTTCAATCTCCAACATCTGCCGTCTGTGCTTTTGGGTTATTTTCTTTGTCAGGCTGTCAGCTGACATTTCTTATAGCTGTTAGTCCATTTGCTTGTGGCCTTTGCCACCCTTTCTGATTTCATAAAATCTCAAGTGGATGGAACCTCAATTATAGCTAATTTGCTGTGGTTGGAAAGCAGGCAAGTGTGCACTATACGTGTACTTAAGAATGAACAGGCAGAGGGGCAGAGGAGGGCTCCCGTGGACAGCATGCCTTGTGACGATAGGGTTGGGCCCTTTTGGCTTACTGCCCCGGAGTTCCTGATTCCGTTCAGGTAAGTGTGGTTTGGCCATCCCTCCCAGCACATACCGGTAACCTTCCACTTCCAAAACCCACCTCCACATCCTCCCTCCATTCCTTTTAAGAATCTCCAAGTTCATCTTTGTAACACTTCCACCTACATTCCATCACATAGTCCATCCTTCTCTCCTCATTCCTTGGAAAGTCTGTCTACAAATGATCACGCACATATGTTTTTAGGTCATGCCTTTATTTTGGTGGCTTATCAGTATTATACATTATCTAATGACTTCCTGCTTTGGATGAAATGAAATATAGCCTTTTCATCCCTTTGCCCCATCCCTACCACACACACGTCTTTCCCTAATCATCCCCAAACAGTTACTACAGTTTTAGGTTAACTCAATAATCAATATTTTTATGATATTTTTCACCGTACATTGTTTACTGAAGAGCCAACTAGTGGATTAGGATTACATTTCCTTTCTTGTTGAGTTTTGTCTTTCTTGGAATTAATAACTGCCTCGTTTTTTTCATTTGCTTAATTTTCTAAGTATTTAATTTTGGGGGCAACATTTTCATATCTGTCAGATACCCATCAGTATTGTCTTCTAAATGGCCAAACATATCAGATTAACTTTCAACTCCATGCCCACGCTCTCTGGTCCTGGTTGTAAGGGGAAGGGGACCAGACAATGGCTGCAGAACAGAGATTTACCTAATCCCGTTTTCAGCCCTGCCTCTCAGCCTGGCCCACCACCGTGTCCAGTGTCTCCAAGGCCTGAACGTTCATAGTTCCACTTCTCCAGAGCGTAAACCCCCCACTCTCCTGCCTGGCTGAGGGTGTGTACCTGGCTGCTCAGGGTGGGGAGGGTTTCTGGGGCTCCAGCCACTTTCCCAGCTTTGAACCAATTCCTTGCTTCTCAACCTTGCCTCACACCTCAGGACCTCTCTACCCAGTGTCTGCAAGCCTTGAGTCTTCGAGGTGATGTTCTACAGGATGAATTTTGGTTTTTTTCTTTGCGTTGATTTTAGTTGTCAACACTCCATCATCCTTTCCATCTCCCGAATTACTGAACCCTGCCATCCACTGCTGTCTCCTCTACCATTCGCTTGTGGGTTGTCCTTGTTGGTTTATAACATCTTTATTCCTTTCCTCTTCTTTTAGTGGGGCTTTGAGAGAGATCAACTAATACATGACTAATCTACTGTTTAGAGTCTCTGGTTATTTTTTTAAAAGTAGACTAAAAGTATATCTAAGTTTATAGGGATATAGGAGATTGGCCTGTTAGTTGTTGGTGGAAATTTGAACTTAATTCCACATGTGGTATTTTCTTCTAAAGCAGAGGTCATAACTCAAATGCTATAGGAACTTGGAACATAGTTACACATGGGTAAAGGAAGACAAGGAAGAGGTGGGGGACTGTGGCGAACTGGAGAGGTCAGAACTATCCAAAGATAGCTCAATTTCCCAACTAGAAGATATGTATCTAGGAGTTGGAGCTACATTCTGCTGTCTTCCTTAGTGATTTACTCCCAGGGGCATTTAAAAATATTTGGGGGACTTCCCTGGTGGCGCAGTGGTTAAGAATCTGCCTGCCAAAGCGGGGGACACGGGTTCAAGCCCTGGTCCGGGAAGATCCCACATGCCGTGGGGCAACTAAGCCCGTGAGCCACAACTACTGAGCCCGTGCGCCACAGCTACTGAAGCCCGTGTGTCTAGAGCCCGTGCTCTGCGACAAGAGGAGCCACTGCAATGAGAAGCCCGTGCACCAAAACGAAGAGTAGCCCCCGCTCGCCGCAACTAGAGAAAGCCCGCGCACAGCAACGAAGACCCAACACAGCCAAAAATAAATACATAAATAATTTAAAATAAATAAAATAAATAAATATTTGGTTTTCTCAGGCACATCAGCCAGTGAAACAAACAGGCATTGAGATGTGTATGACATTAAACACAGGAAAAAGATATCAAAATCTGTTTCATTTTAACAGATGCGGTTTGAATTATGATAAACGATTTCTGGTGCTCTGGCACCTCGCCTCTCAAGGACAGCAGCATGCTTTGGGTAGTAGGTCTTGATGGCTGGTGTAACACAAAGTCAGCAAAGGCCCTGTGCATTTACGCCGGGAAAGGCTTTTGTGACTTATGTCAAAGAAACTCAATAATGCAAACATGGCTGGCTCTATGCAAACAACTGCTAACAGGACGAAAGTACTCTGCTGCCCAAGGCAAGTGTTTTAATGAAATAGATTAGTGCAGTTTTAAAAATTCTTTATTATAGGTGCCCAAGGACTTCAGTTTCATCCTACGTGAACCACCATTGATCCAAAACCAACTGAACATAATCAGTGCAGGTGTTTTGACTTTCCTGTCCAACTCGCTCCTGTAATTTTTCAGTGTAGGGTTAAGAGTGAGATGACGACACTTGTCACTCCAGGGCAGTTTCTGATATCCACAACAGCAGGTGTTTGATGGAACCGTCACTAGGGAGGTGGGCCAGCCCCCTTCTCCTTTCCAGGCATTACAATCCGCTCTGACAGGGGTATAGAATGGTGGGTAGGTAGAGCCACTGCAGAACTAGCTGATTCTGGACGTGTGAGAGTTAAGTGGGTTCAACAACCTTGTCTCCCCACCAGACTGGTCCTTCACCCTCCTCCTCACCCAGCTCACAGCAGATGCTCAATAACCACCTCCTGACAATGGGCATTCTCTAATGCCCTTTCAAGTCCTAAGATGTCACTTGGTCCCTTTTCTGGGGCCAGGACAGGATTATAGTAAAGCTGGTACAAACACTATCCTTGGGGTCAGTACCACAAGACAGCCCCTGAAATGTAATGGCTGGAAAATAAAGTCCTTTACGTACTTCGGTTATTAAATCTCCTCCATGAAGCCCGAGGCAAACCAACCAGCTGAGCTGGGAATGTTTACAGTAACCTCGACCTAAACCAAGATTTCTATTTATCCTCACGAACTTCACACCGTGGAAAGGTCAGTTAGAAAGTCCTATATAATGTTTATTAAGTAAATAAAATAGCCAACTAAGATTTTAATGGCCTAGAGGGCCAAGTGAGAATGGAGGAAAAGTAGAGCAGCCGTTTCTCTTGGCTGGCTCGTTACACGCAGCTGGGTTACCCCCTCCTGCCACTCACCCATCAGTGATGTCTACTGCTTGGCTTTAGCTCTCACCTGTCTCCAGAGCATCAGAGCCATCATTTAAGTGCCTAACGGGCCTCGCCTATGGGCAGCAAGTCTAAAATGAAACATTTTCTCCTCCCTACCCACAGCTATACCCTCTAGCATTCAATTCCTGTAATATTTACAGCTAATTTTGAGTTGTCTGGTGACGGCCTGAGTGCCCATCTGTGTTGTAGCACAGACAGAGTCCTGTCTGGTGGGGGGAAGAGACGTTCGAAGACCTAAGTATAATCTAACAACTGCTCCATGGCACGAAGGAGGGAACACTTCATCCATCCTGCAGTCAGGACCGCGTCACAGAGGAGGGAGGCACGGAGTCTACACACTGCCTGGGGTATTCTCCTTGGCTCCTCACCTAGTAAGGGCCCTCCAGGCAAAATCCTTCCCTTAAATGTTTATTTCCTAGCAGGTACTTTGCACACAGCAGCTAGCAAACCCTTGATGACGCTTGGGCCAAGGAATCACTGACCCAGGTGCCGGGGAACAGGCCACTGGTGAACACGCCCAGCAGCCCCTCTTGCCTGCACGCTGGGCTTTTCTGTGTGGCTCCGGCCTGAAGGAATTTAAATGTAGCAGAATGTCTCTCTTTTTTAAATTCTCAGGAAGACTTTCCCCACTGAACTGACTGTAGAGATGAATTCTACCAACCTTTTCCAGATCGTTAAATGCAGATACTCCTGCTACATCTGTGTCATCATCGCAAACAGGCAACACTTAACATTCGTCCGACTCTATTTAAAGTCCTTGATATACGGGTTGTGCATTTAACCCTCACAACAAGCCTACGTGGTGGGCACTATGGGTATCTCCACTTTACAGAGAAGGGAAAGGAGGCAGGAGTGGCTAGGGGAGTTGCCCAAGGTCACCGAAGGGAAGTGCTGGCCAGGCTCCCTGCGCTGTGCCCCCAGTCACCGCACCCCTCCTTCTGATCTGAGGTGGTGCCCTAGCACATCTGTCTTTTGCACTCTAGGATCCTTAAGGACTAAGTTGGGGCATCTGCAAAAACAAGAAAAGTGTTCACCAAACTACCAGAAGGAGAGGGAGCAGCCATTTATTTAGCCTTGCTCCCTCCCATCCAAGACCAAGCTGATCTCTAAACAAGCATCAAAACCCGAAGCTCACTAACACTGCTGTGTGCTTCAATAAGGTGAGCACCATGATAATGGACAATTACAAGCTAATAATCCAGTGCCCAAGAGCCCAGTAAAACAATTGCAAAGGCCCAGGATCATGACAGTATGCAAATGCACTAGGAAAATCATTACCTATTTAGTCCCCTTCATTTTGGTGGGTTTAACATGAGAAGAAGAATCCATGCTGCAAGATGAGATTTCATTTTACAGCCGTAGTAACCAAGTACATAAAAGCTTGAATCTGTCCCAATAGCTTCTGAAAGATTTTTCCCATAGTGTCAGAGGCAAAAATAATGAAATCTTGCAAATGTACAGTTAACAGGACCCGGGTGGACACTAACCTCAAAAATGTACGGTCTGTAAGCATCAAAGGCTTGATGTTAGTCTCTGCACTGTTCCTGTTAATAACAATGTCTAATTAAAACATCTGTAAAATACTGATAGTTTTAATTTTACATAAAATTTCCAAAACAACTGTTACACAGTATAATAGGTATCTGCAATGAATAGGTTATTAATGGAAATATTTTAAATTAAAATCAGGTTCTAAATTTAAATTACTCATCTCTGGCTAACGAAGAGAAAAAGAAGTCACCTGTGCTGGAAATAATACAGTAGCTAATCTAGTTTTCAACATCTGTTAAAGCAAATTCACTCCTTCACTTGGGCTAAAGGACACTGTATTTTGTCTCTTCTGTCCTGTACCCCACTTGGCACTTCTGATGGATTTCACAGTTGAACTCAGTATTAAAACTACAGCCTAATGCACTCTTCAGTGCAGTACTTTATAACTTAAAAAACACCATTCAACTTTATTCAGAGTCTGAACCCCTCCAATTTACCAGTGAGGAGACAGCAGAGAACAAGCTCCCTGCAGCAGACTCTTCCCCAGTGCCGCTAACCTGATGAATATTTTAAAAGGAATGGCACAAAATCTCAGCTTTCCCTTTCTTTGGATCTCATCTTCTTTTTTTTTTGTTTTGTTTTGTTTTCTAATTTTTTTGGCTGCGGTGGGTCTTCCTTGCTGCACGCAGGCTCTCTCTAGTTGCAGCAAGTGAAGGCTACTCTTAGATGCAGTGCACAGGCCTCTTATTGCAGTGGCCCCCCCTTGTTGGGGAGCACGGGCTCTAGGCGTGTGGGCTTCAGTAGTTGTGGCGCACGGGCCTAGCCACTCCACAGCATGTGGGATCTTCCCAGACCAGGGATCGAACCTGTGGCCCCTGCATTGGCAGGCAGATTCCCAACCACTGCGCCACCAGGGAAGTCCCAGATCTCATCTTCTTTTACGAAATAAAAGGGATGAGCCAGGCTTGGTGTCTGGCTGCAATTCAATACCTTTCTTTCTAATTACTGCCCAATAAAAGAGGGTTAAATGGTGACCAAGCCTGAGTGGTCTCTGTCTGTCCATGCTGGCATTAAGCTGTTGAGGGATTCTTGCCAGACAATGAAAAGCTGCGTTTCAGGTTGCTTCTGATTCACATAATGGCTCACAGTAGATGCTGCAGAATGTGGTCCACGGCATGCGGGAAGCTGTCACAAGTTAAGTAAGGAGCTGGATTAATTTTTTCTTCGTCTGCTGCTCGGTATTTCCCTGAAATGAAAGTAAAGCCAGTGAACAAAGGCTACTGGTAGAACACCAGATTAATCACACCCTGTGAGCACCTGGGACACCAGGGACCACCCTTACAATGATGAGAGAATCAAGGTCTCCACAGCTCCCAAGGCACCTTTTATCCAGGCTTCAGGAATGCCATGAGGCAATTCAAAGCAAGGTCATATTCAGCATTTCCCAGGCCCTCTGGTCTTTCACGATGGACAGTCACAGGGACTGGGTCACCTGAGAGCTAAGGGTGCCTTCGAATCTCCTCAGCTGGTGAAATCATTTTCTTCCCCCAGCAGCCCTACAGATAGGGATGGTGATTAAATCAGTGCTTTTAAATGAAAGCCCAGACCCCACAGGGCAGAGGCCTTGTCAGCTCCAGAGGGTGACTGGAAACAGCATGAGCTGCTGCCAAACAGGAGCCCTGCGAGCGGGCAAATGAGGGCGCCCGGGGGTGGGGGGGGAAGGAAAGATGGGTGCTCACGGTGCTCACAGGCGGGCCGGCAGCACAGGCGGGCCGGCAGGGCACCGATGGGTGGGCCTGCTGCCGAACTCTCCCTGGACTCTGCAGTTCAAGACCCACAGCTGAACAGCGCAGCACGGTCACAGACTCTTACACATGTACATCAGACCATGCATGGCCCCTGTTTAAACACCCTTAATGTGTTCCAATGCCCTTCAGAAAGAACCCCGTATCTCTGTTGTTGCCCACCAGGCCCCTCAGTCACCCGGCCCAGGACCCCTCACCTCAGCACGTGCCACTCTCACCAGCTGCAGTGCTGTGCTGGACACACCTGCCGCTCCCTCTGCCTGGGACATTCTTCTCAACTGACAACCTCCTTCAGGCTTCGGGTCAGTCCCACCTTCCCATCCAAATGAGATCCCCTCCCTGTTATTCTCTCTCTCTCTCTCGGTACCCTGTTCTTTGTCTCCACAATATTTATAACAATTTGTAATTATATATTTATTTGTTTAATGTGTGTCTCACATCTAAGACTATAAGTTCTCTAAGAGCAGGGACTATGTCTGTTTTGTTCCCCAAGGTATTCCCAGCACCTGACATAATGACTAGCACGTGGTGAGCATTCCATAGCATTTTAGGAAGGAAGAAAGGAAAGAAGGAAGCAAGGAAGGAAGGGAGGGAGGGAGGGAGGAACACTGTTTTAGACGAGGCCTTGGGGGAACGAGGCCGACTGCCCCGTAGTCTCAGCGCTGCCTCTGCACTTGCCCTTTCTCCTCACTCCCTCATCCCCTTTTCTGTGATCTCTGCTATTTATTCTTCTGCATTTTTCAGTATTCTCTGTCTAAATCTGGGTTCCCCAACAATAGACCCACCACTTTCTACAATCCCTTCTGTTTTCTATAACTGCTCTTTAAGAGGCTTTGTTCAGCAAACACCAAGCCTGAAAACCCCCCTTCCCCAACTTGACAATGTGGTGGTGAAGATGCTTCCTGTCCTGGCTTGCTGACTGTGAATTCCTACAGGAAAGGAGCCAGCATCTAACGTACAAAGCTAACTTACTTTAGCGTCCTCAAGGCACCTGTCCACAGTATGGTCCATACAGCAAACTCTACTGCTAGTTTTTCCTCAAGCTTAAATCCCATTGAGTATAAACTCCTTTGCAAGGTTTCTGCTTGTTCTCACAGGTAAGTTAATGACTAACTTTTGCTATACCACCCACTTCTTGGAGCCAGTGGTCTAAAGGCAAATGTGTGAAAGTCAGGTTTCTTAGCCATAAGCTTCCAGAATGCTTCTGTTTAGTCTGGCTCTGCAAGTGGGGTTTCTACAAAGTACAAATTGACACAGTGGCTCATGAATGTGTGATAGTTCTAGCAACGTGCATTTTGTCTGGCATATGGCAGATGCTCAATAACGTTGGCTGAGTGAATGAAGCAGGCCACCATCACTCAGGCCTGACTCAGTGTGGCAGTCTATACTTTCCTGGACGAATAAATGGTGAATGGAGGGAGAATGCAGGAAGCCATGTTGACAACAGTGGACAAAGGGTGATCCCATCTTTTCTAGGTGATTGTTTTACATGCTAAACAGAAATAGATTCTAGTTATGGCTAGTCAAAAGTCTTTACTAACAAATCGTGGAGCAAATGTATATTGAGCATCTATCATGTGTTACTGAGAAAACAAAACTGCTCAAGACTATCACTGAATAATTTAAAATCTCTCTGGTAATTTTCAAACACTGGGAAACTCAGCAATTGTTCACTGCACTGAGTTCAAATTTATGAGTGGAGCCGGCTGCTCTGTACGCTTTCAGAACAGTGGGCTTACTTAGGACTTTTTTCTGACCAAAGATGAGCAGTACACATGGGCCTGTTTTCATGAGCTGTACTTAGCTACGTTTCTAAGTTAGACATTTTAGATTTGATTGTGTGGAGCTGCTGGCTTCTCTAAGACTAACTGGATGCCTCTGTGACAGGCTGACCACAACCAACTGCCAGTCAGAAAAGAAGGCAGAGCCAATGGAGACCAGCTAGGGAAGGTGGGCCTACAAGACCCTGGCATAGGACCAGTTTTCATACTTGGTGTAAATCCTTAGTTATGTGACCTAAAGAAAGGAAATGTTCATGGGAACAATACCCGAGAGGAAAATAGTTATCTGAGGGTTTCCTCAATGACCAGATCATAAAATGATGAGGAACGACAAGAGTCTGAAAATTCAGATACAGGGGAGGATGAGGAGTGTGGCTGTTCTTCCTGACTCCCTGATATATCCTCTTTTTTGCTTCCATCAAAGGGCATGTTTCTGGGAAGACGGTGATCATTTTGAATTAGAAATGTGAAAAAACAATACTGTTAATTCTAGAGTGACTGGAGTCACTATCTGCAAGGCTCCAATGGTTCACTCCAGACGCCCAGCATGACAAGACTGTTCCCATTCTTTGTTCACACAGGGCCTAGAAAATACTTCTTATTCAATTGTAGCAACATCTATGTTTTCTTGTTCCTCTTTTTAAATTCAAAATAGCTTTTATGCAACCACATTTTCTTGAACATCACAGTCATGAGTAAATATACTCTTTCTAAAACATTTCCCAGTGGCAGCTCGTCGGTGACTTAGTGTTTAAATCTTCCCTTTTCTGCACAGCCTGCATGAAGCCAGGCATATGAACTCACAGAGCCATCTATGGAACCACTTAACTGCTATTTAACTGGTAAGAGCCCGATGACAATTCTCGGACCAGACTCCTGGCTGTCATCCTCAAACACGTGCTATTAGTTTTAAGCTCAGCAGGTGCCAGCTGGGGGCAGGTGCAGGGGAGACCTTTTCATTTTATCTGGAAAGGCTCATCAAGTTCCTAGTGCAACAGCACACAAGCCCACACACAGCTCCCATGACTATTCTTTCCGTACCTTGAAAGGACTTTATTAATCACACTCCACAGTGTAATACGCATATACTGTGAGAGCTAGAAGGGACCAGTCCAGCCCCATCATCCGTAAATGGCCCAAAGAGGTGAAGGGCCTTGCCCAGAGTCTCACAGTCAGTGCAGAGCTGAGACCAAGACCCAGGACACCAAACTGGTCCACTGTTGCCATGATACTGTATTAGCTGAGTCTCCCCTATTAGTTTCTTTCCCTTTCCTTAAATTTATTTGAGGGATCACACCCGGTTTACCTAATTTTGGTACAGGAAATTGTTACTAAAACAGTAAGTGAAAAGACAAAAGTTTTTTGTGTGTTTTTTAAAAAAATGTAAACATTAACACAAAGTATCACATCACTTAGCTAGCCAGTTGCTAAAAGATCAACTTCATCTTATAGCTGGTGCAAAAAGAAAACATATTTTTACAGAGCCCCACATCAATGGTCTTTTGGTCAACTTTGGTGATTTGTATATCCAGAAAATCATACAAATGCTAATGGTCAATTGTGTATGGTTATCTCTGTGTAACTGTTAAAATACCTCTGAACTCTGATCTGATCTTCCTAGCTTTGCACAGCATGGGCCCTTTCACATTGTCTTCTTTCCCTGCAATCCTAAGCCCATTTTATTTTTGCTTTGTGGCAGAAAGAGAATTAAAGTGCCCAGTGGGCTTTGCCATTTCTTCAAAGACTGTTCTTTAAGCAGCTGTGTATTCTACCATTCTGTTTTAGAGAAACAGAATATTATACTGAAGATACATACCAGTTTTGACTAAGATGCCCAGCATGCCGACATTCTGAGCCCCACCAACATCATCCCTGCAATCCTAGAAAAGCATAACGAAGCATTTAGTCCAGGGTCATCAGTGAGCTTGCCAACAAAACTGACCAATTGATTTGATTTATTAGGCTAGGATGGCCAACTGTAATCCCATGTTTTTTTCCTTAAAATGAAAGAGAAGCAGGTGTAAAAAAGGATAAACCCACATCTGAGGGAGCATACCATTGGAAAAGGGAAGCGTAATAGAGGTAGAGGTAAAAAATAGAGTAGTAATCCTAGTAACCAAACATAAAAAGCACAGTTACAGTGCTTCATGTTTTGCCACATGTACATCTATTTCCTTTTAAAACAGATCATGGAAAAAAAGTATTCTATCATTTGGCAGCTTTTAAGGTAAATGATCCAACTGCAGGACAGTGAATGAACTAGGTTCAGAAGACAGCTCTTGTGCTGTCCATGTAACATATTATCCTTACTTTCCATCCAATCGTCCCTAACAGGGGGAATCAAATCAGATCAGTTTACTTAAACAGATTCTGAGACTGTCTGATATTCACTTCACACTTAGGAATAACAGATCAGTTTCAAAGGGAAGCTTTTGTTTTCCAATTCTTACTCAAGATTGGGGTGAATATACTTGGCTAATTGTGATGACAAATGCAAAGTAATAAAAATCCAAGAACTGGAAGAAACATCATCAATAAAATCAGTCCTACCATCTCATGTGTATAAGCAGGATTCATTCAGATCACACCCAAAGAAAAGTTTTTTCCTTAAAAATCATTCATATTATTCAACAACAGCCCTTGGAAATGAGTCTTAAAATGTCAAAATCTTCATTCAAGGTCTAACTTAAAACCTTTTTTGTGCACCTAAACTTGCCTTGTTGAAGCAGGGGAGATGGGGGAGAGGGACAGAAGGAAGGGAAGTGGGGAAAAAGTGAACAAGGAAAGGGAGGGAAAAACTTCCACTCTCTTGAATAACAACCCTCCGTGCAGCTGAACACTGCTATTGCGTGCCCTTCCCACCTTCCATCCTGCCCCAATGCCAGCATCTCCAGGGATAAAGAATTCTGAAGTCTCCAGACTAAGATAACCACTTTCTCGAATACACATTTGCCTAGGAAAGTCAGCTAAAGGCCTTCCAAGAGGAAAAAGTGTTACTGAAAAGATGGTTTTTCAAAACAGTATTGAGTCCAGCGATGATCCTATTGGGTTTCAGGTGCAAGGATATAGGAGCGGAAGAGGGAATCGGGGGACCGTGATCCATGTGCACCAGCACAAGACAGCAAGGGGTCTACAGTTCGTTCTGGAGGGAGTCCAGGGCCTCGAGTTCCACTTCCAGCTGTGCCACTCATTAGCTATGGGAATTCCGGCATGGAGGTTTGCCTCTCTGGGCTTCAGTTTCTCAGTCTATAAAATGAGGAGGTTTGGACCAGACAATCTCAATGGTCCCTTCTGGCCTAATGCGTTATTATTCAAAATTGAAATATAATCCTTGCCACCTACTTCCACAAGGCAGTGTGCTTTCTAGCACTTTTCTCCTCATGGCACACATAGAAAATAATGTTTTCCCAGTACACTGGGGTAAACTGACAAGGTACTCACAGCCAGAGGTCACTGGGTAGAGCCCCCGACTGTCCAGGTTCAGCCCTGCCACTCCTAGGCCTGAGGCAATTGATATCTTTAGCTATTTGTGGCACACTGACTGGGAAGTTCTTCCATAAAGCATATACTAGCAAAAAAATCAATAACGGGAGAATTCTTTGTGTATAGGTGTTCTCTGCATTAAGGAATAGTCAAAAAAGTCTAAATCTATGTAGAAGTTTTCTTCAAAAAGACATATAAAGCATTTAATTGCCTTGCAGTTGATGGTCTTTTGAATTCTATATATCTCATCACACTATGAAGAATGTCAGAAACAATATTTCAGTTCTTTAGAATACCAGTAAACAACTACTGGAAAGCCTGTTTTATGGGTAGCCTCTTATTACCATCTGATATCATCAATAAGAGCCTGCTTGTGTTTCAAAGCAGTGCTTCGAAGTTGGTTCCTCCCAGCATGACAGGTAAGCCCAGGGCATTTCCTGGGCTCTTCTACTTACATCTCCAATCATGATGGCCTCCTCAGGTTCACAGCCAGTGCTCCGCAATGCCTCCAAAAAGAACGTTTTCTCTGGTTTCCCCACGACTGTGGCTTTGGTATCGGCGGCATGCTCTAAAGCAGTCACAAACGGTCCAGGCCCCAGGGCTAAGCCGTCCTGCCTCTTGTAATACCTGGCTTTGTGGACTGCTATCAGAGGCGCCCCATCCAGGAGCAACCTAGAGAGACAGAGAAAATGGAAATTGGCTAAAAGCAAGGTTTTTATGACTGGAAAAGAATGTCAGACTTACAAAGTGGTTTTATTCACACTCACAGAAACAAATAGTTTCTTATTAACTTTTAATGACTTGCTGTCTTCTAATGAATTCGCTAGGAACTGCTGAGAATTACACTCAGATACACTAAAGAAAGGTGATAGATTATTAAATTAGGGATTGCTTCAACCTTTTACCTTTAGTGGTTTCAGACATATTACCCAAATCACCACGGAAAGAGAATTAAGGGAAGTAAAGCTAAATAAGACACTTGAGGGAAGAAGCTTAACTTAATGAGACAAGTTGTTTCAACCTCCCTAATGGTAAGCAGCAGGCTCCTGAGCCTTTTACAGTACGACTCAACTGATGCTGCAGTGACATGTTCAGCTAACTCCTAAAATACCTGGCTTCCTCTTTCCTCTGCTCCAAAATATGATTCCTTCGAATTCAGAAATTTCATAGAGCATTTTACAAATACTTTCTGCTTGTATCTTTCCCTCTTCATTTTACCTTTTGACTGCTTCGGACTTTACTTGGCAAATCAGGCTGTCTTCCCTGAAGGACACAGCAGTAAGGCTTAAGGGTGAGCCTATACTGTCAAGTCCCTTCCTTCTTCTTGATGTAGGACAAATACTCTCATACCAACCGAAAGGGCATAAAGAGTTTTCTCGTTAGAGAACTAAACTCTACATATAGTCAAGGATCCTCATTACTGAGTCAGGCAAAACATAACAAATCTAAGAAACCCCTCTAACCTCCATCCAAAAAAATCTGCCAACCATCCCAACAGTGCAGCCTATAAGTCACACAGCACAGAGAGTCACACACATATTATCATCTAACCGAATGCAGGACATGATATTCTTCTTAAACTGCTTTTAACCAATGTAATAAATGATCTCACTTAGCTTAATTTACTTTAAGTCATCTACTTAGTTAAATATTTAGTATGTCCATCGAGGAAGAATTCATCACATCTTACCCTTCACAATTATGAGTAATTAAGCGCTCAACTATGAAACTGCTAAATTATTCTTGTCAGTGGGCATGGAAATGCCTTCCTGTGGGAGATGCAGGATTCAGACATTTATGATTAAATATTTTATTAAGTAAAAACCAATACTGGACTATTACAGGGCCTTATTGTTAGTTACTACGAATTGCTCACAGCACAGGACGGATCCTTCAAATTTATTCACTAATAGTAATACAAATTTATTTCTTAAAGCAGATCTTAAAATCCAACTGTTAGGAAACCTGAATAAGGCCACTATGTTGGCCTTAAAGAACCACAGCTGATAGCAATGAGATAATAACGGGTGATTTATCTATCTCCCCTCTTGTCACCCTGCCCCCAATCCCATTTATTTGCTACTCTACCACGGAACTGGAATTCTTTATGCAACAGACCTCAAAATTGCTTTCCACTTACATAGCTAAACTAAAAACTCATTTGATTTAGCTTTGTTAATATTTTATTATATATTAACTGGGGATGAGACTTATCAGCTTGATTGATGTGTGTACTTAATTCCCGTGCCTTCTCTGGAAGGGCTGAAACTGTGGGTTCCTCTACATTTCTCTAAATGGGAACTGGTTCTTCAGGAGCTTGGAGAGGATGGGCATCTCTCAGGGAAGTGGTTCTTGCTTCTGTCATTCTTCTACGTACAGCATAAGCTTTACTGACTCTTTGAAGAGCCAAGGCATGTTCAGGATAGATTGAAAGGTAAATATTTTCAAGGACACAGATTAAAAGATTTTTGTATAGTTAAACATTTTCAAAATGTAAGAAAATAGACACTCCAATACTTGGGACTGTTTTCACACTTCCTAGACAGGGCAAAAAAAAGTTGGTTGTTTTGTTACCAGAAGTAATGTATCGGGAAGAAATCTGAGAATTTTCTGTCTCTATTTAACTATAAGCCCGTTGAGGTGCAAGAAACAAGAAAAAAAGGCATAAAGAAGGCCTGATGCAAAAATCCATGGCTATAAATTCCATGTAGGCAAAGGAAAAAAACTATAAAAAGTCCTAGCCGGGGAGCTGGACCACATTATAAAAATGTTAGGCAGAGCAGTGAGAGAAAAGCTAAGGGGATGACTTAAATTCAGAGCCACAGTACGTTACTGAAAGGGACCATAAAGAACACCAAGTCCGACACGCCCCATTTTACAGATGAGAAGATGACCTTGCGATGCTGGCCAAGACCAAGGAGAGTCGGAACCCAGAACTCCAGAAAACCAATCCAGCACTCTTCCAAATAAACTCACTTTTTTAGAAAAAATGATCAACTTTTCACCATTTCTGCTGAAGATGGAGCATGTGGAAATGAAATTACACGGCAGCTTAATAAACCTAATATGCCTGACATCGAACTATTGAGTCCTTTTCTTCCCACCCCCCAAAACGACCCTCCCCCAATCTTTCCCAACTCAGTAAATTGGCCCCATTGCTCAAGCCAGAAACTAGCAGTCATCCTTGATTTCTCACTTTCCCTCACCCTTCCACATCCCTATTATTAGCAAATCCAGTCACTTCCAAGTCCAAAACAAAAACAAAAATTTCTCAGAATGGTCTTACTCCCTCTGGAGAACCTCTGCAATAGTCTTAACTCATCTTTCTGCTTTCTACTCTTCCCCTGTTATTCCAACCCATCGTACATGCAATAGGGGGAGTTTTAAAAGTACAGATGGGATTGCGTCCCTCCCCTGATTAAAACCTTTCAATAACCTCTCATTGCAAAGAGTATAAAAAACCCAAAGTCCTTACCGAAGCTTGTAAGGCCTGGCCTTACCTGGCAACTGTCTACATCTCCAATCTCACGTCACCTTCCCCGTCACTGACTATGTACCAAAAACGTACAGTCTTTTCCTGCTTCAGCCCCCACACCTGGTGTTCCCTCCTCCTGAAACAGAGCCCCATACTTTGCACACAGCTATCTTCTGCTCACTTGTCAGGTCTCAGCTTGAATGTCAGCACATCAAAGAAGCCATTCCCAATCTCCCTGCAAAGTGGACTTCCTCCTCACATTTCATCTCTATCTCATCCCCTTTTTCCTTTATATCACTTCCTATAGTTTATAATCCTTACTCAACTGTGTTTGGTTTGTCTTCCTCACTAGCTTACAATCTCCACTATGCCCATTAGTTTTACTCATCACTGTATTTCTTACTTCCAAAAAAAAAAAAATCCAAAACAAAAACAAAAACAAACCCTGGTACCTTTCACTAAATATTTATCGAATAAGTTAATTAATGGATGAAGCACTGTATGCCTTAGTGTCCTGATCTATAAAATGGGGAATAACGCTTACCTTCTTGGGGAATAGAGATGATATATGCAAACTTTTTCATACTATCTATCTGACAGTGATGACAATTATTTTTATTCATAAATATAGGAAGTGTACTGTGTGTGCTACTTAAAATAGGTAACAGCAAATCACTTCACATTTGTGGGCCCCGGTTTCTTATCAAATGAAGGAACTGAATCAGATCAGGTCTTTTCACTCTCAACACTTCTGACATTTTTTTACTGAAAAATGCTTTATGTGGGGAGATCTGTCCTATACCTGTGGGATGTTTAGCCGCATCCATGGCCTCTACCCACTAGATGCCAGTAGCACTCTTCTTCCCCCAGTTGTGACATCCAAAAATGTCTCCAGACATTGCTGAATGTCCCCGGAGGAAAAATGTCCCCTGGGGAGGAAAAATGTCCCCAGTTGAGAACAAATGAACTAGGTGATGCCAAAATCTTGACATTCAATACATTTAAAACTAATACCAATCAACCTGACAAACACAACTATCAAAAGTTCAAATTAAAACAATAGCAAATCATGAAATATATCAAGAGAAAATCCCATCAACACTTAATTAATTGAAACCCCCAGAATATCTCCAATATCATACTGACACAGCAATTTTCTCATTAATAGTAGACTACCTACTATCACCACTTCTATCTGGTATTGCAGTTCCCAGAGAGTGTAATAAAGCAAGAAAAAGAAATGAAAATACAAAGATTGGTAGGGGTGAAGTAAAATTGTCATTATTTGTGGTTGACAACTGTCCATGTAGAAAATCCGATTCAAAAGATTCTATAAATAAATTATTAGAATTAGCAAGTGAATGTAAGAAGGTCATGAATACAAGGTTAACATATAAAACCTCAATTATACTTCTATGTATTAGCAACAAGCAATTAAAAGTGAAATTTAACAAAATACCACTGATAATCGCATAAAACAACATGAAATACAAGGATTAATTTAACAAAATTTCTAAGACCTATACTCTAAAAACTGCAAAACACTGCTGAAGAATGTAAGACTAAAATCTAAATAAACGGAGATATATTCCATCTTCATAGACTGGAAGACACATTACTGTTCAGTAAATTCGACCCAAATCCACAGATTTAATAAAGTAGCAATCAAACTCCTAGTGAGCTTTTTTTTTGTGGAAATTGACAAGTTGATTCCAAAATTTATATGGAAACGATGTAGAATCTTAAAAAGGATTAAGTTGAAGAATGTATACTACCAGATATTAAGATTTATTATAGAGCTACAGTATTCAAGACAGTGTGGAAGTGCACAAGTATAGATAAAAAATCTAGAAACAGAGCCACACATATATAGTCACTTGATTTATGTCAAAGCACTAAAACATCACTGCAATTCTGTGAGGCTTTTGAAAGAATGGATCTATGCAATAAATGTTGCAGAAGCAACTGGATATCTGTAAAGAAAAAATGAAATTTACTTCACATAATTCACAAAAGTTAACTCAAAATAGACCTTAGACCTAATTGCTAAAGGTAGAAAAATAAAGCTTGCAGAAGAAAACACAGGAGAATATCTTCATGACCCTGAGGTGGGCGAAAATTTCTTAGGCATAACAGAAGAAAATATTGACAAATTGGACTCCATCAAAATTAAAAACTTCATGTTCTCATACTGTTAAAAGAATGAACTGGCAAACCACAGACAGGGATAGGACATCTGCAGTACGTATATCCAACCAAAGACTTGTGTGTACATAACACATACATAACCCCAACAAATCACTAA
This sequence comes from Balaenoptera ricei, assembly GCF_028023285.1. Taxonomy (NCBI): domain Eukaryota; kingdom Metazoa; phylum Chordata; class Mammalia; order Artiodactyla; family Balaenopteridae; genus Balaenoptera; species Balaenoptera ricei. The sequence continues at coordinate 67,417,960 of NC_082652.1, forward strand.
GAAAACTATAACCCAATCAGAAGCGATAAAAGACTTGAATGTGTAGATCACAAAAAAAGTTACCCAATATCCAATAAGTATATGAAAAGGCTTCAACAATATTACTCACCAGGGAAATATGAATTGAAACTCAGTAAGCTACCACTATACACACCAGAAAGAATAGCTACAATGGTATAGACTAACGAGAGACTAGTGAGAGTGTGCAGCAACTGGAACTCTTGTTCATAGCTGGTGGGTCATAACATATGACTCTACATAATCACTGTGGAAAATTGTTTAGCAACATTTACTAAAGCTAAGCAAGTACTTATCCTATTATCCAGTAATTTCACTTCCAGATACAGACCCAAGAGAAATGAGTGGATATGTCCCCAAAAAACATGTAGAAGAATGTTCATGGCAGCTTTCTTCTTAACAGCCAAAACTGGAAAAATCCAAATGTCCATTAACAATTGAGTAAATTGTGGAATATACATACCATAGACTACTACACAACAACAAAAATAAAGAACAAAACAAAAAAAGTACTGCTACATGCAACAATTTGGATAAATCTCAAAAACAGACCAAAAACAAAATGCTACAACTGTGTGATTTCATTCATATGAAGATCAAAAACTGGCAATATTGATAGAAGTCAGAGTAGTGGTTACCTTGAGGAAGGGGTGGTATTGACTGGGATAGAGAGCCTTCTAGGGCGCTGGAAATGTTCTGTCTCGTGATCAGAGTGGGGGTTACACAGGTATATCTATGTGTCAATTTTTATTGAGCTGTACACTGACAATCTGTATACCTTATTGTACCTGTTATACATCAATTTTAAAAGATCAGTAACAATATATTTATGTGGTTTATTCACCTAAAGCTTTTATTTAGAGTAGCAAGAGTTGCCTTGATCATAAAAGAATCTCCCCAGTTAATTAAATAATGAGTAGTGACTAATTTTTTTTTTTTTTTTTTAAACTTCCACCAAAGATGGCTTTTTAAAAAAATTTATGGCTGTGTTGGGTCTTCGTTTCTGTGCGAGGGCTTTCTCTAGTTGTGGCAAGCGGGGGCCACTCTTCATCGCGGTGCGCGGGCCTCTCACTATCGCGGCCTCTCTTGTTGTGGAGCACAGGCTCCAGACACGCAGGCTCAGCAATTGCGGCTCACGGGCCCAGTTGCTCCGCGGCATGCGGGACCCTCCCAGACCAGGGCTCGAACCCGCGTCCCCTGCATTGGCAGGCAGACTCTCAACCACTGTGCCACCAGGGAAGCCCAGTGACTAATATTAAACTCAATTCTGTATTCTGTGTTCTTCAAATTGGCATATAAAGTTGTTCTGCATATACTAATGGAACGCTTTAAATAACTCAAGTTCTTAAGTCTTCAACAATTTCTCATCTCCAGAGTGTTTTATTTTTATAGTCTGGACCTTAATTAAAAAGACTGCATAGCAGTCAGCCCTTTCAAAATGGAAACAGCTCACAGAAATATTTCTAATTTAAGCCTACTGCCACACTGTTCTAGAATTCCTTACGCCCAGGGCTCTTAGAAAAGATTCAGGAGCTGCTGTACAAATGCAGTAACTGAGGCCATTATTGTTGATTTTTCCCCTCCCCTTCCCTGCTTCCCTTTGTAAGGAACTGAATATATTAGTAATTAAACTTTTTATTCTTTTCTTAATGAGAAGGGGAAAAGAAAGCAATCCAACATTCAACAGAAACCATTTACGGGGATAAGAATCTCTTCCCCAAACACACGAGAAACTAATTTCTGCACACCTCTAAGACTTTTGGAGGATTCTTGTACCTTGTAACAATTATAGGAAAGAAGGCATTAACAAAGCTTCAAAACATTATTCTTAAGCAGCCTTCATCTCCGCATTTAAATGTGAAAGTTATATGATGTCACTTATCTTCAATTGTAACAACATTTTAATAAGCTCCTCGAGAAGCTAGAGGGCAGCTGCTCTTAATGTAGAAAAATTTTTTTTTCTGTGAACAATTTTTTTTTTTTTAATTTTGGGTATATAACACATCACTATTTTTTTTTAATTTTATTTATTTATTTATTTATGGCTGTGTTGGGTCTTCGTTTCTGTGCGAGGGCTTTCTCTAGTTGCGGCAAGTGCGGGCCGCTCTTCATCGCGGTGCACGGTCCTCTCCCTATCGCGGCCTCTCTTGTTGCGGAGCACAGGCTCCAGACGCGCAGGCTCAGCAGTTGTGGCTCACGGGCCCAGTCGCTCCGCGGCATGTGGGACACCTCCCCAGACCAGGGCTCGAACCCGTGTCCCCTGCATTGGCAGGCAGACTCTCAACCACTGCGCCACCAGGGAGGCCCTCTGTGAACTATTCTTAAGTTAAGCAATTTCCATGCAGCTTTTTCCCAAAATTCCTTTGATCCAGCAACTGTACTTCTGAGAAAATATGTTATGGAAATATAAATATTGCTTAACAAACATGTTCAGAAGTTTTTTTAAAAAACTAACTCATGAAACCTGAAAATAACTAACAATCAGAAATACATGGCTATGCAATTTATTGCACTTTTTAAAGTGGAATATGCTCTGGGAATCAAATATGTTTTAGAAGAATATTTAAGAATATAGAAAAACACGCACAATATATTGTCGGGTTTTTAAAAGGCAATTACCGCATAGTATGTATACACTCTCATTTTTGTCTAAATATATATGTGCATGGAAACAAACTAGCTATATGCTAAAATGTTAACTGTAGTTTTCTTAGGTGGAGAATCACTGGTAATTTTGTTTATTCATGTTTCTTTTTTGAGCATTTGAAAATTTCCACAATGAGGACATATTAATTTTTTTTTAACATCTTTATCGGAGTATAACTGCTTTACAACGCTGTGTTAGTTTTTGCTGTATAACAAAGTGAATCAGCTATATGTATACATATATCCCCATATCTCCTCCCTCTTGCGCCTCCCTCCCACCCTCCCTATCCCACCCCTCTAGGTGGTCACAAAGCACCGAGCTGATCTCCCTGTGCTATGCAGCTGCTTCCCACTAGCTATCTATTTAATATTTGGTAGTGTATATATGTCAATGCTACTGTCTCACTTAGTCCCAGCTTATGCTTCCCCCTCCCTGTGTCCACAAGTCCATTCTCTACATCTGTGTCTTTATTCCGGGAGGACGTATTAATTTTGAGGTTAGATATTTTTTAGTCTTGTTAATACCAAGTTCATTTAGATTAAGTGATCTGCTTGCCCAGGTAGGCTTTCTCCTAATAGAATTTAATTAAAATTGGTCTCTTACTAAAATGCTCAAGCTTTTTTTTTCCTAACAGGTCAGAAGATGAAAAAAGACCTTGCTACAAGCTATTACTACAACTGTGAAAATGAATGAACTGGAGTTATAGGTATTCATATCGATGAATCATACATTATTTCTAGGGAAGAAAGCAAACTGATGCGTACATAAAGTATAAAACATGCAAGAAAATACTACATATTGTCTAGAAATACCTACGTATGTGTTACAAGTATAAAGAAATGCAAGACAATGATAAACAGAAATTCACAATCCTGATTACTTTTGGGTCTTGGCTGACAAAACTGAGGAGGGATACACAGGGGATATCAAACATGTTGATAACCTGTATTTCTTAAACCGATTGACAGGCATATGGGTATTCATTATATTACACTTTGTACCTTTTAGTATTAGGTAAAAGGAAAAAAGCCATCCATGGCTCTCAGGATTTGAATGTTTCATAGAATCCAAGCCCAAATCACGTCTATCCCCTGTAAGTGGTTCATATCCTTCCCCAAAATCAATTCTTTAAAATTCAGTGTTTTCAATTTTATTCAGACATTTAAGACATTTTTGTAGACAGAGCATACTACGCATTTCAGGGGGGCCTACCCACTCAAAATACAGTAAATAAGAGTGTAATGTGGAAGGTTGATGTATCTGGCTGAGGGCAATATGCCCCTAAAGCTGGTATTCAAGGCAGCTATGCAACGGGGTTTAAAATACAATGTTTATTCTCATTAAGAACCTGAATAGTAATTTAACTAATTGGCGGTGCATTTGAGATGCCACAATCCAAACAGCTGTAGTCATTGGTTGGAAGGCATAGTCTCTGTGGAGACATCAATATGCAAAGAAGGGCAACACCTAAAATCCTTTTGTTAACTTTCCACCCAGCTGTTAAGTGCATTTGTGAAATTAGAGTTGACTTATAAGTGCACTGTAATACTCTAAAATGTGTTTAAAAAAATCAATATGGTCAGGGAAGTGTACTAATTAGACAGCTTCCAAGCAATTACAAAGTCAGTATTATATCAACATACATTTTTATTACCCTGAGTCTAGTATTTATCTAAGACAGAGACCTCCCAACTTCCTATTACATAGGTCCTTCCTAAATTACCAGCTAAAATCAACCAATACCTTCTCCTTGAATTCTGTGGTTCAGAAATGAATAAAATGTAGCAGGGGGTAAATTTGGAAGTAAGAAATAATAGCAGGTTCTCTATTCCAAATGAAAACTGGTTTTGGTTATAGCTATAAACCTTAAGGAGCAGGTGAGATAATCCCTTTGTCCCCCTGTCCCCCAAGAAGCTAGAGTAGAAAACTGAAGTAGGTGAAGCAAAGAAATTTTAATACTCAAGCAATCTGGCACAATAGTGGATCTTCGGGAAATAATGTCTACTGAGCAATTATAAAAAGTGAATTTGTTTTTATTTAAACAAAGGCTTGACTATCACAGTAACTAAGAGAGTCACAAATAAAAGTACATTCAGTAGCCATAGTTTTCATAACCGAGGATCTAAAATTAATGTGCAAATGGAAAAAAGGTGACTGTTCCCAAAGGGCTCTTTCTGGCCATAGATTGTACACAGGGTAGCCATCTTCAAGATCAAATAATCCTTGTAGTGAGTTTTAACATTTTGATTCTAGAACATATACATCAAGAAGTGAAATCTACATCAAGTATAAGTTAGAATGATTCTTGAATATCTTCGTATTGGTAAGAAAATGATGTTAAATTCCCAAAATTTACCAAGCTATTAAAGAAATTTTTTTTAAAGTTAGTTCAATGTACATCTATGCAATATGTAGGACTACTTAACTTGTCATAAATTTAAAGGCAAATTACACTGTTTAATGTTCAACAAGAAGCAAAAGGTAAGATGAAAAATGAAAAATCTATAAAAAATGAAAAATCCAAGGGGAAAAAAAATCACAATCTCACTCTAGAGTAGACTTGCGAATAAATTCTGATCCAATTTAGTTTAGGAAGTATGAGAACCAGTATGCAGTCTGCCTTTTGGAAGTAGCAGTAAAAAGTTCATACAGGTAAAATGCACACACAAGCGAAGATCTATAACATTTTACATGTTAGTCGTGGTTCCCCAATTTCTACCAACAGCCACTGGAACCCCTCCATGTATATAGCCCACAGTTCGAAGAGTCCCACCCTAAACTCATCACCTCCTGAACCCACACAGGGAGTGTTCTCTATCACAGGCACTTAGGTTAGATATCTAGATGTCGACTCACTGTTCTTCTTCACCCCCTTGACCCAACTGTCCATCAAGTCATGCTGACAATATAAGAATCTCGTTTTCTTCATCCCTACTGCCACAATCACAGATCAGACTACCGTTATCACTTGTCGAATAATTTCTTTGAAAGTGTGGTCAAACTTGCCAATTTTTTTCGATAACCTGGATTCTCGCTGGAGGAGGAATCACATTTACTGTTTTGGGTGAATTAGCCTGGATCTTATTTTCCTTCAGAGATCATAGTCAGTGAAGAATCACAGGAGTGATAATAAAAGATAAAACTCCTAGCTTTAGATTTACAATTTGATTATGAATTTCTGCCCTAGAATATTGATCCTACGAACGAGAAAAACCCCAGAGATCATCACGTTTTAACATATTGATTATTTTTTAAAAACTAAGGAAGACAGTAATAAATATTTAATGTTGATCTTGAAGTGATCTTTAAGATATCTGTCCACCTACAATCTAGGTGGCCAGAAAGTAAATTATGTATAACCTTACATGACAAAGACTTAAGAAGAGAAGGGAGTATATGATCACATGAAAAATAAACAGCTAAAGACTTACCGGAATGCTTGATTCAGAATTTGATAATGAAAATGGTCTGGTGCCAATCCTATGACCACAGCATTAGGGTCACTTGTTTGTATTCCTGGGAATGGAAAGAAAAAATTATTGAAAAATGCAATTAACAGTAATGTCACATTTTATTATAAAGTAGTTTTAGTCAATCAAGTACAAATTTTTGCCATAGCAATAATCTGAAGTTTAAGAGATTATCCTGCCCAGTGTACTTTGGAAGTATCAGCTATAACTTAAAAAAAAAAAAGGTCTCCTAGTATTTCTGTATATTCCTTTTGCATGGTCTAACAGCTACTGAGTAACTAGAAGATCTGAACTGAAACTTATAACCTGATGTTCCCAAACAAGCAACAATTCCTAACTTCAAAAAGCTTTACTGATTAAAATCAACAAGAAGAGCCACAGTTCTCTATGAGCTATCAGATCAATAGCAACTGATGAGGGACTGAAAACCTAACAGGCAAGGGAAATTAGACTCTCTAGGTGACACAGCTGAGGCTAACGCCATCATGATAAATACGGAATGCACTGTAGGGTCTATAGTTTCCTACATAATAATACCTAATCCACTTCTAGTTTCACAAATATTATTCTATAATTAAAGCATGTTTTAAGGCCTTGGTACCTGATGACAAGACTTTATATACAAGAACCAAACAAGTACTTTCACCATCACAGATATTAAAACTCTGATTGAAGTGTCTGTGCATTATCCATATGCCGATTCCTATTTGCCTCTCTTATTGCCTGCCTTTAAGCATTCTCATTATCGATTCTACCAAAATGTGAGGGGAAGAAACAGAGCAGATACGCAAGATTTCCAATTTCCTCCTTACCAGCAGCCATGAGTATTGAGTAATTGGTTAAAGTTTGTTAAAGGAAGAAAATAAAATCAATGGCTACAGTTAAGAGTTGGAGTTTTATGTGTTCTTTTTATTATCTCCATCTACCACTGGCTAAGATATTCAATATTAGCCAAGATATTTCCATTCCCTTCAAAAACCTATCTACTTTGGGTATTTTCATGTATACAAAGATGTTGCAAGATTAGTCTTACATCAAATAACAAAGATTTCTTCCAGACCAGAGACTGTGCTTATATATGTCAACTCCAGCTCACTACTGCACAACTAGAAACTTTCTTCAAATAAAGTAAAAAATCTGAATAAAAAATTGTTTTGCAGTACTTCAGCTAACTCAGAAATATAAATACACTGATTATAGAATGTATTTGTCATTGTTTTTGGTAGCCCAGTTTCTGAATACCATTTTCATAATTAGGGAACCCACTAGCTCATAAGGCTTAGTGAGGAGCAGAGCTCACCCTCTCCTGAGAGGGTGAAAACACCAGATACTTATTTTCCAGGCTCTCTGCAGCTACGGGTACTGGCCTGAGACGGAGGTTCTGCCAATCAAAAGCACCCCCCCCCCCAGGGCTTTAAACTGGGAGCTAGGAACATAAAGCAGCAGGGAGAACCTCACTGGAAATTCTGAGGCAGCAGTGCTAGCTGGAACTTCCAATCTCCAGTGCTACTGGGGTGAACAGGCAAGCTGCAGAGGTCAGTGTTCAGCAGGGACACTGAGGGCGCCGGATCAGTTCTGCATGAGACGTCGCATGCTGTTCCTCAGCGCACAGCCCCTGAGGCTAATCTCCAGCTCCCCTGGGCAGTTAGTTCTGTGGGCTACAGTCTTTTTTCTTTTTGTCATGGACATTTAAAAAATATTAAAAAACAGAAAGACTAGCTCATAATGAGCCCTGATGTACCCATCACCCAGCTTTAGCAGTCATCAACGTTTTGCCAATCTTATTTACCATTCTCTACATTTTTTAAAGTCTTTTAAGTATATTCCAGTATCATCTCACCCTTTCATATTTCAGTACGTATCATTAGCTGATAAAGACCTAAAAAAAAAAACCCACCTTAACATTATTACACCAACAAAGTTCATAATAATTCTTTAATATCACTCAATACCTAGTCCACATTTGAATCTCCCCAAATGTCTCAAAATGTCTTTTTACATCTGATATGTAATTGGCACCCAACAAGGTCCATATATTGTATTTGATTGTTATCTTTTACATCTCATTCTACAGCAACATTCCTCTCCACTTACTGGAGCAACTAGATCATTAATCTCGGAAAAGGTCCTACATTCTGGATTTGGCTGATTGCTTGTGACATTATTTAATTTATTCCTTTACTCTTATTATTTCCTATAAACCAGTAATTGAATCTAGAGGCTTCATAAGTTCACATTCAATTACTAGGCAAGAGTACTTATAGGCAATGCTATGAATTTCCAATTATATCACATCACGAAGCACAAGAGTTCTGCTTGTTCTACTTCCAGTGATGTTAAGACTGATCAATAGGTTCAAGTGGTGTCAGCCTGATTCCTCCATTTTGAAGTTCCCCATCAACTCTTTACCTAATGTGTTTAAAATCTATTGATATTGTTGCCTATTTCACTAGGGTTTGCCAAATGGTGATTTTCTAATTCTGCCATTCCTTTTGCATTTACTAGCTATAATTCTTCTATAAAGAACTTACCCTCATCAAATGTTTAGTTACTATAAAATATAGTTAAAATAGGAAAGGCAGGATAAATGCTTGTTTCATTTATCCATTTTCAGAATGAGTTACTGCCCTAACAACTTCCCATAGTGACCAATGAGTTTTGTGGGGTTGAATATCATTTTGAACTTTTTATATGTATGATGCGTTACAATCTATTGCAATCAGTATTCTTTTTGACGCTCAAACTATCCCTTCAAATTGGCTTCAGTGTCCTTTAGGCATGACCTTATTAGTTTTCAATAGTTTCCTTGCTAACAATTAGTTATCCCAGACTCATCTTATACAACGCCTGCCCAGATCTGGAATCACCCATTTCTCCAAGGAACTAAAGTGGGAAACCATAGTAGACACCAGTCTGACCACTGGGCTTCACTGCTTCTATGCCTTTTTAGTAGAAGATCTAGATAATATGTACTTTTTGAGAGAACAAGGGAGTTGATAATATTTTTAATTCAAAATTAATACATACCTCATTTGATTTTTATATTTCTATCTCTTTTCACTTACACTTAAAATCTGAAGTACTAACAATACTAGCGTAACTACTACTTTATCCTATAATACATCTATAATTACAAAATAATATCAACACTACTAGTAACACTAATACTACTGAATGCAGTTTTAGATTTCTTTGCAGTTCTTTTATCCTTAAAATTGATCCCCCCATGAATGAACATGAAATTCAAAACACTGAATTTTAAAGTCATCTGAAGTAATTCTTTTCTCTGAGTGGTTATGTCACCAACTTTATTATATAGAGTTCATTTGTTTCAATCTGTTTTTGGTTTTCAGGGATTGGTTTGTTTTTAACTTTTTAATTGTCTTTTAAATATGTAAAATATTTACATGGTTCCAAAGTCAAAACTAGATAATAACGTACTTTTAGAGAAATCACCTCTCCTCTTCCCACCCTCCCCCTTTAGATAACCATTTTTACTAGTTTTTCATTTATCTTCCTTCAGCTTCCTTTCACAAATATAAGACAAATACATTTATATCCATTTTCCTCTCATTTTCTTACACAGAAAAAAGCGTGTAAGGCTTTCTATACCATAATTTTTTCACTTAATATATCCTATGAAGATCACTCTTATCAGGATATAGAATTCGCCATTACTTATCTTTCAGCTACAAAGCATTCCATTTTGTGGACATTTCATAGTTTTAATCAGTCTCTTCCAATGAACATTTGGGTTGTTTCCAATCTTTTGTTATTACAAATAAGGTCATAATGAACAACCTACCTTATTCATATGTCCTTGCACATTTTTGTCACTGCTTCTTGGAGATAGATTCCTACAAGAGGCAGTACTGCTTCACACGCAATTTTGAGAGCTACTGCCAAATTCCTCTCTGCAGGAGTTGTGCCATTTTATATCCTGTCAGCAGTCAGATCTTTTAATAAATTTACTTTCTGTTTAATTCACCCAAAGTTGGTTTCTGTTTTTTGCAAATTCTGATTGATATACAGTTATATTTCCTGATAGTATAAGTTTTGAGGTTCTGCCTAACCATATATCCATGCTGAAGTTCTCTAATCATTATTTGTAAAGCTATCACATGGTTTTATAATGATGTATTTATACCCATTTTTTCTATATTGTGTATTTCACTCTGAGTATCATCTACAAAAAGCAGTGTGGCAAAGCTTCATAACACAAGGATATTTTTCCAGTTTGTTAATTTTTCCAAAGAGAAAACTTTTATTTTCTCTTGATTGAAAATATTTCATGGTCATTGCAAAAACTTCACACCATACAGAATGACATCTATTTTTAAACAAGTTGACCTTGGTTTATCTCATATAGTCAAACTAATACAGTGGCTCCAGGAATGACGATTATAATACTTAAAGAAATCTTAAACTGTGTTTTTTCAAACTGTGGGCCATGATCCATTAGTAGATGGTGAAACTAATCTGGAGGACTCTAAGCAGCACCAAAATCACACAGTTAGGTAAACCAAATGGAAAACAGAGTACATCTCACAAGTAAGAGTATTGTTTAACATATACAAATACACATACATACGTCCTGGATTTCTATGTAATGTGTTTCACTTATTTTGGAGTGCAGTCAAAACAGGTTTGAGAAACACCAATTTAGATTCAAACTACTGTTGACAGAGGAAATCTGACTAAACACTTCTAAACATCCAGTTTTAAGAATGATTTATAAGCAGATATGAAGAACCAATTTTTAAATCTTTCTGAATTTCTCCTACCTTTAAAATCAGGTAGGGCCCGATCATCAACCAGCAGCATGGGTCGGACTTGTTTCTGCTCTACCAGGTTTCTGGCTGCAGTCAGAGAAGTGAATATTTCATCTTCAGAGATATCAAACTCCAATTTTTTCAATCTTCCCAAGAGGTCTTTCTTGCTCTCTTTGGTTGTATTGGTCACAAACCTAACCATTACAGAAGTAGCACGTAACCTGGAAAAGTAAAATTCAGGTGTCAATAGGCAATTTTACATTCCAGCTCCATAAAACCTAATTTGGTAGCACTTGCCAAAGGTCAGAAAATTAAGGGTAAGTCACTGAGTAAGTGTTTTTGTGGCCAGTAGGTTTTATAATCTATTCAAAATTGCTTACAGATTATCCACACCCTGTGGACTGCTTCATCTCCAAAGGCTGTAAAGTCTACCTTTTCAAGGGCCTTCTATACTTTAACTGAATTTAACTACAGGGTTTTAGTAAAGAAGTAAAAAACAAAAACAAAAACAAAACAAAAAACCCCAACACTTAGTAACCACCATACTCACAGAATATGAGAGGTGAAAGTTATCTTAGAGATTATCTACTAGTGTAACCTTCTGAAGACGAGACAACTCAGGCCTAGAGGATTAATGACTGGGCTCAGCTGTACACAGCGGGGCAGCAGTGGGGCTGTGACAAGAACTCCAGCCTACGTCCTAGACAGGGTCTGACCCTCTATACTAAGAGAACAGAGGACACCTCAAGAGTTCTTCCTTCTTCTTAGCCAATTAGACACTGGCTAAGCCCTAATGTGCTACTAAGTTTACAAACAGAAACTACTTGGAGAAAGAAACATTCCATTTTTACAGACTGGAATGTGTTTTCCCTTTGAACTACTTTTGATTCCATAATCTGCTTTTGGAACCTAAACTGGCAATCAGGTATCAGAGAAAGAATTCATGATAGTCCAGCTTTCTTTCAAAACAAAAATTATTTTCTTGGTCCTACAGTCCTTTAACCTAAAAATAATTTATCTACAATTAAAATTTTTATATTAATACCCTGTTGCTTTTTATCTTATACCTGCCCCAAATAGACACAAGGCATAAAGCACTATCCACAATTTAAAATAAGCAAGCAAATAAAACAGAAAAGAGATCTTTAAGAATTCAAAGACCATTCATATTTATATGATTAAATAGTTCATTATAATCATGATTATCTCTATAATATCTGTATAGTAGCTTTTCTGAAAAACACATTAAATTTGGTAGTTTATCTCTCAAAAGAAATTGAATACTTCAACATAACTATTATCTTAAAAATGAACAAGTCTAAGTACTGAAATGATCATATCATTTTTAACGAGCATTTTAAAAACCTTTTCTTTTTGCTAGTCCCTCAACTTCCCTTAGTCTGTTTGTTTCTATAGAAACCAAAACTGGCAGTGACAGTATAGCAATCTCTCTGGGATGGAAACCCGCCAGTGTCAGTGAGAGAACAATCTGTAGGCTCCTGCCCCTCCAGAATGGCAGGCTCATAGTTTACAGAGGTCCTTAGAGATGTCATTCATTGTTCACCAGAAATAAGATTTTTCTTTCCATCCAGAGCAGAAAGCTCATCTTTGAAGCAGTAAAAGCTCTTGTCCAACAGGAGAGGAGACTGATCGACAGACATCCTTTTCCCTAGGAAGTCTGAGAGAGACCATGGCAAGGAGTCAAGAGAAAGTCCCCGTCTCCAACTGATTTACTTCAGGCTTTAAACATGTTGTTGTCCACCTGTAAAATGAATGTCATGACTGCTGGCTAAGTCAACAGCTTCCAAATGACGCCTACCAGATCTAAAATCTCTTCACACTTATTGAAGCCCCAAATGGAGAGTAAGCTCCTTGAGAGAGTGCCAAGTCAGTGTTGATCTCTTGCCGTAATACCTGGCACTGTGATACTAGTCACTAGATTTCCTTATCAACAGCATACTTTGTGAATATTGTAAGGTTTGAAAATGATAAAGCACCACATGCTAAGTATTGTTGATTTTGAAAATCAAAATTATTTGAAGATGAGATGCTGAATAACATTACTAGTTCTGTTGTACTGAGGAGTACTTTTTTGAGGAACAAACATTCACATTCAGTTCACTTTAACAAGCTTTCATTATGTATTTTGTATCTAGACTTATGGTGACGCATCAGAAATGTAAGACAATCTCTAACCTTCAAAAGCATTAAGTTTAGTTAATGGAAATAATTCTAAAATTTCAAGTTCCTTAATTAAATTTTAGTTGAGCAGCTGCACACTCAGTGTTAGAGCTTAGCTGAAAAAGAGTACGCGGAACTATGGCTTTATATATGTGTGTATTTCTTTTTGGGATTCCAGGATTCATTTGTGATTTTTCCAACGCTACTTATTCCACATTTCAGAGTCTCGAGTTTTCATTCCCAAATTTACACTACTGACTTAGAAAAAGATACACATAAAGAACAAAAAGACTAAATCAAAAGGCCAAACCTAACAAAAGGCTTAGAGAACAATGTTTGGAAGATATTACAATGCATACATCTTCTAGCTAAACCCAAGGCAGTTCCTGTATATATGGTAAACTGGTGAAATGCCACCTTAAGGCCATCCATTCAGCTAATGATCTGCCTTGGTAAAACGGCACCTACAAACATATTTGTCAGCTGAACGTGGAGGATAGCTTGCCTTTGAAGAGCTTCCTGTGCGCCTGGCACAGCTGTATCTTCAATGTGAAGTGTGCCACTGAGATCCACCAAAACAGCTTTTAATGTACGGCGTGCTGCCATCCTTCATTCCCTAAGAGAGAGCAAATGAAATTAAAAATACACTTTAGGAAACAATGGACAATTAAAAGCTGGTAAGTCTTCAAAATATCATTCATATCTAGAAAGATACTTAGTGTTAAGCTGCCTCCCTTTCAGAAAAAAAGTTTTTTAAACGACAAATAACATACAAGGGAACTCCCATAAGGTTAACAGCTGATTTCTCAGCAGAAACTCTGCAAGCCAGAAGGGAGTGGCATGATATACTTAAAGTGATGAAAGGGAAGAACCTACAACCAAGATTACTCTACCCGGCAAGGATCTCATTTAGATTTGATGGAGAAATCAAAAGCTTTACAGACAAGCAAAAGCTAAGAGAATTCAGCACCACCAAACCAGCTCTACAACAAATGCTAAAGGAACTTCTCTAAGTGGGAAACACAAGAGAAGAAAAGGACCTACAAAAACAAACACAAAACAATTAAGAAAATGGTCATAGGAACATACATATCGATAATTACCTTAAACGTGAATGGATTAAATGCCCCAACCAAAAGACATAGACTGGCTGAATGGATACAAAAACAAGACCCATATATATGCTGTCTACAAGAGACCCACTTTAGACCTAGGGACACATACAGACTGAAAGTGATGGGATGGAAAAAGATATTCCATGCAAATGGAAATCAAAAGAAAGCTGGAGTAGCTATACTCATATCAGATAAAATAGACTTTAAATTAAAGAATGTTACAAGAGACAAGGAAGGACACTACATAATGATCCAGGGATCAATCCAAGAAGAAGATATAACAATTATAAATATATATGCACCCAACATAGGAGCACCTCAATACATAAGGCAACTGCTAACAGCTATAAAAGAGGAAATCGACAGTAACACAATAATAGTGGGGGACTTTAACACCTCACTTACACCAATGGACAGATCATCCAAAATGAAAATAAATAAGGAAACAGAAGCTTTAAATGACACAATAGACCAGATAGATTTAATTGATATATATCGGACATTCCATCCAAAAACAGCAGATTACACGTTCTTCTCAAGTGCGCACGGAACATTCTCCAAGATAGATCACATCTTGGGTCACAAATCAAGCCTCAGTAAATTTAAGAAAATTGAAATCATATCAAGCATCTTTTCTGACCACAACGCTATGAGATTAGAAATGAATTACAGGGAAAAAAACGTAAAAAGGACAAACACATGGAGGCTAAACAATACGTTACTAAATAACCAAGAGATCACTGAAGAAATCAAAGAGGAAATCAAAAAATACCTAGAGACAAATGACAATGAAAACACGACGACCCAAAACCTATGGGATGCAGCAAAAGCAGTTCTAAGAGGGAAGCTTATAGCTATACAAGCCTACCTAAAGAAACAAGAAAAAGCTCAAGTAAACAATCTAACCTTACACTTAAAGAAACTAGAGAAAGAAGAACAAACAAAACCCAAAGTTAGCAGAAGGAAAGAAATCATAAAGATCAGAGCAGAAATAAATGAAATAGAAACAAAGAAAACAATAGCAAAGATCAATAAAACTAAAAGTTGGTTCTTTGAGAAGATAAACAAAATTGATAAACCATTAGCCAGACTCATCAAGAAAAAGAGGGAGAGGACTCAAATCAATAAAATCAGAAATGAAAAAGGAGAAGTTACAACAGACACTGCAGAAATACAAAGCATCCTAAGAGACTACTACAAGCAACTTTATGCCAATAAAATGGACAACCTGGAAGAAATGGACAAATTCTTAGAAAGGTATAACCTTCCAAGACTGAACCAGGAAGAAATAGAAAATATGAACAGACCAATCACAAGTAATGAAATTGAAACTGTGATTACAAATCTTCCAACAAACAAAAGTCCAGGACCAGATGGCTTCACAGGTGAATTCTATCAAACATTTAGAGAAGAGCTAACACCCATCCTTCTCAAACTCTTCCAAAAAATTGCAGAGGAAGGAACACTCCCAAACTCATTCTATGAGGCCACCATCACCCTGATACCAAAACCAGACAAAGACACTACAAAAAAAGAAAATTACAGACCAATATCACTGATGAATATAGATGCAAAAATCCTCAACAAAATACTAGCAAACAGAATCCAACAACACATTAAAAGGATCATACACCACGATCAAGTGGGATTTATCCCAGGGATGCAAGGATTCTTCAATATACGCAAATCAATCAATGTGATACACCATATTAACAAATTGAAGAATAAAAACCATATGATCATCTCAATAGATGCAGAAAAAGCTTTTGACAAAATTCAACACCCATTTCTGATAAAAACTCTCCAGAAAGTGGGCATAGAGGGAACCTACCTCAACATAATAAAGGCCATATATGACAAACCCACAGCAAACATCATTCTCAATGGTGAAAAACTGAAAGCATTTCCTCTAAGATCAGGAACGAGACAAGGATGTCCACTCTCACCACTATTATTCAACATAGTTTTGGAAGTCCTAGCCACGGCAATCAGAGAAGAAAAAGAAATAAAAGGAATACAAATTGGAAAAGAAGAAGTAAAACTGTCACTGTTTGCGGATGACATGATACTATACATAGAGAATCCTAAAACTGCCACCAGAAAACTGCTAGAGCTAATTAATGAATATGGTAAAGTTGCAGGATACAAAATTAATGCACAGAAATCTCTTGCATTCCTATACACTAATGATGAAAAATCTGAAAGAGAAATTATGGAAACACTCCCATTTACCATTGCAACAAAAAGAATAAAATACCTAGGAATAAACCTACCTAGGGAGACAAAAGACCTGTATGCAGAAAACTATAAGACACTGATGAAAGAAATTAAAGATGATACCAACAGATGGAGAGATATACCATGTTCTTGGATTGGAAGAATCAACATTGTGAAAATGAGTATACTACCCAAAGCAATCTACAGATTCAATGCAATCCCTATCAAATTACCAATGGCATTTTTTACGGAGCTAGAACAAATCATCTTAAAATTTGTATGGAGACACAAAAGACCCCGAATAGGCAAAGCAGTCTTGAGGCAAAAAAATGGAGCTGGAGGAATCAGACTCCCTGACTTCAGACTATACTACAAAGCTACAGTAATCAAGACAATATGGTACTGGCACAAAAACAGAAACATAGATCAATGGAACAAGATAGAAAGCCCAGAGATTAACCCACGCACCTATGGTCAACTAATCTATGACAAAGGAGGCAAAGATATACAATGGAGAAAAGACAGTCTCTTCAATAAGTGGTGCTGGGAAAACTGGACAGCTACATGTAAAAGAATGAAATTAGAATACTCCCTAACACCATACACAAAAATAAACTCAAAATGGATTAGAGACCTAAATATAAGACTGGACACTATAAAACTCTTAGAGGAAAACATAGGAAGAACACTCTTTGACATAAATCACAGCAAGATCTTTTTTGATCCACCTCCTAGAGTAATGGAAATAAAAACAAAAATAAACAAGTGGGACCTAATGAAACTTCAAAGCTTTTGCACAGCAAAGGAAACCATAAACAAGACGAAAAGACAACCCTCAGAATGGGAGAAAATATTTGCAAATGAATCAACGGACAAAGGATTAATCTCCAAAATATATAAACAGCTCATTCAGCTCAATATCAAAGAAACAAACACCCCAATCCAAAAATGGGCAGAAGACCTAAATAGACTTTTCTCCAAAGAAGACATACAGACGGCCACGAAGCACATGAAAAGATGCTCAACATCACTAATTATTAGAGAAATGCAAATCAAAACTACAATGAGGTATCACCTCACTCCTGTTAGAATGGGCATCATCAGAAAATCTACAAACAACAAATGCTGGAGAGGGTGTGGTGAAAAGGGAACCCTCTTGCACTGTTGGTGGGAATGTAAATTGATACAGCCACTATGGAGAACAATATGGAGGTTCCTTAAAAAACTAAAAATAGAATTACCATATGACCCAGCAATCCCACTACTGGGCATATACCCAGAGAAAACCGTAATTCAAAAAGACACATGCACCCGAATGTTCATTGCAGCACTATTTACAATAGCCAGGTCATGGAAGCAACCTAAATGCCCATCAACAGACAAATGGATAAAGAAGATGTGGTACATATATACAATGGAATATTACTCAGCCATAAAAAGGAACGAAATTGAGTCATTTGTTGAGACGTGGATGGATCTAGAGACTGTCATACAGAGTGAAGTAAGTCAGAAAGAGAAAAACAAATATCGTATATTAATGCATGTATGCGGAACCTAGAAAAATGGTACAGATGAGCCAGTTTGCAGGGCAGAAGTTGAGACACAGATGTAGAGAATGGACATATGGACACCAAGGGGGGAAAACTGCGGTGGGGTGGGGATGGTGGTGTGCTGAATTGGGCGATTGGGATTGACATGTATACACTGATGTGTATAAAACTGATGCCTAATAAGAACCTGCAGTATAAAAAAACAAACAAAACAACTAATACTAAACTTTCATTGGGTTATTTGTATGGAAACATGTTAATATAAATGTTTCAGACATTACATGAAATTTCTAAAAATCTTATATTTGTATTTGTATGGAAATATGTATGGAAATATGTTAATATAAATGTTTCAGACATTACATGAAATTTCTAAAAATCATATTTGTATTTGTATGGAAATATGTATGGAAATATGTTAATATAAATGTTTCAGACATTACATGAAATTTCTAAAAATCTTATATTTGTACTTGTATGGAAATATGTATGGAAATATGTTAATATAAATGTTTCAGACAGTACATGAAATTTCTAAAAATCTTATATGTTCTGGTATAATGTTATAAGTAATAATCCTATTTATTACTTTAAAATGTATATCTCAGAAATAACTAATTTTCTTGTCAACTGCATTATTATGAACTGTCATCAAATCTTTAACCGTGGTCATTTTTAAGTCTTTTGTCATTTACAGACAGTTCTGGGTGTACTCTGATGATTTTGCAAATATGTTCCTATAAAAGGGTTTCATCTTCAAGAAATACATGGAAAAGACTCTGACAAGTACAGGTTTCTGGTAACGGACTGTACTGCTGAACTGAATGAATAAGCATTTTCAGAACTCTAATGAAAAACTGATGAACTCATAAAAGTGCTAACAAAAGATCAAGATGAAAAAAAAAATTAATTACATGGGACTGAGTGAACTGATGAGGATGAGTATAATTTTTGTGACTTTCTGTCTGAATTTAAAAAAAAAAAAAAATTCCACAAGGACTCAGAGGCAAAGAATATACAAATCAATTTTCACTGCAAAGTAAAGGAGCTGTTACAGTGGAGGATTACTGGACTGAATGTCAATACTATGACATAGTATGAGTGTGTTTCATGTTTGGTAATTGCAATCATTGTTGCTTTTGTTGTGGTCATCCATGTACAATGCTTGGTGTCAGTCGATTTATCTCTTGTAAAAATAAAATACAGTGTGTGTGTGTGTGTGAAAAAAAAAAAAAAAAAAAAAAAAAAAAAATCAAAAATCCAGGGGCTTCCCTGGCGGCACAGTGGTTAAGAATCCGACTGCTAATGCAGGGGACACGGGTTCGAGCCCTGGTCCGGGAAGATCCCACATGCCGCGGAGCAACTAAGCCCATGCGCCACAACTACTGAGCCTGCACTCTAGAGCCCATGTGCCACAACTACTGAGCCCACGTGCCACAACTGCTGAAGCCTGTGCACCTAGAGCCCGTGCTCTGCAACGAGAAGCCACTGCAATGAGAAGCCCGCACACCGCAACAAAGAGTAGCCCCCGCTCTCAGCAACTAGAGAAAACACACGTGCAGCAGCGAAGACCCAATGCAGCCAAAAATTAAATAAATGAATAAATAAATAAATTAAAAAAAAAAAATCAAAAATCCAAATTTGATCCATAAAACTTTTATAATGGTTAGGGGTTTTTTTTTTTCAGTCTTAAATTAAAACCATAGGAAGGAAAATGTTAAAAAAAGAGGTTACTATTTACTTCAGGTTTCTTAAAATAACTCTTCGTGGAACAATTCATTCATTTATTTTTAAATATGAGAAAATGTACTCTGAAGAATGGGTGGATGGAAGGAAGCCCTAAATCACTGGCAAAATCTTTTTCCTCTTTGGTTATATACAATGAAATGTTCTAATAGCCCATCTCCATTGTTATATCCTGAAGCAGCATATATGGCCAAAGAGCTACCAGTATTTATACTGGTCAGTGAGGAGGAAATTTCAAGTTACACAGCAACTTTAGTCAGGAGATGTTTTCCTTACCTTACAATGTCTGACTTTCCTTTTGCATATTTTCCCTTTAAAATATGTTTATTATGAGCTATATCATATATACAGTGGAGCATAAGGTATATCTGTGGTTTAAAGATAATAAGGGAGTGGGTAAGAATAGTGTGGAAGCTAAAGAGAATAGGATGGGACTTCATTTTTAGTTTTTTTAAACTTATTCTTTTTTCCATTCCAAAAAAATTTTTTTAGAATAAAATATTTCAGACATACAAAGGGTATCAAGGATAATACAACCCCCTTTACCCATCATTCGGCTTCAAAAATAAAACATCATTGAAGGAGTTGGAGCCCTCTGTGTACCCTCTCTGATCTGATTCCACTTCTCCCCCTCCCCAAGGCTACTACTTTCCTGATTCTGATGTGCTGAAAGCTTTGTATTACTGTTCTTCTACGGACACTTCATGACTTGCTTTACCACTCCACACTGTTTGTGAGATGTAGCCATGTTAACACATGTAGATATAGGTCATTCATTTTTCACTGCTGTGTGGTATTCCATTGTGTGAAAACACAATTTATCTTTTCTCCTGATCATGAAGACTTAGGTAGTTTTGCACATTTTATTATAGTGAAGAGCGCCTCTATGGACATCCTTCTGCATGTCTCCTGGTGGCCGTGTGTGTGAACATTTCTCTGGGGTCTTCCTTAGTCTGAGGGCATGTGCTCATCTTCACCCTTACAGGATGTTGCCAAGTTGCCCCATTCATTGTATCTTCATAGGGCAAATGTGTACTGAGCACTTACTATGTCAAGCCCTGATGTGACAGCAGAGCTGGAAGAGCCATCTTCTTTAAAGTGAGAAGCAGAGAGAAAAGGGGGAAAGAACCAGGGGAGATATAAGTAGTCAATGAACAAGAATTTGTGGAGAATTCTACCAGAAGAGTTCTCAGGTGGTTTATGACATCCATGGGACACATGGTGGATGGAGGGGAAGACCTCTCTCTCCTAGCTAGCTCCCTCTGAGATGTCAATGTGAGAGCTCAGGACTGGCAGTCACCAGGCCCAGGTGTTGGTCCTGGTTCTGCCTCAAATTCACTGTGTGACCTTGGTCTAGTGCCTTCTCTGGTTTTAAGTTTCTCTTCAATATGTGGGGCAGGGAGGCAAGATGAGGCCTCAATCTTTTTTTTTTTTTTTTTTTTTTGGTTTTTTGGCTGCGAGGCATGTGGAATCTTAGCTCCCCAACCAGGGATCGAACATGCATCCCTGCATTAGAAGGCGAAGTCTTAACCACTGGACCACCAGGGAAGTCCCGAATCCTCAAACTTTACTGCCTACAGTTGGGCAACCTGGGATGAAAGAATCAGTGTATCACATACCACTACCCCCCGCCCCGATTTTCTCTTCTTCAACATCGGCCTGCTAGTCCCTGCTGGGTCCATCTCCCAAAGCTGCCAGCAGTACTCCAGAGTGCCCAGTGTTACCCTTTTAAATGTTGCTTTCCCCTAGGTGTAGTCCTGTCAGGAAGCAGAGGGATAGCAAAGATGACCCCTGAATTCCCTCCCAGCTTCTAGCTTTTAGCTCCTTTGCTCCTCTCATTTTCCAGACCCCGCTCCTACTCCAAGTCAGCTATCTCTGCACACAAGGTATAAATACAAAAAATAAACCCAGACTGAACCCAGAACTGTAGCCAATTGCTGGCAAGTGCTAGCTGCTGATTATTGCCACTGGGCATATTGGAGACAACTGCATTTTCCCACAGCATCAGCTGTCAGCATGGTCCAGACTGGGGAGGGATACAGAGGGAGGAAGGCATAGAGACGGTGCTCCGGCTGGATCCAGGCCTGCTCTGTTCCTTATATGTGCTCCCCAAACCGGAGCGGGGTTTCCCTTCAGTGAGCTAGAACCTGGGTCCTAAGTGAGGGAGATGCAGAAGGTGGGGAAAGCAGGGCCAGGTGGTGAGGGTGAGGTAGGTCCAGGGTCCAGGATTAGCTGAGTAACCTTGGGCAAGAGCATTCATCATCCTAAGCCTCCATTTCTTCGTCTGTATAAGAGGAAGAATACTTGTAAAGACTCTGCAGGGATGTGAGGCTTCGCTGAGTTAAAGACAATGCCTGGCAGTGATAAGCACAGAGTAGGAACATAAAGGATGTGCGCTCTTCCTTCCCACTCATCCCTGTGTAACAGGTACCTCCCTCCACCTGCCCACCTACCCCACCCCATGCATAGCCTGGGGTCACAAACCAGGAAAAGTAAAAAGCAAGAGAAGCGACTGGGAGGAATTCATAAAGAAAGAAGGGAAATAAGAACAGCTCATATTTACTGGATGCTGTAGGTGTTCTGCACTGTGTTAAACGCTCTGTAGTCTTTACTACATCATTGAAATCCTACAGAGGAGGAAATTGAGACACTGAGAAGTTACTAACTTGCCCAAGCTTAGTTTTGACTTTGAATCATGTTAATGGTTTATATATTCTAACAAAACCAGCCCTAAAATGGAATACAAACACAAACTAATCTAAGACAACTTCTGCAGAGTGCTGACTCTAGCCCTGCCATAGGATATATGCAAAGGACAAAAGAACTGCAAGGAAATCTTGAACTTTACTTAGTAAGTTTGTTGTTGGTAATGGTATGAGTTCCAAAATAATTCGTGCATGTTATAGGACTGAGCAAATCAGTATAAATATATTGTTGATGTTTAAAAAAATTAGGGTTCTTAAATGGAAGAAAAGAGCTATAAACATGGAATGGGAGGACAGGAAGAACCCTGTGTTGGTTTGGAATCAGAGGTGTCATTATGAATTTGCAATTTAAATATATATACATTTCTTAGCACCGCCCACTAAAAGGAACAAGAAGCAACAAGACTCCAAGAGCTATGAGCGCAGCTAAAGTGCACTAAAGAAAACCTGGACTGGGTCAGCCAAAATACAAGGTGAGCCAACATATTGTTTTACCAGATCACAGGTGGACAAAAGGACACATGAACCAGGGGTTCCAACTAGCCAAATCTGGGGCACCAAAAAGAAAAAATAACAGAAATGAGTAACACATGATAAAACCATTGGATGAAAAATTGTTGGGGAATAGTACAGTTGACCCTTGAACAATGCAGGGGTTAATTCATGCATAACTTAGAGTCCACCTTCCACATCCAGGGTTTGTCTGCATCCTTGGATTCAACCAACCAGTGACTGTGTAGCATCCTTGGAATCTACTACTGAAAAATATCCAAGTATAAGTGGACCTACGTGGTTCAAAGCCACACTATTCAAGGGTCAACTGTTTAATCACTCAGGCTCAAATAATCACCCACAAATTAAGATTCTCCACTAACTACAAAGGAAAAAGATACTTTTACAGTGGAGAAAACAGCCAGATACCCCCTTAACCAAATGATCAAAGTAACACCATTAATAATGGGAAAAACTGACACTATGTGCTTCCTGAGAAGACCACTGTAGTCGTCCTGCCTTTGTAGAATTTCTGCCAAAAATGGTTAACACAAACCAATCATGAGGGAAACATGAGACAATTCCAAATTGTATAAAACAACTAACTTGAGCTTTTCAAAAATATCAATGTCATAAAAGACAAAGAAGGGGCTGGGGAACTGTTTTAAATTAAAGGAATGTGAAAAGACATGACAAATAAGTGTAATGCATGAGAGAAACATAAAACAAATATAGCAAAATATTAACAATTAGTGAATTTTGGTGAAAGGTATATGGTTTTCATTGCAATATTTTTACAAATTTTCAACTTTTGGAGGAAAACAAATTTTACAAAGATCTCTCTTAAAAATGGGCTGAAGGCAAAAGAAAGACATTTTCATACCTAATAATAATAGTAATATAAAAAATGAAACTTGTGTGTTTAGCCAGTCCCTAGTTTAAGATTAGAACACTGTCAATACTGCTGAGGGTCCTATATGAGCCCCTTCAATTACATTCCTGTCCTACCTCCCAGAAGTAATTAACATAATGAACTCTGTGATAATCATTTTCTTGCTTTTCTTTATATTTTTACCTGTCACACAGCTTTAATGTCTTTTAACTTTATAAAAATGAAGTCATAATTTTGCAACTTTCATGTTCTGCTCAACATTGTATTTCTGAGATTCATCTATGCTGATGCCTGTTATTTTCCATCAAAACAAACACCAAAACCCACCTTTTGGGATTCTGACTAGAATTGCACTGAATCTATAGAGCAATATTGGGAGACTGAGATCATTACTATATTGAGCCATGGAACTTCTTTAAGTTGATAAGAGTATCTACAAAAAGTCTATATATAGCCAACATTAGATTTATCAGTAATATACTGATATTTATCAGTGTGTAACTTATACTTTATACTATGATATCACTTTTCAGTAATATACTGAAAGCACTGAGATAGGGAATAACACAAGGATGTTACTTTCACCACTTCTATTTAACATTGCAAATGATACCTTAGCTAGTGCAGTAAGTCAAGAAAAAGAAGGTATAAGGATTGGAAAGAAGACACAAAACTATCGTTATTCATAGATGATTTGACTGTATATACAAAAAATTCAAGAATCTAAAACAGACTAACAAAGTAAAAAAGTATAGCAATTAATATAAAAAAGTCACTACGTCACAAACAAATAATTAGAAAACTAATTTAAAAAAAGATATCACTTACGGTAGTATACAGTTACCAGGAAAGTCTAACAAAAGAAGTCAACACTTCTATGGCAAAATTATAAAACTATAATGAAAGACACATAAAAGACAAATATACAGATAGATCTATTAAAGGACCCAATACTACAAAGATATCAGTTTTCCCTTTTAATGATCAACAGATTCAAAGCAATTCCAATCAATATCCCAAAAAGGGTTTTGTGGAACTTGATAAGCTGATTCTAAAACTTACACACCAGTGCAAATAGCCAAGACACTTCAGCCAAGATTGAAGAGAAAGAAAATGGGAGCCTTGATTTCCCTAATATCCAGACAATTAATCAGGTCTTGTAATTAACTAAGATGTTATGGTATTAGCACATAAAGAGACAAAGTCAATAGAACAGAATAGGGAACCCAAAAAAGGACCCCCCCACCCCCTACCCCAACCAGTGTGTGGAAACTTGATATATGACAGAGATAGTGTTTGAGATCAGTGAAGAAAGAAAAATGGTGTTAGAACAACTGACTATCCATAGGAGAAAAAAATGGAATTGGACTCCCATATCATACCACATACACGTTTTTTCCCCAGGAAGATTAAACAACCATATGTTTAAGGCAAAACTGTAAAACTTTTAGATAGGAGAGTATCTTCATGATTTGACGGTAGGAATGGCTTTCTTATGATATAAAAAGCATAAAGGAATAAAGGAAAAGACAGATATTTCAAAAGTACTGTAAAGAAAGAGTAGAAATATACAGAGTGAAAAACAAATTTGTAATACATGTGAGAAAGGATCAGAATCCAGGAAATATAAACTGTAAATATTAAGAAAAAGACAAACAACCCAATAGAAAAATGGCACAGGATCTCAATATATCCTTTAAAAAGGAACAAATATGAAACAAATGAATAACCATCAACATATCCTTTACAAAAGAGCACATAAACAAATGAAGATGTTCAAAACTCACTGGTAATCAAGGATATGCAAATTTAAAGCAGAATGAGATCACTACAACAAAAAAGACAGGCAAAATTTAAAAGTCAGAAAATATCAAGGGTTTTCAAAAGCAACTCCCTAGCCTCTTGAATAAGTGGTGCTGGGAAAACTGGACAACTACATGTAAAAGAATGAAATCAGAACACTGCCTAACACCATACACAAAAATAAACTCAAAATGGATTAAAGACCTAAATGTAAGGCCAGACACTATCAAACTCTTAGAGGAAAACATAGGCAGAACACTCCATGACATAAATCACAGCAAGATCCTTTTTGATCCACCTCCTAGAGAAATGGAAATAAAAACAAAAATAAACAAATGGGACCTAATGAAACTTAAAAGCTTTTGCACAGCAAAGGAAACCATAAACAAGACCAAAAGACAACCCTCAGAATGGGAGAATATTTTTGCAAATGAAGCAACTGACAAAGGTTTAATCTCCAAAATATATAAGCAGCTCCTGCAGCTCAATATCAAAAAAACAAACAACTCAATCCAAAAATGGGCAGAAGACCTAAACAGACATTTCTCCAAAGAAGATATACAGATTGCCAACAAACACAGGAAAGGATGCTCAACATCACTAATCATTAGAGAAATGCAAATCAAAACCACAATGAGGTATCGCCTCACACCAGTCAGAATGGCCATCATCAAAAATTCTACAAACAATAAATGCTGGAGAGGGTGTGGAGAAAAGGGAATCCTCTTGCACTGCTGGTGGGAATGTAAATTGATACAGCCACTATGGAGAACAGTATGGAGGTTCCTTAAAAAACTAAAAATAGAACTACCATACGACCCAGCAATCCCACTACTGGGCATGTACCCTGAGGAAACCATAATTCAAAAAGAGTCATGGGGCTTCCCTGGTGGCACAGTGGTTGAGAATCTGCCTGCGAATGCAGGGGACACGGGTTCGAGCCCTGGTCTGGGAAGATCCCACATGCCGCGGAGCGACTGGGCCCGTGAGCCACAACTGCTGAGCCTGCGCGTCTGGAGCCTGTGCTCCGCAACAAGAGAGGCCGCGATAGTGAGAGGCCCGCGTACTGCGATGAAGAGTGGCCCCCACTTGCTGCAACCAGAGAAAGCCCTCGCACAGAAACGAAGACCTAACACAGCCATAAATAAATAAATAAACCCAAAGTTTAAAAAAAAAAAAAACAACAACAAAAAAACGAATTTAGGTCTCCAGCTTCCCACTGCCCAGCCCAGCATTTAAAAAAAAAAAAAAAGAGTCATGTACCACAATGTTCATTGCAGCTCTACTTACAATAGCCAGGAAGCAGCCTAAGTGTCCATGGACAGATGAACCAATAAAGAGGATGTGGCACATATATACAATGGAATATTACTCAGCCATAAAAAGAAACGAAATTGAGTTATCTGTAGTGAGGTGGATGGACCTAGAGTCTGTCATACAGAGTGAAGTAAGTCAGAAAAAAAAAAACAAATACCATATGCTAACACATATATATGGAATCTAAAAAAAAAAAAAATGGTTCTGGGGCTTCCCTGGTGGCACAGTGGTTAAAGAATCTGCCTGCCAATGCAGGGGATATGGGTTCAAGCCCTGGTCCGGGAAGATCCCACATGCCACGGAGCAACTAAGCCCGTGCGCCACAACTACTGAGCCGGCGCTTTGAAGCCCGCAAGCCACAACTACTGAGCCCGCGCACCTAGAGCCTGTGCTCTGCAACGAGAAGCCACCGCAATAAGAAGCCCGAGCACTGCAATGAAGAGTAGACCCCGCTCGCCACAACTAGAGAAAACCCCCATGCAGCAACAAAGACCCAATGCAGCCAAAAATAAATAAAAATTAAAAAAAAAAAAGGTTCTGAAGAACCTAGGGGCAGGACAGGAATAAAGACACAGACGTAGAGAATGGACTTGAGGATACAGGGAAGGGGAAGAGGAAGGGGAAGCTGGGATGAAGTGTGAGAGTGGCATGGACATATATACACTACCAAATGTAAAATAGCTAGCTAGTGAGAAGCAGCCGCATAGCACAGGGAGATCAGCTCGGTGCTTTGTGACCACCTAGAGGGGTGGGATAGGGAGGGTGGGAGGGAGATGCAAGAGGGAGGGGATATGGGGATATATGTATACATATAGCTGATTCACTTTGTTATACAGCAGAAACTAATACAACATTGTAAAGCAATTATACTCCAATAAAGATGTTAAAAAAAAAAAGGCAACTCCCTTATACTGCTAGTGAGAGAATAAAACAGTACAATCATTTTGGAAGCTGGTTTGGAATCACTATGCTCTATAACCCAGCAGTTCCACTCCCAGGTATTATATCATTGGGAGAGTCTTTCATACTCTACCATTAAATACAAACAAAAATGTCCAAAGCAGCACTGTTTGTAAAAGCCAGAACTGGAAACAATACAAATGTCTATCAACAGAAGAATGGACAAATAAATTGTGGTATATTCATACCCAGAATGCGAAAGGCAGTGGAAATGAATGAACTACAGTTACATCATCCTAGGTAACCCTCCAAAATCTTCTACAGAGTGAAAGAATCAAGTCACAAAACACTACATACCATATGGTTCCCTATTATAGCACACATAGGTGATAAAACTGGAAAGAGAAGCAAGGGAATGATTAACACAAGAGTGAGGACAGTGATTCCTCCAGGCGATGGGGAGGAGATACAAACCAGGAGGAGCACAAGGATGCCTCTAAGGTCTTCTTGACCTAGACAGTGAGTGCACAGGTGTTTTTTATTATAATTATTTAAAACTTACATATGTTTCGCATACTCTTGTGTAGACGACATATTTCACCATAAAAATTAGTCTTGTTATGTTTTAGTCAGTCATTTCTCATATATTTAATTTTATAAAAAACTAAATTAGTCCAATCATTACACATCAGTATAACCCTCATCAAGTATTTTGATTTTAAAATATATCTCTGGTTCTGTTTGCCTTTTATAGTGAATCTGCCGGGGGATGGGGGGAGAGTGCAGAGGCAAAAAAAAAAAAAAGATATTAAGAGCTCTGGTTAATCAAGATTCCACCGCAAAATCCTTTCTTTTATAACAGTCCTCATATGTTATTCTATTTCTGATCTTTACTATGACCTTGAAATGGAGGATTACATCAACAATAGCATCAACTATTACCTGCCTGAGAGGGGAAACAGTTACTCAAAAGACTAGACTGTTGCTAGCAACTCTATCTGGATGTGTGACAAAGGATTCTTTAATTTAAAATACATTGCACCACAAAAGGTAAGGCTATGCAAAATGTAGACAAAGCATTCTCTTTTATATACAAAAGAACCTAAAATTCCTTCTCTCAAAACCCAACTTTTATGAGAGGCACCTAATATTCAATTAAAAAATGTTAACTCCATTTGGAATTCCCTAGCGGTCCAGTTGTTGGGACTCGGTGCTTTCACTGCTGGGGCCTGGATTCGATCCCTGGTCCGCGAACTAAGATCCCGAAAGCCATGTGGCCCGGCCAGAAAAAAAAAAAGTTAACTCCAAAGGTGATTAAAGAATAAAATATAAACAAGACTAGAAAAACAACAAAAGAATTGTACTGTTCAAAAAAAGAAAAAACTGTCCAACTAGAACCACTAAACGGTCATAAAAATATTGATAATTCTAATCTTTACTGAAGGGTCCACATAGACTTAATATTACCAAAGCGCTTTCATCAGTTCCATAGAACATATCTTTTAAACTCTAAAATGCTCTTATAGAGCTTATTTGAGAGTGACTGAGGCCTATAAGAACATAACTGAGGTGTACCACTCAAACCTCAAAAAATACTTCTTCAGTTAGCCCCACTACAGGCCTTTACCACTTCTGCCATGATCTCTTTTCTTGTCTAAATCTTTATAATACTTGTTACCGAAACTACAAGTTAGTACTTGATAAACTAAATCTTTATAATACTTGTTACCGGAACTACAAGTTAGTAATTGTAAACTATTAGTATCACCCCAGAAAACTGAAAAGGCTTCAAAGCTGGTCCATGTTTGTTTATATTGAGTCCACGTCCCACCATCTCGCACGGCTTGAACAAGTTATGTGGGATATACTTTAGAAAGTCATAAACAATTGATATTGGTACATATTCAATGCAAAGAAGAAAAGTAAATTCTCTCTCATCCCAAAAGGAACTCTTCAAGATACTTCAGAGGACATCTCCCCTTGAATATTCCAGGGGCATCTCAATCCAAGTCCTTGTTACCCTCTAAGCTGCTCTTCATCCTGCAATCCTTATGAGCGAATGGCAGCACCATCAATATAGATGTACCCACCACTCTCCCAAGCCTTCTTCCTAACCAGTCAAGGGCCAAATCAAATCATGTCAGTGCTACCTCCTGTACAGTCCTGAATCCACTCACTTCTCTTCACTGCTACTAAAACTATCTTAGTTTTGAAATCATCATCTCTCATCTAGCCTATTTCAACAACTTCCTAAATGTCCTCTCTGCTTCGACTCTTCTCCCTATTTCTAGCTTCAAATCCATTTTTTGAAATGCAACAGTGCAGTGGTTAAGTACAAGAACTATGGAGTTGTACATGCCTGGATTTGTATTCACTAGCTGTGTGCACGTGGGTAATTTTCTTCACCTCTCAGCCTGAGCTCCTTCATTTCTAAAGTAGAAATAACACCTCTAATGGTTGATTGAAAGATTAAAGGAAGTAATACATATATTGTGAACAGTGTTCCACACATAGAAAGGCTGGGTTATAGGTCATATATGCGGATTGGGTGTGTGCGTGTGTGTGTGTGTGTGTGTGTGTGTGTGTGCTGGCGGGGGGGTACATGATGGATGTGTCAAGGGCTACAAAAATCACAGGATAAATATGATACAGTCCTAAAGCATTAGTATAATTTGAGGATATGAGAAAACATTTTATACCAAAGTAAGGATATACTGTGGCTTATCATTAAGAACGTGCATAAATATTTAAAAAAGATTTCAATATAAATTTTCTCCTGGGAGGTTGGGGCTCTTCTGAATATGTCTCTGGACATATTTATACTCACCCCCTGGAGAGTACAAATTCTCTTTTCTTCCCCATATGCTTCCAGTGAAAAAGTCTGGAACCACACTGCATGCACTCAACAAATGTTATTATGCACTCACTCCCCACTGCGCCCAGGATAAAATATGAACAAGGTACACTGGTGTCCAGAGCCCTGGTTTACCTCTCCAACTCGTTTGTGTCTACTCCTGCACCAAAGTTCAACGGCACTGCAGTCGTCCACCAGTCCTGTACGTTACCTCCCTCATCGCTGGACTTTTGTCTGAAACCGTTTTTGCTCCCTGAATTCTACTATCCCTGTGGCCTACATCCTCCCTTTCCCTGACCAATTCCTTCAGTCCCTGGGTCTCAGACAAACATCACTTCCTCCGTCTTTCCTGAATCCAACTCCTTTTCTCCCAAGGCTGGGCGGGCCAGGACCCCCCAGCGTGCGCCATTAATACACTCCTCACTCTGTTCCATCCGTGGAGCCCTGTGAGTCAAAGAGCTGTTGCCTTTCTCCCTGTACTATACTGATCGGTCAATAAAGAGTTTTTAATTAGCTAAACTCATGAATCCCGGCCTCCATAACTGGAAGGATTCCACGAACAAGGCTCTTTCAGCACTAACTCAACTGCGATCCCCTCCTTCCCCCGGGTGGGAAGGGGCCTCAAGACTGGTCACGCACCCTCCCTCATCGCAAGTTCCAGCACCTGGCAAACGCCAGACTGACCCGAAGGGACGCCGGCTTCGAAATACAGTTCAGGGGCACGTTCGGGGCAAGGACTAACACCCCAGAGTCACCATCCGCCCCGCGCACGCGAGACCTGGCGAAAGCGCGGCTCGCCCCGCGCCGCGCACGCGTAGTGGCGCCGCGCCAAGGGCCGCGAGGGGTGGGCAATCCTCACGGAGAGAGCGCCCGGTTGGTCCGGGCCCCAGGAGGGTGGTGGCCTAGAAACCCAACCGGTATGTCCCCAGCCAGCTCACAAAGAAATGCAACCTCCAGACAGGCGGGCGCTCGCCTGTCCCAGTGCGGCTCCTCACCGGGCTCCGCACGCCGTCCTCAGCAACGGCAAACGCCCCGCTAGCAGAGAAGTCAGCACAGAAGCTCCGCCCCGCAGTGTCTTTGCCGGAGAAAAAAGCACCAGAGCGGCTGCCTGAGGACGCCGGAAACCGGGCCACGGGCCGTGCCGGAAGTCCCGCCTCTCCGCACATGTCCCCGCCCCATCCGTCCAGGGCTACTTTCCGGTTTTGAAGACCAACTCTCCGGTCTAATACTGCTCCTTCCTCACCGTGTAACAGAGCGATAAATTATCGAGACCTGCTCCGTCAAGGGCGGGGCCTACTGGGCCTGGATGCAGCAGGAAAAACAAAAACTTCTGCCTTTGCTCAGTAGCAGTTTCTCATTCCACTGCAGTGTTGTCAGACCAAGTATTATTACCTTTCTTTGCCGCCACCCTTGCTCACTCCACCACTTCTGTTTTCCAGTCCTCACAACCGGGCAAAAAGAGGTGTTGGGGCAAGGAATGGTGACTTTATTTGGAAAGCCAGCAGACTGAGAAGGTGGCGGACTGGTGTCCCAAAGACCCGTCTGAGTTGGAATTCAAGGCTTATTTTACACTGAAAGGAGAGGGGGTGTGGCTGGTTGTTGCAGACTTCTTGGTGCCAGCCAGACCCCAGAGGGGATGCGATAATCCTTTGTTCTTTTAGCTGTCCACTTAAGTCAGGTCACCATGTTCCTGTCAACCTCCAAGAAAACAGATGTTATCCTCTGTTCTGCAACTTTTTATCTCTACAGGAATGAAAAGTATGACACCTTTAAAGCAGCGGTCCCCAACCTTTTTGGCACCAGGGACCCGGTTTCGTGGAAGACAGTTTTTCCACCGACAGGGTGGCGGGGGACTGGTTCAGGCGGTAGTGCACGTGATGGGGAGTGGCAGATGAAGCTTCGCTCGCTCGCCCGCCGCTCACCTCCCGCTGTGCAGCCTGCTCCCTGAAAGGCCGAGGACCAGGACCCCTGCTTTAAAGGGCAAGCCTGGGAGGCAGAGCCTTGAGAATGGGCTGTATTTCAGGCTATGGGCAACATTCCCTTACAAAGGTGCAGAGTCACCGTAACTAAGAACAGACAACAGAGCACACAGATTAAAGATGAAAGGAACAGATCCAATATGGAGTCAGGTTTGTTCTCCCTTACACTTCTCACCCATTCTCGAGGGCTATCTCAGAAGTCATCTCCTTGATACTTCCCTTGAAACACCCAATCTCTGAAGTCATTTCCCGCTTTACTACTTGAATAGCATCTGGCACTTATTGCTGTCTTTTATTAACCACTACCACTGGCAGCAATGTCCCTCTTTTCTTGTATCAGCTATTACAAAACTTTACACTGTCAAGTTTCCTACCCTGCCTCTCTGAGGGACAGCTACCACAGGTCTTGCTGATTATCCCTAGGGGAGCAATATCTTGGGATACATAGAACCACCTCCCTCACTGCTCCCTTCCCACACACATGCTGGGAGTCTCCACTTGTCTCCCTTTGATCCAAATAAATTAAACCCCTTGAGTGCAGAGACGGTCATCCTATGCACTCTATATGAAAATTACTAAATGAAAAGCCTTCAGGAGCAGTCTGACATAATAGAATACAGGCTCTAGTTTACACCTATGGAACCCCTTGACAAAACTTGCTGATCTGCCCTTGACTGGGGACTCATTTACTGCTAGAACACCAACGTCCCCTCTGCCCACTGCTGCAGTCAGCCATGTTGTAAGCTATAACACTTTCTGTTCCCTGGACTAGGGACCCTTTGCTTTTCCTCCTCACTGGGTCTGGAGGTTGTTTTCGTCTTATATTTACTAAGTCTAAGTTTTCTGTTTGAGGGCCTACTTGGTTGAAGGAAATGGAAACTGATCCTAGTTTCCCCTTCAGAATTAGGAGCTGTCTTTGAACAGATTAAAACACCACCGAAGGTGGGTAATATTAAGACATGCATTTTTCTAAATGCTTACTCTGGCTGCAATATGGAGAACAGATGGGAGAGGTGCCAAAATGTGTGTGAGATCAGATAAGAATCTATTGCAGGGCCACAGAGAGATGCTTAAACTAAAAAGTGTGGAAACAAAGCAAACAAAACAAATTTAAGAAATCTTTAGGAGGTAAGAGAAACTGGTGGTAAATTAGATTAAGGGTAAGGGAGAGGAAGGCATCAAGATAATTATTAGGTTCCAGGTTTGGGCAATTGGGTAGTATGGTGTCATTCAGTGTGATGTGGAATAATGGAACATGACTAATGGCTTCCTCCTTACCAAAAGACTCAAATGGCTTTGCCTGCCAAAGGGCAAGATGAGTAAAGATGGGATGGGACTTCAAAAGGAGAACTTGAGAAAGAAAAAGATGGGATAAAGAACCCAGAGGAGGAGCGGAGATGTAAAGAAAACAGTATCAGAACTAAAACAAAAAGAGTAGAATTCCATAACTTACCTTGATCATTAGTATCGGTGGACACTGCCCACTACGTGTCCCAGATCCTTGCACAGATGTTTTCACTATATCTGATATCTAATGGCCAATCAGGGGCCAAGGAAAATTTTAGCAAAAAAGATTTCCATTTTGGTTGGTATCAAAATTTTATTATTGGTAATAACTTTGAAGCTGTAAGTCAGTAAGAAAGTAATTTATTTCACCAAAAACATTTTACTTCAGAAGAACATCTCTTTGACCTAGGATCAAAGGTCAGTGACCTGGAAATTTTATATATATATATATATATATATATATATATATATATATATATATATATATATATATATATATGTATGTATAATCTGGAGCAGACTTCTGTTCTAAAACAGTTATTGACCAATTTTACAGAGGAAGGAACCAAAAACAACTGAGGTCTTAAGAAGTTTATTTAAGTCATATGATAAAAGGTGGTTCTGGCTAGCATACTAGCAATATCCTGCCTCCTATTTTACTCAGATGTATTGCTTTGTCTCAGGTCATTTCACGAGTACACACACATACACACACAAGTGATTGCAAATATCTATAGAGCACAGATCACCGTGCCTACTCTACCTAAAGCAAGGATTTTTAAAAAAAAGATACTTCATAACCATGTTTTTGAAAGCTTAGGGTTTCGTGGAAGTGCCTTAGGAAGCTTGTTAAGAGTGAGGTGGAGGCTGAACAGTGGGCCTATGGGTCCCATTCCCGCTTCAACTGATATATGGTCCTCCTCCCATCTGTTTTAGATATCGGACGATTACACTTCTATGTGATTATTCTTTTGAAAATCCAGTTCTGCTGTTAACAATCAAAGTTTGAAAACCACTGTACTTGATTAAGGACTAGGGTATGAATTTGAGTATGTACACACTGCAGCCAAGAGCCTTCACCACAGGTCACAGGCATATAGACACAGGGTCAGAATACACAGGCCCATTAACACCACAGATATTTGGAGTCCAGAATAATCACAAATTGTTAATCCTGATAATGGCTAAGGGGGAAGATGTTGGCAGGCAGGCAGGCACTTAAGTTACTGTCTACTAAAACAAGATGCTATCGTTACTGAATTGCAACTTTTCTGGATAAACCAGGGTTAACCTGTGAAAGCTTACAGACCTGTCTTCAGGCACAGTAAAGCTAGAACTGTGTAAGAGTCCTTTAGAGATGAAATATTTTGATGTCAATGCTGCACTTTCCTCAGAACCACTTTGCTACAGAAAACTCTGATCCTGCCCTGCTATGACTGCTCTCCATTGGAGTGTGAACTTGGACAGTATTCTGACAATTAATGAATATAAAGGTGCGTTGTAAGGTCTTAATGAAAATGGTATCAGGCCAAGGTCTCTCTTTTCTTTCTCTTTAAAATTCTATATGGCTCACTGCCTGTGGAGAAACAGGAGTGCCCTCAATTAACTGCTACTTTTGAATCTGTTCAGCAGCTTAAACTTGAACTTGTGCGTCAGATCCTCCTAAGGCCAAAAGAACATGGCCTTTAAGTGCCAAATACGTTAGTTACTCCCATGAGCCAAGTTAGGATCCCTGGTACATTTCTTTGGTTCAGCTGCAAGGTCCCCCTGCTCAGAGATCTTCTGCTTTTCCATCTCCAGCTCAGGCATGGCCAATAGGCATCCAATACCTGCTCCGAAGTTTTAGAAGTAACTTAAGTCATAGAATCAAAATTGCTCACGAGTCTTCCTGATTATGTCAGCAATTCTGTTAATTCATTGAAGAAAAAAAAAAAAAGGAATGTGAATGTTTACTTTCATTAAATCTGTGCTCAATGATTTTACAGTAAAGAACATATAAAAGTGTTGCACACAAAATGAGATTGACAGGTTATATACTGAAGTACAAAAACAAGTGTTTGACTTGGAAACTGAACTTTATTTACAAATAAAGTTCTCCTACAGACAAAGATTCCATTCCACCCCCTTTAAAATATTATAACTAATACTTCCCAGAAAAACCATTTACATTGTTTTAATCTTTCTGCATAAAACAGTATTATGGGATAAGCAAATATGGGATGGTCTAAGACATAAAAAAACAAAAGACAATTTATCCACCATGAATGCTCTACTGACTGACAGAATGAAGAATTACAAATCACACCCCTTAATGTGCTACTCCAAGAAACGGAAATGTGATAATTTGGGGAGGTAAATGCTTCACAACAAAGTCTTCTTACGTAGTATGGTTTAATGGTGATTGTTTAGGATTGCTCCTGCAGGCTGCTATTTATGCTGATTTTAAAAAATAAGTCATCATTGTTAAAAAGGGCATAGACTTTTCTATATGGATTTTTTTTTACTTATGGAAATATGTAGATACTGACCTGGTCTCATCATTCAGGCCAATTAGTAAAATAACAAACGCATGAAAAGAACTTAAAACTTAAAAACACAATCATCATGTGACTAACCGACTTACAAAATTAGAATTCTCCCAGAAATCAGAGTATTGCTCTTCAATAGTTACTATGAATTTGAATTTTTCATAGCTGAGGCAGTATACAGATAAAATATTTAACCAAAGAGTCCAAAATAAAATAATCCAAATTTCCTATCTAACATTTTATATTTTAAAAATCCTTTAAATTTTATCTAGGAGAATAATCATTCTCACATCATAGCTAAGTCACAAGGAACTTTGAAAAAAAAATTCATCCCTGAGAAGTCAAAGAAAGAAACCTCTAAAAACACAGAAGTGACAATCCTGCACCCTTTTAACAATCTTTACCATAGCATGAACTTTTATCAGCAGTCAGCAATCAAATGTAGTCCAATCTGGCCTCTGATGATCTGATCTTTTTGCAATAAAACTATA
This sequence comes from Balaenoptera ricei, assembly GCF_028023285.1. Taxonomy (NCBI): domain Eukaryota; kingdom Metazoa; phylum Chordata; class Mammalia; order Artiodactyla; family Balaenopteridae; genus Balaenoptera; species Balaenoptera ricei. The sequence continues at coordinate 67,454,924 of NC_082652.1, forward strand.
AGTGCAACATTTAAAAAAATCAGATAAATAGGGACTCCGGTTTTATTGGCAGGTTTACATTTTTGTCAAGTCCAAGGTCAGCCAGCTAAGATATGTATATTCCAATAAAGACTGAAGTAATAACTTCTGCTGGCAGCTCTTCTGAGTCTCCATTTCCCCCATTGATCTTCACCCAAATAGTAAAAGTAATACAATTGCAATTGAGTTTACTATTATCAATGGCACTGCAAAGAAAAAAAAAACAAAACAGTTTTTTATTATTAAAAAAATCAGAAAAACACGAAGACATAGTTACTAGCATCCAGGAAGGATGGAAATACAGTATGTCATCAGAATCACGTTGCAAATCCTTATAACAAAGTAACATTCAAAAATGCATTGGATCATAAAATCCGAAACTTATTGTAAAGTGGGCTTGTGTGACTGGGGATAAGGGTCACACTGGTACAAGATCAATACAAAGTCATCTGTGGATAGTGCTGGTGCAGCTCTGGGAACACAGAAGCATACTGGACCCAGGTGGAAGTAGACCCACATGGCTGCCAGTGACAACTGACATTAGAAATACAGTGCAAAGAAGATTCTGTAGCTTCATCACTAAATTAAGAATCAAACTTATCCTACCCAAAGCTGTGATGAAAGCAGCTAACAGAGAGAGAGAGAGAGATGGAAAGAGACCCTAATTTTAATGGTTTCAAATAAAAGGTTTTGAATTCCTGAGTTGCTCTAAAATATTTTCTAATAAAAATAGCAGATATGGGACCTGTATTTTTCTCTTGAAAGTCTTACAGGACTCTAGATGACTTTTCTACTTAGAAGCAAAAGAATTTCTAAAAGGCAAGAACACCATTGTCTTTCAACTCTGAGCGGTGACATACAGGTAGCATACAAATATTACATCACTGAGCATTCCATCTGCATCAAGTGGCTTAGATAGAAATAAGAGGCAAGCTAGGAAAGAAACTAGTAACTTTTAAGCAGTAAAGCCAAGTTAAATATTATAGAAAAAAGTTCCCACTACAAAAATGGCATTCACACTTGGAAGTTTTGCTACTTAAATCAAACCACAAAATTAAGAGTGTTCCACTAGTTTTTCTTCTTACCTCTCATCACAGTTCTCACAGATCGAATAAGGTTCATTAGCTGAGATTTAATTCCAGGCTCTTCTCCGAATCCACCAATTCCCTGGTCTGTTCCCCAGCCAACTGCATAATATAAAGATGATTAGCTGTGATAAAATTTATTATGCACTCACCTTGCTCCCTCATTAGTCACCTTCTAAAGATGATTTTGAGCCTTTGTTAGACATAAAGTATAGTTATATGACTTAAAAACTTGAGTATATTTTTTACTTTTGATAAGCAGCACAAACTCATTTAATTTCAATTTTGATTTTATAAAATAAACTACAGTCTAATAAATTCTTCCATGGCACTGTATTCAGTAAAGATGACTGTTGTGACACCCTGATTGTTTTCTTTCTATTTTTCTAAACTAACAAACAAAATATTTTTCAGGTCAGAATTAAAAACAAAGTATATTGTCAAGTTGAATAATTAGCTCAATTCAGAATTCATAAAACCCAAAGTAATTATCAGTATAAAAGTGTTGCAGCTGAGCTTCACTCTCTGTTCACCTGGGGAAATGTTAATGTAAACCTGGTCCCAGCTTGGTTAGGCCTTCATAGCATGCTCTAACCTGACAACAGAGGCACATCTTTTTAACTTGATCATTCCTCTTCATTTCTCAATTTTGAGGTAAGGAATTTAGCCTATTATCTAACCCTAACCCCACTTATTTTCAGTAAATGAGTCTTTTACCTTCTTCTATCATTTTCCTGATAATATAAATCATTATTTCTTTACCTTTATCTGCTAATTCTTTTTTTATTGCCTTACGCATTCTTCTGGAGGCTTACATGGCCTCATTTCTGCAACGTCCTTCTCTTGTCCTCATTTCAGGTCCACTTTTCATATCTCACATGACTATGTAGTTTTTTACTGTCATATAACTACAGGGCTTAATTAATTCCTGACATGTTAACCCTTCAACTTGAAGACAGAGAACAAGTTTTTATTTTATACATGAAAGAACCATGTATCAGGTAACAAGATTTCACTTTGTTTAATCAACTTTTACTTGGTTGAAATAAAGGTTAAATAATGGTTGCTTGCTTGTTTTTTGTTTTTTTAAAAAAATTTTTTGGTCACATCAACACTGAGATGTGTTGTGGTATAAAACTAATGTAAAATTCAAGTTCACAGCAGAGCTGATGTGTTTTCACTCCCACTCACCCTTCAAGGCCTAGCTCACTTGTGCTTACAGTCTTCCCCATTCACAGGGCTGTCACTCTTTTTTGAGCTCCCGCAGCACAACTTCTATCACAGTGGTTAATATCACAGCCTCTACTATCTCTTGCCAGACTCTCAATAGATGCCTCTGCAATTTCGTCTCGACTTCTTTCTCCCTTAAAGTGTCAGATCTTTCTAGCTCACAATGTGTGATGATTCCCATTGCCTACTGAGTGAAGTTAGAAACTCCTTAAATTGACATGCTAGCCCTGTATCATACTACAACCCTCCAAGTAACTAGTGGTTACTCAGTTACCCACTAATTGCTATACATATTAAAGGCAGCTTCTGAATCTAGGTTTGTCTGACTTCAATGTCAGGGCCTTTCCTAATTCCCTCCCATGTCATAATAAACCTTTCTCTTTGCTCCCCAAATAGTAACTACTGATTGTAAGTTACATTATAAATTCCTGGAAGACAGGAACTGAATTTAGTCTGTCTTTACCTTTCCCCTCTCCCCCACCCAGAGCAAGTACTTAGTAAATGTTTGTGGAATTAATCTGAATTTATAGCAGACCAAGTTAATTTTGGATAAAGAAAGATAAGGTAAATCCTAGAATCGCAGATAAAACTTCCAAAGAAACATGTTTCTTTATTTTTAAGACACACGAAGTGTAACCAATCATTCAATTGCAGCTTTGCGGGAGGGAGGAAGAAATCCTACAATATTAAATGTACACATCTCTCCAAGATAAAAACAATCTCAGAAGATACACCTGCATCTTGCTTCCTACTTCTGGATCTACTTCTCTCTCTGACAAGCAAATACACTTACGCTGTTTCTCCAACACTGACTTTTACCATATAACAAGTTCTACTGTAAGTTCTTTCTCCCACATACCTGTCTCACTCTTCCAGGGAGCTCAATCAGCGTTCTCCACTACATGGCAGTCCTCTTTTTGTAATTTAAGTTCAAAGGTGTAGTACCAGCCTTTAACTACTTATAATGTGGTAAAAACTATTTCATAATAGTGTCTCTAGAAAGACATAAAACGCAAAATGACCACCACCACCAGTTGTATCATTTTCCAAACCAGTTTAGTCTTACTCATATAAACCTACTTAACAACTCTGCACAATAAGAAAGCAGCCTGGTTTTGGTTAAACATAATGGTTACTGTAACGAAGGAGAAAGTTTTCCTTGACCCTCTTAGGGTCCCTGGCTATGTCTGAAAATTAAACTGACAAAGACAGGTTAACAGGAGAAAAGCACACAAATTTTATTAAGTTTTTACATGTACCTGGGAGTCTTCACAAGAAAATGAAGATCTGAAAAACTGACCAAAGCAGGAAGTTTTTCTACCTTTTAGACAAAAGAACAAATTTGTGAAGAATTAACAAAACAAAGGGGTTTGGGCTATGGGTAGGAAATGTAATAATGTCTGTTTATACAGTCTTCCCGGCCCTAAATTCCCTGTCTCTGGTGATAAGAATGTCTCCTTTCCTCCTGGTACAGGAAGGATACCTTTCACACGGGAGATTTATCTCTCGCTTTCAAGAAAGAAGGGCCAGGGAGGGAGGAGGGCGGAGTGACCTCTCTGATTCTGGTGTTTTCTCTAACTCCTTCAGCTTAAGATATTCAACATACCACGGTGCCTTATTTGGGGGTAGCATGTCCTGAACTCCATCAATGGATACACACTTTTATCTTAGCTTTCTCCTGAAACCCTACTAAAAATGACATTAAAAGAGTAACAAGAAAGAAGTCTGCAGGCAAGAGAAGTCAATCTGGACAATGAAAAATAAAGGGAAGAAAAACTGACTTAGTAGAGAAGGCTGAAACCTAAACATCCAGGGAGCACACAATAAAAAACTGAGGTGAATCGTGCTGAGAACCCTGGAAACTTGAAAGAAACTTCAAAATGCCAGTGAGGGCGACAAAGCTGAAACACAGGAGGACTAATTGAAAAGTCTCCATAAGAGCAGTTAGCGCCGCTCCTCCTTCCCCTCCCATCCCACCCCATCCCCTTCCCTAGACTGAACTGATAGGAAGAATGTCCCTCTCTTATACCCTCAGAAGACAGAGGTTTACTCTCAGCAGAGACTGAAGCATGGAAGCTCTGGACCTGGGGACATCTAGGGAGGGTGGATTGAATTAAAGTCTGCAAACCTAAGTGTCAGACTCCTGCCCACTTTCCTTGCTTGTGTCTCAAGTAAGCCTGGAAATAAGAACACTTATATTCTGCAGACAGGAAGTTGTAAAATTACTCTGGAAATTGACCAGCTGCCCAAGAATACTTCAGATACTGACATACTGGGGGCTTTAATGAAAGAGCGAACTTACAGAGAGGCCCACTGGTGAGCAAATCCCAACCACATACACAGAGCTTCCTAAGAGCCTCTCAGTGCTTTACTCTTTAGAATGAACTGACAGTCAAGAGGGAACAATTCTTAACATGGAAAGACAGAACAAAACCAGAAAAGAAGACTTTGAGGAAGAGACAATGCAAGAAGTAGAAGTTCATTTAAAAAAAAAACAAACATCCTTAGAGAGAGAACAACTACTGTAGCTATAAACCCCAGAGAACAAGATGCCATAAAAAAAGGAGACATAAAAAAGAAGGAGTGGGACTTCCCTGGTGGTGCAGTGGTTAAGAATCCGTCTGCCAATGCAGGGGACACGGGTTCGAGCCCTGGTCCGGGAAGATCCCACATGCCGCGGAGCAACTAAGCCCGTGCACCACAACTACCGAGCCTGCGCTCTAGAGCCCGTGAGCCACAACTACTGAGCCTGCGAGCCATAAGTACTGAGCCCACATGCCACAACTACTGAAGCCCACACACCTAGAGCCCATGCTCCGCAACAAGAGAAGCCAGCACACCGCAATGAAGAGTAGCCCCCGCTCGCCACAACTAAAGAAAGCCCGTGCACAGCAACGAAGACCCAACGCAGCCAAAAATGAATAAATAAATTTATTTAAAAAAAAAAAAGGAGAGCTTGTTCTTGCTATATTAGCATAAAAAGTTCAAAAGAAGAGGCCAACACACTAAGTTGAAGTCACCTACCAGACAAGGCAAAATTAAAGAAAAAAGAAAGTATCAATATGTCAAAATAACAGGAGTTCCAGAAAGAGAGAAAAAAAAGTAGGAAAAAATTATCAAACAAGATGGTCAAAAAGCACATGAAAAGATGTTCACCATCACTAATTATCAGAGAAATGCAAATCAAAACTACAATGAGATATCACCTCACACCGGTCAGAATGGCAATCATCAAAAAATCTCCAAACAATAAATGCTGGAGAGGGTGTGGAGAAAAGGGAACCCTCTTACACCATTGGTAGGAATGTAAATTGGTGCAGCCACTATGGAGAACATTATGGAAGTTCCTTAAAAAACTAAAAATAGAACTACCCTATGACCCAGCAATCCCACTCCTAGGCATATACCCAGAGAAAACCATAATTCAAAAAGATACATACTCCCCAATTACTCCCCATAATTGCACTATTATGAACTTTCATCAAATCTTTAACCATGGTCATTTTTAAGTCTTTTGTCATTTACAGACAGTTCTGGGTGTACTCTGATGCTTTTGCAAATATGTTCCTATAAAAGGGTTTCATCTTCAAGGAATTCATAGAAAAGACTCTGACAAGTACCGGTTTCTGGTAACTGTACTGCTGAACTGAATGAATAAGCATTTTCAGAACTCTAATGAAAAACTGATGAACTCATAAAAGTGCTAACAAAAGATCAAGATAAAAAAAATTTAATTACATGGGACTGAGTGAACTGATGAGGATGATTATAATTTTTGTGACTTTCTGTTTGAATTAAAAAAAAAAATCCCACAAGGACTCAGGGCAAAGAATATAGAAATCAATTTTCACTGCAAAGTAAAGGAGCTGTTACAGTGGAGGATTACTGGACTGAATGTCAATATTATGACATACTATGAGTGTGTTTCGTGTTTGGTAATTGCAATCATTGTTGCTTTTGTTGTGGTCATCCATTTACAATGCTTGGTGTCAGTCTATTTATCTCTTGTAAAAATAAAATACAGTGTGTGTATGTGTGAAAAAAAAAAAAAGCATACATTAGCTATTCCAAATGAAGACAAACCATGGTTTTGTGGAATGAACATAACATCAGTATTCCAGTCCTCTTTTATTAAACTAGTTCTTGATACAAAAAAAAAAAAAAAAAGATACATACTCCCCAGTGTTCACTGCAGGAGTATTTACAATAGCCAGGTCATGGAATCAACCTAAATGTCCATCAACAGAGGAATGGATAAAGATGTGGCACATATATACAATGGAATATTACTCAGCCATAAAAAAGAAAAAAATAATGCCATTTGCAGCAACATGAATGGACCCAGAGACTGTCCTACTGAGTGAATACTGAGTGAAGTAAGTCAGACACAGAAAGACAAATATCATATGATATCACTTATATGTGGAATCTTAAAAAAAATAAAAGGTATAGATGAACTTATTTATAAAACATAAGTAGAGTCACACATATAGAAAACAAACTTATGGTTACCAGGGGATGGTGGCGGGGGTGGGGTGGGGGGCAGAAAGGGATAAATTGGGAAGTTGGGACTGACATATACACACTACTATATATAAAATAGATAACTGATAAGAACCTGCTGTATAGCACAGGGAACTCTACTCAGTACTCTGTAATGGCCTATATGGGAAAAGAATCTAAAAAGAAAAAAAAAAAATAGAGGATATATGTATAACTGATTCACTTTGCTATACACCTGAAACTAACAACATTGTAATCAACTATACTCCAATAAAAATTTTTAAAAATTATCAAACAAATATTAAGAGATGATATCCTAGAACTGAGGGATATGAGACTTTAGGCCAAATGGGCCCAATCAGAGCACAGCCCAATGAATGAAAAGGAGACCCACATGTTGCCACATTATTGTAAAATCTCAGACCTAAAAAGATAAAGAGAATACCCTAAAGGCTTTTAGAGAGGCAACTTAGGTTACCTACAAAGAATCAGGAAACAGAATGGCATTAGACTTCTTAACATCAAAAAAGAAAACGAGAAAATTAAATGGAATAATGTCTTCAAAACTCTGAAGAAAAATTGGTTCCAATCTAGAATTCTACAGCCAAACCATAATTCAACTAGAAGAAAGGATAAAATTATGATTTTTTTTTACTGTTCAGCTGTAATATTCATAGTCATAGTAATGTAAATATGGAATACTGATATCACCAATAATTGGTTGGAGATGGGAGAGATGGAGAAGGGAAGTATGTGTGTATTTGTGCTTACACAAGAATGAGTGTGCTGCTGATGGCATAATAGTGCTAAACCCTTCCACAGTAGTAGGTCAGTGACTTAAAACTTGGAAGAGTTGAAAATAATTGCTTTTGAAGAACAGGGGAGGTTGAGGAGAGATGGAGCAGAAGGCTTCTATCTTTCTTTACAAACTGAAGGGGCTTTTCTGACCTTTTTTCCACACACATATACTGCTTTGATAAAAATAAAAATAACATTTAAAAAGAAAGCCTGTAAAGCTGCTCCTCTATTGGAGAAACCCCTCTGGAATGAGGCCTTCCTCTCCAGAGCATGAACATCCTGACGGCAGGAACGGGTTCCAAAAAGTAGAGGGGTTTCAACCACGAATCACTCTGAATATTTAAACTTGCTTTATAACCACCTTTAGATGGTTTCATTTCCTATACTTGCTTTTTGGAAGTTTATCATTGCTAAAATTATCAATCCTTTCCATTCATGGCCACAAGCTCTTACATGGTAAAAAAAAGAACTTGTTTTAACCACTTTGTGGATCATGCACTCAGTTTTTATGAGAAACCATGATTTCCAACAATCTTTTTATCTTTTAGACCTGTTCCAAAAAGATATTTAAATATATGCTTCTACATAATGGGAGGAGTGACTCTCAGAAAAAATTTACCTTCCAACTGCTCTTCAACAAAACAGGATAAAATTCTACAATATAGGGAGGGAATAGCATTGGAGTAATTTTTCAAAAATAGTAAGTTATCAGAGGGGGTGCCTTCAAGATGGCGGAGGAGTAAGACGTGGAGATGACCTTCCTCCCCACAAATACATCAAAGTACATCTACATGTGGAACAACTCCTATAGAACACCTACTGAACACTGGAAACTTCCCCAAAGGCAAGAAACTCCCCACGTACCTGGGTAGGGCAAAAGAAAAAAGGAAAAACAGAGACAAAAGAATAGGGACGGGACCTGCACCACTGGGAGGGAGCTGTGAAGGAGGAAAGGTTTCCACACACTAGGAGGCCCCTTCACGGGCAGAGACGGGGAGTAGCAGTGGGGAAGCTTTGGAGCCATGGAGAAGAGCGCAGCAACAGGGGTGCAGAGGGCAAAGTGGAGAGATTCCCGCACAGGGGATCGGTGCCGACCAGCACTCACTAGCCCGAGAGGCTTGCCTGCTCACCCGCCAGGACAGTGGGGGCTGGGAGCTGAGGCTCGGGCTTCGGTCAGATCCCAGGGAGAGGAGTGGGGTTGGCGGCGTGAACACAGCCTGAAGTGGGCAAGTGCACCACAGCTAGCTGGGAGGGAGTCCAGGAAAAACTCTGGAACTGCCTAAGACAGAAGAGACCATTGTTTTGGGGTGCGCGAGGAGAGGGGATTCAGAACACCGCTGAAACGAGCTCCAGAGACGGGCGTAAGGCGCGGCTATCAGCGCGGACACCAGAGACAGGCATGAAACGCTAAGGCTGCTGCTGCCTCCACCAAGAAGCCTGTGTGCAAGCACAGGTCATTATCCACACCTCCCCTCCCGGGAGACTGTGCAGCCCGCCACTGCCAGGGTCCCGTGATACAGGGACAACTTCCCCAGAGGGACACACGGTGCATCTCAGGCTATTGCAATGTCACGCCGGCCTCTGCCGCCACAGGATCGCCCCGCACTCCGTACCCCTCCCTCTCCCCAGCCTGAGGGAGCCAGAGCCCCCAAATCAGCTGCTCCTTTAACCCCGTCCTGTCTGGGCAGGGAACACACGCCCTCAGGCAACCTACACACAGAGGTGGGTCCAAATCCAAAGCTGAACCCCGGGACCTGTGCGAACAAAGAAGAGAAAGGGAAATCTCTCCCAGCAGCCTCAGGAGCAGCGGATTAAATCTCCACAATCAACTTGAGGTACCCTGCATCTGTGGAATACCTGAATAGATGACGAATCATCCCTAAACTGAGGAGGTGGACTTTGGGAGCAACTGTGGACATGAGGCTTGCTTTCTGCATCTAATTCGTTTCTGGTATTATGTTTATCTTAGTTTAGTATTTAAAGCTTATAATCACTGGTAATTTGTTTACTGATTTGGTTGCTCTCTTCCTTTTTTTATTTTATATATATATATTTTTTTTCCTTTTTCTCTTTTTATGAGTGTGTATGTGTATATTTGTGTGATTTTCTCTGTATAGCTTTGCTTTTGCCATTTGTCCTAGGGTTCTGTCTGTTTTTTTGTTTTTGCTTTTTTTTTTTTTTTAGTATAGTCTTTAGCACTTATTATCATTGGTGGATTTGTTTTTTGTTTTGTTTGCTCTCTTCTTTCTTTCTTTTTTTATTACTTTTTTATTTTTAATATTTTTTTCTATTTTAATAACTTTAATTTATTTTATTATTTTTTTTCTTTTTTTCTTTCTTTTCTTTTCTCCCTTTTCTTCTGAGCCGTGTGGCTGACAGGGTCTTGGTGCTCTGGTGGGGAGTCAAGCCTGAGCCTCTGAGGTAGGAGAGCCAAGTTCAGGACACTGGTCCACCAGAGACCGCCGGGCCTCACGTAATACCAAACGGCAAAAGCTCTCCCACAGATCTCCATCTCAACGCTAAGACCCAGCTCCACTCAGCAACCAGCAAGCTACAGTGCTGGACACCCCATGCCAAACAACTAGCGAGACAGGAACACAACCCCACCCATTAGCAGAAAGGCTGCCTAAAATCATAATAAGTTCACAGACATCCAAAAACACACCACAGGACATGGTCCTGCCCACCAGAAAGACAAGATCCGGCCTCATGCACCAGAACACCGGCACCAGTCCCCTCCACCAGGAAGCCTACACAACCCACTGAACCAACCTTAGCCACTGGGAGCAGACACCAAAAACAACAAGAACTACGAACCTGCGGCCTGCAAAACGGAGACCCCAAACACAGTAAGTTAAGCAAAATGAGAGGACAGAGAAATACACAGCAGATGAAGGAGCAAGGTAAAAACCCACCAGACCAAACAAATGAAGAGGAAATAGGCAGTCTACCTGAAAAAGATTTAAGAGTAATAGTAGAAAAGATGATCCAAAGTCTTGGAAACAGAATGGAGAAAATGCAAGAAACATTTAAAAAGGACCTAGAAGAACTAAAGAGCAAACAAACAATGATGAACAACACAATAAATGAAACTTAATATTCTCTAGAAGGAATCAATAGCAGAATAACTGAGGCAGAAGAACGGATAAGTGACCTGGAAGATAAAATAGTGGAAATAACTACTGCAAAGCAGAATACAGAAGAAAGAATGAAAAGAATTGAGGACAATCTCAGAGACCTCAGGGACAACATGAAGCATACCAACATTTGAATTATAGGGGTCCCAGAAGAAGAAGGGAAAAAGAAAGGAACTGAGAAAATATTTGAAGAGATTATAGTTGAAAACTTCCCTAATATGGGAAAAGAAATAGTCAAAAAAGTCCAGGAGGCACAGAGAGTCCCATACAGGATTGATCCAAGGAGAAACACACACAAAAAGACATATGAATCAAACTATCAAAAATTAAATACAAAGAAAAAATATTAAAAGCAGCAAGGGAAAAGCAACAATTAACATACAAGGGAATCCCCATAAGGTTAACAGCTGATCTTTCAGCAGAAACTCTGCAAGCCAGAACGGAGTGGCAGGACATATGTAAAGTGATGAAAGGGAAAAACCTACAACCAAGATTACTCTACCCAGTAAGGATCTCATTCAGATTCGAAGGAGAAGCTAAAACCTTTACAGATAAACAAAAGCTAAGAGAATCCAGCACCACTAAACTAGCTTTAAAACAAATGCTAAAGGAACTTCTATAGACAGGAAACACAAGAGAAGGAAAAGACTTACAAAAACAAACCCAAAACAATTAAGAAAATGGTAATAGGAACATACATATCGATAATTACCTTAAATGTAAATGGATTAAATGCTCCAACCAAAAGACATAGACTGGCTGAATGGATACAAAAACAAGACCTGTATATATGTTGTCTACAAGAGACCCACTTCAGACCTAGGGACACATACAAACTGAAAGTGAGGGGGTGGAAAAATATATTCCACGCAAATGTAAATAAAAAGAAAGCTGGAGTAGCAATTCTCATATCAGACAAAATAGACTTTAAAATAAAGACTATTACAAGAGGCAAAGAAGGACACCACATAATGATCAAGGGATCAATCCAAGAAGAAGATATAACAATTGTAAATATTTATGCACCCAATGTATGAGTACCTCAATACATAAGGCAAATGCTAACAGCCATAAAAGGGGAAATCGACAGTGACACAATCATAGTAGGGGACTTTAACACCCCACTTTCACCAATGGACAGATCATCCAAAATGAAAATAAATAAGGAAACACAAGCTTTAAATGATACATTAAACAAGATGGACTTAATTGATATTTATAGGACATTCCTTCCAAAAACAGCAGATTACACTTTCTTCTCAAGTGCTCATGGAACATTCTCCAGTATAGATCATATCCTGGGACACAAATCAAGTCTTGGTAAATTTAAGAACATTGAAATTGTATGAAGTATCTTTTCTGACCACAACGCCATGAGACTAGATAACAGTTACAGGAAAAAATCTTTAAAAATACAAACACATGGTGGCTAAACAGTACACTACTAAATAACCAAGAGATCACTGAAGAAATCAAAGAGGAAATCAAAAAATACCTAGAAACAAATGACAATGAAAACACAACAACCCAAAACCTATGGGATGCAGCAAAAGCAGTTCTAAGAGGGAAGGTTATAGCAATACAATCCTACTTCAAGAAACAAGAAACATCTCAAATAAACAACCTAACCTTACACCTAAAGCAATTAGAGAAAGAAGAACAAAAAAACCCCAAAGTTAGCAGAAGGAAAGAAATCATAAAGATCAGATCAGAACTAAATGAAAAAGAAATGAAAAAACGATAGCAAAGATCAATAAAACTAAAGCTGGTTCTTTGAGAAGATAAACAAAATTGATAAACCATTAGCCAGACTCATCAAGATAAAAAGGGAGAAGACTCAAATCAATAAAATTAGAAATGAAAAAGGAGAAGTAACAACTGACACTGCAGAAATACAAAGGATCAGGAGAGATTACTACAAGCAACTATATGCCAATAAAATGGACAACCTGGAAGAAATGGACAAATTCTTAGAAAAGCACAACCTTCCGAGACTGAACCAGGAAGAAATAGAAAATATGAACAGACCAATCACAAGCACTGAAATTGAAACTGTGATTAAAAATCTTCCAACAAACAAAAGCTCAGGACCAGATGGCTTCACAGGCGAATTCTGTCAAACATTTAGAGAAGAGCTAACACCCATCCTTCTCAACTCTTCCAAAATATAGCAGAGGGAGAAACACTCCCAAACTCATTCTAAGGGTCACCATCACCCTGATATGAAAATGAGACAAAGACATCACAAAAAAAGAAAACTACAGGCCAATATCACTGATGAACATAGATGCAAAAATCCTCAACAAAATACTAGCAAACAGAATCCAACAGCACATTAAAAGGATCATACACCATGATCAAGTGGGGTTTATCCCAGGAATGCAAGGATTTTTCAATATATGCAAATCAATCAATGTGATACACTATATTAACAAATCGAAGGAGAAAAACCATATGATCATCTCAACAGATGCAGAAAAAGCTTTTGACAAAATTCAACACCCATTTATGATAAAAACGCTCCAGAAAGGAGGCATAGAGGGAACTTTCCTCAACATAATAAAGGCCATATATGACAAACCCACAGCCAACATCGTTCTCAATGGTGAAAAACTGAAACCATTTCCTCTAAAATCTGGAACAAGACAAGGTTGCCCACTCTCACCACTATTATTCAACATAGTTTTGGAAGTTTTAGCCATGGTAATCAGAGAAGAAAAAGAAATAAAAGGAATCCAAATTGGAAAAGAAGAAGTAAAGCTGTCAGTGTTTGCAGATGACATGATACTATAGGTAGAGAATCCTAAAGATGCTACCAGAAAACTACTAGAGCTAATCAATGAATTTGGTAATGCAGCAGGATACAAAATTAATGCACAGAAATCTCTTGCATTCCTATACACTAATGATGAAAAATCTGAAAGAGAAATTAAGGAAACACTCCCATTTACCACTGCAACAAAAAGAATTAAATATGTAGGAATAAACCTACCTAAGGAGACAAAAGACCTGTATGCAGAAAATTATAAGACACTGATGAAAGAAATTAAAGATGATACAAACAGATGGAGAGATATACCATGTTCTTGGATTGGAAGAATCAACATTGTGAAAATGACTATACTACCCAAAGCAATCTGCAGATTCAATGCAATCCCTATCAAACTACCAATGGCATTTTTCACAGAACTAGAACAAAAAATTTCACAATTTGTATGGAAATGCAGAAGACCCAGAATAGCCAAAGCAATCTTGAGAAAGAAAAACGGAGCTGGAGGAATCAGGCTCCCGGACTTCAGACTATACTACAAAGCTACAGTAATGAAGACAGTATGGGGCTTCCCTGGTGGCACAGTGGTTAATAATCCGCCTGCCAATGCAGGGGACATGGGTTTGAGCCCTGGTCTGAGAAGATCTCACATGCTGCAGAGCAACTGAGCCCGTGCATCACAACTACTGAGCCTGCGCCCTAGAGCCCGTGAGCCACAACTACAGAGCCCACGTGCCACAACTACTGAAGCTCATGCGCCTAGAGCCCGTGCTCTGTAACAAGAGAAGCCACTGCAATGAGAAGCCCTCACACCACAATAAAGAGTAGCCCTGCTAGCTAAAACTAGAGAAAGCCCATGCGCAGCAATGAAGACTCAACGCAGCCAGAAATAAAATAAATAAATAAATAAATTTATTAAAAAAAAAAAAAGACAGTATGGTACTGGCACAAAAAACAGAAATATAGATCCATGGAACAGGATAGAAAGCCCAGAGATAATCCCATGAAGGAAGCAAGAATACACAATGGAGAAAAGACAGCCTCTTCAATGAGTGGTGCTGGGAAAACTGGATAGCTACATGTAAAAGAATGAAATTAGAGCACTCCCTCACACCATACACAAAAATAAACTCAAAATGGATTAAAGACCTAAATGTAAGGCTAGACATTATAAAACTCTTAGAGGAAAACATAGGCAGAACACTCCATGACATAAATCACAGCAAGATTCTTTTTGACCCACCTCCTAGAGAAATGGAAGTAAAAACAAAAATAAACAAATTGGACCTAATGAAACTTAAAAGCTTTTGCACAGCAAAGGAAACCATAAACAAGACGAAAAGACAACCCTCTGCTTGGGAGAAAATATTTGCAAATGAAGCAACTGACGAAGGATTAATCTCCAAAATATACAAGCAGCTCATGCAGCTCAATATCAAAAAAACAAACAATCCAATCGAAAAATGGGTGGGAGACCTAAATAGACATTTCTCCAAAGAAGATATACAGATTGCCAACAAACACATGAAACGATGCTCGATATCACTAATCATTAGAGAAATGCAAATCAAAACCACAATGAGTTATCACCTCACACCAGTTGAGAATGTCCATCATCAAAGACTCTCCAAACAATAAATGCTAGAGAGGGTGCGGTGAAAAGGGAACCCTCTTGCACTGTTGGTGGGAATGTAAATTGATACAGCCACTATGGGGAACAGTATGGAGGGTCCTCAATAAACTAAAACTAGAACTACCATACGACCCAGCAATCCCACTACTGGGCATATACCCTGAGAAAACCATAATTCAGAAAGAGTCATGTATCACAATGTTCATTGCAGCACTGTTTACAATAGCCAGCACATGGAAGCAACCTAAGTGTCCACCGACAGATGAATGGATAAAGAAGATGTGGAACATATATACAATGGAATATTACTCAGCCATAAAAAGAAACATAATTGATTTATTTGTAGTGAGTTGGATGGACCTATAGACTGTCATATAGAGTGAAGTAAGTCAGAAAGAGAAAAACAAATACTATATGCTAACACATATATATGGAATCTAAAAAAAAAAAAAAAATTGTTCTGAAGAACCTAGGGGCAAGACAGGAATAAAGACGCAGACACAGAGAATGGACTTGAGGACACGGGGAGGGGGAAGCATAAGCTGGGACGAAGTGAGAGAGTGACATGGACATATATACACTAGCAAATGTAAAACAGGTAGCTAATGGGAAGCAGCTGCATAGCACAGGGAGATTAGCTCGGTGCTTTGTGTCCACCTAGAGGGGTGGGATAGGGAAGGTGGGAGGGAGACACAAGAGGGAGGAGATATGCGGATGTATGTATATGTATAGCTGATTCACTTTGTTATACAGCAGAAACTAACCCACCATTGTAAAGCAATTATACTCCAATAAAGATGTTAAAAAAAATAGTAAGTTATCAGCGAATTTTAGCCTCTCTGTTCTTATGCCACTAGAACGAAAAAGAAAACTGAATTTTGGGTAGAGAGAGTAAAACATTTGTCTAGATAGTCCATAGACAACTACAAAGGTGACAAGTAAAAGAGCAGCAAGGAATTATCTCTTACTATAACAAATAGTTTTCTCTCCAACTGCTGCTTAGAGTGTCAGTTGTTTTTTAAGGAACCTAGCCAAAGCTTTAAATAGCTTTGCTTTTTTTTTTTTTTTTTTTTAAGGAGAAAGAGTGAACTCTGCAGCTTTCTTGTCCATAGCTAGAGGGCCTAGAAGAAAACAACTGATAAGACCACCCAGCAGTTGCTGCTGCCAAATTTCAGGAATGAACTTAAATGGAAAACACCACATATACATACATCCTTCGACTGCCCAGACTTCAAAAAGTCACACACAAAACGGTAATCCATTCAGATTCAGTCAACACCCCTCAGCTAGATACATTTTGAAGAAAAAGTTTTAGCTACAGTTTTGAGGACTGGCTGACTCTGGCAAACCTCAGCCTCTTTGAGGTCAGTTTCCATTTCTGTAAAAGAAAATGAATGTGCTTTACTTTGTCAGTGTCACCAAATTTGCATGTGAATCAAATGCTATCATAAATGTGAAAGTACCTAATAAACTACACAAACAACTCTGTTAATGTAAGTTTTAAAAAAATTACCTTGATCAAAAAGATCACTGCTGAAGTTAATGATCTAGTATACTTAGACCAATCTCTCTTGGTTCAATATAATTCCCAATCCAACACAGTAATTTCCATTTTTTCCCTGATGAAATTAAACAAATGTTTTTCAGGAGTATATATTTAAATAGAAACTTACATATCCAGATGGTTTCTTCAATGTTTTATAAACTGCCATGCTCATACTATGTCTATCATATGCAAGGCCTGTGGAATGCCTTGTTCATTTCTCTGTACATTTATGCAAGCCTGATTTACTGTTTAAGGTCTACCTCCTTTAGGAATTCTCTTTCTATTACTTAGGCTCACACAGCTCTCACTATTCTAAAGTCTAATATTACAGTGGTCTGGAGCAGTCATTCAAACCTGAGTCAAATAACAACTTGTAATATTTTAACTGTTTGCTATGGACTGATTTGTGTTCCCACCAAACTCACATGTTGAAGCCCTAACCCTCAAAGAGACTGTATCTGGAGATAGGATCTTTAGGAGATAATTAAAATTAAAGGGAATCTTAAGGGTAGGGCCCTAATCTGATAGGGCTGTGGCCTTACAAAAAGAGGAAGAGAGAGATCTTGACTCTGCCCAGCCATATGAGGACACAGTGAGAAGGTGGCCATCTGCAAGCCAGGAAGAGAGTCCTCACCAGAATTCAAACATGCTGGCACCCTAATCTCAGATTTCCAGCTTCCAGAACTGTAAGAAAATAAATTTCTGTTGTTTAAGCCACCCAGTCTATGATACTTTGTTATGATAGCCAGAGCTAATACAGTTTCATGTGTGAAATGTTTCTTCTGTATTACTCATAACTACTACTGAAACCGAATTCCCCTAAAACCAAGTTCCTCTGCTGAGTTTATGATTAACATCTCTAACAAACTTATGGTTAGCAGAGGGGAAAGCAGGGGAGGGGGAGGGATAAATCTGGAGATTGGGATTGACATATACACACTACTATATATAACACAGATAACTAATAAGGACCTACTGTATAGCACAGGGAACTCTATTCAATACTCTGTAATGGCCTATATGGGAAAAGAATCTTAAAAAGAGTGGATATATGTATATGTAAAACTGATTCACTTTGCTGTACACCTGAAACTAACACAGCATTGGAAATCAACTATACTCCAATAAAAATTTTTTTTTAAAAATCTCTAAGCAAAATGTTATTCCCTTCCTTGTCCAACACTTGTTCCCCTCAAGATTGAGGAGTATCAAAGAAAAGGTGGGACTGAAACCAAGCAGGACCCTGTGGGGCCCTCCTGGGTACACAAGCCTTCTGTGTTCCCCATTTCTTGTTTGGAGGAAAAAGGCTTTCAGCCTCCTAGATCTTCCCTGAGTTCCAAAGGGCAGATTCGAACAGTTGCTAATTACGGGAGTGAGGGAATGCAGAAACAAAGGAAAGGCAGTCAAGAAACGGTAGTGCAGTGATAGGGCAGGGTCCTGGTTCCTCCTCAAGGAATATACATAACAATCTAACACAGATGTCTGAGTTCTTCTACAGGAACTAAGGCCCCACCCAGGTGGAGGATGGTAACTTCAGGCTAAGCATAAGCACATGGACCCCAGACTGGCTGGGACCAGAAGGCTGACTGGAACACCACCCCGTTACCTCACCCAACCAGTCAGAGGAAGGTCACATACCCTGCAGCCCTCCCTCCAAATTTTGCCTATAAAAACTCTTCCCCAAAATCCACTGGGGAGTTCAGGCTTTTTGAGCATGAGCCACCTGATCTCCTTGCTTGGCCACTGCAATAAACCTTTCTCTGCTCCAAACTCCTACTTTTCGGTTTGTTTGACCTCACTGTGTGTCAGGCACACAAACCTGGATATAATAAATATATGTCAAATTGATACTGGGCATCACAAACGAAACCTAGTAAGAACAATTTTGGCAGGTATTAAAATCCATTAGGTAGGGGATTCCCTGGTGGCACAGTGGTTAAGAATCTGCCTGCCAATGCAGGGGACATGGGTTCGAGCCCTGGTCTGGGAAGATCCCACAGGCCATGGAGCAACTAAGCCTGTGCACCACAACTACTGAGCCTGTGCTCTACAGCCCACAAGCCACAACTACTGAAGCCCGCACCATGCCTAGAGCCCATGCTCTACAACAAGAGAAGCCACCGCAATGAGAAGCCCACACACCGCAATGAAGAGTAGCCCCCACTCGCTGCAACTAGAGAAAGCCTGTGCACAGCAACGAAGACCCAATGCAGCCGAAAATAAATAAATAAAAATCCACTATGTGATTTTTTTCTTGTACATAAAGGAAATTAGCGTCATTGTGGAGCACTAAAAGAAACAACACGGTCTCTGCACTATTGCCAAAATACTGGGTAACCTATGTGTATAACTATGATAGCTTTCAAGTCAGGAATCACAAGAATATGATAATGGAAACATAAAGTTATTTAGAAAACATTCATTGACTGATGGAATGAATTGTAAAGATGAAAGGACCCTTGTTGTCAGTCTACTGGAGGAGACAGAAAAGAAACTGCAGTGGTATATTACCCACAAAATGGGTCAGAGATGGTTTCTGGGAAAGGCAAATGCCAGAAGTAGGCCTTAAAGGATAGGCTGAAGAGTTAGCCAGTCAAAGAAATGAGGTAAGTCAAGGTCATCACAGGCAGAGAAAATAATTTGAGTAAAGGCTCAGCAGTGAAGAAGAGTATCATGGTAAAAAAGGTACACGGTAAATATTAGGGAAGGGTAAAAGAGGGGAAGGACAGAGAGGAAGGGAAACATTATGGTGGGTTTATAAGTCACACAAGGGAGTATGAATTTTACGTTGAAGGCTATGGATATTGAAGAACTCAGAATTTCAAACACTGAGGAACACGGTCAGCTTCCTATAGAAGGGAGAACAAAGAGAAGCAAAAATGGATGGAGTGTGACCAGTGAGGAGGTTACTATGAAAATCTAGGTAAGAAGAGTTAAGAGCTTATATAAACAATATTTAACACTTAAAATATTTTAAAATTCTATCTTAAAACTATTCAGATATTTTAGAACAATGGCTTATCCACTTAGTCAAGGCAATGTGGTGTTTTCCCTTAGTTCTGGAACCATATTCAAAACACATGCTCAAACAAAATATTTCTGTACTATTTCTAGATAAAAGAGGAAATGTGGAAAGCAAAGTTCTGGAGGGCAAAGTACTAACAATTCTAGGCCATTCCAATAGTTTGTGGCAGTAGTTGTCATCTAGGAGCACAAATCTCAATCATCTGTAGAAATTCTGGAAAAGACACACTGCTCAGCTTCACTTCTGGGAAATTTGAATGCAGGTCTGGAGTAAGGTCTGGGCATTGTATTCTCTTTCGAAGTTGTTTTGGCTATTCTGGATCCCTTGAATTTCCTTTAGGACCCAACTTGTCAGTTTCTGCCAAAAGAAAGCCAACTGGGATTTGGATAGACATTGCATTAACTCTGTAAATCAGTAATATTAAGTATTGTTATCCTAACAATATTTAGTCTTCCAATCCATGAACATGGAGTGTTTTTACACCCATTAATTATCTTTAAAAATCTTTATTCTTCTTTAATTTCACTCAACAATGCCTTGTAGTTTTCATAGTATAAGACTTACACTTATTCTGTTAAATTTATTCCTAAGTATTTTGTTCTTTTTGATGATATTGTAAATGATGTTTTTTTAAATTTCATTTTTGATTGTTCATTGTTCATGTACAGGAAAACAAATGATTTTTGTTCCTGATCTCGTATCTTGCAACCTTACTAAACTCATTTCTTAGTTCTAATAGTTTTTTAGTGATTCCTTAGGACTTTCTATATACAAGATTATGTCATCTGCAAACAAGAGATTTACTTTTTCAACCTCACAATCTGATGTTTTTTATTTCTTTTTCTTGTCTAATTGCCATGGATAGAATCTCCAGTACAATGTTAAAAAGGAGTGGCAAGATCCTTTTCTTATTCCTAGCTGGGGAAAGCACTTAGCCTTTCATCATTAAGTCTGTTAACTGAGGGGTTTTCAAAGATGTTCTTTATCAGATTGAGGAAGTTCCTTCCTATTCCTAGTTTGTTGAACGTTTTATCATGAAAGGGTATTAGGTTTTGTCAAATGTTTTTCTGCATCTATTATATCATGTGATTTTTATTTATTTTATTAATATGATGAATTACATTAATTGATTTAAAAATGTTAAACCAACACTGCACTCCCAGGGTAAATCCCACTTGGTTTAGTTTGCCAGTGTTCTGTAGAGAATTTTTGTGTCTATATTCAGCAGATACTGGTCTGGAGTTTCTTTTCTTGTGCTGTGTCTGGTTTTCATATCAGGTTAATACTGGCCTCACTGCATGAGTTGGGATGTCTTCTCTTCTCTCTATTTTGGTGTTAAGTCTTCTTTAAATGTTTGGTAAAATCCAGCAATGAAGCCTGGGTTTTTCTTTGTTCAAAGTCTTTAAGTTACTAACTCAATCTCTTTACATGGTACAGGTCTAATCAGATTTCCTAGTTCTTCTTAAGTCAGTTCAATAGTTTGTAGTCTTTCTAGGAATTTGTCCATTTCATCTAAGTCATCTAATTTGTTGGCATACAGTTGTTCACAGCATTCCCTTATAATCCTTTTCATTCTCTAAGATAGTGATGTCACCTTTCATTCCTGATTTTAGTAATTTGAGTCTTCTTTCCTTTTTTCTTGGTCTAGCTAAATGTTTGCCAATTTTGTTGATCTTCTGAAAGAACTAGTTTTTAGTTTTGTTAATTCTATTGTTTTTCTACTCTGTATTCCATTAATTTTGACTGTAATCTTTATCATTTCCTTTGTGTGTGTGTGTGTGTGTGTGTGTGTGTGTGTTGGGGAGAGGAAGAGCTGGTTGTGGCTCAAATGCCAGAGATTCTCACTGCTCTTACTGAGCTTTAATAGATTTTCTTGGGGGAAAAAAAAAAGTTTCTTCATTTGTTGTACACTCTTATGACAGTTCCCAGAGACTTCAAATGTTCGTTTTTTAAATAATTTTCACTAGTTATAGTTGTTTTATTGGAAAGAGGGTCCAGTGGAGGTTCTCACACTACCACTGTGGAGGTGCTTTCCATTAATAATTGTATTTTCAAATAATTCGATTAAAACTGGGCAGAGGACTTGATTAGGTATTTTTCCAAAGAAGAAATAAAAATGGCCAAGTACACGAAAAGGTGCTCAACATCACTATTCATCAGAAAAATGTAAATCAAAGCCACAATGAAATATCACCTGTTAGAATGACGATTACCAAAAAGACAAGAGACAATAAATGCTGGCAAGGATGTGAAAAAAGGGAACCTTTGTGCACTGTTGATAGGAATGTAAACTGGTACAGCCACTTTGGAAAGCAGTATGGAGGTTCCTCAAAAAATTTAAAATATAATAGAACTGCTATATGATCCAGCAATCCCATTTCTGGGTATTTTTCCAAAACAGATGAAGTCATTATCTCGAGGAGATATTTGCACTCCCATGTTCACTGCAGCACTATTCACAATATCCAAGACATGGAAACAATCTAAGTGTTCACTGACAGATGAATGGATAAAGAAAATGTGGTGTACATATATAATGAAATATTATTCAGCCATAAACAAGGAAAACCTGCCATATGTGACAACACAGATGGACCTTGAGGACATTATGCTAAGTGAAATAACTCAGAGGAAGACAAGTACTGTATTATCTCACTTATACGTGGGATCTAAAACCATCAAACTCATAGAAAGAGAGAGTAGTATGGTGGTTGCCAGGAGTGGAGTGGTAGGGGAAATGGGGAGATGTTGGTCAAAAGGCACTAATTTTCAGTTATTAGATGAATAAGCTCTGGGGATCTACTATACAGTATGGTGATCCAACACTGTTTACTTGGAAGTTGCTCTGAGAGTAAATCTTAAATGTTCTCACCACAACAACATTAACAACAAAATGATAATTATGTGAGGTGAAGGATATGCTAACCAACCTTACTGTGGTAAGCATTTTGCAATATATACGTGTATCAAATCATCACATGTACATATTAAACTTAGACAATGTTATTTGTCAATTAGATCTCAAAGCTGGGGGAAAAAAGAATGATGTCTCACATTTATAAACGGTTATATAGATACCTGCTTAATAGCCTCAGTTCTGCCTCCTGGCCGGCAAAAGCCTACTATTTTTAATATGGCCCTTTCAGAAAAAGTTTGTTTTCTTCTAGCTTTGTTTTACCTTTCTCATTTAGATCTACAATGCTCTTGCAATTGGCTTATGTGTTTAGCCTGAGGCAGAAGGTCAAGATTCATTTATTTCTTTTTGAATATCCAGTTAACCTAGAATCATTTATTGAAGGACCATCCTTTCTATCACACGCTACTGTTAACTTTATCATAAATTAAGTGTCCATGTAAGTATGTGTCTGTATTTGGATTCTCCACTCTGCTCCACTGTTCTATTGTCCAACAACATTTTAGTAAATTTCTTTCTGTTTAATCAGGCAGAGTCAGCTTCTATTACTTGCAACCAAGAACCCTGACAGGGATGAGTAATCTCAGGACTCAATCCTTGAACCTCTTCTCCCTCTGAGAAATAGCCTTCATTCCAATGGTTTCAAATTACCAGCCAACACCGAAAATCCCCATGTGTCAATCCTTCCCAGACCTCCTCCCTTCTGGGCACCAAACCTGTATATGCAAATGCCTACATGATAT
Organism: Balaenoptera ricei; assembly: GCF_028023285.1. Classification (NCBI taxonomy): domain Eukaryota; kingdom Metazoa; phylum Chordata; class Mammalia; order Artiodactyla; family Balaenopteridae; genus Balaenoptera; species Balaenoptera ricei. The sequence continues at coordinate 67,478,326 of NC_082652.1, forward strand.
CTCTAATTTGAAGTCTTAAAGGTACCTAAAAATAGGCTAATTCCTATTCCTATTCCAGGACTTAGCTTTAAATGCTATTTCCTTAGGAACTGATGCTGTTCTGATTCAACCAGGAAGTTATATTCCCATGGTTCTCACCCAGTTCTCTTCCTTCAAAGCATTTATCCTAGACTCAACTATTTGTATAATTATTTATCTGTTCTACCATTAGACTCTAAGATATGAGAACAAAGATACTGTGTTATGCTCACTGCTACATCTTTTCCACCTAGCTCACAGTGACTGGCCTATTTGTTATAAGGAATGAAGAAAAACTTCCTGCCACCAAATCTGGGAACCTCCTCCTTCTCCAGCTAATCCTTCCTCCTTTTTCAATGAAGAAAGTATCCCACCTCCCACTTAATGCCATCTCCTCCATCTGTGCCTTAGGACCCATCCCTATCCACCTTCTCAGAATCCTTGAGTTATCAATTACCTCATTTCTCTCCTGTACCTTTTATTTTTCTCTCATTACTAGATCTTTTCCCCTAGCAATTCCTTTTCTAACCTTTAATTATGAAAGTTTTAAAACATACCTATCACTCAGATTTAATAATTATTGATTTTTTGCCTACGTGCTTCATCTTTTTTTCTGCTTGATTACTTTAAAAATAAATTACTGGTACTGAAATATTTCAGTATGCATTTTTATCACACTAACAAGATGTACAGTGATTCCTTAATATCATCTAGTATCTACTCCATACTCAAATTTCTTCAAATGTTACCAAAATGTTTTTTACATTTGATATGTTTGAACTAGAATTCAATCAAGGTCCACATGCTGCATATGAATATCTCCCTACATCTCTCTCTCTTTTTGTCTTTTTTATATTTTGTATATTTGCCTCAGTGGTCACTTCCTCCCCACTTATTTCATGGCATTGACTTATTGAAGAGACCTGACTAGTTCTCATTGTCACTGCTGAGACCTAAAAAACAAAAGAATCATAAAACATATCTCTGCATCGCCTTCCAGCTACCATTTCATCTCCTCCAACTCAGTGATACATTTGGATAATTGTGCTGTCTCCATTCTATGACTTTCCACTCGCTCCTCCCCATTCCAATGTGGATTTTACCCACTGTTGTAACTGCAGAATCACCAATGACCTCTACTACCCTGAATCCTCAGGACACTTTTCAGTCCTTATCTTGCTTGGTTTCTCAGAACATTCCACTGTTGTATTCTCTCTCCTGCTTCAAACACTCCTTGGCCTCTGTGAAACCCCACTGTCTAGATTTCCCCATCTCTCTGTTTTGCTCACTCATCAATTTCTCCTGTCAGCTCTTCTATCATTACCTGAACATTAAATACTGGAAGAGATTTTAGGACTGTCCTGGTCAACAATTCTCCTTTGTACTCTAATCCTTCCCTCAACAATTTCACCTCTTCACATGGCTTAATTTATCATCTGTGATTGACAAACTCAAATCTCAGCCTCCGCTCTGGTTCTTGCTTCTGGTCTATGGACTTAAGTCCAACTGACTATTCCATATCTCCACTTGCGTATCTCACAGAAATCTCAACCTCAGCATGTGCGAAACTTCTTTCTTTATCTCTTCACCTTGTTACCTGCACCACACCCCACAATTTTCCACCAGTGCCAACTCAGTAAAGCTACTACCCTTCACTCAGTTGCTTAAACCAGAAAACCAAGAGAGATCTTTGACTTTTTCCTCTCTCCTCATTCCCAATGTCCAAACAGTAAATTCTATCTTTTCTACGTTTAAAATATCTTCTGATTTGTACTAGTTTCCTAGGGCTATTATATCAAAGTGCCACAAACTATGTGGCTTAACACAATGAAAGTTTATTTTTTCACAGTTCTGGAGGCCAGAACTCCAAAACCAAGGTGTTGGCAGAGTTGGTTCCTTTTCGGGGCTCTTGGGCTAATGTCGTCTATGCCTCTCTCCTAGCTTCTGGTAGTTACTGGCAATCCTTGGCATTCTCTGGACTGCAGCTGCACCACTCGTCTCTGCCTCTGTTGTCACATGGCCTTCTTCCCCCTGTGTCTGTGTGTCTCTGTATCTCTCTCTCCCCATAAGGACACCTCATTGGACTTAGGGTCCATCCTTTTCCAGTGTGACCTCATCTTAACTTAATTTCACCTGCAAAGACGTTATTTCCAAAAAAGGAAACAAGGGTTAGGACTTTAATATATCTTTTAGGGGCATACAATTCAACCCACAATGTGATTCCTTCTACTTTTCTGGATGGTATAGTGGTGAAGAGATGAACTTGAGTCAGACTGCCTGAACTGAACCCTAACTCTGCTGCTCTCTAGCTGTGTGATCTTAAGAAAGCTACCAACTCTTTTGTGTTTCTGGTCCCCATCTGTAAAGCAGGAATGAAAACAGTATTTGTCTCATAGGGTTGTTGTGAGGGTTACACAAGTTAATATGCAGAAAGCACTTGATACAGATCCTGGCACATGGTAAGTGTTAAGAGTTAGGTATCATTATTGTTATTATACCCATTCAACTTATATTATACCCACCATCTCTACTTGCCCTATTTGGAATGGTGCTTTCCACATCCACTCTTCTACACTTCTGATCTGTTCTCCACACAGTAACCAGCAAATAACACAAATCAAGTCATGTCACTGCCCTGCTTACAACTTTTCCACACCAATTTTCACACCAGCTCTTACTCATCACCTCCCGACCCTTCACCTAGTTAATGTTTACTGACTTATCTGATTTCGGGTTAGACACACTTCCTCCAAACTTTCAAAGATTCGCAAGTTAGTATCTCCCAGCACTTCTCTTTCGTAACATTCTGCATACTTGTTATTGGTACTTGTTCAGTTTTTATTTAGATTAACTTTCATTAGGAGGGCAGGGCAACTGTTTTAACCTCAGTTTCGCCTGGCACATAATTTGTGCTCAATAAATCTCTCCTGAAGGAATAAATGAAACCAGTAAATCTTGCTCATGGGTTTGAGTTTCAGTGATCTACACAGACACATTTGGTACGCTGTAACAAATGATGCACATCATGCAGTATCCTGCCTTAACTGTGCCTCATGCAGAAAAAAGCAGTCTGCCCAGGTGGCATGGAGGTCGCTGGATTGTGAGATCCCGGTAGGCATAACTTCTGTCTTCTCTGTATTCTCAGATTCTAGCCTGGCACATCCTAGGCACCCAATAAACTGTGCTGAATAAACTTTTCTTGGAACATGGATGACTGGATGGCGTGATAACCCCAACACGTCTCCTTTCCTCTTATCCCCAAAGCCCAGGAACCCCTATGGCCTTCCATCAGTTCATTCTTCTGATTACCTACGCTCCAAAATGAGCCACACCCCTCCCTTTTTCATTGAAAACTCACACCCCAGGTTTCTGACAACTAAAAGCGGTCACAGAGAAGGGTACTAAATTCCTAACCTAAACTGGACGCAGGCAGTGGCGTTCCCTGGCTCACCCCCGCCTCCCCCCATCCCGACACCCAGGGTCCGACACACAGTGGGCGTCTGCTGAACAATCTTCACCCCACTGAACAATCTTCACTCCACTGGTGAGACGAAAGTGGCTCGGCTTCCCCACCCAAGGAAGGGCCCCAAGAGGAGAGCCCTCGGCCGCCCGTCTGTCCCGGCCCAAGTGGTCCACTCACGCGGCCCGAGTCGGGTCCGCGCCCCCGGAGCTCGCTGCCGCCCCCTCGGCCCGCCCCCGCGGCCCCACTCACTGTTCTTGAGGAATCGCTCCTCGTGCAGCACGGCGATGGCATTGACGCAGAGCAGGGCCGCCTGCAGCAGCGAGTACAGCGTAAAGACCATGACCACCCGCCCCGAGTCCCAACTGACCGCCTTCCCTCCGCGGCAAGGGACGTGGCGCCGCCACGGCCGGCGCTTCTTACGGCAACCGACGAGGCCCAAAACGCGTTCTGAAAAGCTCCGCTCCCATCTGGCTAAGACCCGCCCCACGCTCACATCAGCAAGGCCTGTAGAGCTGCGCTGTCCAATGCAGCAGCCAGAAGTACTGAACCCTTAAATTGTGGCTGGCCCGAACTGAGGTGTTGTAAATGTAAAATACATAGGACGAAAACAAGAACGTAAAATCTCCCAATAATTTTAAAATGTTGATTACAAGTTGAAATATTTTGAATATATTAGGTAAATAAAATAATTACTAACATTAATTTTTACTGTTTATTTCTATATACTATTTTTAAACTGTGGCTATGAGGTTACTGATAATGGCATGTGAGTCTTGTCCAATACTTCTATTGGACAGCGCTGCATTAGATGCTCCTAAGAGCTGTATGAGATGTTATTAAGTAATTCCTATTTTACAGATGGAAAAAAGGAAGGCTTTGGCAAATAAAGTTTTTTAAAAAATTAAACTAAAATAACATGTTTTGGGCTGTACCCCACAGGCCTGTAAGGCTGTAGTTGTCCAGGTTCAAGACCAAAGGAAGAGCCCGGAGTCAGCAACAGAGACATGATTTAATGGATTGGGGCGGGTGGGGAGGGGGGGCGGTGCGGAGGGGAGGATCTACATGTCGGAAGCAAGGTCCTGGAGCGACACCCCATGGCAGGCAGGACATGGTGGCAGTTTTTGCTCTGGGAGTGGGGGAGGAGCGTGAAGATTACCAGTTATAGGGGGGCAGTGACGCACATACAGTCACTAGCTGGGGTGGGGGCAAGTATGTAGGAAGATCAAGGTCAGTCATGAGAGCAGGGTATAGGTGAAGCAGGCACTGGTCAAGTAGGGGATGTACAGAGAGCAAGAGAACAGCCATCTTGGGTGGCCTGACCATACAACATGTCTTAAAATTACTCAGAGAGAAACATTCTCTCCTTGATCAAACTCTAGCAGGCCCTCTGAGCCCTCATCTCGACTATACCTCAAACCTTGGCCTGTAAAAACTACAGATTCTCAACACAAATGATTTCATCCACTCCCTTACCCCCATGTTAAAAGACTTTAACATAGTTTCTAACAGCTCAAGTCATCCCTAGGATGACCCTAGACCCCCTTCAAGTGCCCGCCTAAAAAGCTCAAGGCTCCCCAAAGAATTTACTGTTTGGTCTACCCAACACCTGAAAATAGGCCCCTGACCATCCTTTCTTAGAGCATTTATTAAAATGGATTTACAATTGTGAATCTTTCCTCTATCCCTTTGAGATATATATGTAGCTCCTACAGTTCAAGGGTGTCTTTCTCAAGGACCTGAAAGCCATTCCTTTCAAATGTAATCACCAGGAAGGATAGGGCCTCTGTCTCCCAGTCTCTGTATGAAGGAAGAATCCTAATTTTGATAATTGCAGCTAACAGACACAGCTGGCCTAATCAGCATTTACACTGACCACCCCTTGGTAATTTTTCTGCTTCCCCAACTCTACTGAGCCCCTGCTCACCTCCCTTTCTACTCCCTCATTCTCCCTTTAAAATGCCCAGTCACTTCTGTACAAATCGAAATTGCAATAGTATATTACTGATTAAAATCTGTCTTACCAGTCTGATGTCCAGTTTTATCTTTGACAGCAGCAGTAAGAGGCTGAGTCCAATCATGTTAAATTTTAGATATTTTTTGAGAGCAAATATACAAAGTAATCATCTCCTGAACTTCTCAGTTTCCCCTAAAAAAAAAGGGAAAAGCAACACATTAGACCCGGAAAGGACTTTGGAAGCCTGTGTGTTGCAGCTGCTGGAAGAGACACTAGCCAAAAAAAAAAGAATAATTAGTTAAACTCCCAAGAAGAAATTAAGCTTAAATAGGCCAACTAGTTAGTGCCTACAGGGAAGAAGAGATGTATCACTTCCCACAGATATACATAAACACTATCTCCAAAATCGGCCCTAAGTGCAAATCAGGTAGGGAGAAACACAGGAAGATAAAGTAGAGGGAATAAAAGAAACAACAGGATGCCAACAAATCCTCCGGTTTTTCAAGGCCCACAAAACCCTAGATACTAATGACAGAGAAGGAAGGTTGTTCTTGTAAGCGGACAGTGACCATCCCAGGATTTCTACGCTGGGCTGGGTGGCAGGAGGGGGTGCCTGGGGGCCTTGTCTGGAAGCTTTGGTTGAGCAGTGACTTACAGTTTTTACTAGACTGAAGCTTACTGAAGAGGGGGTAAAGAGGGTTGACTGGAGATTATGGGGACGGATGGAGTGGAGGTGAGAGAAAAGCATCCCACAGTCACCCCTTTCTGTCACCAGCCACTGGGTTACAACTCACATGATCTGATTCTTTTATTGTCAAAAGAATCAGGTTAACCTCCGTGGGCCTCTGTTACATCATCTATAAAATTAGGCAATTATGATCTCTAGGGCTCCTTCAGCCCCCAAAATCTCTAGATCTACCAAAAGCAGCTTAAAATATAAATAGTGTACAAGTACTTGTACCATGTTATCTGATACATTACTTTTCAAAAATCCAGACTTGTAGCCTAAGCTAGTAACAGCAGATTATATCCTTAAAAAGAATTGTTCCTCTGATCTCTGTACTTCCAAAAAAATTCAAATTCCGGAATTTGAAAATGTATTTATAAAACAGTTGTCTCAGTTAAAAAAAAATCTGTCCCCAAACAAAGAACTGGGTAATGCATAAAATATTCTGCATATTAGTGGCTTGAAAAAATTACTGGCTATGGCCTATTTAAAATTAGAGCTTGCTGCTTGGTGCTGAGCTTCTGATGTCTGTATGATACGTTTTCAGGCATCCATGTTAGATATCCTATCAGACAATTCTACTGAGGTTGAGACTGTTTTTCCAGTTTCAGACACAAATGTCTCCTTATCATATTCTTCTTCAAGTTTTGTTTTGCTTTTATTCTCTTCAGACTGTTAGATGGCACAAGTTGGCACCCTGGACCATCTTGCTTCAGACTTTCTCCGTAACTAGTAATATAGAGTCCATGTTTTTATTCCGTTGACAAGAATCAAAGAATGGATGCCTTCAATGAAGTTCCTTTAGACAAGGGGGAGCAATGGTTAAGATTACGTCTAGGGTAATACATTTGGCCACTGATTAAATGTGGGAAGCAGGGTCGATACAGAATTCAAGCTTATCTTTTAAAGTTAAGATGACTCAAGATGGAGTCAGTCCTTGGACTTGTGAGAGACTGCAATAATGAACTCTACTTTTTACCCTTTCCTATATCAATGCCTTTGCCTTCCCATTTTGCTGGTCCTTGACTTTGGGTTCAACTATGTGACTTGCTTTGGCCAATAGAATGAGGCAGAAGTAATGCTGTGCCAGCTCTAACCCTAGACCTCAAAAGGCCTTATATATTTCTCCTTTTCTTCTTGTGCTTCTGACATTGCCATGAAAAAACAACAACAACAACAAAACCTAGTCCACTAGTTCTAGGAGAAGGATGAGAGCCACTTGGAGCAGAACCAAGTCATCCCAGTCTAGCCCAGCCTAGATCAGCAAACCCTCACCCAACCACAGATCCATGAGAATAAATGATTGTTTTAAGTCACTAACTTTTGGGGTTGTTCATTCCACAGTATTTTTGAAGGAAGAGATCTCTATCTACTCTGTTGGTGATCTAATTTATTCTAATAGCTTAAAAACATTTATATACTCTGAAGACTCCCAAATTTATATCTCCTACCCAGAACTCACCCATGAACTCTTGGCTGATATTTCCAGCTGACCACCACTTAGATCTAATACATATCTCAAATTTACCTTGCCCCAGACTGAACTCCTGATTTCCTTCTGAAACCTGCTTCTCCTGCATCCCATTTCAGATAATGGCAACTCCATTCTTCTAGCTCTTTCTCTCATACTCTATACACAATCCATCAGCACATTCTTTTGACTTGAACTTCGACATACATATATCCAAATCTGGCTACTTCTCACCTTCTGGACCACTAAAACCCCGATCCAACTCACCATCATCTCTTGCATAGAGCAGTGCAATAGCTCCTAACAGGTCTCTGTGTTTTCCCCTTTCCTCTCTACAGTTTATCCTCCCCAGAGCAGCCCAAGTACTTCTTCTAAAACCAAGTAAGAAAAGCAATTTATTTGTTGAGAGGATGAGGTCATTTTTCCTGTAAAACTTTCCACATTCTGGATTTTTCTGATTGCATCCCCATTGTTCTGGATGACTGAAATGCTATGCACAGTACCCGAATCATCTGTGAAAAACAAAAACACTTGCTGATTGAAGAAAATAGTCACTATATAAACTGACTAAAACCTTTTACTAACTCAATGAAAAATATCAGGTATGTGATAAAGAAAAAAATTTCACAAGTCAGATCTTAGAATAATTCTTCAATAAACGTGTTGGCTGCTCTCTTTCCATGCCTATTTTTTCTGCATTCATTAAAAAATAGCTCATTAAGATAAGGATTAGACATGTTATTTATTAAATATTTAGATTCACCATGAAGAATAAAAATGGATTATTGGTTTTTAACATTTTTATCCTAATATATTTTAATAGACATTTATTTTATTGTTTATGTCTGAGATATGAATCAATGATGACTGAGGTATGTTTGCTTTTAATCCTGCTATTTACAGTGGCTACCTTGAGTTTAAATGAGTTTATGGCAGCAGTATTCACCCAAATGGATTCTATTTGAGGTAAGCATTGGACTAAAATAGGAAAATCCCACAAGATGAGCCTCATTCATGTTTATGGATTCATACAAGCTGGTATGAGACTCAAATGAAACCATTTGCAAGCTGAAAGCTTGTGCAATATGAAGTGTTTCTGGAAATAGGGCTCTTGAAAATAGAAAGTTTCTTTAAAAAATAAAAATGTTACTGTATCTATTTTTAAAGGGAATTAATCCTGAATGGCTGCATATAGTTGACTAGTTCTATTTTTAAAAATCTGAGTAAATGAAAGCAGCATAAAAAGACTAGAGAAACAAGTTACTCAAATGCATATCATTCCTGCCCTCATTCATTCATTTTTCATTCTTTTACTCAAGGAGAATTTATTGAACTTGTAAGATGTACTTTACATTGTACAAGGGCTAGGGTAAGATGCAGTAGGCTAAGCACAAGTAGTAATCAGATATTCTGCTCTGATGACAATCATCAACCAGTAAGAAAAATGAGCCATAGAATGCAAGGAGTTACAAAGCATTAAATGCTCAGTGCTTAAAATAAAGGGAAAGTGAGAATAAAAGATAGTTTGGAACAGTGTCTCCCAAATTTAGCACATCATCAGAATCACCTGGGAGCTTTTAAATATATATGCATTTCTACTAGTTCAAGATGGCACATAAAGCACATGTATTTTTCTTCACTATTTCCTAAACTCCATTAAATCATAAAGGAATAAAAAGGTGACATACATTTCTAACAGTAAAGATATAGAGGAACATAAGAAATTTCAACAGTCTCTGGAAGACAAAAAATAGAAGGAAGCATATCATTGAATGACACTCAGTAGATAAAGCTGTAGCCAAGAATGAACCATGAAAGGGTTGCATGGAAGTGGAAGTTACTGTCCTGAAAATTTCATGAAAGCTCTTGATTCAGAGGTACACCAGAGATCCAGAAGGAAAATTGGGGCTGAAAACAGGTGGATTGACTGATGATCTATTTATGAAATAGTCGACTTCCCCAGCCTGACTCCTAAACTACTTGGACAATATAGTGAACAGTCTGCATTTACCCCTGGGCAAGACTGAAAGTACTTTCCTTTTAGGAAATTAACTACCTGAGGAGAGCTAAGGTTTCTAATGTGCATAGTGCTGCTCTAGTGTAGGGCCATTCTTATTTTGACATTGGGGAGGCTGTTAGCTTGATGACTGATTCCTTAGTAGTTGGGTCTACAGCTGAGCTGCTGATTACATACTTTTCCAAGTACATAGAGCTTCTAGTTAGATATTTCTCCCCACACCATTATACAAGTAGTCACTCAAGTTCATTATTATTAAATATAAACAGGCAACCAGGACATGATGAAAACCAGCAACATGGAGAGGAAAGATTAAGATGAAAAATCAGTAAAACTGACTTCAGGAGAAAATGAGATAATTCAGTAAAAAAAGACCAATTAGTGATAATGAAAGTGATTTGAAAGGCATTTAAACAGAGTCTCCCACCCACCCACCCACCCACACAGAAATTTCTATACAAAAGGAAGAATCAGAGGAAAAGGATGAATTCTTAAAGTTAAAACATGATAGCCCTCCAAAAGGGCTTATTGGAAGATAAAGTTGAAAGAATATTCAAGAATATAGAAAAAAAAAGTACCATAGAGACAGAAAATATGTGACAGAAAGAAAACATAGGAAAAGTGAGTTTCATAAGGACAGAAATGCAGGATAGGAAATAAAAACAAAAATCAAAAACTTCAGAGATGAAAAATACATGAATGTTCAGACTGAGAAGACTTACTGGATACTTAAGAGTTTAAATGCTTAAAAAAAACCTGGACCCACCATCATGAAATTTCAAAGCTTAGTAAATCATAAATCTTAAATTTCAAATCCTCTTAAAAGAAGATTCTAAAAGATTCAAGGGAGGGATAATGTTATCTATAAAGAAATGAGAAACTGATTAGCACTAAATGTAGAAGACAATTATGTGCTTCTTTCAAGGTTTTGAAAGAAAATAATTTGGAGCCTAGTATTCTATAGCCAATCAAACTATCTATTAATGGTGAGGGCAAGATAAAGATTTTAAAAACAAAGGCAAAACTCACATTTTCTAAACAAAACTCTTTTTAAAAAATATTTTTAAATGTACAAAAGACTCAGAAAGCTTTTGCCTAGTCAGTCAACAAATATTTACTGAGTATCTATTTTGGCATTATTTTAGGCAATAGACATACAACAATAAACATGACAGAGGCCTTGCCCTCAAGAAATTTATGTATAGGTAATTTTCTAGAATCCTTTTGGAGAAAGTTATTTGAAGATGTACTCCAGCAATAGATTGGTAAAAAACAAAAAGTTATAAGAATTGACCAAAGTAAACTAAGCGGTCAACGAAAAAAACCTAAGATGAATGGTATGCCATAGTCCTAAAAAGCATTGATAAATTCTATGTAATAGATAAAATGAGAATCAGCTGGAAGATAGAAGTGATCAGGTGTGGTACTGATCATTAGTGTTCAGCAATACCTAGTTTGATCCTTCCTAGGTACACAACATGTCTACATTTCTCAGTGTTCCCTACAGTTAGGTGGGACTGTGTAATTGAATTCTAGCCAATGGAACTGAATTTCATTTTCAGGTCAAGGCAGTTAAGAAACAGGGGATTTTCTGTTTGATCTTTTTTTCCCTTTGGTAGCTGGATGGATAGACTGAAGCCAATGGAGAGCTCCAAAGATCTCAGGGTTGTTAGAGCCACAGCATAGAAGGAAACTTTCTCCTGTTCCACTGTGGACTGTGATATGATCAAGAAATAAACTTTCATAATATTAATCCACTGACCAAGTGAGATTTCAGGGTTTTATTTGTTAGTGCAACATTTCTTAATCTATCCTAACTAAAAATATAGTGAAGAAGAAGAAGGGGGAGGAGGAAGAGGAGGAGGAGGAGAAGGAGGGAGAGAAAGAGAAAGAAAGAAAGAAAGAAAGAAAGAAAGAAAGAAAGAAAGAAAGAAAGAAAGAAAGAAAGAAAAAAAATAAAAAAGAAAGAAAGAAAGAAAGAAAAAAAAGAAAGCAAGAGGGAAAGAAAGAAAGGGTGAAGAAAGAAAGAAAAGGCACCCTTTTCTCTCAATAAGAAATATAATCAGGACTCAGCAAAATAAAATGCAGACCAACAAACTCATGATACAATATAATGTCAAGTTGAATGTGGCCATTTGTGAGGGCAGAAGCTGGGTTCCCAGGAGCAAATAAATCTACAAAGGATTAAGAAAAAGGAATTGGAAGTGACAGGAAGGAGAAAGAAGGCAGCAGCTTGAGGAAAAGGCAGGGTTCAAGAACTGTGGTAGGTTCATTTATTCTTAAATACGTGGCACTGTGCAAACTACCTTCAGAGTCATCTGTTGGTGTTGGTGGAGTTAACCTTCTTTGGATATGGAGCAAAGCTCCATACTAGATGGAAGTTTGAAAGTCAAGAAGCATCTGTATGTATAAGTAGAGGACAGATAGAGACTATGAAGAGAATAAGTGGGGAGGGAGAGAGGAGAGGTAATAATGAAGGGAGCATGGCTCAGAAAGACGATTAGCTTGGTTGGCCACATTTCTGTAAATTGAGCCTTCCCCAAATTCTGATAGTTCTCTACAAACCTATATACAAGTTTAGATCATTTAAGACATCCAAGTTATCTGCATTAGAAAACACTTATGGAGCAGCTGCATTTATCCAGCCAAGAGGAGTATGTTGTAGGATCAGGACAGCTTGCTCCTGCCCTAAAGGAGATTACAGTCTCATTGGGCACACATAAGATAGAGCGAGTAATGAGAAACCCAAGGCAGTACATAAGAAAGGCCAAGTGACTGGTGCAGAAAACCAACTACCCTTAAAGCTTTTAGAGGAGGGAGAAAATCTGAAGGTTCAGAGCCAGAGCCAGGGGTGGGCTTAAGCTGCTGAACCTTGAGGATTAGACAGAGTTTAGGCAAGAAGAGAGAAAGGAAGAAGGGTCTTTCAAGTGGTGAAATGGTGTCAGCAAGGGCAACAAGGTAGGAATTGGGATCCAATGTAGGAAAACAGTCCTGCTACAAGATGGCAAATGTAGGTTGGGTCCAAGTTACAGGTTTACCTCAGAGATATTGCGGGTTTGGTTCCAGACCACTGCAATAAAGTGAGTCACACAAAATTTTTTAGTTTCCCAGTGCATATAAAAGATATATTTACACTATACTGTAGTCTATTAAGTATGCAATAGCATTATGTCTAAACAAATGTATATACCTTAATTAAAAAATGCTTTATTGCTAAAAAAATGCCAACCATCATCTGAGCCTTCAGGGAGTCATAATATTTTTTCTGGTAGAAGATCCTGCATCAGTGTTGATAGCTGCTGACTGTTCAGGGTGTGGTGGCTGCTGAATGTTGGGAAGGCTATGGCAATTTCTTAAAACAAGACAACAATGAAGTTTGCCACGTTGGTTGACTCTTCCTTTCATGAATGATTTCTCTGTAGCATGCATTTTACCCATAGTAAAACTTTTTTCAAAATTGGAGTCAACCCTTTCAAATCTTGCTGCTGCTTTATGAACTAAGTTTATGCCATATTCTAATCCTTTGTTGTCATTTCAACCAGATGCTTATACAGCATCTTTACCAAGAGTAGATTCCATCTCAAGGAACGACTTTCTCTCCTCGTTCATAAGAAGCAACTCCTCATCCATGAAAGTCTTATCATGAGATGGCAGCCATTCAGTCACATCTTCAAGCTCCACTTCTAACTCTAGTTCTCTTGTTATTTCAACCACACCTGCAGTTACTTCCTCCACTGAAATCTTGAACCCCTCAAAGTCATTCATAACAGTTGGCGTCCATTTCTTCTAAACTCCTGTTAATGTTGATATTTTGACTTGTTCCCTGGAAAATCATGAGAGTTCTTAATGGCATTTAGAATGGTGTGTCCTTTCCAAAGGTTTGCAATATACTTTGTCCACATCCATTGGAGAAATCACTATCTAAGGCAGCTAGAGCCTTATTTTTTTTAAAAACATCTTTACTGGAGTATAAATGCTTTACAAGGTTGTGTTAGTTTCTGCTGTATAACAAAGTGTATGTATACATATATCCCCATATCCCCTCCCTCTTGCGTCTCCCTCCCATCCTCCCTTTCCCATCCCTCTAGGTGTTCACAGAGCACCGAGCTGACCTCCCTGTGCTATGCAGCTGCTTCCCATTAGCTATCTATTTTACATTTGGCAATGTATATATGTCAATGTTACTCTCTCACTTCGCTCCAGCTTACCCTTCCCCCTCCCCTTGTCCTCAAGTCCATTCTCTACGTCTGCGTTTTTATTCCTGTCCTGCCCCCAGGTTCATCAGAACTATTTTTTGTAGATTCCATATATACGCATTAGCATACGGTATTTGCATTTCTCTTTCTGACTTACTTCACTCTGTATGACAGGCTCTAGGTCCATCCACTTCACTACAAGTAACTGAATTTCGTTTCTTTTTATGGCTGAGCAATATTCCATTGTATATATGTGCCACATCTTTTTTATCCATTCAGCTGTCTATGGACACTTAGGTTACTTCCATGTCCTGGCTATTGTAAATAGTGCTGCAATGAACATTGTGGTTTTCCCAGGGTATACGCCCAGTAGTGGGATTGCTGGGTCATATGGTAGTTCTATTTTTAGTTTTTTAAGGGACCTCCATACAGTTCTCTATAGCGGTTGTATCAATTTACATTCCCACCAACAGTACAAGAGGGTTCCGTTTTCTCCACACCCTCTCCAGCATTTATTGTTTGGAGATTTTTTGGTGATGGCCGTTCTGACTGGTGTGAGGTGATACCTCATTGTGGTTTTGATTTGCATTTCTCTAATGATTAGTGATGTTGAGCATCCATTCATGTGTTTGTTGGCAATCTGTATATCTTCTTTGGAGAAATGTCTATTTAGGTCTTCTGCCCATTTTTGGATTGGGTTATTTGTATTTTTGATATTGAGCTGCATGAGCTGCGTGTATATTTTGGAGATTAATCCTCTGTCAGATGCTTCATTTGCAAATATTTTCTCCCAATCTGAGGGTTGTCTTTTCATATTGTTTATGGTTTCCTTTGCTGTGCAAAAGCTTCAAGTTTCATTAGGTCTCATTTGTTTATATTTGTATTTATTTCCTTTCTCTAGGAGGTGGATCAAAAAGGATCTTGCTGTGATTTATGTCATAGAGTGTTCTGCCTATGTTTTCCTCTAAGAGTTTTATAGTGTCTGGCCTTACATTTAGGTCTTTAATCCATTTTGAGTTTATTTTTGTGTAGAGTGTCAGCAAGTGTTCTAATTTCATTCTTTTCCATGTAGCTGTCCAGTTTTCCCAGCACCTCTTATTGAAAAGGCTGTCTTTTCTCCATTGTATATTCTTGCCTCCTTTATCAAAGATAAGGTGACCATATGTGCATGGGTTTATCCCTGGGCTTGCTATCCTGTTCCATTGATCTATATTTCTGTTTTTGTGCCAGTATCATACTGTTTTCATTACTGTAGCTTTGTAGTATCGTCTGAAGTCAGGGAGCCTGATTCCTCCAGCTCCGTTTTTCTTTCTCAAGATTGCTTTGGCTATACGGGGTCTTTTGCGTTTCCATACAAATTGTGAAATTTTTTGTTCTACTTCTGTGAAAAATGCCATTGGTAGTTTGATAGGGATTGCACTGAATCTGTAGATTGCTTTGGGTAGTATAGTCATTTTCACAATATTGATTCTTCCAATCCAAGAACATGGTATATCTCTCCATCTGTTTGTGTCATCTTTAATTTCTTTCATCAGCATCTATAGTTTTGTGCATACAGGTCTTTTGTCTCCTTAGGTAGGTTTATTCCTAGGTATTTTATTCTTTTTGTGCAATGGTAAATGGGAGTGTTTCCTTAATTTCATTTTCACACTTTTCATCATTAGTGTATAGGAATGCAAGAGATTTGTGTGCATTAATTTTGTATCCTGCTACTCTACCAAATTCATTGATTAGCTCTATAGTTTTCTGGTGGCATCTTTAGGATTCTCTATGTATAGCATCATGTCATCTGCAAACGGTGACAGTTTTACTTCTTGTTTTACGATTTGGATTCCTTTTATTTCTTTTTCTTCTCTGATTGCTGTGGCTAAAACTTCCAAAACTATGTTGAAAAATAGTGGTGAGATTGGGCAACCTTGTCTTGTTCCTGATCTTAGTGGAAATGGTTTCAGTTTTTCACCATCGAGAACAATGTTGGCTGGGGGCTTGTCATATATGGCCTTTATTATGTTGTGGTAGATTCCCTCTAGGCCTACTTTCTGGAGCGTTTTTATCATAAATGGGTGTTGAATTTTGTCAAAAGCTTTTTCTGCATCTATTGAGGTGATCATATTTTTTTTCACATCTTTATTAGAGTATAATTGCTTTACAATGGTGTGTTAGTTTCTGCTTTGTAACAAAGTGAATCAGTTATACATATACATATGTCCCCATATCTCTTCCCTCTTGCATCTCCCTCCCTCCCACCCTCCCTATCCCACCCCTCTAGGTGGTCACAAAGCACTGAGCTGATCTCACTGTGCTATGCGGCTGCTTCCCACTAGCTATCCATTTTATGTTTGGTAGTGTATACATGTCCATGTCACTCTCTCACTTACTCCCAGCTTACCCTTCCCACTCCCCATATCCTCAAGTCCATTCTCTAGTAGGTCTGCATCTTTACTCCCGCCTTGCCCCTAGGTTCTTCTTACCATTTATTTATTTTTTTAGATTCCATATATATGTGTTAGCATACTGTATTTGTTTTTCTCTTTCTGACTTAATTCACTCTGTATGAGGGTCTCTAGGTCCATCCACCTCATTACAAATAACTCAGTTTCGTTCCTTTTTATGGCTGAGTAATATTTCATTGTATATATGTGCCACATCTTCTTTATCCATTTATCTGTTGATGGACACTTAGGTTGCTTCCATGTCCTGGCTATTGTAAATAGAGCTGCAATGAACATTTTGGTACATGACTCTTTGAATTATGGTTTTCTCAGTGTATATGTCCAGTAGTGGGATTGCTGGGTCATACTGTAGTTCTATTTTTAGTTTTTTAAGGAAGCTCCATACTGTTCTCCATAGTGGCTGTATCAATTTACATTCCCACCAACAGTGCAAGAGGGTTCCCTTTTCTCCACACCCTCTCCAGCATTTATTGTTTCTAGATTTTTTGATGATGGCCATTCTGACCGGTGTGAGATGATAACTCATTGTAGTTTTGATTTGCATTTCTCTAATGATTAATGATGTTGAGCATCCTTTCATGTGTTTGTTGGTAATCTGTATATCTTCTTTGGAGAAATGTCTTTTTAGGTCTTCTGCCCATTTTTGGATTGGGTTGTTTGTTTTTTTGATAATGAGCTGCATGACTTGCTTGTATGTTTTGGAGATTAATACTTTGTCAGTTGCTTCATTTGCAAATATTTTCTCCCATTCTGAGGGTTGTCTTTTGGTCTTGTTTATGGTATCCTTTGCTGTGCAAAAGCATTTAAGTTTCATTAGGTCCCATTTGTTTATTTTTGTTTTTATTTCCCTTTCTGTAGGAGGTGGGTCAAAAAGAATCTTGCTGTGATTTATGTCATCGAGTGTTCTGCCTATGTTTTCCTCTAAGAGTTTGATAGTGTCTGGCCTTACATTTAGGTCTTTAATTCATTTTGAGTTTATTTTTGTGTATGGTGTTAGGAAGTGTTCTAATTTCATTCTTTTCCATGTAGCTGTCCAGTTTTCCCAGCACCACTTATTGAAGAGGCTGTCTTTTCTCCAATGTATATTATTGCCTACTTTATCAAAGATAAGTTGACCATATGTGCGTGGGTTTATCTCTGGACTTTCTATCCTGTTCCATTGATCTATATTTCTGTTTTTGTGCCAGTACCATACGGTCTTGATTACTGTAGCTTTGTAGTATAGTCTGAAGTCAGGGAGCCTGATTCCTCCAGCTCCGTTTTTCTTTGCCAAGATTACTTTGGCTATTCGGGGTCTTTTGTGTTTCCATACAAATTGTGAAATTTTTTGTCCTAGTTCTGTGAAAAATGCCAGTGGTTGTTTGACAGGGATTGCATTGAATCTGTAGATTGCTTTGGGTAGCAGAGTCATTTTCACAATGTTGATTCTTCCAATCCAAGAACATGGTATATCTCTCCATCTATTTGTATCATCTTTAAGTCCTTTCATCAGTGTCTTATAGTTTTCTGCATACAGGTCTTTTATCTCCTTAGGTAGGTTTATTCCTAAATATTTTATTCTTTTTGTTGCAATGGTAAATGGGAGTGTTTTCTTATTTTCACATTCAGATTTTTCATCATTAATGTATAGAAATGCAAAAGATTTCTGTGCGTTAATTTTGTATCCTGCTGCATTACCAAATTCATTGATTAGCTCTAGTAGTTTTCTGGTAGCATCTTTAGGATTCTCTATGTATAGTATCATACAATCTGTAAACAGTGACAGTTTTACTTCTTCTTTTCCAATTTGGATTCCTTTTATTTCTCTTTCTTCTCTGATTGCTGTGGCTATAACTTCCAAAACTATGTTGAATAATAGTGGTGAGAGTGGGCAACCTTGTCTTGTTCCTGATCTTAGTGGAAATTGTTTCAGTTTTTCATCATTGAGGATGATGTTGGCTGTGGGTTTGTCATATATGGCCTTTATTATGTTGAGGAAAGTTCCCTCTATGCCTACTTTCTGGAGGGTTTTTATCATAAATGGGCGTTGAATTTTGTTGAAAGCTTTCTCTGCATCTATTGAGATGATCATATGGTTTTTCTCCTTCAATTTGTTAGTATGGTGTATCACATTGATTGATTTGCATATATTGAAGAATCCTTGCATTCCTGGGATAAACCCCACTTGATCATGGTGTATGATCCTTTTAATGTGCTGTTGGAATCTGTTTGCTAGTATTCTGTTGAAGATTTTTGCATCTATGTTCATCAGGGATATTGGCCTGTAGTTTTCTTTTTTTGTGGCATCTTTGTCTGGTTTTGGTATCAGAGTGATGGTGGCCTCGTAGAATGAGTTTGGGAGTTTTCCTACCTCTGCTATATTTTGGAAGAGTTTGAGAAGGATAGGTGTTAGCTCTTCTCTAAAAGTTTGATAGAATTCGCCCGTGAAGCCATCTGGTCCTGGGCTTTTGTTTGTTGAAAGATTTTTAATCACAGTTTTAATTTCAGTGCTTGTGATTGGTCTGTTCATATTTTCTATTTCTTCCTGGTTCAGTCTTGGAAGCTTGTGCATTTCTAAGAATTTGTCCATTTATTCCAGGTTGTCCATTTTATTGGCATATAGTTGCTTGTAGTAATCTCTCCTGATCCTTTGTATTTCTGCAGTGTCAGTTGTTACTTCTCCTTTTTCATTTCTAATTTTATTGATTTCAGTCTTCTCCCTTTTTATCTTGATGAGTCTGGCTAATGGTTTATCAATTTTGTTTATCTTCTCAAAGAACGAGCTTTTAGTTTTATTGATCTTTGCTATCATTTCCTTCATTTCTTTTTCATTTAGTTCTGATCTGATCTTTATGATTTCTTTCCTTCTGCTAACTTCGGGGGTTTTTTTTTTTGTTGTTGTTGTTCTTCTTTCTCTAATTGCTTAAGGTGTAAAGTTAGGTTGTTTATTTGAGATGTTTCTTGTTTCTTAAGGTAGGCTTGTATAGTTATAAACTTCCCTCTTAGAACTGCTTTTGCTGCATCCTATAGGTTTTGGGTTGTTGTGTTTTCATTGTCATTTGTTCCTAGGTATTTTTTGATTTCCTCTTTGATTTCTTCAGTGATCTCTTGGTTATTAAGTAGTGTGTTGTTTAGCCTCCATGTGTTTTGTATTTCTTACAGATTTTTTCCTGTAATTGATATCTAGTCTCAGAGCGTTGTGTTTGGAAAAGATACTTGATACGATTTCAGTATTCTTAAATTTACCAAGGCTTGATTTGTGACCAAAGGTATGATCTATCCTGGAGAATGTTCCATGAGCACTTGAGGAGAATGTATATTCTGTTGTTTTCGGATGTAAGGTCCTATAAATATCAATTAAGTCCATCTTGTTTAATGTATCATTTAAAGCTTGTGTTTCCTTATTTATTTTCATATTGGATGATCTGTCCTTTGGTGAAAGTGGGGTGTTAAAGTCCCCTACTATGATTGTGTCACTGTCGATTTCCCCTTTTATGGCTGTTAGCATTTGCCTTATGTATTGAGGTACTCATACATTGGATGCATAAATATTTACAATTGTTATATCTTCTTCTTGGATTGATCCCTTGATCATTATGTTGTGTCCTTCTTTGCCTCTTGTAATAGTCTTTATTTTAAAGTCTATTTTGTCTGATATGAGAATTGCTACTCCAGCTTTCTTTTTATTTACATTTGCGTGGAATATATTTTTCCACCCCCTCACTTTCAGTTTGTATGTGTCCCTAGGTCTGAAGTGGGTCTCTTGTAGACAACATATATACAGGTCTTGTTTTTGTATCCATTCAGCCAGTCTATGTCTTTTGGTTGGAGCATTTAATCCATTTACATTTAAGGTAATTATTGATATGTATGTTCATATTACCATTTTCTTAATTGTTTTGGGTCTGTTTTTGTTGGTCTTTTGCTTCTCTTGTGTTTCCTACCTAGAGAAGTTCCTTTAGCATTTGCTGTAAAGCTGGTTTGGTGGTGCTGAATTCTCTTTGCTTTTGCTTGTCTGTAAAGATTTTAATTTCTCTGTTGAATCTGAATGAGACCCTTGCTGGGTAGAGTAATCTTGGTTGTAGGTTTTTCCCTTTCATCACTTTACATATGTCCTGCCACTCCGTTCTGGCTTGCAGAGTTTCTGCTGAAAGGTCAGCTGTTAACATTTTGGGGGTCCCTTGTATGTTATTTGTTGCTGTTCCCTTGCTGTTTTGAATATTTTTTCTTTGTATTTAATTTTTGTTAGTTTGATTAATATGTGCCTTGGTGTGTTTCTCCTTGGATTTATCCTGTATGGGAATCTCTGTGCTTCCTGGACTTGATTGACTATTTCCTTTCCCATGTTAGGGAAATTTTCAACTATAATCTCTTCAAATATTTTCTCAGACCCTTTCTTTTTCTCTTCTTCTTCTTCTGGGACCCCTGTAATTCAAATGTTGGTGCGTTTAATGTCCCAGAGGTCTCTGAGACTGTCCTCAATTCTTTTCATTCTTTTTTCTTTATTCTGCTCTGTGATAGTTATTTCCACTATTTTATCTTCCAGATGACTTATCTGTTCTTCTTCCTCAGTTATTCTGCTGTTGATTCCTTCTAGAGAATTTTTAATTTCATTTATTGTGTTGTTCATCATTGTTTGTTTGCTCTTTAGTTCTTCTAGGTCCTTGTTAAAGGTTTCTTGTATTTTCTCCATTCTATTTCCAAGATTTGTGATCATCTTTCCTATCACTACTCTGAATTCTTTTTCAGGTAGACTGCCTATTTCCTCTTCATTTGTTTGGTCTGGTGGTTTTTACCTTGCTCCTTCATCTGCAGTGTGTTTCTCTGTCTTCTCATATTGCTTCACTTACTGTGTTTGGGGTCTCCTTTTTGCAGGCTGCACGTTCGTAGTTCCCATTATTTTTGGTGTCTGCCCCCAGTGGCTAAGGTTGGTTCAGTGTGTTGTGTAGGCTTCCTGGTGGAGGGGACTGGTGCTTGTGTTCTGGTGGATGAGGCTGGATCTTGTCTTTCTGGTGGGCAGGGCTGTGTCTGGTGGTGTGTTTTGGGGTGTCTGTGAACTTCGCATGATTTCAGTCAGCCTCTCTGCTAATGGGTTAGCTTGTGTTCCGGTCTTGCTAGTTTTTTGGCATGGAGCGTGCAGCACTGGAGTTTGCCGGCCGTTGGGTGGAACTGGGTCTTAGTGTTGAGATGGAGCTCTCTGGGAGAGCTCTCACTGACTGGTATTATGTGGGGCTGGTAGGTCTCTGGTGGTCCAATGTCCTGATCTCGGCTCTCCCACCTCAGAGGCTCAGGCCTGACACCAGGCCAGAGCACCAAGACCCTGTCAGCCATATGGCTCAGACGGAAAGGGAGAAATAAAAGAAAGAAAAATTTAAAAAAAAAAATGAAAATTTATTAAAATAAAAAATAATAATAATAAAAAAGAAGAGAGCAACAAAACCAATAAATCCACCAATGATAACAAGTGCTAAACACTAAACTAAGATAAACATAAAAATCAGAAACAAATCAGTTGTAGAGAGCAGACCCCAAGTCTAAGTTGTTCCCAAAATCCGCCACAATTTTGGGACAATTCGTTGTCTATTCAGGTATTCCGCAGATGCAGGGTTCATCAAGTTTATTGTGGGGATTTATTCCGCTGCTCCTGAGGCTGCGCAGAGAAATTTCTCTTTCTCTTTGTTTGCACAGCTCCTGGGGTTCAGCTTTGGATTTGGGCCAGCCTCTGCGTGTAGGTTGCCCTCTGGAATCTGTTCCTCACCCAGGCAGGAGGGGGTTAAAGCAGCGGCTGATTAGGGGTCTGTGGCTCACTCAGGCCAGTGGCAGGAAGGGGTACGGAATGCGGGGTGAGCATGCGGTGGCAGAGGCCAACGTGATGTTGCAACAGCCTGGGGTGTGCCATGTGTTCTCCCAGGGAAGTTGTCCCTGGATCACGGGACCCTGGCAGTGGCGGGCTGCACAGGCTCCTGGGGGGCGGGGTGTGGATAGTGACCTGTGCTTGCACACAGGCTTCTTGGTGGCTACAGCAGCAGCGTTAGCATTTCATGCTTGTCTGTGGCATCTGAGCTGATAGCCGCGGCTCATGCTGGTCTCTGAAGCTCGTATAGGCGGTGCTCTGAATCCCCTCTCCTTGTGCACCCCAAAACAATGGTCTCTTGCCTCTTCGGCAGCTCCAGACTTTTTCCCAGACTCCCTCCCGGCTAGCTGTGGTGCACTAGCCCCCTTCAGGCTGTGTTCACGCAGCCAACACCAGTCCTCTCCCTGGGATCCGACCTCCGAAGCCGGAGCCTCAGTTCCCAGCCCCCACCCGATCTGGTGGGTGAGCAGACAAGCCTCTCAGGTTGGTGAGTGCTGGTCGGCGCTGATCCTCTGTGTGGGAATCTCTATGCTTTGCCCTCTGCACCTCTCTTGCTGTGCTCTCCTCTGTGGCTCTGAAGATTCCCCCTCCGCCACCCCCGGTCTCTGCCAGTGAAGGGGCTTCCTAGTGTGTGGAAACTTTTCCTCCTTCACATCTCCCTCCCAGAGGTGCAGCTCCCATCCCTATTCTTTTGTCTCTGTTTTTCCTTTTTTCTTTTGCCCTACCCAGGTACGTGGGGAGTTTCTTGCCTTTTGGGAATTCTGAGGTCTTCTGCCATTTTTCAGTAGGTGTTCTGTAGGAGTTGTTCCACATGTAGATGTATTTTTGACGTATTTGTGGGAGGAAGGTGATCTCCACGTTTTACTCCTCTGCCATCTTGAAGGTCCCCAGCTATAGCCTTATGAAAAGTATTTCTTAAGTAATAAGACTTGAAAGTGGAAATGACTTCTTGATGCGTGGGCTCCAGAATGGATGTTGTATCAGCAGGCATGAAGACAATGTTAATCTCTTACATTTCCATCAGAGCTCTTGGGTGATCAGGTGCATTGACAATGACCAGTAATATTTTGAAAGGAGTCTTTTTTTCTGAGCAGTAGGTCTCAACAGTGGGCTTAAAATATTCAATAAACCACGTTGTATAGTGATGTGCTGTCATCCAGGTTTTGTTGTTCCATTTATAGAGCACAGGCAGAGTAGATTTATCATAATTTTTAAGGGCCCTAGGATTTTCAGAATAGTATATAAGCATTGGTTTCGACTTCAAGTCGCCAGCTGCATTAGTCCCTAACAAGAGAGTCAGCCTGTCCTTTGAAGCCAGGCATTGACTTTTCCCTCTCTAGCTATGAAAATCCTAGATGGCATCTTCTTCCAATAGAAGGCTGTTTCACCTACATTGAAAATCTATTGTTCAGTGTAGTCTCCTGCATTAGTTATCTTAGCTAGATCTTCTGGATAACTTACTGCAGCTTCTACATCAGCACTTGTTACTTCACATTGCACTCTGATATTATAGAGACAGCTTCTTTCCTTAAACCTCAAACCAACCTTTCTAGCTTCAAACTTTTCTTCGACAGCTTCCTCTCCTCTTTCAGCTTCATAGAATTGAAGAGAGTTAGGACATTGCCCTGGATCAAGTTTTGGCTTAAGGGAATGTTGTGGCTGGTTTGATCTTCTATTCAGACCACTAGAACTTTCTCTATATCAGCAATAAGGCTGTTTTGCTTTCTTATCATTCCCGTGTTCACTGGAGTGGCACTTTTAATTTCCTTCAAGAACTTTTGCTTTGTGTTCACAGTGTAGCTAACAGTTTGGCACAGGAGGCCTAGCTTTCAGCCTGTCTCCACTTTCGACACGCCTTCCTCACTAAGCTTCATCACTGGATTTTGATTTTAAAATGAGAGACGTGTGACTCTTCCTTTCACTTGAACATTTAGAGGTCATTGTAGGCTTATTAATTGGCTTAATTTCCATATTGCTGTGTCTCAGGGAATAGGAAGGCCCGAGGAGAGGGAGAGAGTTGGGGGAATGGCTGGTCAGAGGAGCAATTGGAATACATGCAACATTCATCTCTTTAGTTTGCCGTCTTATGTGGGCATGTTTGTGGCACCCAAAAACAATTATAATAGGGTCATCTAAGATCACTGATCACAGATCACCATAGCAAATAGAATAATAATGAAAGTTTTGAAATATTGCTAGAATTAACAGATATGACACAGAGACAGGAAATAAGCAAAAGCTTTTGGAAAAATGGCACTGATAGACTTGCTTGACGCAGGTTTGCCACAAAACTTCAACTTGTAAAAAATGCAATATCTGCAAAGTGCAGCAAAGTGCAATAAAGTGCAATATAATGAGGTATGCTTGTATATAGGGCCTTGAACAACAGGTAAGGATTGGGGATTTATTTTGTAGACAATAGGTAGCATCAAATATTTTCAAGGTAAAAGTAGTGGTATAAAACCTTAGACCATATTTATTTTTCTAGTATTAGTTCTTAAGCCTTCAGATATCTGAGAATATGATACCAGTTCAGTTTGGTTCTGGAGTAGCTACAAGGATCAATTAACCTTGACTTATTGTGAGTTAAGAATAAAAAGTTCTGTTCCAGAAGATGGAACACCCATCTGTTGTTGCCAAGATTTTTCCCTCTTTGTTACTCAACGTTAAAGGAAGGAAACCTCTTAGGAGTTCTGAGAATTAATTAGTATCTCCCAAGGGATTTTCCTATGTCTGTCGTTATTTATGTAGCTTGTTAAATAAAAGAGCTCTCTTTACAAATATTTCCTTATTAATCTTTGTTGAATCAACCTCATAGACTCAGGAAAGATGGGGTGGGTGGGTGGGGTAGGGAAACCAAAGTATATCAGGAAGGATGCCCACAGATGTTAGAAAGGATATGGGGGCTGTGAGGGCTCTGAAAACCTGTTATATTATGGAATATCTTTCCTCTTTCTAAGTAATAGGAAAACCACATGGTTTTCTCCCAGCATACTTTCCTGGAGCAGGGAACATAGAAAATGTCTTTTATGTCTTTAGACCTAGCTGTAAGTAAAATTGGGACTATTAATGCAACACAAGTAGTGGGTTAAGCATTTGTTTGTATGGTTTACTTTTAGAGGTCTATTCAAGTAACTTCAGGCAATCGGACTCAACTGAATATATATATATATATATATATATATATATATATATATATATAAAATATATGTATTATATATATATTCCTGAAAACAGGAATCTGTCTGTGCATCCAGGCCTCACAAGGACCCAGGAGCACCATGCAACTGAGTTCACAAAGACAGGGATGGAGCTTGGGAAGTGACCTAGATATTGAGTTCCCAGCCCAAGAGTGGGTCTGTAGCTCCCTCTTTTCATGCTTGGCTGTTATGCTGTTAAAAGGTAAACTGAGGCACATTAAAATTTGTTTTCTCAAGAGTTTATTTGACCAGACATTGATTTGAATAGGGCAGTGCCAAACCAAAGTGGTTAGGAACGCTCCAGACAGAGGCCAGGGTTTTTTAGAGAGAAGATGCTGAAGCAGAGCAAAGCAATTACTTGATTGGTTATAGCTTAAGCAGTTGCCTTATTTAGGGAAG
This sequence comes from Balaenoptera ricei, assembly GCF_028023285.1. NCBI lineage: Eukaryota > Metazoa > Chordata > Mammalia > Artiodactyla > Balaenopteridae > Balaenoptera > Balaenoptera ricei. The sequence goes on from NC_082652.1 coordinate 67,504,057, forward strand.
CCTAGTTGGCTGTGTGTGATTGGTTGTTCTTAAGTTTCACTCTCTTGGACTCAAGTGCATTGACTCTGGCCTAGGTTTGGTTTGCTTACATAGGCTACTGAGGTATCAGAGTCACACCAGTCTACTTGCCTCCTCATTTAATTATTTTAAGAGTTGACTTTGGTTTTTGCTGCCTCCACTTCTGCTGCTCCTGCCTCTGACAACCACTTTCTCTCAACTCTGCTTTTCTTGGCCTTATTGCTTCTGATTACTCACAGAGTCTGCTTCCTCTCAGCTGCTGCTTATTAATTACTCCTACTGCCCCATGACTTCTGCTTATTGATTTTTTCTCTCTGTATTTTGGCTTCTGCCCCATGCCACCAGCCACTCACTCTGTATGTCTTCAATTCGGATTGCCTGAATCCAAATGCAGGTCTAGGTTCAAGAGCACAGCTAGATGTTGAGATTTGAATTGGATGAGGGGAAACATCATCCTTTTGAGACTGAAGGGAAAAGGTGAGGTAGATGTTTCTATAGGTGGGGAACAGGAAGTTGAGAGAGGTCATATCCAATGACTTATGTCTCCTTACTGGAGTAAGAGCACTGCCTGCTGAGAGTGAGGGAGAGGGTTTGCATAAGGCGCTTGTAGAGCAGTGGAGGGCTGGACTAGCTTTACAGGGCAATGGGAGAGGAACTGACCAGAAACAAGTGAAAACATTGAGAGGTGGAGCTGAGAGCTGAGATTCTGAGACTAGGCAGGGCAAATGTGCAAATCCCTGTGGGTTGTGTGATTTCTTCCTGATTGCATGATTTCTGCCTTGCCCAACTCTCCCACCTTCTGAGCAGGAATGATGTGGGCAGGTGAGAGGAGAGCTCAGGAAATCAACCACTTGCGCTGAGAGAGAAGAAAGGTTAGGAGGAGGCTGAGAAGATCAGCAGGTCAGGAACTAGAAGTCTTGAAGAAGCTGATGTAAATGCAGAAAGAAGGGGTGGTTGAGGTTAGAAAGTAGGACATTTGAATGACAAGAGATGGATTTCAGAGGTGATGCCACAGTGTGGCACATGTGGTGGATTAACCCTGGCCACAACTTCTTTGCAACTCCTTTATCCACTCTGAATCTGCGCTGGCCTTTGGACTTGCTTTAATCAATAGAACGTAGAAGAAGTGACATAGGTGCAAGTTCTGGAATCTAGGCCTCAAGAGGCTTTATGGTTTCTGCCTTTTCCTTCTTGGAGCACTGCCTCAGGTCTGCAATGGCATGAAAAAGCCCAGATGAAAGACCATGCATGGAACGAAAGGCCCAGAAAGCTCAGCTGTCTCAGCTGAGCTCATCCTTACCTGCTGCTGCCCGAATGCAGCCACAGGAGTGAGCCCAGGGGAGACCAGCAGCAGAACTGCCCAATTAGCCTATAGACTCACAAAAAATGACAAATCATTGTTTTAAGCCACTAAGTTTTAGAGTGATTTATTCTAGCAATGGGTAACTGATACCCTATGGGAGTGCCATAGTGGTGTATTGCTTCCTCTGCCTCGAACATTCTCCCCCCATCCTGGCATTCCATTCCCTTGCATTCACTCTTCATTTGGTCAACTTCTTATTTTATAAGGCTCAGGTCACATGTCATCTTCTCACACCAAAGTGTATCAAGGAGGACAAGATGTTAGAAGCGCCTTCTCAGTCTCCAGTAGTCAAGGTCAGGTGTTCTTTATGTTCTCAAGGCATCCTGTGTGTGCCCACTATAGTACTTCTACCGCATTATAAATGTTTGTATTCTTCACTAAACTGTGGTATTTTGAGAGCGGGAATTTCCTACTCTCAGTGTCTTGCACTGTGCCTGGAACATTCACGTGTTTGTTGAAGGGATGACACAATATTTTACCCTTCAGCTGAAACCCTGCTTCTTCACTTACAGAGAACTAGCCCTGCCAATAATATAACATGACCATAATCACACTATCTGTACCGAAGAAGACACTCATATAGTAATGGCAGAGATGACTGCTCATAAATGCCTTTCCCCTTCTCCTTGCTCATCTAAGTCTTGTTGGTGCAGCTTAAATCTCACTCCTCCATGAAGTCTTGCCTACTATTGCTACCCCACATTGATTTCTCACTCACTCTGTTGCACTCCCATAGCACTTACCAGCTGCCTGGTTTAGTAGTTCAGCACATGGGTTTTGAAATCAGAGAGTCTTAGGTTCAAATCCCAGCTGGGTTATTTACTAATTGGACAAATCACTTGAACCCTCTAACACCCAGTTTCCTGAATCTGTAAAATGATCATAAGAATCCCTATCTCACAGGGTTGTTGTATTATATGATAAAGTATTTAGTACTTGGCACAAGGCAAGTTCTTAGTAAGGGTGGTTACTATTAGTAATCCATAAAAAAAAATAAAAAGAGTATAAGCAAAGAGCTAGATTCAACACTCCTCCTGGAAGGATTTAGAGAGAGGTCTGTTTATTCTATGGCTCTGAGCAGAACGACATTCATGCCATCCTGTAGAGCTGTCTTCAGCATCTCAGAGAGGATTCTTGGCAAGATGGCACTTTCAGAATCCATCTCATGGGAAGTCCTTCCTAATGCATGAATAATAACAAGCCTGGGTTTGTCATTGGTTGAAGAGGTGATCCTTTAGGGACATTTACCTGGATTTCTTTAGTAGCAGCTTTGAGGAAGGGCTTCCTCTGTGCAGCTCAACAACTATTCTCTACTGATGTTCCATTCTGGGCTCTCATGGCTAGGAACATGGATAGCTCAATCAGTTCACATTTGCTGGTTCTAACAGCTCACATCACACCATGCTTCCATGGGGGAATGCGTGGAAATGGAGGTGATGTGTAGTGAAAAGTAGGTCAGCCTGTACTCTCAGAGGGAGAAGTCATCATCATGAGGTCATCTGTGAGGTTGAAAGGTACAAGGACTGAGGTGATAGAATGAGGGGCTCTAAGTTTTCCTTTATGAATCAAGAGGGGGAACTGAGAAGCAGAGTAGCTCTTTCCTGAATGGATTAGCCTCTATCTTTCAGATAAAGAAGAGAAAGGGCTGGGGATGGGGGACAAAGAGGAAGGATAAAGACAAAGGAGGAGGGGAGGAGGAGAAGTTGACTAGTTGATTAAATGCTGGGCATTTTTTTTTTTTTTTAATTTTTATTTTATTTATTTTTGGCTGTGTTGGGTCTCCGTTTCTATGCGAGGGCTTCCCCCAGTTGGGGCAAGCGTGGGCCACTCACTATCGCGGCCTCTCCTGTTGCGGAGCACAGGCTCCAGACCTGCAGGCTCAGTAGTTGTGGCCCACGGGCCCAGCCGCTCCGCGGCACGCGGGATCCTCCCAGACCAGGGCTCGAACCCGCGCCCCCCGCATTGGCAGGCAGACTCCCAACCACTGCGTCACCAGGGAAGCCCCAATGCTGGGCATTTTTGAGAAGGGTAATGCAGAATGATGTGGTGATGTGTCTGCAATAGAGATTCTGTGTGCTTTTATTGTTGGTGCACCTTTAAAAGGGAATGATGGGCCTGAGGAAGATCTGAGTAATAGTTCTCAACCTCAGCTGCACCAAAGAGACACCTGGGGAGCTTAAAACAACTCAGATGCCCAGGCTGCACTCCAGACCAGTCAGATTAGTCTCTGCTGGTGAAACTTTCCGAGGTGATTCCAACGTGCAGTGAATAAGGGAACCACTGGCCTGGACATACAACTAAAATGATTAGGCATCATGAGGGCTGCAAATAAATGTAACCCAAATAAGATATGAATAAGATATGGATCATTACCATCGTCCCAGGAAGTTCTGTCTTGTCGTTTCCCAGTTAATCTCTACCTCTACTCTCCCAGAGATGACCACTGTTGTGATTTTTACCCTGTATTTATTGGCTGAAACCATTCTAAATTGTCAAATAATTACAGCATATACTCTTATGTAGGACTTCTTTCATTCAGTAAAATGCTTTTGAGATTCACCCATGTTATTGTATGCATCATTAATTCATTTCTTTATATAGCTAATATTTCATCATATGAATATACCACAATTTAAAAATCCATTCTCATACTGATGGACACCTCGGCTGTTTTCAGTTCTTTGTTATTATGAATAAAGCTGCTATGAACACTCTTGTACCAGTCTTTGGGTACATATTTTTCATTTCTCTTAGATAAATACCTATGAGTGGAAGTTCTGTGTCATAGGGTAAGTATATATTTAGTTTTTTTTTTTTTTTCTGTGTTGGGTCTTTTTTGTTGCGCACGGGCTTTCTCTAGTTGCTGTGAGTGGGGGCTACTCTTCGTTGCAGTGCACAGGCTTCTCATTGTGGTGGCTTCTCTTTGTTGCAGAGCACAGGTTCTAGGCACTCGGGCTTCAGTAGTTGCACGGGCTTAGTTCCTCTGCAGCATGTGGGATCTTTCAGGACCAGGGATTGAACCCGTGTCCCCTGCATTGCCAGGCGGATTCTTAACCGTTGAGCCACCGGGGAAGTCCTATATTTAGTTTTATAAGAAACTGCCAGACCTTTTCCTAAAGAGTTTATATCATTTTACATTCACATCAACAATGTATGAGAACTCCAGTTGCTCCACAACCTTGTCAACATTTGATGTTGTCAGTCTTTTAAAATTATAGTCATTCTGGTGGGTGTGTAGTGGTATCTCATGATTTTAATTTGCATATCTTGATGATTAATGGTGTTGATCACTTTTTCATATGTTTCTATTTAGTGAGCAAACATTTTCATCACTCAAAAGAAAACCCTGTACCTATTAAGCAGTCTCTACCAATTCTCCCTTCCCCCTGGCCCCTAGAAGCCACCAATCCGATTTTTGTCTCTATGGGTTTGCCTATTCTAGGAATAGCATATAAATGGAATCATGCACTATGTGACCTTTTATGTCTGGCTTCTGTCACTTAACATAATGTTTTCAAGGCTCATCCATGTTGTAGCATGTGTCAGTACTTCATTTCTTCTTATGGGTGAATAATATTCCATTGTACGCTTATACCCCACTTTGTTTAATCATTCATCTGTTGATGGGCATTTGGGTTGTTTCTACCTTTTGACTATTGTAAATAGTGCTACCATGAACATTCATATACAAATATTTAAATACCTGTTTTCAATACCTTTCGGTTTACACCTAAAAGTGGAATTGACGAGTGATATGGTATTCCTATGTTTAATTTTTTGAGGAACTGCCAAACTGTTTTCCACAGTGGCTGTACCATTTTACATCCCTACCAGCACTGTACAAGAGCTCCAATTTTCCCCACATCTTCACCAACACTGTTATTTTTAAAAATTTATTTATTTTTATTTTTTTGGCTGTGTCGGTTCTTAGTTGTGGCATGCAGGATCTTCGCTGAGGCATGTGGGCTCCTCTCCAGCTGTGGCGCGCAGGTTTTCTCTTCTCTAGTTGTGGCGTGTGGGCTCCAGAGCGCGTGGGCTCTATAGTTTGTGGCACACAGGCTCTCTAGTTGAGGCACCTAGGCTCAGTGGTTGTGGTGCGGGGGCCCAGTTGCCCTGCGGCATGTGGGATCTTAGTTCCCCGACCAGGGATCGAACCCGCATCCCCTGCATTGGAAGGCAGATTTTCTACCTCGGAAGTCCACCAGGGATCACCAGTTCCCGGGGACCACCAGGGAAGTCCCTCACCAACACTGTTATTGTCTGTCTTTTTGATAAGTCATCCAAGTGGGTGTGAAATGGATTTGAAGTGAATTGAGTTCATTGTGGTTTTGATTTGCATTTCCCTGTTGACTCATGATGTTGTGCCTCTTTTCTTGTGTTTATTGTGCATTTGTATATCTTCTCTGGAGAAATGTCTATTCAAATCCTTTTCCCATTTCTTTTTTTTTTTCCACTGTGTTAACATTTTAATGCAACCCCCCCACCCCGCCCATGATATCCCATGATATCTCAACAAGATCCACCCAACCCTTACCCCCTACCACAAAAAGGATCATCTGTAAGGTAAAGATAATCCACAACCATGCATTTCTCAAAGTCTGAGTTACTCAGTTAGAAATAATGCCATGTAGTTAGATGGTGCCCAGAACAATCCAAGGGAGGTTTCATTTCTCCAGTTCTTGTTCTCTTCAGGGTCCCTCTGCCAGATGTAGTCAAGATACCCCTCCTCATTCTTCCTGTGGTCTTCTGATTGCCTGAGTAACTCTCAGATATCTCTCTCTCTCACATGTACACACACACACACACACACACACACACACACACCCACCCAAAGACAAACCATTAGTCTCAGTCCAAACCCATATTAAGGAAGGGAGGGGAGAATCTTCCTACACATAGTCCAATCTTCCAACATATTCTCCCCAACTAAATCTAAATGGGGGCATACCTTACTTTTGTTATGCAAAGCAGCTCCAATTCCCCTTTTCTCAGCTCCCACCTGTAGACTATGCCCGTGCACTAGAAATGCTGCCCATCACGGTGCCTTTCTAAACAGAAAGACCTCTACTCCTTACGTCACCCCCTGCTACCTAGAAACTCGGTAGATGTGCCTTTTTGATACATTGAGCCACATCACATTCCTACCTATGACTTCCTCCACTAACAGATTCCATTAGGATGTGAATCTGCACCCTCTGTCCCCCATCCATGGCAAGCCCTCAAGAGTTGAGATTTTCCTTCTAGTTACAGAAAGGAACCCCAAACTTTCCCATTTCTTATTTGGGTTATTTGTCTTTTTATTGTTGAATTGTAAGAGTGCTTCATATATTCTGGATAATCCCTTATTAAGTACATGATTTGCAAATATTTTCTCCCATTCTGTAAGCTATTTTAATTTAATTTTTTTAAACTTTTTTGATGGTATTGTCTGCAGCACAAAAGTTTGTAATTTCGATGAAGTCCAATTTACCTGTTTTTTCTTTTGTCTCTTGTGCTTTTGGCGTTGTATCCAAGGAACCATTGCCTACCCCAAGGTCATAAAGATTTACTTCTATGTTTTCTTTTAAGAATTTTATTATTTTAGCTCTTTTAGACCACACTTCAAGTAGTACTGTCTTAGAGTACCTATCTTTCCAGGAACATATAATACCTTAGTCAAAAGAATCATGTTAATGGTGGAATTTCATCTTCAAGTGAGGTTGGTGAGGGGAGATATTTTTGTTTAAGAGAGGTCTCCAACACCCTTCAAATTATGTCAGTCAGGGGACTCCCAATTCACCCATGTGTACAGGAGGCTCTTGCTTGGCTTACTTGGCACTGAGCAGTGGAGTTTAGTGGTTAAAAGCAGAGGTTCTAAAGTCACAATGGCAGAAAGTTCAAATTCCTGATTTTCCACTTATCAGCTGAGTGATTTAACTCCTTCCAGTTTCAATTAAATAGTTAAATACTGTAGTCCCTGCCTCGTAGGGTTGTGGAGAGAATTAAATGAAATAACGCATTAAGACACTTAGCACAATGTTCGGCTTATTGTCATCAGTCCCTGAAAGTTGGCTGCTGTTATTATTATTGGCTGCCAAGTAATTGGATGATAGTGCCATGTAAGTAGAGGGATGAAAAAGCAACCACATATAAAATCACAGTTTCACCAATGATTGTTTAGTACTGAATTCAAACAGTATTTAACTATGTTTTAAAGCACACGATTTGGGGGAAATGTTGATTCTTTATAAAGCCAATCTCTAGAGGGCCATAAAAGCTATTTTAATCACTACAACTAATTACAAGGAAGTATAAATCAATAAACTTTGCTAAATGGTCTAAAATATAATAAAGGAAGCCATCACTAACAATCATCAGGAAGCCACTGTTCTTAATAGTGAGAGGATATAAATGTTGGATGAGAAGAATGAGTTTTATTATTTGAAAACTTCAGATGTTACCAATGCTTTCAGGGAAGTTCTTAATTTAGTACAGAGTCGTGAATTTTCAGAATGATTATTTACTTCAGGTAACTTGAGTTTATTACTTCTAAATTATATGTATATTAGGCCTGGTCTGGAAATTTGCAGAAAGGTATTCTCAGCTCTTAGTGTTCTTCCCATACTTCCTTAGCTCAAAACAAGCCCTCTTTCCATTCCCCCTCCCAAAGCCACAGCACTGTTTCAAAGCCCGAATCAAGACTGGAGTCAAGGGGCATTTAGAATGCTTTAGCTCTCTTCTAGTTTTGTGTGGCAGTTTCTGACCCAAGTCCGGGAGCCCCAGGGCTACCACCTCATCTCCCAAGCTTACCTTGCTGCCCTCTGACTAGGAGAGCCAATGCCCATATGGGTTCCTGAGCCAAATTCCTCTCTGCCTGTCACATCCCTGAGTCAAGGACTGAGCTTGCTTTTTGCCACACTATTTATTCTTAGTGGTGTGTTTCCCTGAGGATGGAACCTGCCCATGAAGGCCAAGTGAGTATCAGGAGCCTGTTGTCATGGATAATGATGATTGACAGCCTCCTGCTCTGGAAATGCCTGTGCTGCAGAGCTCTGTTCCCTTGTGGGGTCCCAGCTACACACCTGGTCACGGCTTTGCTCGCCTTTTGGACAGCGTACCTTTCCAACCCAGTTTCTTTCCTACTCTGGGGAGCAGACCAAGTTCAGGTCCAGCCCCTCCCCCCATCTTCACCTGTCTATATTGTAGTTGGGGATATCAGAGAAGTCATAGACCTGCTCAGCTGTGATGATGAGGCCATGAGATTAAGTAGGAAAAGCTTGCCACGGCAGTAAGAACTGGATTTGAGGCTTGACTTAGCAATGAAATAGACTTCATAATAGTCCTCAGAAAGACTGACCTCCTTTAGCTAAATCAAAGGGTTAATGAGAAGGTAAAATGATGTAACCAGCATAAATATGCATTGGGAAGTTGTCACACAAATAGGAAGTTGTGTTCCTGTTGGCTGATCACAGCCCCCACATAAAGAAAAGAGTTTTGTAATCAGAGTTAACAGAATATCTAAAGTAACAGTGGTTAAACAAGATAGAACCTCATTTCTCTCCTATATAAAGGCAGCTTGGAAGTGGGCACTCCAGAGTTGGCATGGGGGCTCAGTAGCTGTCAGGGGCCCGGGCTTCTCTTACCTTTCTGTGCCACGCTAGCATATGGTTTCTACCTTAAAAGTCACCTAACGGTTCAAGAAGACTTCTGAGGCTCCCTCCACCTTACAGACATCAGAAAAGAGGGAAAGGGAAGAGAAAAGAGAAACGCTGCCTAACGAAGCCAAGCTCTTTTGAAGTGATCTTCCTGAAAGTTCTACATATTTTTACCTACATCTTCTTGGCCAGAACACAGTCACACAGCCACATCTAACAGCACGTATGCCTGGGAGATGTAGTCTGATTTTTATCTAGGTGTATTGTCACCTGAGAATGGTCTGTTGGAGGGCAACCAGCAATTTGCCACATATAGTCATTCGAAACCAAATGAAATGTCAACATTCTTTGAGAGAGAGTTTAAAGTGATAACAGTGAAATGTGCCGCTCTTATGATTGACCCAAATAAAATAAATGAGACTCACTCACTTATTCAATAAAAAATGTTTTGCGTAGCTACTGCATGCCAGGGACTATTCTCAGCACGAGGAAGGTGGTAGTGGGCTGAAACAAAGGTCCTTGCCCTCATAATGTTTACGGTGTATACCTTCCCACAAAGGAGTGTATAATTACAAACTGTGATGTAGGTTGTGTGTGGGGAATCTTGTAAGATGGTCACACTTGAACTTTGTGCACTCAACTCTGTAGAGGGAGACAGAGGAGCTCTCCTCATTGGGCCTAGAATTGGCTGGAAATACCCCACTGAATGACGTGGTTACACATTCTCAGCATGGCGATTGTGTCCCTCTTCTCTGACCTTCCTCACTGCTGACCAAGGCTGCTTTAAACTCTTACCCTTAAATGAAAGTGATCTTCTCTGCTTGATTGTATCTCCTGTAGCTAGGAGAGAATTCTTCTCTATTTTCCAAAGAGCTGAGGCTACACTTTTTGTACAATCAAAGGTAATTGGGATATGATGTCCCACTCTCCTTGCCTGTGGCAAATAGATGAGCAATTACTCAGGCATTCTGAGGATCAAAAGCATCCGTCTGAAATGTCTAGTCTACCCCAATAGGATAGGCCTGGATTTCTGCTTTGATTTGCTATGGCCCTTTCTGATCTTATAATTTCATTTGGAATTAAAACAGAACCTTTTATTTGCATTGCTTGTATTCTTCATTAGCTAATATTTGGGTTGACCTTGGAATGATAAAATAGTCGAAGAAAAGAACACAGCATTTTTTGGCTGTCATTTTATTTGCCAAGAATTTTATTTGTCCTTCTGAAGAGTGGCTTTATTTTTAGCCTCATGCAGCACTCTAGATGGATGTCCTGTCTGTTTCCACAAGGCAGCTCAGATAACCCAATCACATCCAGTTTTAGGGACAAATTCTTTTTGTTCCAACTTTGAAGCATCAAGCATTGCTAGAATAGAGAGGAGGTATTCACTCGCCTCAATGAGAAAATATATGGGTTAATGATGTTTCCATATTATATGTTGGATTTCCTTCTGAAGGTTTTGGCTTTTAGTGTATAACTTCATGGCTGCATGGAGAATTGATAGTCTCTAGTGTTTGAAAGGAATAGACTCAGTCTGATAATATACCTCAAGGAATGGGGAGACTCTAAGGCCATGAGGGAAAGGACAACAGGAGTCTCCTAGTGCTCAGGGAAAGATGCACAGCTGAGCTTCCATGGAGCCTGGAATTTAGGTGGAGAACCAGAAGGCACTAATGTAGTTTCAGCATCCTAGTAGCAGAGGCCAATGGACTTCCACACTGAGCTCAGCTATTAACTCAATTCAGAGTTATGCCACGATGAACTCCTCTAGGCTCTAAGACATACCTGTCAAGTTATCTCGTTCTAATTTTTCTTTTGCTACAAGATCATTTGCTGATATTTTAGCACTAATAACTCTGAGACATTTAAAGTTGCAATTGGAAAAAAAAAGAACGTTTCAGGCTCGTTTACATGGACAGATGATGTAGCTGCAGGACAAAGACCTTAAATTCATCCACAAATCTTAGCTCCCTCTGGAGCTGCTGCCCTTGCTCTGAGAAGCTATCTGGTCCCTGAGTTTGCATTGGGTTCTGCAGAAAATGACCTATGCTGTCCCCTGGTGGCTGGTCATGAAGCCAGGTTTGTGTCCTCGCTGGTCATTTTCTGTCACTTCTGGTATTACTGGCTGAGAGTACAAAGCTAAGGATGCTAGGCTTCCATCCCTATGTGTAATTTAAAGCTTACATAGGAGAAAAACCTCCACCAACTTGACTGACCAGCTACTCCCCCCGTGCCAAGCACAGCTGTCAGTTTCAGAAGCGTGTGCCACATCTGAAGGGCTGTGTGAGCCCCAGTCCCAGGCTCCTGGAAGAACAACCTTCTCTCCGCAGTTAGTTGCAGCATCTTCACATTATTTTTTTGCTAGTGGTCACTGGGAACCTGTCCTCAGACTCCAGGACTTGGTTTATAACCCTTCTCTGACCCATTGTCCCATCCTTCATGGGCTGGGAAGAAAATCACTAATGAGTATCCCTCCTTTGGTTTCTTAATGTGGCAGCTAAGGATAAGAAAATTTATCTTAAGGGAGAATTGTCAAGATTTTTTTTGATAGTTTATGATAATGAAGATGGTGGGTAAAAGTATCAAATATCATGGCAATGCATTTTAAACTTCTTTTGAAATCTGTCGAGGGATGCCATTGGTGAGATGCCTCTTCAGTTAGGATGGTCTTTGGCAATTCCAGGGCCAGAGATCATCCACAGCAGACTTCTGTTCAACCCAGCATTACTCTAGAAATCCTGGCTCCAAAGGGTCACCATTTGGCCCTTCTATCTCATCTGAGAGGCAGAATTTTTGGCATAAAATGATCTCATGGATTTTGATTCAACATCACAGTAAGGAGGAAGGCACACTATCGACTTCCTCAGTAATGCTATTAGAAGACCTAGCTGGAATTTAGAACCTTCCCTTTCCCATACAACGATCCTATCATGCTGGGGAGGACTCCAGCTGCTGACAAGGGCCAAAGGCTAATTTAGACTTTAATAACCATTTTTGAAGGAATTTCATTTTCAAAAATAATTTATTCAAATATTTTATGCCAAAATAATTCTAAAAAGTATTAGTTTCTATTAGTTGCCCCCAAGCAAATGTGCATTTAACTACATGAACACAACCATTACTTCATAGTTTTTTTATTATAGACTTTTTTTATCCACATGAATGTTAAAGAAACTACAACAGAGTTAAATACCATTTTTGATAACATGATTATATTCTTAATTACACTCAATATTAAACTGTAAAATATTTCCAAAGGAATACAATCTTCATTCATATAGCAGGCAAAATACCAGAGAGGAAGGGGCCAAACATAAGTCTGTCCGCTTTGCTGGGAAAAGCAGGTTTGTACGGCTGATGCCATCCTAGCTGTCGAAACGTGATCCCCCCTCCTAGGACAGGTCTTGTGTTGTCTTTTCACCAAGAATCACTTCTTCAAACGTAAAAGACGGTCTCATAGAGCTGCTCTCTCCAAGTATGTAGCACAGAGATCCCCTGGGACCGTCCATGGATTTCCCACCCCGGTTGGCTAACAGCACTCCCGCGCTCTGGGTTCGGTTGGCCTTTAAAAACACAGACTCAAACTTTGGTTCCACCAAAAGATGCAACAAGTGTTGACTGCTCTGGTTGGCTCCCCCCTCCCCCAACTAATGAATGGCTGCTACAGTCTATTTTACATGGTTGTCCATGCTGCTTTGAGGTCACTTGTCCTTGGGTTCTCCCGAACCTGATTTTATATTTGATTCCCAAGCCCTTTCAATTTGCAGTCTCTGTGCGGGTCGGAAGTGCTCAGGGGCAGTCTGTATCTTACAAGAGAACAAGAGTAAGTGGTTCTGTGCACCTGGGATAAGACAAAAAGCACAGAATGACAACCTCAGTGTGATACAATCAGATAATTTAAAAACATTTAAAGTAATATTTAGTATATCCTTAAGAGAAGACATTTTTAGTACAGTTTGAATAAAAATGTTTAAACAGTGACCATGAAAGCATCTTCCTTTTCCCATATATTTGCCTGCTACCTTACATGATGCATCTCTGCTGACATTGAGCCAAACTAGAACTATTACATCAGAGCGTGCTGGTTTGCTATGCCTTCTTTACAGTAAAGTCATTTTGCTGGGTTCCAGAAGCTCCAATTTGTTGTTGAGCAAACATTAAGACAGCCTGTGGTAAAAGGGGCAGACAGAATTTCATGCACTGGTGCCCTGCTGGCTTTGGCTGAATGGTCCAAGTTACATCCATTTATCTTGTCCTGGGGTGTTAGGGCAGCTACAGAGGTTTTGCGATTCAACATCAATGAAACCACTGGATTGGTTATTAACTGCATATTTATAACTGATAATGGAAGATGTGAATTAGGCCACGATTTCAGGTCACAAGTCAGGGGAGAGCAGATGAAGTGTGGGCTGCAGAGCCAGGCGGCCTGGTTCAAATTCTGCCACTTGTTAGCAGTGAGACCACACAACTTACTCATCTACGCGTTTCTGTTTGCTCAGCTGTAGAATGGTGAGAGTAGCAGTACTTCTCTCAATGGGTTGTTTTGAAGATTAAATAAGATAATTGACTTAAAGCCCTTAAAAGTGTGGCAGCACACTGTCATTCTCAACGGAGATTCAAATAAGATAATTGACTTAAAGCCCTTAAAAGTGTGGCAGCACACTGTCATTCTCAACGGAGATTCCTGAAAGAACCTGGTTCTCTTTCGTTTGACGACAGAGGCTAGAAATGGACATGCCCCCCCCCCCCCGCCTCCCCATCTTTGATTGTTACAAAAGGAAGACACAGAATGTTCAATTACAATCCCTCCACACCCCTTTAAGACCTTTTTCTTGCTATTCTTTTCGTAGCAATTATCCCAGAATTAAAATAAAAATAACAAAATAAAAATAACCGTTTACCGAAGAGTTAGATATTGTTAGGATAGGGGAAAAAATGATATTTTCAAACTCTCTAGAAGGATGCAAAGTAGCAATTAGTGATGAAGAAAATGAAGACCTAAGGCAAAAAGTAGGTGGGTTACACCCTCAGGTGTTATATAGGGTTTTGTATGAACAGATTTTAATAAAAGCAGGCCCTTTGTGAGAGAGAATCTGGCAGAAGACTGGCATGCAAGAGTGACAGTCAAAATTTAGAGCTGGCAGAGACTTTGATCAGGTTTGGCCATCCACAGTTCATAGATAAGAGTGAGCCTCGAAGAGATTAAGTGATATTACTTCAGATGACATAGGGAAGTAGTGTCAGATTTAGAAGCCAGACTCTCAAAACCAGCCCAATGATCCTAGAAAGACAGAGAAGGGGCTTAGAGTCAAATAGAGCTGTATTGAATCCTGGCTTTGTCACTTTCTAGCTAAGTGACTTCACTGATCCTCTGCGTTCTCATGTATAAAATGGAGATAGTAATAGGATCAACCTTATGGACTTGTAAAGATCAAAAGAGAGAATGTGGCAGCTTAACCCAGTATCTGGCATGGGTAGTGCTCAATGAATGACAGTTATCATTATCTCCAGCTTGTTCAGCAGGTTTCTGTATGACTATGAATGAGCCATATCCCATGATTCACTTTCCACTTACGTAAAATAATTGAGTTCTCTGTGAAAGACATGAGTATTTCACTGAGTCACAGGGACGACGTTTGCATAATGTTAAAAGGAGCTTGGGGAAAAAAGAATGTAAAGTAATATTAAACTGGTGTTATTATCATGACATTTTTATTTGGGGTGCAGATCTCACACAGATTATCCTGGAGCGTCTGTGTAGGAACTGGGGCACATTAATGACCAAAGGTAAGGCAGACCATCAGGAATAATTCCGGTGTTCAAAACAGTTCCAGATGAAAGGATTATACACACAGCATTTTGAAATATTTTTTCAAGTCACTTCCATTGTACTCGTGAGCTCACAATAAAGCAAATATGCAGAGCTGTACCACGTCTAATCTACAAGGGCTTGTTTTAGAAAGTAGTTTGAAGATAAATAAAATAAACTACAGTTTACACAGCTGGTAGCTAAACAAATAGAATTCATTGCCCCAAAGGGGCTATGCCTAGGTTGAAGAAACGTTTAGATAAATCCATGTATAATGGATCTTTAAGGAGTTATCAAGGGAAAGTTAAGAGTTATTCAGTGTACACGCCTAAAGTTTGAGGTTGGTGTTGTTAAGAACAACAATTTGGCTCTTCTAACGGAATTGCACTGTTACTCCCCTGGTATGGGTGGACTTTTATTTTGATTCGACATGGAATTTCTTGTGTCCTAACATAGGGCAAAAATGATTTGTAGAGCAGTGATATGTGGCAATACTTGCTCAGCTTATTAAGTGGATTGCCTGTGGTTTTGAAAAGCTTCCTCCTCTTAATAGTCATATTGGAATTCACTGGGTGGCAAGAACACAGCACACTACCTTAAGGGTCACTCTTGCATAAGACATTAATGTATCAGTCCCTAATTTGGAAACCTGTGGTCACTCAGCAAGACAGAACTTGTTTCTCTCCCTTGGTGTAATGATTTTTATTTTGTCATCTCTCTTGGGGTAATTCCTTGCAGGCTTGGCATGTTGAGAATCGAATACTGCCTCTCACAATATGGTTGTGATTCTCTGCTTGGCTGATTTAGCTCAGCATTTAAGTAACCACTAATCTTCTGAAAGCACCAGGGTCTACTTAGAGAAATCCCTGTTGTCTGCAAGGATGGAAACAAAATCAGCATGGAGGAAGCATTAGTTACTAAACACAAATCAATCTTTTTTTTTTTTCCCACCTCACTGTACACTATGTCACCATCAAAGGCGTGGTTTCTGGGCAGTAAGTCTTCATTTTGTAGGTGCAAGAGCAGCTCATGTCTGACAAGCAGAGAAGATGAGTCAGGGAAGTGGAAGGGTAGAAAGAGAGTTTATTGAAGTTCCTAAGTATAAATCAAACTACATTCTAATGGATGAATCACAAACGTGGAGTGAAAGAAGCCAGATACAAGAGAACGTTCTATAAAATGTCCTTTACTAAAGTTCAAAAACAGGTAAAACCAATCTTTTGTAACTGGGTAGGGGCACAAGGTGCTAGAAACCTAAGCAAGTTCACTGAGCTCTGATTTGTAGACTTCATGACTTGTATGACTTGACAATTTATAGGCTTTGGAGAATGTGTGTTATATTTCAATAAAAAGGTTACTTAAAAAAACACATCCCAATATATACTTTTTGATTTGAAAGGAAAGTAGTTTGACATTTTCAAACTTTTATACATATGGGTTTATCAGCGTTAATTTGGATGATTCTTGCTTTGATTACCTTGATATTCTGCGTTAAGATTTATTAGACTCTGAATGTTCTAAAATTATTCATTTCACACTGCTGGGACAAATCTGGTCTACAATGATGAGAAAGAAATCACCCAAAGTCAACTTCAGACGTAAGAAAAATACTTGAAGATATAGAATGAAACCAAACTCACAGGTCCATTTGTGTATGACTTCATGGAGATGGAAACAGAATGACATTATCTGAGCATCCCAAAACAGAATGACTTATTATCTGAGCAACTCTGTTGCTAAACATCTGCTCACAGAAGACAAGAAGTCCCTATTTAAGGAGCAAGCAGGCAATGCATTTAAAATCAGGAGCCCTAGAATCTCTTCCTGGCTTTGTAACAGAGACAAAATACATCACATCTCTCTTCACTGTACCTTGGTTCCCTGTGCGTAAAATTAAGGGAAAGCATGTGAATGAGAGACTGTCTTGGAAAGAGTTTTGAGCTCCTAATGAAATGTGACATACATATAACTGTTTAAGACAAATACTGAAGATTATCACTAATAAAGATAATGGCAAGAAGTAGAACTGTCATGTGCACATAGTAGAGGAGGCTTGTGATATGCAGAAAAGAGGCATGAAGGAAAGAAAAGGAACCATGACCCTGCATTGCACAGAGTTTTTTGGCCAGTAAATTCTATTGAATTGAAAATATGTTCCAGAGGGAAGGAGTGGGAAGAATCACTCTGATGGGAGCAAATAAAACTGATAAATGACCACAATCCTAGTTAGCCATGAGCACTTATAAATACCACCTCTGACATCTGAGTTAGCAGTTCCAATTGCTAGGTCATCCTAACGTATTGTTAGAGAAACAACAATATCCTAGTTTTTGCATTCCTTCAACTCTAACAATTATTTATATCTTCTGCCATATAATCAAAAAGTTGCTTTTGAAATGTTTAGGTATATTCTGAATATAGTCATTGAATGTTTACTGTCTTCTTTTCCTTAGGAGTCCAGAATATTTGTCTTTTAAATTGCTGCCAGGTATGTGACATTGGATCTGGCTTCAGCTGTAGAGAAACAAGGATTGTTTTAGGGAAAGAATGAATGACTAATCCTGCAGCAGAAGTTCTCAAAGGTCTATGTCGCACGCAGTTATTCACGGCACCATCTGTCAGTAACTCACTGAAAGTCGGGTTTCAGGAAGACATTTTGGAAGCAAAGGAGAGACAGAGAAGAAAAAACATAATAAGCATGGCTTCTGACACTCCGGTTTCCTTCAGAGGACCAGGAATCAGGGTGTCAGGAGGAACTGGAAGGAGTAGAAAACCTCAAAACAGAATGAAGATCACATCTGCAAGACTGAATTGAGAATTTCCTTCGTTTTAGAAATTTTCCACAGAATTTATAACATGCACTTAGCCATTTATTTAGGAAGCCCCATGCCTAGAATGAAGTTCAACAGTGTATCGGCTTAAACAACATCATCAATCCCCTGGGCTATTTCAAGTACATCAGTAAAGAATACAGCCAAGCAATACCAATTCAGGGAGTTAAGGAAAATCTGTTTCCTCTGGTGAGCTCACCTTTTAGCTTTTGCTGAGATGGGCACCTAGCTTTTCTTTCCTGATCAAGCTTGCTGCATAGGGAATCTGTAAGATAAAAACAAGCAAAACTATCCAGGTGAGCAAAATTTGGAGACATGTATAATGGAGAACCTTCATTGTGCCTAAATTTGAATGCTGGTGGATCTGCCCTGAGGACAAAAGGTCTCCATCTGCCCAGCAGTATGGGGCTTCTGGGGTATAGCATTTCTAAGGCCTGTTAAAAAGCATATCAGGACAGAACAGGTGATCCCACTAGGTTGTTGCTACAGCTAGTCTCTGAGGTTCCTATGTGACATTTCACTTAAGAAATTTTCAAAAATTTGCACTTAGTAATATGGTATTCTTATTTTTATTTAGGTATGAAAATTAAGTTATTATGTTATAACGTATGTCCAAGGTCACAAAACAAGAGTGTGATTACAAACTAGTTCACTGTAATTTTTCATTTAATTAGAGTGAGGAAATATGCTATCATTATAAATCACAAATAAGATTAACTAAACACAAACTATTACTCTGGGTAATTTCCCAATAACTACTAAGAAGCATCAGAAATAATTGCACTGAATGGAAAATATGACCCTTGAGAATTCTACCTGGATAAACTTGAAAAGTACTTTTCAGTACTGGGGTTTTGAATGAAAGTCTATCGCATTTGATATGCTACTTTTCATTAGAGAATTCAGATTGTTGAAATTGGACTACATGTATTATTTAGATTTGCCTCTCTACTAACCCTAGTTATGCTACTTATCTTCATCATTATAAGGCTAAATTCAGGACTCTAATGATATAAATCTGTTTTACATTTAAAGAAATATTCAGCCTTCTAGAATGTAACATGAACTATGGCTGATATTATGTAAAAGCAGTGAAGGAAAGAAAATTATAGTCATTCAAGTAGGTAATATTTTGAACACTGTTATATACATTCCCCATATCCCCAGCATATTTATGTTTTGCTCTCCTGATCTAGCAGTCCATAAACATGAACCTTTATTAATGGGAAGGAACTACAAATCTATAGGGATGCTTGTGGCTAAGACCAGCTGGACCATTTTGCCATAATAACTGGTTAGTTGAATCAAACAGTCTTTTTTTTTTTTAAATTTATTTATTTATTTTTGGCTGCGTTGGGTCTTCATTGCTGCGCACAGGCTTTCTCTAGTTGTGGTGAGTGGGGGCTACTCTTTGTTGCGGTGAGCGGGCTTCTCATTGCGGTGGCTTCCCTTGTTGCGGAGCACAGGCTCTAGGCGCGTGGGCTTTGGTAGTTGTGGCACGCGGGCTCAGTAGTTGTAGCTCACAGGCTCTAGAGCGCAGGTTCAGTAGTTGTGGCGCATGGGGTTAGTTGCTCCGCGGCATGTGGGATCTTTCTGGACCAGGGCTCGAACTTGTGTCCCCTGCATTGGCAGGCGGATTCTTAACTACTGTGTCACCAGGGAAGCCCTCAAACAGTCTTTTTAATGAAGAAAAGAGAGAAGACTAAAATAACCACCTCACTATCTTGATACACAGCCACAACATGGATGTATACGATAGAGACATATCTGATAAAGGCCTTAATAGCAGCATCGAAATTAATGGTTCATATAGGACCATAAATAGTTGTCCTAATCTCATATTTAGGATGAGAGCTGAGATTAGCTAGATAACTATGACAAGAATAGTTACACAGGGACCTACTCTAGTTACCTCTTCTTTCCACTCTGGGTTATGCTATACCTGCTATTAACAGAGACATATTTGAATCCTGATTTTCCATTATGGTGTATGAAACAACATGCCAAAACACATGGATCACCTCTTCCTTTAAATGCATGATATCAGAGAGCTTTGAATGGAATTCTATTATTTAGGATAACAAGTAGAAATGATGTAAACCTTGGGGTATAAGGATTACCTAATAAAATGTATTTGTGTCACTCTCGCATTTAGAAAGCATTCTCAACATCAAGATTAGATGCCACGAAGATTTAGTAAGTGTCTGTTCTGCCAGGCACTGCACGATATAAGTTAATATCACCATGCGCCATCTCATCAAAGCCAGTGAACTACTCATCCTAACCCAAAGAAAACTGCCTGAAGGGCACTACTTTCCGATCTAAGTCTGAATGCCTTTTTCTTTTTTTCAGAAACAACAATGCAGCATTTCATTAAGATGGGAAGCTGATAAGGAAATTTAAGAAAAGGACTCAGGAAAAAAAGGACATTTCCAAATAAGCACATTTGATCCCCAAATCTCCAGACTGAAATTTAAATCTGTGTGAAGAATTATTAATCTCAGGTTGTGAGCTGACAGTCATTAATTCCAAGTCTAAAATCATGAATGATTAATAAAGAATATATTAGCATATGGCCCGATTGTTCATGGAAACTATCCTATTTCATTGATTCTAAGATGCAGTGTTTTCCCTCACATTTTAACATTTCTGAAGTTGGATGTACTATAATTGATGGTATCTGAGAATAATAGTTGGAAATTTCTTTTCTTATGATACATCAAGTAATGGGCACCTTTATGATTGATGGTGCTTCAGGTTCTATACTCCCCAACTGGGGGAGCTCAGGATCTTAGAGGCTCCATTAAAGATAATTATGCCATGTAAATCTCCTATAATAGAACTTATAAGAGCTTTCGTTTCATTCTGACCAGCTTGGAAATCACCAAGATTGGCATGGACAAAACTCCTCAAAGTTGCTATATAACTTCTAAATCACCTAGTTGGCTCTAGTCTATCAAAAGTATTGAGATTTTACCAAAAAAGATAATTTCCTAGATTGTGCCGAGAGAGTTAGCCTGAGCTCAGACATTAAGGTGGGTCAACATCTCAAAAGGAGAAAGACGAGAAAAAGGATATATAATTAAGAAACGAGTCATTGCATTGTCAAGATGCAAGGCAATAGATCAATAATTGGAAAAGGACCCACTGTAGTCAAAGTCTGTCTCCTGGAGAATCTTAAGGCAGCTTCCAAGGAAGTTCAGACTTAACGTCAAGTCCTCTACTTGTTACATATTTAGTCACAAAATCAAAATCTTCTAGGGGTCCAGGGATCTTTTTCTAAAAATAAAGTGCTCTATCTACCTTTTAAAAATATGTAAAACATATTTTAAAAAGCTCTCCGTGTTCAGACGGTAGAAATCTGGGCAAGTTCCCATCCTAATGAATACTGGAGAACCTCCAAGAAAAGACCACACAGAAGAGCTGTGCCCTTGCCAAAGAGGGAGCACTCCTCCAGAAACGATAAAGACCTGTCACCGCTCCTTTCCCTGCAAGGAAGCACAGCGCTCACACCATCAGAAAGTTGTAAACTGACTCTTTACAAGTCCACGGTGAACGAAACATTAATACTAAATCTATTGGTTGAACGTTAATTTTAATTGAGGCTTTAATGAGGAACTTTGAGACTGGTTCCCTCTGGCTGTGTGTGACTGCAGTGTTCTGGAAAAACAGCAGAGGGCACTTCAAGACTAGCATATTTTAAAAGCACTTTTTCTCAATCTACGCGCCCCTTGGTAGCGATCCAGCAAGTTCAAAGGATGTGAGTCTGGGTCTAGCCATTTAGCATGCGTTTTCTGTTGCAGCTTCACAGCGTCCTTCAAGAGCTATGACTAATGTCTTCAACAACTATGTCTTCAACTATGACATGCCTTCAACAAACCTACGGTAGTAGCTTATACATACATGTACTTGCTTTAAAAAATTGTTGCCAAATTAGCAATAAAAAATTAAAAAAAGGTTATGAAGGCATCACAGTAGTCTCGGCTCATGTTGTAAACTACATTATATTCCAGTCCTTGGAAAAACTTTAATCAAAAGGTTATACACTGTTGTAGACGTAGAAAACAAACTTATGGCTACCAGGGGATAAGGGGGGAGGGATAAATTGGGAGATTGGAATTGATATATACATACTACCATATATAAAATAGATAACTAATAAGGACCTACTATATAGCACAGGGAACTCTACTCAATATTCTGTAATGGTCTATATGGGAAAAGAATCTAAAAAAGAGTGGATATATGTATATGTATAACTGACTCACTTTGCTGTACATTTGAAACTAACACAACATTGTAAATCAACTACAGTCTAATAAAAATCTTTTAAGAATGGTTATACACTTAGTAAAATGCCTTCACTTTCTTCTTTAAAAATGTTTTAAAAATTGAGATATACTTTACATATAACATTGTAATGTTTTCTTCACCTTCTTCTCAATCCTAAGGGATGATGGTTTTGTTTTAAAAATTGAACACTTTTTTCCTAGAATCAGAGCTCACTTGTGAATGAGAAATCTTTTGCTCTTTATTATACTAAACACTAACATCTTCATGAACGTGCTAAATTCTAAAACTTTTGTATTTGGCTCATATTGAGAGGAACATATTTCTTCGCTTGTATAAATAAATCTGGTTTGGTAATGAAAACATTTTAAGCATTTGAAAACCCAGAGCAGAGGTGGTGGACTATAACACAAACTGTGTTAAGGACTGTAAAACTCTCATTTTAAACTATTTGTAAAAAAAAATATTAGCTTGTGGCCCATGTATAAATGTTAAATAAACTGCATATGCTTTAAATCTCACATTAGGTAAATGCACATTTATTTATAAACACACAAAGAGAATCAATCATTTGAGCCTATGGTCATCACAACTTTGCATTTAACAAACTGTAAAAGGAAGCAATGGTGTAGAAATTACAGTCAGCGGAGAATCTAAAAATGCAGGAACCAAAGAAATTCATAAGTTTTCTTTCTATGGCAATGATACCCAAGATGCTTTCGATATCATCTTGAATAAGAACACTGTGCAACAGCATAGGATAAATGCGTTGTGGGTCTATGGGAATTGTTACAAAATATGATGGTTTTAATATATTTGAATTCTCCATGACTGCAGAATAGAGTGGGTTTTTATTTCACCTAAAGGAAAAGATGCCTATTCTGTAAGCACATGACTATTCTGTAATACATGCTTTGTAAACTTTAAATATAAAATAATTTAAACATAAAAGAATAAAATAATTTTTGGTGAATTGTTCTGTTCTCAAGGAGCAAAGCACGTAACTATATTTACTGATGAATTAGAGCATTCAACTAAAAATATTGAGAAAGTCAATAATTGTGATACCTAGCAACTTCTTGATAATCTTTAGGTATAATTTTCTAAAGACATTTTTCTCCAGTTACTTTAGCAAATACAACAAGCTGAATAAGGGACAGGATAAGTTTCTGTTCAAGTAAACTTGAGCTTGCTGCCTCAGTTCTAAAGCAGATGGTATAGTGTGAACAAAGGTCCTTCCCGCACAAATATATCTCTAGCCACCAGGGCTCAAATAGTTCCACTAATAGAGGTACTACTTTGAGAAGGGGCATGCCATTAAAATTGATTACTTGTATCGGCACACCATTTTATGTTTATATGTGCATTTCATGTTTATTAAACACTTGTGCCTTATCATATCCCTATCAGGGTACTAGGTTGGACCTTACAACAGGTCCCTTTGGTTTAGAAACTGATACAATGAACTATATAGGATGAATCTTGAACTCAAGTTTGCAGACCTTAAAGCTTGTATCTGTTAGTCACAAGGACGGTGCTGTAATACATAAGTTCCCAGCAATTCACTTGTATGCCTTCTTTTAGTAGTTTTGGTAGTAGTTACCCAGCACAAAAAAAATTTGAGGAAATCAGGACCAAGCCAGGAAAATTTGGAAAAGAATTAAGAGGATTGCTAAATGACAGTATCAGAGTTGGGTCAGGGGACATCCATGGGTGGTGATTAATTCAACAAATGTCTACTGATCCCTATTTGATGTTAGACACCATGCTAGGTGTTGAAGGTAGCACGAAGACCCGGGCATCTAAGGATAGGGGACACAAAAGAAGGGGGAGAAGCAGAAGGGACAAATCATGTCTATTTCACCAATTTTCATGTTGGTAGTCTGGATGTACCTTTGTGGATTTCAGGAATTATACGGTACCTACAAGGCTGGGGGAAAACATTCCACCTCCTCCCAAAGAATTTAATTTGCAACCAGGAAAATTTACTATCTAGAGGAATATGAATTAATAACACTTGTCTAGATAAATAAATATACAAGGATAAAATATTTTGCAATACAATATAATAAATATATTTTGTAATACCAATTTGTATCTTCCATGTATCAAATATCTCAAAAGATAAGAGATATTTTTTATTAATACGGCCTGCTTATTACATGGATGCAATATCATTTCCTCTTTTACTAAAGAAACCAAATGTCAAAGAAAATTAAGACATTAAAATTACATAACTGGCCTTAAATAACTGGCACTGAAATAATTATTTAGTTTCCTTTCCTAATGCCCATTTTGCTATGCTTATCACCACCCAGCAGTCACACATTTTTGGTTGCATGTGTGGCAATTTTTGTTTTAAGAGTCTGGAAACGATATCCTATGTATAATAAGTAAGGTCTTAAAATTTTATATCCTTCTACCTCTGATTCTATCTTTACATTCTTCCTTTGGACAAATAAAACAATACATAAATTCACAGCAAGTAATGAGTAGCTCTTATTATCTAGGTATCAAAAGCTAAGAAGAGTAGACACTTTTTTTTAACCCCTGTGGGGGATTAGTTTTCAATTGATTAAGAAAATCCTTCTGTTCGCCAGTGAAGTTAGGTGCAAATAAAACTAACACAAACAAAACCAAAACAAGAAGAAAGATCCTGTTTAAGAGGGTCTTATGTTGAGGTGGTTTTCAGAACTGAGAGTTGTTAACCAGCACTTGAGATCCAGGAAAACCTCAGAAGGAGGGTTAAAGTTAGAAGCAGTACTTTTAATGGAGCCCCTAGAATGGGGGAAAACATCATGAACTACAAGGCTGCTTTCAAAATGACTCTCAGCAATCTCCATTAACGCAAGCATGATTTCTCCCATGCAGATAGGAAACATCAATAACCATCTTTCTTAAATAATCCTGACAGAAAGCTAGATGCCTGGCTCTCTAGACAAGACAGGCGGGTCTGCATAGATACATGTTTCATGGTATAAGGATAACGTGGACCAGCTCAGAAACACCAAGCAACCCAAATTATAATAATCATGCTGTGAAGAACACTAAGGATCAATGTATGTCTTTACCCAGGTGATTAAAAATATCTTATAAATGGACTTCTCTTGTGGCGCAGTGGTTAAGAATCCACCTGCCAATGCAGGGGACACAAGTTTGAGCTCTGGTCAGGGAAGATCCCACATGCCGCGGAGCAACTAAGCCCGTGAGCCACAACTACTGAGCCAGTGTGCCACAACTACTGAAGCCCGCGCGCCTAGAGCTCGTGCTCCCCGACAAAGAGAAGCCACTGCAATGAGAAGCCCGGGCACCGCAACGAAGAGTAACCCTCGCTCACCGCAACTAGAGAAAGTCTGTGCACAGCAACGAAGACCCAACACAGCTGTCAATGAATAAATAAATAAATAAAAACTCTTACAAAAACTAAGCAGAAATTATTTCCCCATTGTACTCATGAAAATGAGGAAGCTTGGGAGACTGCTTTCAAAGCACTAATAAATAATACCAGATGTATCTGCATGGGGACAAAGGGTGAGGAATTCAGGGAAAAGAAAAAAACAACTCAAAAAACGAAAAACATAAAACCTCACAACATTTATTTATCAGACATTTTCCTGTTTCCCTGTTTCTGTATAAATAGATCTTTGTCAGTGTCAACTTTCAGACATGATTAGGATAGAGTAACACACTTCATTTGGAAAGAATTCGTTTCTTTCCATCGTCCTTCAAGTGAATTTAATTGATTAATTGTATTTATACTAAGTTCTATTGACAGCAGAGGGCCTGCTCAGGTCTGGGTGGTGGAAGGAGGGGGAAGACAAAGACAATGGCCCTTCCCTGAGCTTCTGGTGCAGCCCAGCGCTGTGTTTGGAAGTTTGCACAGTGGAAGACAATGCAGGTACCTCTGGTTCACCCTCAGAGACAATGTACACATCTGTCTATTAACACATGGTAGGTAGTTACATTTAGAGGAAATGTACTGACACATCTGTTTATCCTGCATCTAAGTAAATCTCTTGGCAATTAGCATCTAAACCAGCGGAGAGGGAAGTGGACCAAAGGATTTCAAGGCAAAAACATAAACAGCTTCATACATATTGGGTGGTTTGAAAACAAACCCATCACCTTGCATTTATTTTTAAGTAGAAATGCATCTTACAATTTGTAACTGTTGCACCATTTCTTCTCGGTAGGCTAGTTCCCGTTTCATTTGATCCTGAAAATTATCTGGTAGGAGTGAGAAACAGAGAAATAAATTAATTAAAGTGCAAAATCTACTATCGGTATATTTAGTAAAAATATTACTGACAGTCCCATAGAACCGCCTCCCCGCCCTTTGGTATTTTTAAAAGTAAATACTATAGTTGTTTGAAGAGATATTTTCTTCAAGACTGTGATTTAATCAGAATAGACAGTAAATCCTGAGAGGCTAAGGTCTACCTCTTATATTTCACAGTATCACATAGCCCATCTAGTATAATCCCTTGCACATAATAACTACTCAGGAATGTCGAGGGCAAGCATGTTCTCTAGTCTTTGAACACTTGAGCCAGTCACAGTACTGAGAGCTTCCACTGTCTTCAGAAGTCTAGTGCTGGTGAGGGGGTGAAGGTCAGACAAAGCCGATCATAGGAAACGTGGACCCTTGTGAACGCGAATCCTTGGGTGATAAGACGTAGGTCTGTTAGATGTGCTTGCCTGGCTTCACTGAAGCTCATCTCACGTCTAAGAGAGTGAGTGATAAATGTATTCTGACTGGACTCTCCCAACCTGCAAACTCTCCCACCCGGTAGCGGCCTTATCTTACGTCCTCCTTGGGCCTATGTGGTTCTACAGACCTTGCCTCAATCTGAGAAGGAAGGAACTTTAAGACATATTGTGCAAAATATCTTTGCCATTCTACATATTGATCATTTTTACTGTATTTCCAGAAAGGAATGACTTCCTAATGTGCATCTTGTTCTTTCACCCTTTCCATTGATCTTTTTTAAAGTGTGGACTTGGCTAACTTCAGCTTTTTCTGCTTTAAATGAGAAATTAGCATGATTTCATATGAATCTGTGGTGGATGGTCAGGGCAGTGGCTTGAAGAAACCAGAAACTCTGTCATCATCTCTTCTCTCCCTTTCATCTCTACAGCCAACTGGTGTGTGAGTCCTGTATATTCTACCTCCATTCTCTCCTCTCTTTGCCATTGTTACCTCCCGAATGCAGACACCTCTTCCCTGAAAAGTTTCCCAACTGACCATCTGGCCTCCAAATCCCTTTCATTCTCCTGCTTAAAACTCCGTGATGGTTTCCCATCGCTTTCAAGGTAATAAACCCTTTACCACTCATGAGATTCTGGATACTTAGAAACTAAAAACATTGTTCTTTTTATTTTTTTGATCTATCTTTCTACACTATTTGCATTCCTTCCCCAACTTCAAGCATGTATTTTTAACTAATTAATTTTAAAAGACCTTTTTAAAAGAGCAGTTTTAGGTTCACAACAAAATTAAGAAGAAGGTACAGAGATTTTCCATATACACTCTGTGCCTCCCCCCCACCCCACACAGCCTCCCCCATTATCAACGTCACTCACCAGAATTTGTTTCCACGGATAAACCTACATTGACACCTCATTATCACCCAAAGTCCATAGTTTACCTTAGGATTCACTCTTAGTGTTGGACATTCTATGGGTTTGGACAAATATATAATAACATATGTCTGTCATCACAATATCATACAGAGTATTTTCACTTCCCTGAAATCCTCTGTGCTCTGCTTATTCATTCCTCCCGTCCACTCCACCCCTAGCAGTCATTGATCTTTTTACTGGCTCCATAGTTTTGCCTTTTATAATATACATATTTTGAAAAAGACCCATTTCCTACTCTCACCTCAGAATTTGATGTGAAAGTTACTGTAATAAAGGTAAGCCTGTGGTACTATGCAAGGGTCAGGGAAGGAGCCCTCATTCCCTTGGAGGGTTAAGCAGGAGGAAAAGCTTGAGGAGGTGTGATCAGCGTTCTTCGCTAAGATGTGGAGGCGGGAGTAGGGAACAGCAAGTGGCTCAGCTGGTTGCAGCAAAGGGGGCAGAGGAAACGCCTTCCACCACATCGCCCACCAAACCACTCTCCAGTCTGCACATGCACTGCACTCCCAGCCGCTCTGTGTTTGCCGCTGCTGTGGCCTGGCCCTTACAGCGAACATCTCCCTTTTCTTTAAAGTCCAGCTCAAATGCTCTGTCTTCTGAAACGTTCTCTCCAATTCTCCTGCCCTCTCCTGCCAGAACTAGCCACGTTTCTCTTGTACTCCTGCAGCACTCCGTACATACCTCTCTTAATGCATCCATAATCCGTACTACGATTAGTTGTTATACGTGTATCTCTCAGTGAAACAGTGAGGACAGGAAGATAAGTTTTAGACACTTTTAAAATTTCCAAAGCCCACCGCAGGGCCTGGCACACAGCAGGGGCTAGTTAATGAATGAGGAATGAATAGAACAATGAAGTACCCACCAGAAGGTCTGGATTCTGCCTTGGACAGTAATGACCCCACTCTGGAGGCTCAGACCCTTATCTGAACAAACAAGGGTGTGGAACGATGTGCTCTGTAAGGTCCTTTCTTGCTCTACTGCTTTAAGATTTGATGACAAGGTAAACTGATTTGGTTGGGCTCCACACACCCAGTTCTGTCTTCCCTGTGCTGGAAAATGGGGAGTGGGTAATTTTGACTTATACTGATAAAAATTAGAAGTCAGGTACTCTATGAGGGGCTGCCACCCACCTGCCACCTCAGGATGCCCTGGAGGTGGGTCAAAGCCCATAGGCTGGGTGCAAGCCCACAGGAGCCAGTGCTCCAAAAACTGCCCTGGTTCCAGTGCCCTTGGCCCTGTACCTGGGCCAGAATACCTTCAGAAGATCAGTGTGTTTTCCAGACACCAGAGCACATCCCAAGCAGGTCTCCCTCTGTGAAGGAGAGAACTGCCCTCTGAACCTCAGCAGCTTCTTCTGGCCCTCTCGGGCTCCGCAGTGCCTCTGATCAGGGTGATGCTGAGGTGGGTGGGAGAGGAAGGGCTGCCTGAAGCTGGCTGTGGCACCCCCCTGGCATCCCAGGAGAGTCTGATGTTGGAGAAGGAAATAGCTAAGGGTAATCTGGAGTGGAATGGTGATAACTAGTCCTTACTTAGTTCATGCTCATTGCTCTACGATGGCACACAGTACAATTCTTTACGTTAAAGTTGAAAAAAAATGAAGCTGTTAAAGTGCCGGAAAAATGGTGAATATTTTTATAAAATTGGAGTGAGGAAGGGCATCAAAGACAAAAAGCAAACAGGAAAGACTTACAGATTTGATTGGATAAAAATTTAAAACTTTGGTATGACAATAAACACAAACACAAAACACCATAGTCAACATTTAAAAATGGACAGAAACTAAAGAATATTTGCAACATGACAAAGAATTAATATTTTAGTATATAAAGAGTTCACAGAAACCAGAAGAAAATGAACATGTCAAAAGAAATATGGGGAGAGAATACGTGGGCATTCACAAAACATACAAATGGATGACAGACATGTGCAAAGTGTTCAATATCCCTAGCAATGAAAGAAAAGGAAATAATATGAGGAACCACTTTTTCCATTTAAGTTAGCAAAGATCTAAAGAAAAGATGATACGTGGTGTTCCAAGGATGGAAGTATAAATTAGTACAACCTTTCTGGAAAGCAACATAAAATTATGTATCAAGAGCTTTGAAAAGTTCATTCTCTAACAGAAATTCTTTTAGAAGTTTATCCTAAGGAGATAACCATGGATTTGTACAAAGATTCAGTAACAACGATGCCTAAAACTTGGATAAACTTTAATGTCCAATATAAGAGTGCATTTATAGACTGCTAGGTAGTCTTGAAAAGAAGCTCATGTTAAGTGAAAAAAAGGAGGGTAAAAACTGGTGTGTATAATATTTCATTTTGTTTAAAAAATAATTTAATATGCACTAGAAAGGCTGAAACTCCAAAATGTTAACACTGGTTTCCTCTAGGTGACAGGATTATGGGTGATTTTTAATTTTCTTTCCTTTACATTTCTGTATATTTAAACTTTTCTACAACAAGCATGTGTATAACTCTAGAGATATAAAGATTGTTAATTGGCAAGAGAAAAAAAAAACTAAAAGTTTTGCTATGTTCTAAGGTTGATGAAGACACAATTTAACTGGAGATGAAAAAATCATTAAGCTGTTTTCTCTAATGAGAATCACTTGAAACCCAACTATTTTTGGAAGATGATAGCATAAAAGGAGGTGGCAGAGAAAAGCACTGAAGGCTGTGCTCTGCAAATGTGGACAGTTTGAAAAGTCAAAGAGTTTTTCAAACAGCAACGAAAAGTATCCAGCCTACATACCCGGCACTAGAAATAAGAAGAGAACTCATATGGTAGATCTAGTTCCCCTGGTACAGCAATAGGCTTTGAGGCTTATTTCATTTACATAGTCTTTATTTTGTTATCACTGCTTTTAAACAACGACAGAGACTTTTGATCTGTACCATGTTTTAGAATCCCCATCCCTCCTTCTCCAGAGGATGCTACAACAAAGAGAGAGGAAGGAAGGATGGAAACCACTGAACATAGAATGAATCTAGTAACAACCACAGGTGAAAGATGGGACAACCATATTCGGGTAGATGAAATGTAGTTTGTTTTTAATAAGAAGTAACCTTAAAAGTAACTTGGAAATGAAACTTTTTATAAAAATCTAAAACGATGACATGATCAAAATCTACCAGTTAAGTTTTTCACAAAACCCCAGTCATTAGGTCTTCCCTGTTGTAAACCACTGGCCTTTCCACTTGGTTCTCTCAAGTGCCATGAACTTGTCATCATACCTGCAAATCCAAGGACTCAACTCATGAGTCCTTGCTAATCTCCTTTATCAGTGACCCAATCTCATCTTCACTGTCAGCTTTAATCTCTTCGAATACGACTCCAATATTTATATCAACCATTGATTGCGAGTACGTCATGTTCCCACAATTTGCTGCATGTGCAGCAACAGAAGACTCTTCCCTGCAATTATTTACAACACTGTCGGGTAGAGGGTGAAAGAATCAGAGAGGAGTGAACACAAAACACCCACGGAACTAGAAATAAACACAGGAGGACTTCAGCACAGAGCGCATACTGCAAGAGTGGGAAGGCTTCCTGGAGGTGGCAGAGCTTGAGCTGTGTCCCAAATGATGAGGAGCACCTAGACAAGGGAGGCATATGGACTAGAGAAACGCAGGGTGCAGAGGTGGAAAGGGAGGGGCGAGGGCGGTCTGCAGGGTAAGTGGAACTGAGTAGGGGGAGAAGTGGAAATAAGCCTGGGTGGGCTGATTATGGAGGGTTGTAAAAGGCAGTCAGGAGTTAGATTAGACGCGATATGGTCAGCAACAGGGAATCACTATAGTGAGTGGAAGACGTGGTGCCAAAGGCAGATTTTTAGGAAGGCAGGGCTAATAGCAGCGAGCAGAAAGGGCTGGAGTGGGGAAGGGAGGTGAGGACCCAGGGCACCCCGCAGCAGTGACACAGGAGAGGGAGAAGGTGAGGGTCTTCTCCATTCATGGCCTCATCCAGCAACCCTTTGGCAGGTCCCAGTCAGGCCTAGGCTCCGAGGTTATACAGATGGCCAGTGGCAAGAGAGTAAAATGAATGAAAAACTACAGCAAAGGCCTGAATACTGTAATAAAGGAAGGTGCAGGGTGTTGGAGGAGAAGGGAGGAAGGAGAGATTCACTAGGGAAGGCAGACACAATGTGATGGCTAAAACGACTTCTGGATTTGCAGCCACAAAAAATGATCAGACCAGTCCTTAGTGGGAGAGCTCGGAATGGTGGCATCTTGGGGGCAGGGTCTCCAACCATTTATTCCTGTCCAATTAAACATGACTGTCATTGCAGGATGTGGGACCAGCTGTCCTACTGTCATCTCAGTGACCTTGATAAAGATGAAGCTCCTCCTCATCCATTTCCTCCAAACTCTTATTTCTACCCAATCTAGATTACATTTCTCCCACCTTCCCTCAGGATCCCCTCCTGAGCTCTCTTCTCACGTTCTACCCAGTTGGTCAACTAAACGGATTGTCTCGTATCAAAACAAGTTTCATTGCCTGTTTCATCCTCTATAACTACAGCCCAGGAAAGCTCTAGAAGTTCTGATTTCTAATATCAGCTGGTTTACAATAAAGCCCCTGCAAGAACGTACATATTACCCTTAAAATGGTAACAGTAGCAGCAACTCACATTACTACGGATCAGTCACTAGTCACTATGCGAAACACTTTATACATTTAATCCTCTCTGCAATGCCACGAGATGGGTAGTAGTATTGTTCTACAGTTGAACAGGGGGTTAGGTAACTTGCCTAAGGTTACTCAGTGGGGGAGTCGGTGTCCAAACCTGGAGACCCCGCTACTAGCCGCCAGGCTCTCTGCTGCCTCCACCTGAACGGTAAATGCCTGCTTGCTCTGCGGTGTGAGCTCCTTTCCTCCTCCCTGCATTTCCCCATCAGAGTCTTGCAGCTCTGGAAGCCTCTGTCCAGCAAGTGGAGAGACTTGCTTGGCCTTCCTCCTCCTCCCAACCTCTGCCCACAGAGTATGGAGGCTTGCTTTCTCCCCCTCCTCCTCTTCCACTTTCCTCCCTCCCCCACCTCCTCCTTCTCTTCCTCCTCCTCCTTCCTCTCATCTTTATCCTCACTATTCTGTGCCACAGGTCATCACTCACTCCCAAAGCACAATAGGAGAAGCTCAGAAGTTTGTACCCATTCTAGAAATGCTTTTCGAGAGCTCGATGTTAATAGTTTCCTCTTCCTCCCCCTGCTTCGTCATCACCATCACCATCACTGCTGATGTTATTGAGCACTTATCCTGTGCTAGGGATGTGCTCACACCTTCAGGTGGATCCTCGCATTTGGTCCTCATCTTCCTGTGGGACAGGAATGATCTGGCCCACTTTACAGTTTCCAAGGTCCTACAGCCATGAGGTAGCAGAGCCACAAAGTATCTCAGGGTATTTTGAGCCTGGATTCCTAAGTGTCACAGGTGACAGCTTAGCTTAGGTCCCCAGTGCTCTAAGTGAGCTGGGTTTGAAGTGTTGTGACTGTGAGTCTGCCTCCTAGTGAAAAGCTCTTGCTGGGATTCCTCTCTGCTTCCTTCTGATGCGGCTTTACAAAGTTCCGTCCTCCCCTTTCCATCTGAGCGAATCTAAATCTGTCTGCCAGCCTCACGGCCTCTCACATTTAGTTAACAAGCACATAATGTGCATTTGCTATTTTCACTGGTGTGAAATTAACTGCCTCTTTGTGGTGTGTCTAAACCACGCATTATTCAAACTTGGGCACCACTTCCTTGGTCAGTGGAGTACACTGTAGATAAAAAAGGGCAAAACTTTTCTGTTGCTGTTTAATTGAAGTGTTTCACATACGTGGCAATCACTGAGGATTCATTTTAATTCACACCAAAAGGATGAGTGATGGGTCTGAATGGAAACTGGACAGTTGTACTACAACATCCTAACTTTTTAAGAAACAGAAACATGTACTTGTTGTATGGTAGATTAATTAGTAAGAAAATGTATAAATTACTTAATTCCTTAAAATGATTGATCAGCTTTTATTAATGGGATAAATTATGGCTACACTGGTTTCACATGGAGTTAGGTGGATACTTTGGGGATTCAGTGGGATTTGGACTCACTCTGCTGGATCTGCAAACTCAACAATTAGATAAACATCAACTTAGAAGGGACACAAATCACTCAGTGTCTGCTCATCGCTGCAAGGAACTGTGCAGTCTTTTTTAAGATGTGGTTTTAGAAATGAGAGAATCCTGGATCCCTTGGAAGCACCTGTTTTTCAAGGTTTCAAAGATATTTTTAATATGTTTCTCTTTTTCTTGAAGCTACAAATGTCATGATGATCCCAACACACTATCAAAAGCTACTGGCCATTCTCCTCCCTTCCATCTTGTTCTAAGCCTCAGCAAGCATTCTCCAAATTCAAAATACTGAAGCATCGTGAGCTCCAAACCTCCCTTGCGGATACTGACAGATCACAAACTTGACCGACCCTATCACTCCTTGGGGCCAGAACTCTCTTCCATCATGAGTCCTCTTCATTTTTATCCCTGCTAAGCAGTCTGGTGGAACTTAGTTTGACATGTTACCAGGAACCCAGTACTATTCAAAAATGCTACCTGAGAGGGCATGCCTTTCAGTTTGTGTTGATGATTACATTTGAGAAGCTCTGGCGAGTGCAGACCTTTGTGCTCATACTATTAAAATTGTCACAATTACTGAAAAATCTTTTTCTGGATGTTTGCCTATGGCTCTACCACAGGAATTACCAACATGAGTTTTGTGATGTCTGGATTAAAAAACAAAGGGCACTGACATTCTAAAAAAGTGTCCCTGAAAAAATTAATATTAAATGTATATAATTTAAAATATGACTAAATGAAACTTCAAAAAGCTTGAAAAATACTACTGTGATGTATTTGTCCAAAAGTGATTCAGAACACGACAGGTGAATTTTAGAAATCTGGACACCTATCGTAGGTCTTTCTGAAATTCCAGGACTCTGGGAGTAGAACCAATAGTTTTTATGCTACAGTTTCTCTTGCCACCAAATTTGGAATGGAATTTTAATACTAAATATGGATGGAGAATCCCAAACTACTAAAATTATACTAATTTTAATTAATAAAATATGTGTACATTGAATTGTTAAATTTTAAATCTTCATATCTCAAGCACCAGGCAGCTCTCTAGCACTATCTGAGAATAAGAATTGTTCTTTTGTTTTTCCTACCTTAGAGAAAAAAATACCTGAGTAATTCTTTTGTTTTAAAAAAAATAATATTTCTAACTATTTAACTATATCTACATATTTAATGGTATATTCACATACATGTTTTAAATGTACACAATACATATGCACAGATACACATATACCAATAGAATAAACACCAAAAGGTTCTTATAAGAAATTTTGTCTGTCAGCTGATTCAAAGCATAAATAACAGGCTAAAATTTCCAAATACTCTGAGACCACCGGAAGACCCTGTGGTACTTTGTGTAATCACTTAATATTTAGAAGCCTATCCTTATGCCTAATAATAGAAATGTCATCAAATATCATAAGGCAATGAAATAAAAGTGATTTCTTACTGAATACTGGGAAAGATGTATTTCCTTTTAACACCTGGAATTCTTGTTCTAGTCGTCTCCGCAAATCTATTTGTTCAAATAAAACCTTCTGAAGTTCTTCTAATAAAGAAAAAAAGAAGAGTCATTTTACTAATCTTTACAAATAACTCTCCAGAGAATTGTTATATATGGCAATCTATTATTATAAGACAAAATATTTTACCAGTTTAAAAAGTGTCGCATAGACATAGGATAGATTTTGTGCAGAAATCCATGAATATAAATCAATGTAATATATTATTTTAAAGTATTATTTTACAGTGTCATGTATTGATTGATATGTATGCATTAATCTCAATTATATCCACCCCATGGTCCATATATTATTCATATGTTGCTTGTCAAGCTTAAAATATAGTATAGAACAAAAATATCCTCCTATTATCTCTTTAGTCTTTTAAAGCTAAGAGAAGTTCTACAGAATTAAAACTTTTCTTTACCTTTCCCCATATTTTCTACATCCTTTCTGAGTGAATGAGGTGAATTCGTCTCTTGTGTGTGTTCACCTTTAAAAAAAAAAGGAGAAAAAAATATTAGTTTTGTGTAGGCTATTTTCTGCAAGTTGTTATTTTCACTTTCTATTAATATCTACAAAAGAGTTTTTTTAATATAACTTCAAGGTGGTGGAAGTCCTCGGAGCCAAACGTTGTCCTCATTTACTCGTGTATCATTCCCCTGAACCATGGAGGCGAGTGACAGAAAATGAGGGCGGAGTCCACCTAGACTGTGAGGACAGCTCCATGAAAGCAGACTCCTGATGTCAGCCTCCCTCCCAGCCCCTACCACTGCCCAGCCTTTACAACCCAGCTAACTGCTAGAAGGGCAAAAGAGGAGGTTGAACAGCTGACATTTCTGGGAGAAATCTGATCAGACTCCCTCTCCTTCTAGAAGTGAAGATTTTATTGGGAAGGCACCCAAGACTATGGAAGCAGAAGCCTCCAGCCTTCTTGGGCCACCAAAATGTGGGGTGGTGAAAAAGAAGTGGGAGGAGGCTTTAGCTGTCCCTGGGAGAGAAGTTATGAGCCTGGAGTGGTTTCCTAATAATTGATAGTTTTTTAAAAAGAAATCAACCTAAAAGAAAGAAGTGAAATAAGTTATGTTACTTTGTAATAGTCATATGCTTGCTGATGATAGTTTCTTAACTACTTGTCTTCAACCAGTATAAACTGTATTGTGGATAGAAGTTAGATTGCTGTTCTTACCTATTTTGCTTCTGTGCTAACTAGAATGATGACAAGCTAAGAAAATGTATATATCTACAGTCATAAATTGAGTCTATATAATCCAGAAAACATAAACAAAGCAAAGAAATGCAATCATTCAGCTATCAGAATTTTAAGAAGTTTCAACTTGTTATCTGCAATTACCCACATAATTTAATTAAGCTTTCCGTTTTCATCTATAGAGATATGGCAGTGCAGACAAAGGTGCTCTGAGGAAGTTCCCTCTATCCCCCTCCCCTGCCCCGCAGGTTAGCTCGTCCATGTCCTTGGTGCCGTTTGCTTCCAGCCTTCTCCACCTACTAGGCAGGCTACCTGGAGGCGGGGCTCTGTCTTTTCTGCATGGCCAGTGCTTTGCACAGTGCTAGACACATACTCATATTCAATAAAGTGTCTTCAGCTGTCACTGAAAGGGACCCTAGGAGGTCGCAAATTCTAAATCATAGCACAAGTTAGATGCATCGTTTCAATTCTGTTCTCATATCTTTTCATTTCCCTTCCTCAGCAAGAAATGGAGTGAAATGGTCCCGGGCACTTCCAGGAATACTGGGGAATTTCATTGTCAAGGGAAAAATTTCTGCCAAGAGGGAAACAGAATTTCTTCCCAAAGTGGCAGCCTACAATATCAAGGATGGACAGAAAAGTCCTCAACATGATATTATAAATGGCGATTCTGCAGTCCACATGATGACTGTCAGGCGTATGTGTGTGCAGGTATGCATGTGTGCATATGTGTGTTTGAAAATACAAATGTACAAATATTCCCAAGCATGTGCACAGTTATGGGAAGGCACTTCCTCTGGCTCCCCATCATCAGGACAACAATATCCAGGGCATCCTGAGTTCCTTAATGGCAGTCATTTTCTGTACAATCTAGATCATATTTGCACAAACTTATTCTCATTTTCATCTTGGACATGACCGCTCTCTGTAGGCTTTTGAACATTAATACCTTGGCTTTCTTCTCCATATAATAAATAATGAGGAAATACCGGTGAAGCATTTTAAATACAGACCTCAACGTAATTCCTATAAACTACTATTATCTAAAAGAAGAGTAACACAAAGGTTGATAACAAATCGTAAATGTATAAACCAAGAATCATGATATTTTAAAATGAAGATAAATGCCGTTTATGTGCAGTTTTACCTATGTTTACTTTAGTCCCAGTTAACTAGATGTTAAATGCATAGATGTTTCATACCCACATATAATATTGAGGTTGAACAAGAAAAGAAATGAGCATGCACACATCTCTGCATCTATCTACAGAGCATGATGAGATTTTATCATTCTACAACTTTCCTAACCCTTCAAGACATGATTTAAATGAGATAGTTTCTGAATAGGCAACTCTAGAAGCCATTTCCTTATCACATTATAGACCAGCTTCTTTTTGACCTACTAGTGTATTTTGTGGACTGTTTACCTTATATTACATTTCAACTAGATAATTAACTTAAAAAATTAAAATAATATGTGTAAAATTGCATTTCTTTTCTACTTCACAGTTAGGAGGTTTACATTGGTATGAAGCATTAAACAAATAGCTAGTAAATAAAACTATATTAACCACAGGCGAATCTACCAATGACATTAATAATACGCTTTTCATCCACTTTGTGAAGGATTAATTAATATTTTACAAGTGTCTATTTTAAACAGGTATTTTGCTGCAACTTCTCAGAAAATCTGTCAGCTTTGAGCTGAGAAGATTCAAATTTCTCACTTGCAAAGGGTTTTAAAAAGTGGTTCAATGTTAGGTAAATAAGGAGCACAGAAGCTTCAGCTGCCCTTTGTGTATCTTTCACTGGACCGTTGCCTTCTGCATATTACTAATCTGTGAAAACCAGATTGTTAATGGTGGTTAAAAATGACCTCTGGGAGCCTGGATATGTTTGTTCACTATTACTGCTAATGTTTTCCATCTGGTTTAAAAAAAAAAAAAGGCAGTCTAATACTAGATTAAATAAATGAGATTTAG
This sequence comes from Balaenoptera ricei, assembly GCF_028023285.1. Taxonomy (NCBI): domain Eukaryota; kingdom Metazoa; phylum Chordata; class Mammalia; order Artiodactyla; family Balaenopteridae; genus Balaenoptera; species Balaenoptera ricei. The sequence continues at coordinate 67,542,439 of NC_082652.1, forward strand.
TTGACAATGAGCTTTCCATTTTTATAAATATTCCATCAGGTTAAATGCATTTTACTTTTCCAAAATTAATGAATGCATTTGGAGAAATCCCCAAGCTAAAATTCTTACTTTCCTTCCCATTATATTCCCCCTTTAAAAAAAAGTGACAAAAAGGCCAGGGTGGAGGGGGGCCATAGAGATCTTAACTGTAAAAGAAAATAGTTGAGTGGCTTAAAGTTGGAGAGTGATGGATAATCAGGGCATAAAATGCATCCAGTGGACTGATGTGATGAGGACCTGCTGCTCAGGGATGAGTCCACACCAGTTCTCCACAAGCACATGTTCGCAGGGCCAGTTAACTGTGACCTGCATCGTTGCCCATGAATCCTGCTCGCCCCGGCGGGGCAGAGGCAGTGTGATACCACATCAGAGAAACTATACCTCTGCTGAGTGCAGCAGGGAGCCTGGAGCCACGTGGTCCCTGCTTCCCTGGTCTCTCCAGGGTCCTTTAGGACCAGGTGGTCCCACATCCCAGGGGAATGCACCACCCCACCCTTGGATCTGCCCTTACACAGCCATCAGAAATTGGAAGTACAAGAGGGATGGATGTGAGAATACACCATGCCAAAGCAGACATGAGCAGTAAATAGCAGATGAAGGGGAGACTGGAGTATCCAAAGGGGGAAAAAAAAAAGACTAAAACAGCCAATAGATTCACCAGCACTACGTTTCAAGGCACAACGGTAATGACTTTCTCTTAAACATTATGGCACACCTCTGCTCGAGAACCTGCAGTGTTTCCCCACGGTCTACATTGCAGAATCCACTCAACTCCTCCCCGGGAGACTCCAGGTTCTCCTGTAACCTTGTTCCATCCAGCTCAGCCAACCTGTATTTCTCTGTCACTAAGCACAAACCTTTTACCCAAAACAGACTTTTATTTCTCACATCTGCTGGCTCTGCTTTATGTTGTTTCTCTTCCCTAAGGTGTCCCCCTCCTCTCCCCATCCACCCAAAATCAGAAAGCCACCCAAGTGTCATTTACTCTTTCATAAAACCTTTCCCAACTTCTGCAGATGCCACTGATCTGTTCCTTCCTGGGCTGAAGTTCTAAGTCCTTATCATCTTTACTCTGCCACCTTGTACCCAATATTCTAGTGCTTCACCTATGCTAGTCTGATCTTCCCCAGCTAGAAAATCTGCTTTCTGAACGCAGAGAGATCCTGCCCTACAGGTAACCCCCATCACCTCTACCTTAGGGAGGGGTACAAATGTATTCCACACACACTTGTTGTACTTCATTTAATCCAATTTGGTTTGTGAAAGAAATACAAACTAATGCTATTGTAAATCCTCAGTTGTCATAAAGTTTTTAAAGCACTAACTCATTCCTACGAACGAACAAGCACATTTTGATCCATTGTATGGTCTAAGAATTACTCTATATTTTCCGTTTACTGGGGAAGTTTGTGATTGTTTCCATTTTTGTTCCTATCTGACATTTTGAAAATTTCTTTCAGGGACAAATAAAACTGTAGCACTGAATGTTAACTGAGACATGAAAATACTAATTCACGTATGTGTCTGCCGTGGCCTCCAGCAGCAAAAATACCTTACAATTTTTAAAAGCTCACTTAATTTTAAGAGCCAAATGAGTAGGTCAGATGACCTGTTCTGTTGGTGGTCATGAGATGGGAGGAGAAGTTGATTAAAAGATATTACTGTTCTCAAGCTAAACTTGAATTCAATAAATAAGATCATTTAAGTATTGTACCCTGTATGTGTATAGGGCATCAAAGTATATAGGGTACAATATAAAATGCCTGACATTGGACGAAGAGTAAAAATTTTAGCATTCACCCATCCCTTCTATGGCAATACATCCTCCTTCTTTCTCCTTTCAATCCCACTCCGTTTCCTACCCCTTATCTTGGCTGTCTCCCTTTTAAAGTCTCCTTTGAGCCTGCAGCCAGCACTCAGGGGCACTACCCCAGCCTGCAGCCCTAGGGGCTAGCAAGTTGCTTGTCATTGAAAGGCCCTCTCTGTTCCCCCAGGATTGTTGTTGACAACAACTGATGAAAAATATTTGGAAAAAATGCATTTCAGAAAATGCACACTGAAGGGCAAATTTAGTCAATGAAACTATTTTAGTTTGGGGCTGTGTCTGTACATGAGATTCACATGGATTCTAATATTTAGGTGAGGAATAAAAAACTTCAGTCAAACATCCAGATGTTTCCATAGTTCATGGGGACTCGTGCTATCGCATGTGTTCTAGTGCAGGGGAGCAGACCCTGGAAGGGAAGGCAAGATCTGCGTGCGAAGCTACCAACAGTGTCTGCCCGCAGTTCCCAGGGCACTGTCATGCCCTCAGGGCTGGGCTGAGGGCCTGCCCTCTGCCTCCCAACAGCCTCAGCACAGGCTTGGCCTCTGTTGATCAAGAGAGACTCCTCTTATATACGTTTAACTCCCAAACAAACACTGAATTTTAATAATTAATCTTAGTTTTATAATCTGACTTAATTTAAAATTTCTAGAAGTTCAATTTTCTCTTTCCCTAACAATCTACCTTAGAGGTACAAGTTGGATGGGGTCAAAGTTAATCTACATTTTGTATAACTAGTACATTGAACAAGAACCAAAATTTAGCACAACGTATGGTTTAGAGAGGTTTTTAAGAACATTTTGCATTAAGGCATTAAAAAATCAATTACACAGAAAGCAAAGTTAAGTAATTTTCTCCTCTATCAGTGGGACATGGACTTCTGTTAATTTCTTGGTGTTAAATTCTACATTAATCTCTTCCCCTGTGATGTCTGGCACAGTAGTGAGGTCATAGAACAGAAAAGAAAATCAATATCACTGGAGAGGGTATGCTACAAAATGAACTAACTAAATATTAACTCCATTAGCCAAAAAAGGGAACAAGAGCAAGATTAGTATTTGTGGGTTTATAGTTAACTAAGAATTACAACAAAATTTACAGTTCACGATCAGAATTTATCGTGAGTTGCATACACATTGCTTCTTGAATCAGTATATCAAATTTCTTTGATTAGTGAATTGTGAGTTCATTTAGAATTCTCTTAAGTTTTAGAACTTGTGTTGTCAATTAATGCTATTTTTTATTTTTTTCTGAAGAGTTTTTTATTGTCCTTCTCTATCTCCTTGATTTTCATATAAATTATTAAAAACCACAAGAAGGAAAATGTTTCCATAAATAAAAAGAAATTTATATTTGAAATATGGGGATTAGTTAATTTTGAATACATATATTTAAATACCTCAAAATTCGTTGTTCATAAAAATGTCAGTAGTAATTTAGAGGTGGATAAACTGAGGCCAAAGTACTTAAAGGGTTTACCCAAAGTCATCTAGTAAGTGAGAGAATTAAAACTCAAATCTACTAGTCTGTGCTTTTTAGAATTTTTCTTCTTCTTCTCTTACTTTTTTTTAAAAAAAATCATAAGCATGTTCTAAAATAGAATGGAATAATAAATCAGAGCGCCTCATCTGCTATATATTCATGAGAAGTGTAACTGCTTCTTACTATTCTCAGAAATCCATCCATAGCATATTAAGTACACTAGAGAATCATACCAGTGAAAATCAAATTGATTTGAAAACTTCTATACATATAACAAGATGCAGCCACTCTCAGAGTCCAATGGTTCTAGCGTTTCTACAATGAAAGGGATTGGAATTGAGGATGACTCCACTTTACGTGATTTCCTTGACCTGCAATAGCTTTCAGCTGTCTCACCAGCTTACCCCACTGCATTCAATTTCAAATCACTTAACTTCACTAAAGTTATTCAAAACGGATATGCAAAGCCTTACTCTGGGATTGCAAGCAAAATGCTGTCATTTATATTTTTGGGTAGGTAATATTTTGACCAAACTGCCATCCCCCTAATCTATATTACTTGGCTTTAAAGCAATGGGTCTTATTTTAAAGAGACCTACAGATAAAAGTTCTGGCTTCTGGGGGATTTTGGCTGCTTGAAACTATAGGTTTGGTCCCTCTATAAAGAAGTATAATATCTGCTATGAGTAAGGTTAATGACCATTAACAGGGAGGTTTTTAAAAAAATCATTAAAAAATGTAATCTTTTTGAAATCGCTGAAAAGTAACAGTTACCAATAGGGCTGAAAGGTTGAAGAAAGGCCAAACTTAATTAAAATGATGAACTAAAAAAATGAACTGGAACTAAATATTGTTGCTAAACTGAATTTGTATTAGGGATAAATTAAGCAAGTACCTATCATTTAAAGATAAGTCTGTATCTTTACTTGTTTAGAGAAAGGTCAGAAATTTCCTGATAAACTATATTTATGATTGTCATGGGAGTGAAAAATTCATGTAAAAATCAAAAATTGGGGCTTCCCTGGTGGTGCAGTGGTTGAGAAGCTGCCTGCCAATGCAGGGGACACGGGTTCGAGCCCTGGTCTGGGAAGATCCCACATGCCACGGAGCAACTGGGCCCGTGAGCCACAATTACTGAGCCTGCGCGTCTGGAGCCTGTGCTCCGCAACAAGAGAGGCCGCGATGGTGAGAGGCCTGCGCACCGCGATGAAGAGTGGTCCCCACTTGCCTCAACTAGAGAAAGCCCTCGCACAGAAACGAAGACCGAACACAGACATAAATAAATAAATAAATAAATAAAAGAACGTGAATTTCTTTAAAAAAAAAAAAATCAAAAATTGCATACTGACTTATTAGGTAGTTAGAAAAGACTTTTCATTCTTCTATGTTATACTGTATATGCACAGAAATAAAACACTGATATTTTCCAATAATGATGATTGAATTAAACGTTGGCTAAAGGGACATATGGTTATATAAACCTTTTTGGATGTTATATCGTGTAGACTGCTATTATAGTATTCATACTGCCTTACACCTTATCTGTGCCCTCCTTTGGATTGGAAGCAACTTGAGAGCAGGGACTGGCGTTGTTTCTAACTCTGAATCTCCAGAGCCTAGCAAAATACCTAGCATACAGTATGTATACTGACATATTTGGGGAGTAAACTGAGTAAATAAACAAATGAATGCTATCATGTACATGTGGAAGTTAACAGTTGTTACATGGGGAGAAGTAGCTCCATTCACCAGCAAGGTGTTCCAGATAAAGCATTCTACTGCTACCATTACAAAGCAGTTCATCACAAGGCTTCATAATCTCTTTGGCTCAACTGGATTTTTGACACTTTGCTAAATGAACGGATTCTTGGTGTCTGATCACAAGTAAATACATTAATACCAAAACATAGGCCAATTGGGTGACCATTTTGGGATTTTCTCAAATGTGCATTCCAGTGTGAAGACCATGAGCTGATCTTTCCTACAAGCAAGGACAGTTGAAGGTACAGCGAGTCCTACAACAACCCAAACTCCTCAACACTTTCTGGTGTTTAAAATATCTTCTCTGCAGGCTCAGCAAAGGAACCATGAGGGTGAAATTCTTGTGACCCAAGATTCCAAGATAAATTTAACAAAATATACTCTTCACCCAAACATTTGTTCATGTCAATAATATATTTTCATCCTTTCCACGTCCCACCTGTCTCACATTCAATACAGGATAATAGTAATATGATATAACCTACTACTTACATACTTCTCTGAATAATGTGAGAATGAAATTGTAATACGGAATATCAATGTGGAGCAAGTTTCTCTGGGAATCTGTATCAAATTAATTATTGTGAGGGAGGGACTAGTAATACATCAATAGCATGACTAGGTATTATTACCAACGTAACTATTGACGGTACTGCCCTGAGCTCCAGACACCGTGGAATTTTTATGTGAACACCGATCCTGACTATACTTTTATTTACATCCTTTTGACATTTGTAGTTCCATCTGAACATCAGACAACAGTGGATTCTGTGGTTTTTGACCCACTCTGGCTATCATGCTTGGGGTTCTAATGACTTTTTTAGGGTTTATTGAACTTACTAAGTATGGGGGAAACAAATCCCTTCCAAGGCCAGGAGGAACTTGTTTTCAAATGGAAACAGCCCAGCCATCCAAATCGGAGGAAGATGAAGATGAGAAATTCAGTTTTTAACAAATCTATAGAGACTATTCATGTACACGAAATGAAAAGAATATAATTCAGTAAAGAAATCAGTATGTTCTAATACATTTAGATTTCTAATGGGTATACACATTTGTTGAAACGTTAACTTAAATTTTTTATGATAATTATGAATACTAGCTGTTAAGTGCAAAGTAGGAAATTAAAGTTCCTAAAAAGATGATTTCAGATTGTGAAGTTTGGATTTTCTCATTAAATCTATGGAAACTATTTTAAATTTAACAACTTAAACATCAAATTGTCCCCTAGTTTTGTACAAATCATTGATACCCCTTAAAAAACTACATACATTTTACATCTTTTATAGAATATTTATAAAACTTTATTTTTATTTTCTTTAAAATTTGCACCCAAATAGAGTAAGAGTTTAGCCCAAGGAGACTTCTAATGAGTTATGCTTTAGCGAAATGAAGTCTGGTGTGAATTATTCTCTAAATGTGTTATTTTATATTAAATACATGTATAGTATAATTTGAACTTTAATATCAGCAATAGCCAACTGAAAAATAAAAACTTCCAAATTTAGGCAGTCAAAAACAACCTTAAAATTAATGCATATAAATTACAAAGTACTAATTTTAACAAGCAACAGTAAATTAAAACCTGTCTTGAGATGAGTAAATGAAAAGTGGGGTCCCTGT